>NW_026705398.1:0-725847 GCF_029867415.1 Vicia villosa | reverse complement strand
TCGTTATCAAACTATCAAAATAAAAGTTTTGTGGTATTGAAAAAACTTACTTCTATTTTAAAAATAGGAACAAAAGAATTTATATGAGATTGGTGAAGAACCAAAATTGCTTAAATATTCAAATTAGCCTACAAACATGCTTGAAATGTTTCACATAATACTAAAAACCTTCTTTAGTTATTTCAGCGTATCCTAGAAACTTTCCTTAAATATTTCTCATCAAAGAAGAACTTTTGTTTCCTAATATAAATATAGTTGCGGCGGTAAGAAATACACAAAGTCTCTTCCTAGGTTATTGTGGTTCATAAATCCAAAACCTTTTGCAGTCCACATAGAGAAATGAAGAAATGTGCGAACTTTCAAAATGTTTTGGATTTATAAACTAAATTGACCTAGATTGTGTTAAGTATTTTTCACAAGATAAAATTGAATCACAATTTGTAAATTTGTTCAAAATTGTAATTTATAATATAGTTGATTCATACGTAAATCTTCCTCTTATTTAGTAATATTGTATGTATGCTAAGCTTGCACGAAAAGCTCGTTAATAATATTATCTATATTACTTGACTCTATAATAAACTCATTCAAAAAGCATAGGCGAATGCTTTTAGAAATTAATTCGGTAAGTTACAATTTTGTATTAAAGGCGTCACGCACTTCTTATTTTATCTGCATTTTTATTTCAATTTTTTTTATTTGTAACCTATGAAAATAATTGATTAATAGTATTTACAAAATTTACTTGTAATTTTAAAATAATAGTATTAAGTTTGATATGATACTAGTGAAGAACCAAAATTAGATTACATGTTCAAACATGCCTACAAACCTTCCTTAAATAAATCAATGAATCCAAGAAACTGTCAAAAAATATTTCACATCATACAATTAAATTTGTTTTCTTATATAAATATAGTTTTGGTGGTAAAAAGTAAAAATTAATTTTCTTGGGTGGGCTTATCATGGTTCATAAATCCAAAATGTTTGGCAGTCCGCTTAGACAAATGGAGAAATATGGGGAAATTTCAAAAGGTTTTGGATTTATAAACTCCTTTGACCTAGATTGTTATGGATGTATTGCAAAAGATAAAATTGAATCATTATTTGTAATTTTGTTCACAAATTGGATATTTTACTTTTTTTTTAATGCACAAATATTTATCTAATTTATTAATATTCTATGTACTCTAATCAAGTCAATTTAAAAAAATATTTTTAGAGATAAGCATGGACGAAAAATTCGTTAATAAATACATCTATATCATTGAACTGTATAATGAACTCATTTAAAATGTACTGGCGAATATCATTATAAATTTTTACGGTAGTTTATATTTATGTAATTAAAGGCATCACCTATTCCTTATACCTACATTTCCATTCCATATTATATTTTATCGTTATCAAACTATCAAAATAAAAGTTTTGTGGTATTGAAAAAACTTACTTCTATTATAAAAATAGGAACAAAAGAATTTATATGAGATTGGTAAAGAACCAAAATTGCTTATATATTCAAATTAGCCTACAAACATGCCTGAAATGTTTCTTATAATAATAAAAACCTTCTTTAGTTATTTCAGCGTATCCAACAAATATTCCTGAAATATTTCTCATCAAAGAAGAACTTTTGTTTCCTAATATAAATATAGTTGCGGCGGTAAAAAGTACACAAAGTCTCTTCCTAGGTTATTGTGGTTCATAAATCCAAAACCTTTTGCAGTCCACATAGAGAAATGAAGAAATGTGCGAACTTTCAAAATGTTTTGGATTTATAAACTAAATTGACCTAGATTGTGTTAAATATTTTGCACAAGATAAAATTGAATCACAATTTGTAAATTTGTTCAAAATTGTAATTTATAATATAGTTGATTCATACGTAAATCTTCCTCTTATTTAGTAATATTGTATGTACGCTAAGCTTGCACGAAAAGCTCGTTAATAATATTATCTATATTACTTGACTCTATAATAAACTCATTCAAAAAGTGTAAGCGAATGTCTTTAGAAACTAATTCAGTAAGTATCAATTTTGTATTAGAGGCGTCACGCACTTCTTATTTTATCTGCATTTTTATTTCAATTTTTTTTATTTGTAACCTATGAAAATAATTGATTAATAGTATTTATGAAATTTACTTGTAATTTTAAAATAATAATATTAAGTTTGATATGATACTAGTGAAGAACCAAAATTAGATTACATGTTCATATATGCCTACAAACCTTCCTTAAATAAATCAATGAATCCAACAAACTGTCAAAAAATATTTCACATCATACAATTAAATTTGTTTCCTTATATAAATATAGTTTTGGTGGTAAAAAGTAACAATTAATTTTCTTGGGTGGATTATCATGGTTCATAAATCCAAAATGTTTGGCAGTCCGCTTAGACAAATGGAGAAATATGGGGAAATTTCAAAAGGTTTTGGATTTATAAACTCCTTTGACCTATATTGTTATGGATGTATCGCAAAAGATAAAATTAAATCATTATTTGTAATTTTGTTCACAAATTGGATATTTTACTTGTTTTTTAATGCACAAATATTTATCTAATTTATTAATATTCTATGTACTCTAATCAAGTCAATTTTAAAAAATATTTTTAGAGATAAGCTTGGACGAAAAATTCGTTAATAAATACATCTATATCATTGAACTGTATAATGAACTCATTTAAAATGTACTGGCGAATATCATTATAAATTTTTATGGTAATTTATATTTATGTAATTAAAGGCATCACCTATTCCTTATACCTACATTTCCATTCCATATTATATTTTATCGTTATCAAACTATCAAAATAAAAGTTTTGTGGTATTGAAAAAACTTACTTCTATTTTAAAAATAGGAAAAAAAGAATTTATATGAGATTGGTGAAGAACCAAAATTGCTTAAATATTCAAATTAGCCTACAAACATGCTTGAAATGTTTCACATAATACTAAAAACCTTCTTTAGTTATTTCAGCGTATCCTAGAAACTTTCCTTAAATATTTCTCATCAAAGAAGAACTTTTGTTTCCTAATATAAATATAGTTGCGGCGGTAAGAAATACACAAAGTCTCTTCCTAGGTTATTGTGGTTCATAAATCCAAAACCTTTTGCAGTCCACATAGAGAAATGAAGAAATGTGCGAACTTTCAAAATGTTTTGGATTTATAAACTAAATTGACCTAGATTGTGTTAAGTATTTTTCACAAGATAAAATTGAATCACAATTTGTAAATTTGTTCAAAATTGTAATTTATAATATAGTTGATTCATACGTAAATCTTCCTCTTATTTAGTAATATTGTATGTACGCTAAGCTTGCACGAAAAGCTCGTTAATAATATTATCTATATTACTTGACTCTATAATAAACTCATTCAAAAAGCATAGGCGAATGCTTTTAGAAATTAATTCGGTAAGTTACAATTTTGTATTAAAGGCGTCACGCACTTCTTATTTTATCTGCATTTTTATTTCAATTTTTTTTATTTGTAACCTATGAAAATAATTGATTAATAGTATTTACAAAATTTACTTGTAATTTTAAAATAATAGTATTAAGTTTGATATGATACTAGTGAAGAACCAAAATTAGATTACATGTTCAAACATGCCTACAAACCTTCCTTAAATAAATCAATGAATCCAACAAACTGTCAAAAAATATTTCACATCATACAATTAAATTTCTTTTCTTATATAAATATAGTTTTGGTGGTAAAAAGTAACAATTAATTTTCTTGGGTGGGCTTATCATGGTTCATAAATCCAAAATGTTTGGCAGTCCGCTTAGACAAATGGAGAAATATGGGGAAATTTCAAAAGGTTTTGGATTTATAAACTCCTTTGACCTAGATTGTTATGGATGTATTGCAAAAGATAAAATTGAATCATTATTTGTAATTTTGTTCACAAATTGGATATTTTACTTTTTTTTTAATGCACAAATATTTATCTAATTTATTAATATTCTATGTACTCTAATCAAGTCAATTTTAAAAAATATTTTTAGAGATAAGCATGGACGAAAAATTCGTAAATAAATACATCTATATCATTTAACTGTATAACGAACTCATTTAAAATGTAGCGGCGAATATCATTATAAATTTTTACGGTAGTTTATATTTATGTAATTAAAGGCATCACCTATTCCTTATATCTACATTTCCATTCCATATTATATTTTATCCTTATCAAACTATCCAAATAAAAGTTTTGTGGTATTGAAAAAACTTACTTCTATTATAAAAATAGGAACAAAAGAATTTATATGAGATTGGTAAAGAACAAAAATTGCTTATATATTCAAATTAGCCTACAGACATGCCTGAAATGTTTCTTATAATACTAAAAACCTTCTTTAGTTATTTCAGCGTATCCAACAAATATTCCTGAAATATTTCTCATCAAAGAAGAACTTTTGTTTCCTAATATAAATATAGTTGCGGCGGTAAAAAGTACACAAAGTCTCTTCCTAGGTTATTGTGGTTCATAAATCCAAAACCTTTTGCAGACAACATAAAGAAATGAAGAAATGTGCGAACTTTCAAAATGTTTTGGATTTATAAACTAAATTGACCTAGATTGTGTTAAATATTTTGCACAAGATAAAATTGAATCACAATTTGTAAATTTGTTCAAAATTGTAATTTATAATATAGTTGATTCATACGTTAATCTTCCTTTTATTTAGTAATATTGTATGTACGCTAAGCTTGCACGAAAAGCTCGTTAATAATATTATCTATATTACTTGACTCTATAATAAACTCATTTAAAAAGCGTATGGGAATGTCTTTAGAAACTAATTCAGTAAGTATCAATTTTGTATTAGAGGCGTCACGCACTTCTTATTTTATCTGCATTTTTATTTCAATTTTTTTATTTGTAACCTATGAAAATAATTGATTAATAGTATTTATAAAATTTACTTGTAATTTTAAAATAATAATATTAAGTTTGATATGATACTAGTGAAGAACCAAAATTAGATTACATGTTCATATATGCCTACAAACCTTCCTTAAATAAATCAATGAATCCAACAAACTGTCAAAAAATATTTCACATCATACAATTAAATTTGTTTCCTTATATAAATATAGTTTTGGTGGTAAAAAGTAACAATTAATTTTCTTGGGTGGATTATCATGGTTCATAAATCCGAAACGTTTGGCAGTCCGCTTAGACAAATGGAGAAATATGGGGAAATTTCAAAAGGTTTTGGATTTATAAACTCCTTTGACCTATATTGTTATGGATGTATTGCAAAAGATAAAATTAAATCATTATTTGTAATTTTGTTCACAAATTGGATATTTTACTTGTTTTTTAATGCACAAATATTTATCTAATTTATTAATATTCTATTAACTCTAATCAAGTCAATTTTAAAAAATATTTTTAGAGATAAGCTTGGACGAAAAATTCGTTAATAAATACATCTATATCATTGAACTGTATAACGAACTCATTTAAAATGTAGCGCCGAATATCATTATAAATTTTTATGGTAATTTATATTTATGTAATTAAAGGCATCACCTATTCCTTATATCTACATTTCCATTTCAAATTATATTTTATCGTTATCAAACTATCAAAATAAAAGTTTTGTGGTATTGAAAAAACTAACTTCTATTATAAAAATAGGAACAAAAGAATTTATATGAGATTGGTGAAGAACCAGAATTGCTTAAATATTCAAATTAGCCTACAGACATGCCTGAAATGTTTCTTATAATACTAAAAACCTTCTTTAGTTATTTCAGCGTATCCAACAAATATTCCTGAAATATTTCTCATCAAAGAAGAACTTTTGTTTCCTAATATAAATATAGTTGCGGCGGTAAAAAGTTCACAAAGTCTCTTCCTAGGTTATTGTGGTTCATAAATCCAAAACCTTTTGCAGTCCACATAGAGAAATGAAGAAATGTGCGAACTTTCAAAATGTTTTGGATTTATAAACTAAATTGACCTAGATTGTGTTAAATATTTTGCACAAGATAAAATTGAATCACAATTTGTAAATTTGTTCAAAATTGTAATTTATAATATAGTTGATTCATACGTAAATATTCCTCTTATTTAGTAATATTGTATGTATGCTAAGCTTGCACGAAAAGCTCGTTAATAATATTATCTATATTACTTGACTCTATAATAAACTCATTCAAAAAGCGTAGGCGAATGTCTTTAGAAATTAATTCGGTAAGTTACAATTTTGTATTAATGGCGTCACGCACTTCTTACTTTATCTGCATTTTTATTTCAATTTTTTTTATTTATAACCTATGAAAATAATTGATTAATAGTATTTACAAAATTTACTTGTAATTTTAAAATAATAATATTAAGTTTGATATGATACTAGTGAAGAACCAAAATTAGATTACATGTTCAGACATGCCTACAAACCTTCCTTAAATAAATCAATGAATCCAACAAACTGTCAAAAAATATTTCACATCATACAATTAAATTTCTTTTCTTATATAAATATGGTTTTGGTGGTAAAAAGTAACAATTAATTTTCTTGGGTGGCTTATCATGGTTCATAAATCCAAAACGTTTGGCAGTCCGCTTAGACAAATGGAGAAATATGGGGAAATTTCAAAAGGTTTTGGATTTATAAACTCCTTTGACCTAGATTGTGATGGATGTATTGCAAAAGATAAAATTGAATCATTATTTGTAATTTTGTTCACAAATTGGTATTTTACAATTTTTCTAATGCACAAATATTTATCTAATTTATTAATATTCTATGTACTCTAATCAAGACAATTTTAAAAAATATTTTTAGAGATAAGCTTGGACGAAAAATTCGTTAATAAATACATCTATATCATTGAACTGTATAACGAACTCATTTAAAATGTAGCGGCGAATATCATTATAAATTTTTATGGTAATTTATATTTATGTAATTAAAGGCATCACCTATTCCTTATATCTACATTTCCATTTCAAATTATATTTTACCGTTATCAAACTATCAAAATAAAAGTTTTGTGGTATTGAAAAAACTAACTTCTATTATAAAAATAGGAACAAAAGAATTTATATGAGATTGGTGAAGAACCAGAATTGCTTAAATATTCAAATTAGCCAACAGACATGCCTGAAATGTTTCTTATAATACTAAAAACCTTCTTTAGTTATTTCAGCGTATCCAACAAATATTCCTGAAATATTTCTCATCAAAGAAGAACTTTTGTTTCCTAATATAAATATAGTTGCGACGGTAAAAAGTACACAAAGTCTCATCCTAGGTTATTGTGGTTCATAAATCCAAAACCTTTTGCAGACAACATAGAGAAATGAAGAAATGTGCGAACTTTCAAAATGTTTTGGATTTCTAAACTAAATTGACCTAGATTGTGTTAAATATTTTGCACAAGATAAAATTTAATCACAATTTGTAAATTTGTTCAAAATTGTAATTTATAATATAGTTGATTCATACGTTAATCTTCCTCTTATTTAGAAATATTGTATGTACGCTAAGCTTGCACGAAAAGCTCGTTAATAATATTAACTATATTACTTGACTCTATAATAAACTCATTCAAAAAGCGTAAGGGAATGTCTTTAGAAATTAATTCAGTAAGTAACAATTTTGTATTAGAGGCGTCACGCACTTCTTATTTTATCTGCATTTTTATTTCAATTTTTTTATTTGTAACCTATGAAAATAATTGATTAATAGTATTTATAAAATTTACTTGTAATTTTAAAATAATAATATTAAGTTTGATATGATACTAGTGAAGAACCAAAATTAGATTACATGTTCATATATGCCTACAAACCTTCCTTAAATAAATCAATGAATCCAACAAACTGTCAAAAAAAATTTCACATCATACAATTAAATTTGTTTCCTTATATAAATATAGTTTTGGTGGTAAAAAGTAACAATTAATTTTCTTGGGTGGATTATCATGGTTCATAAATCTGAAACGTTTGGCAGTCCGCTTAGACAAATGGAGAAATATGGGGAAATTTCAAAAGGTTTTGGATTTATAAACTCCTTTGACCTATATTGTTATGGATGTATTGCAAAAGATAAAATTAAATCATTATTTGTAATTTTGTTCGCAAATTGGATATTTTACTTGTTTTTTAATGCACAAATATTTATCTAATTTATTAATATTCTATTAACTCTAATCAAGTCAATTTTAAAAAATATTTTTAGAGATAAGCTTGGACGAAAAATTCGTTAATAAATACATCTATATCATTGAACTGTATAACGAACTCATTTAAAATGTACTGGCGAATATCATTATAAATTTTTATGGTAATTTATATTTATGTAATTAAAGGCATCACCTATTCCTTATATCTATATTTCCATTCCATATTATATTTTATCGTTATCAAACTATCAAAATAAAAGTTTTGTGGTATTGAAAAAACTTACTTCTATTTTAAAAATAGGAACAAAAGAATTTATATGAGATTGGTGAAGAACCAAAATTGCTTAAATATTCAAATTAGCCTACAAACATGACTGAAATGTTTCTTATAATACTAAAAACCTTCTTTAGTTATTTCAGCGTATCCTAGAAACTTTCCTTATATATTTCTCATCAAAGAAGAACTTTTGTTTCCTAATATAAATATAGTTGTGGCGGTAAAAAATACACAAAGTCTCTTCCTAGGTTATTGTGGTTCATAAATCCAAAACGTTTTGCAGTCCACATAGAGAAATGAAGAAATGTGCGAACTTTCAAAATGTTTTGGATTTATAAACTAAATTCACCTAGATTGTGTTAAGTATTTTGCACAAGATAAAATTGAAACACAATTTGTAAATTTGTTCAAAATTGTAATTTTTAATATAGTTGATTCATACGTAAATCTTCCTCTTATTTAGTAATATTGTATGTATGCTAAGCTTGCACGAAAAGCTCGTTAATAATATTATCTATATTACTTGACTCTATAATAAACTCATTCAAAAAGCGTAGGCGAATGTCTTTAGAAATTAATTCGGTAAGTTACAATTTTGTATTAATGGCGTCACGCACTTCTTACTTTATCTGCATTTTTATTTCAATTTTTTTTATTTATAACCTATGAAAATAATTGATTAATAGTATTTACAAAATTTACTTGTAATTTAAAAATAATAATATTAAGTTTGATATGATACTAGTGAAGAACCAAAATTAGATTACATGTTCAGACATGCCTACAAACCTTCCTTAAATAAATCAATGAATCCAACAAACTGTCAAAAAATATTTCACATCATACAATTAAATTTGTTTTCTTATATAAATATGGTTTTGGTGGTAAAAAGTAACAATTAATTTTCTTGGGTGGCTTATCATGGTTCATAAATCCAAAACGTTTGGCAGTCCGCTTAGACAAATGGAGAAATATGGGGAAATTTCAAAAGGTTTTGGATTTATAAACTCCTTTGACCTATATTGTTATGGATGTATTGCAAAAGATAAAATTAAATCATTATTTGTAATTTTGTTCTCAAATTGGATATTTTACTTGTTTTTTAATGCACAAATATTTATCTAATTTATTAATATTCTATTAACTCTAATCAAGTCAATTTTAAAAAATATTTTTAGAGATAAGCTTGGACGAAAAATTCGTTAATAAATACATCTATATCATTGAACTCTATAACGAACTCATTTAAAATGTACTGGCGAATATCATTATAAATTTTTATGGTAATTTATATTTATGTAATTAAAGGCATCACCTATTCCTTATATCTACATTTCCATTCCATATTATATTTTATCGTTATCAAACTATCAAAATAAAAGTTTTGTGGTATTGAAAAAACTTACTTCTATTTTAAAAATAGGAACAAAAGAATTTATATGAGATTGGTGAAGAACCAAAATTGCTTAAATATTCAAATTAGCCTACAAACATGACTGAAATGTTTCTTATAATACTAAAAACCTTCTTTAGTTATTTCAGCGTATCCTAGAAACTTTCCTTATATATTTCTCATCAAAGAAGAACTTTTGTTTCCTAATATAAATATAGTTGTGGCGGTAAAAAATACACAAAGTCTCTTCCTAGGTTATTGTGGTTCATAAATCCAAAACGTTTTGCAGTCCACATAGAGAAATGAAGAAATGTGCGAACTTTCAAAATGTTTTGGATTTATAAACTAAATTGACCTAGATTGTGTTAAGTATTTTGCACAAGATAAAATTGAAACACAATTTGTAAATTTGTTCAAAATTGTAATTTTTAATATAGTTGATTCATACGTAAATCTTCCTCTTATTTAGTAATATTGTATGTACGCTAAGCTTGCACGAAAAGCTCGTTAATAATGTTAACTATATTACTTGACTCTATAATAAACTCACTCAAAAAGCGTAGGCGAATGTCTTTAGAAATTAATTCGGTAAGTTACAATTTTGTATTAATGGCGTCACACACTTCTTACTTTATCTGCATTTTTATTTCAATTTTTTTATTTATAACCTATGAAAATAATTGATTAATAGTATTTACAAAATTTACTTGTAATTTTAAAATAATAATATTAAGTTTGATATGATACTAGTGAAGAACCAAAATTAGATTACATGTTCAGACATGCCTACAAACCTTCCTTAAATAAATCAATGAATCCAACAAACTGTCAAAAAATATTTCACATCATACAATTAAATTTCTTTTCTAATATAAATATGGTTTTGGTGGTAAAACGTAACAATTAATTTTCTTGGGTGGCTTATCATGGTTCATAAATCCAAAACGTTTGGCAGTCCGCTTAGACAAATGGAGAAATATGGGGAAATTTCAAAAGGTTTTGGATTTATAAACTCCTTTGACCTATATTGTTATGGATGTATTGCAAAAGATAAAATTAAATCATTATTTGTAATTTTGTTCACAAATTGGATATTTTACTTGTTTTTTAATGCACAAATATTTATCTAATTTATTAATATTCTATTAACTCTAATCAAGTCAATTTTAAAAAATATTTTTAGAGATAAGCTTGGACGAAAAATTCGTTAATAAATACATCTATATCATTGAACTGTATAACGAACTCATTTAAAATGTACTGGCGAATATCATTATAAATTTTTATGGTAATTTATATTTATGTAATTAAAGGCATCACCTATTCCTTATATCTACATTTCCATTCCATATTATATTTTATCGTTATCAAACTATCAAAATAAAAGTTTTGTGGTATTGAAAAAACTTACTTCTATTTTAAAAATAGGAACAAAAGAATTTATATGAGATTGGTGAAGAACCAAAATTGCTTAAATATTCAAATTAGCCTACAAACATGACTGAAATGTTTCTTATAATACTAAAAACCTTCTTTAGTTATTTCAGCGTATCCTAGAAACTTTCCTTATATATTTCTCATCAAAGAAGAACTTTTGTTTCCTAATATAAATATAGTTGTGGCGGTAAAAAATACACAAAGTCTCTTCCTAGGTTATTGTGGTTCATAAATCCAAAACGTTTTCAGTCCACATAGAGAAATGAAGAAATGTGCGAACTTTCAAAATGTTTTGGATTTATCAACTAAATTCACCTAGATTGTGTTAAGTATTTTGCACAAGATAAAATTGAAACACAATTTGTAAATTTGTTCAAAATTGTAATTTTTAATATAGTTGATTCATACGTAAATCTTCCTCTTATTTAGTAATATTGTATGTATGCTAAGCTTGCACGAAAAGCTCGTTAATAATATTATCTATATTACTTGACTCTATAATAAACTCATTCAAAAAGCGTAGGCGAATGTCTTTAGAAATTAATTTGGTAAGTTACAATTTTGTATTAATGGCGTCACGCACTTCTTACTTTATCTGCATTTTTATTTCAATTTTTTTTATTTATAACCTATGAAAATAATTGATTAATAGTATTTTCAAAATTTACTTGTAATTTTAAAATAATAATATTAAGTTTGATATGATACTAGTGAAGAACCAAAATTAGATTACATGTTCAGACATGCCTACAAACCTTCCTTAAATAAATCAATGAATCCAACAAACTGTTAAAAAATATTTCACATCATACAATTAAATTTCTTTTCTAATATAAATATGGTTTTGGTGGTAAAAAGTAACAATTAATTTTCATGGGTGGCTTATCATGGTTCATAAATCCAAAACGTTTGGCAGTCCGCTTAGACAAATGGAGAAATATGGGGAAATTTCAAAAGGTTTTGGATTTATAAACTCCTTTGACCTATATTGTTATGGATGTATTGCAAAAGATAAAATTAAATCATTATTTGTAATTTTGTTCACAAATTGGATATTTTACTTGTTTTTTAATGCACAAATATTTATCTAATTTATTAATATTCTATTAACTCTAATCAAGTCAATTTTAAAAAATATTTTTAGAGATAAGCTTGGACGAAAAATTCGTTAATAAATACATCTATATCATTGAACTCTATAACGAACTCATTTAAAATGTACTGGCGAATATCATTATAAATTTTTATGGTAATTTATATTTATGTAATTAAAGGCATCACCTATTCCTTATATCTACATTTCCATTCCATATTATATTTTATCGTTATCAAACTATCAAAATAAAAGTTTTGTGGTATTGAAAAAACTTACTTCTATTTTAAAAATAGGAACAAAAGAATTTATATGAGATTGGTGAAGAACCAAAATTGCTTAAATATTCAAATTAGCCTACAAACATGACTGAAATGTTTCTTATAATACTAAAAACCTTCTTTAGTTATTTCAGCGTATCCTAGAAACTTTCCTTATATATTTCTCATCAAAGAAGAACTTTTGTTTCCTAATATAAATATAGTTGTGGCGGTAAAAAATACACAAAGTCTCTTCCTAGGTTATTGTGGTTCATAAATCCAAAACGTTTTGCAGTCCACATAGAGAAATGAAGAAATGTGCGAACTTTCAAAATGTTTTGGATTTATAAACTAAATTGACCTAGATTGTGTTAAGTATTTTGCACAAGATAAAATTGAAACACAATTTGTAAATTTGTTCAAAATTGTAATTTTTAATATAGTTGATTCATACGTAAATCTTCCTCTTATTTAGTAATATTGTATGTACGCTAAGCTTGCACGAAAAGCTCGTTAATAATGTTAACTATATTACTTGACTCTATAATAAACTCACTCAAAAAGCGTAGGCGAATGTCTTTAGAAATTAATTCGGTAAGTTACAATTTTGTATTAATGGCGTCACACACTTCTTACTTTATCTGCATTTTTATTTCAATTTTTTTATTTATAACCTATGAAAATAATTGATTAATAGTATTTACAAAATTTACTTGTAATTTTAAAATAATAATATTAAGTTTGATATGATACTAGTGAAGAACCAAAATTAGATTACATGTTCAGACATGCCTACAAACCTTCCTTAAATAAATCAATGAATCCAACAAACTGTCAAAAAATATTTCACATCATACAATTAAATTTCTTTTCTAATATAAATATGGTTTTGGTGGTAAAACGTAACAATTAATTTTCTTGGGTGGCTTATCATGGTTCATAAATCCAAAACGTTTGGCAGTCCGCTTAGACAAATGGAGAAATATGGGGAAATTTCAAAAGGTTTTGGATTTATAAACTCCTTTGACCTATATTGTTATGGATGTATTGCAAAAGATAAAATTAAATCATTATTTGTAATTTTGTTCACAAATTGGATATTTTACTTGTTTTTTAATGCACAAATATTTATCTAATTTATTAATATTCTATGTACTCTAATCAAGTCAATTTTAAAAAATATTTTTAGAGATAAGCTTGGACGAAAAATTCGTTAATAAATACATCTATATCATTGAACTGTATAACGAACTCATTTAAAATGTACTGGCGAATATCATTATAAATTTTTATGGTAATTTATATTTATGTAATTAAAGGCATCACCTATTCCTTATATCTACATTTTAATTCCATATTATTGTAATATCCTAATATTATTTCAAGAGACTAAATATTAGGAATAACTATTTAGTTAGAATGTAACTAAATGGTACTTTGGTAAATAAAGTTTAGTTGGGGGATACTTAAGTCTTTGCACTCTATCTAAGTCTTAAGGGTTGTTTGGTTTGGAACAATTCTGATTTTTAGAAGCCAAAAACAGAATTGTGGAGAGTAGAAGAGGAAGAACGTGAAACAAGAAGGAAGGAGAGGAAGACCCATTGCCAACTTCAACTTTCAGCCTTGCATGCACCTTTGATCCATCAACCTTCATCATCTACTTCTGATTTTTAGAGCTTCTTCCTCAGCTTAATCAGGTGAGTCTCATAGATAGAGACCATGGGGAATGTTTGAGGGTTTATGCTAACTTTGGGGATTAAGGGTTTGTGAGTAAATGCTTTTGATCCTCATCCTTTTGCATGTGTTAGACCTTATTGGTATCAATAATTAGTTTACATATTGTTTCTATGTCTCATTTTCGCTTAAGAATGGATGCATGTGGAAATTTGGGGCTTGGGGACCCCAAATACGTTTCTGCATTTTTGCTGATTTTGCAGAGTTCGCTGCAGCGAACTTTCATTCGCTGTAGCGAATGATTCGCTGTAGTGAATAAACCTGGGAGCTGAATTGATTTATTCGATGTAGCGAACTTTCCTTCGCTGTAGCGAATCGGGGCTTCGCTGGAGTTCGCTGTAGCGAACTGACCTGGGTTTGAAGGAGTTTAGCTTCTGTTTGAGTTCGCTGTAGCGAACAGAAGTTCGCTGTAGCGAACTAGTCTGGTACAGAAGTGATATTTCTCCCATTTGAGTGCAGTTTCGTTTCGTATCGGAATTGAAGGCCTCTTATGACTTGTATGATATGCCAGTACTTGTTTTAAGTGTATGAGGCTATGATATGATCATCATCTTACTTGTATGCATGTATATTTGAGCTATGCAATTGTTGATTGTGTTATGATGTGATCATTGTTATTCTCGTTCGTTCCGGTTGAACGTTCGGAGACGCTTTGCCTGTGTGGTTTGATTGTGTTGTGGTATGCTTGAATCGGAGTGGGCCTAGGCTATTAGGGGATAAACCGCATAGAACACTTGGTACCGTTGCGATGTGCTTGTGTGGGCCGTATGGGGGCACTTCCACACTTGCAGTACACATCAGCGTTCTCGGTATGTTCTACACACCTGAGCTACCATTGCGATGTGCATGTGGAGGTCTTATAGGGCGTTTCTCCACTAGCGGTTACACATCGGCGTACTTGGTATGGTGGAGAAGTAATGCCATGTAGGCAACATTACTTTTGATTCACCTCTAGTGATGCCACATAGGCAACATCACTAGGCTTTCGCCCGGTGGGCTCGTGTAGTCAAGATGGCGTTTTGTACTGAGCTGGCTGGGTCCCTCACACGTGCGTTTTGATGGTTGACGAGGCTGTGACGCCATGTAGGCAATGTCACCGCTGCAACTCGTTGCAAACGGTGTGCCACTTAGGACTCGTTTGTTCCATCTTGCGGTGTGCCGGTACAAGTCTCTTGATGCGATGCACGGGTGTAACTCACCGAGGGTGTGGATTGCGTAGCCTAATGAGCGGGCTGTAACTTGCTCCTGGATTCCTCGTACATGGGTACGGGTTTGCATACGGTGGTTTTGATTGTGTGATTATCTTTGTAGCCACATTGGATAGTTATGGGACTTCTAATGATGGTATACCTTGTTTGTACTTGTACCTAGCCGTGAGGTAACCCGGATTCTCGGTGGATCCATTGATTGCATGCTCCTTGTAGAACCGAGTGAACCCGTAAGATAGGGAGACTCACTGAGATTTAGTAATCTCACCCCATTCCAATTATTCTTTTTCCAGGTGGTTCGAGGCAGGATCGTGGGAAGGGTAAGATGCCTTAGCTTCGAGATGGTGTTTCTTGGCGATGCGTTCTTTTATAGTTCTTGATATTTTGTACTATCATCTTTTGTACTATGGATATGTATTCGTACCAGTTGGAACTCATCTATTTTGGCCATAACAGTTTGGGCTTTTGTACTTGTACTTATATATTATCCAATCCGCTGCTTATGTTTATGATTTTCGAGTACCATTTTAATGCCATATACGTATATCCTAGGCAATGTATGTATGGGGTGTTACAGTTGGTATCAGAGCTGGTCGAACCTCGGCTTTGCCACGAAACATCATAAGTCAGCATAATTCTGCCTCATATGTGTAGTGTCGGCATGATTCCTTATGTCTTACTTATGGCATTAAGCCTGATCAACTTGATTCCGTGTGTAGGACAAACAGGAAGATGGCTGAACAATGCAGAGGTCCCGGAAGGCCCAAGACGAGGAATGTGGAGCCTGAGACTGAACCGGAGAATGCAGGCGTGCCTTGGGTGCAGATAATGCAGCAGATGCAGCAACAGAATCAAATGATGATGCAAATGATGCAAGGCATGCAAGGGCAGCAACCAACCGCTCCTGCTCCTACTCCTCATGCTGCAGCAGGGCCTGACTTTCGTGCCTTCTTTCGGATGGATCCGCCAGAGTTCTTGGGTGGCTTAGATCCTGTGATTTCTCATGATTGGTTGTATGGCATGGAGATGATATTCCAGGCTATCCAGTGCAAGAGGAAGAGAAGGTGATCTTTGCTGCTCAGAAAATGAAGGGACCAGCAGGTAGATGGTGGAATACGGAGTCTACGTATTTCACTAACCGAGGGATTCCGAAGGATTGGCAACATTTCAAGACAGCTTTCTTGGAGAAGTACTACCCCAACAGTGTGCGTGCTTTGAAGGAGCGTGAGTTTCAAACCTTCAAACAAGGCAACATGTCGGTGTCTGAATATGCTGAGAAGTTTGAGGACATGGCTGCCTATTCCAGACAAGCAGCTTATGCACCAGATGAGTTGTGGAAGATTGATCAGTTCCTCATGGGGCTGAATGCTGATATTGTACACAGTGTGTCTCAGAGGGAATTTACCACTTATGCTGAGTGTTTGAGGCAATGCTATGTTGCTGAAAACACATTGAAGAGGGTTCAAGAGGAGAGAGAGCAGAACAGGTCAGTCCGTAGGGATCACGGAAGGACGGGACAGCATTTGAAACCCCGTATTTCTCCAGCGGTGAAGAAACAGACCCATGGTGGTAACTCAACTCAACTTCCTTGGTGTGGCAAGTGCAACAAGAAGCATTATGGAAATTGTAGACCGGATTTCGGAAATTGTTACAAGTGCCATCAGCCAGGGCATTATGCGAGGGATTGTACTGCCCCAGATGTTCCGGAGAAGACTAAAGGTCGTGTTTACACCTTGGACGCTAGGAAGGCCCAAGGAAACACTAACCTTGTTGCTGGTACGTGTTATGTTAATGATCAGCCCTTGTTTGTGCTAGTTGATTGCGGAGCAACACATTCTTTTATTTCTTATCCTTGTGTGCGGAGGCTTGGTTTTGAGACGAGTCTTCTTCCTAATCCTATGATTATCTCGTCGGCTACCGACGATGTAGTAGAAACTCGAGAAATTTGCAAGGAGTGTTCTATTACCTTCAATGGTCGTAGATTCTTGATTGATCTCATTTGTCTACCTCTTAAGAAGATCGATGTAGTACTTGGTATGGACTGGTTGTCAGCTAACTCGGTGTACATCGGTTGTAAAGAGAAGGCTATCTTCATTCCTGCTGAGGAGACTACACCAACCAATGCCATTGAAAATCTTCTTGAAGGTACAGTTAACATGATCAATTATCTTTTTGCTCAAGAGAAGTCTTTCCTTTTGGTTCTTACGTCGGACTCCGAGGACAAGAAGAGTGTATCGGAGATTCCAGTTGCGTGTGAATTTCCCGATGTATTTCCTGAGGATGTTACTTCTCTTCCGCCGGAAAGGGAAGTTGAATTCTCTATTGATCTTGTTCCGGGTACCGCTCCAGTTTCGATTTCCCCTTATCGAATGTCTCCTGCAGAGCTAAGAGAGTTGAAGAGTCAATTAGAGGAGTTGTTGGCGAAACACTTCATTCATCCTAGTGTTTCACCATGGGGAGCCCCAGTCTTATTAGTGAAGAAGAAGGACGGTAGTATGCGTTTGTGCATCGACTATCGTCAGCTGAACAAGGTAACCATAAAGAACAAGTACCCTTTGCCGCGAATTGATGACCTCCTGGATCAATTAAAAGGAGCCTGTGTGTTCTCGAAGATTGACCTCAGGTCGGGATATCATCAGATTCGGGTTAAGAGTTCGGATGTATCTAAGACTGCTTTTAGGACGAGATACGGTCATTATGAGTTCTTGGTTATGCCATTCGGGGTAACCAATGCTCCTGCTGTCTTTATGGATTACATGAACCGGGTGTTTCAACCATACTTGGATCAGTTCGTGGTGATCTTCATAGATGACATCTTGATCTACTCTCGGACTATTGAAGAGCACATGGAGCATTTGAGGATTGTGTTGTCGGTTCTTAGAGAAAAGCAGTTGTTTGCGAAGTTTAGCAAGTGTGAGTTCTGGATGTCTGAAGTCAAATTTGTTGGACACGTCATATCTGGTGGCGGCGTAGCTGTAGACCCTTCAAAGGTAGAAGCAGTGATAAATTGGGAACGACCCAAGAATGCAACTGAAGTCCGTAGTTTCCTAGGCTTGGCAGGTTACTATCGGAGGTTCATCATGGGATTTTCCAAGCTAGCATTACCTTTGACCAGGCTTACAAGGAAGGAGGTTTCGTTTAGTTGGAATTCAGAATGTGAGAAGAGTTTTCAGAAACTCAAGGAGAAACTGGCTACTGCTCCAGTGTTGGTGATCCCAGATCCAAACCGATCTTACGAAGTGTTCTGTGATGCTTCTAAGAAAGGCTTGGGTGGAGTGTTGATGCAAGATGGACAGGTCGTAGCTTATGCATCTAGACAGCTGAGATCTCATGAAGAGAATTATCCTACACATGACCTTGAACTCGCTGCAATTGTGTTCGCACTTAAGGTGTGGCGACATTATTTGTATGGAGTTCACTTTGAGATGTTTAGCGATCATAAGAGTTTGAAGTACCTCTTTGATCAGAAGGAACTTAACATGCGTCAAAGGAGATGGATGGAGTACTTGAAGGACTTTGACTTTGATTTGAAGTACCATCCCGGTAAAGCTAATAAGGTAGCAGATGCCTTGAGTAGAAAGGAGATTAAGGTTGCAGAGCTGATGATGTTAGAATTTGGCCTTATGGAGAAGTTTAGAAATTTGGATCTGCAATTTGAATGGGCACCAACGGGTGTATTGATTAGTAACTTGTGTATTGAGAATGAGTTGAGGGAAAGGATCCGTCAAGCACAGTGGGGTGATGTAGAATTGCAGGCTAAAGCAAACCTTCCTGATTTCGTTCGTACATCTGATGGACTCATTCTTTTTGGACGAAGGATGTGTGTGCCAAATGATGCGGAGTTAAGGAGGTTAATTCTGGACGAGGCTCACAAGAGCAAATTCACCATCCATCCCGGATCGACCAAGATGTATCAAGACTTGAAAGGAAATTTTTGGTGGCCTGGTATGAAGAGAGATGTGGCGGATTATGTAGAGCGGTGCTTGATTTGCCAACAAGTGAAGATAGAGCACCAAAGGCCCGGTGGTATGCTACAACCATTGGATATTCCTGTATGGAAGTGGGACAGTATATCAATGGACTTCATTGTGGGACTACCTCGAGCCTTAGGTGGCCATGACTCAATATGGGTGATAGTGGACCGTTTGACTAAGTCCGCTCATTTCTTACCGGTTAAGACAACTCACAAGGTCTCTCACCTTGCGAGGCTTTTTGTAGTGGAGATTGTGAGATTACACGGTGTACCTTCTAGCATTGTGTCAGATAGAGATCCGAAGTTCACTTCCCGATTTTGGAGAGCTTTTCATCAAGAGATGGGTACAGATCTAAATTTGAGCACTTCTAACCACCCTCAGACAGATGGACAAACAGAAAGGACTATTCAGACCATTGAGGATATGCTGAGGGCATGTATCTTGGAAATTGGTGGAAATTGGAAAGATAACTTACCTTTGATAGAATTCGCGTATAACAACAGTTATCATGCGAGTATCGGTATGGCCCCATATGAAGCCTTGTATGGGAGGAAGTGTCGATCACCGTTGTGTTGGTCTGAAGTTGGTGAGAAAGGAATTCTTGGACCGGAGATAATTCAAGAAACCACGGAGAAGGTTAAGATGATCCGAGATAAGATGAAACAAGCTCAAGATCAACAAAGGAGTTATGCGGACAAACGAAGGAGACCGTTGGAGTTTGACGTAGGAGATCATGTGTTCTTGAAGGTGACTCAGAGGTTGAGGTTGAAAGGACCGTTTAAAACGCGCAAGCTTAGTCCGAGATACGTAGGACCCTATCAGATCATGAGACGGATAGGTGAGGTCGCATACCAGTTAGCATTGCCTCCTTCACTATCCGGGCTGCATGACGTATTCCATGTGTCTCAGTTGCGGAAGTTTGTGCCGGATTCGTTTCATCCTATTCTACCCGATACGATTGAAGTAGAACCAGATCTCTCATTCCAACTGAATCCGTGTCGTATTTTGGAGTATGCTAGTAAGTCGTTGAGAAGCAAAGAGATACCTATTGTGAAGGTGTTGTGGGAAGAGTCGCGTCCTGACGAAGCTACTTGGGAGCTAGAATTGGAGATGCGGGAGTTGTATCCTCACCTATTCTGGTAAGTTTTCGAATTCGAGGACGAATTCTATTTAAGGGGGGGAGAATGTAATATCCTAATATTATTTCAAGAGACTAAATATTAGGAATAACTATTTAGTTAGAATGTAACTAAATGGCACTTTGGTAAATAAAGTTTAGTTGGGGGATACTTAAGTCTTTGCACTCTATCTAAGTCTTAAGGGTTGTTTGGTTTGGAACAATTCTGATTTTTAGAAGCCAAAAACAGAATTGTGGAGAGTAGAAGAGGAAGAACGTGAAACAAGAAGGAAGGAGAGGAAGACCCATTGCCAACTTCAACTTTCAGCCTTGCATGCACCTTTGATCCATCAACCTTCATCATCTACTTCTGATTTTTAGAGCTTCTTCCTCAGCTTAATCAGGTGAGTCTCATAGATAGAGACCATGGGGAATGTTTGAGGGTTTATGCTAACTTTGGGGATTAAGGGTTTGTGAGTAAATGCTTTTGATCCTCATCCTTTTGCATGTGTTAGACCTTATTGGTATCAATAATTAGTTTACATATTGTTTCTATGTCTCATTTTCGCTTAAGAATGGATGCATGTGGAAATTTGGGGCTTGGGGACCCCAAATACGTTTCTGCATTTTTGCTGATTTTGCAGAGTTCGCTGCAGCGAACTTTCATTCGCTGTAGCGAATGATTCGCTGTAGCGAATAAACCTGGGAGCTGAATTGATTTATTCGCTGTAGCGAACTTTCCTTCGCTGTAGCGAATCGGGGCTTCGCTGGAGTTCGCTGTAGCGAACTGACCTGGGTTTGAAGGAGTTTAGCTTCTGTTTGAGTTCGCTGTAGCGAACTAGTCTGGTACAGAAGTGATATTTCTCCCATTTGAGTGCAGTTTCGTTTCGTATCGGAATTGAAGGCCTCTTATGACTTGTATGATATGCCAGTACTTGTTTTAAGTGTATGAGGCTATGATATGATCATCATCTTACTTGTATGCATGTATATTTGAGCTATGCAATTGTTGATTGTGTTATGATGTGATCATTGTTATTCTCGTTCGTTCCGGTTGAACGTTCGGAGACGCTTTGCCTGTGTGGTTTGATTGTGTTGTGGTATGCTTGAATCGGAGTGGCCCTAGGCTATTAGGGGATAAACCGCATAGAACACTTGGTACCGTTGCGATGTGCTTGTGTGGGCCGTATGGGGGCACTTCCACACTTGCAGTACACATCAGCGTTCTCGGTATGTTCTACACACCTGAGCTACCATTGCGATGTGCATGTGGAGGTCTTATAGGGCGTTTCTCCACTAGCGGTTACACATCGGCGTACTTGGTATGGTGGAGAAGTAATGCCATGTAGGCAACATTACTTTCGATTCACCTCTAGTGATGCCACATAGGCAACATCACTAGGCTTTCGCCCGGTGGGCTCGTGTTGTCAAGATGGCGTTTTGTACTGAGCTGGCTGGGTCCCTCACACGTGCGTTTTGATGGTTGACGAGGCTGTGACGCCATGTAGGCAATGTCACCGCTGCAACTCGTTGCAACCGGTGTGCCACTTAGGACTCGTTTGTTCCATCTTGCGGTGTGCCGGTACAAGTCTCTTGACGCGATGCACGGGTGTAACTCACCGAGGGTGTGGATTGCGTAGCCTAATGAGCGGGCTGTAACTTGCTCCTGGATTCCTCGTACATGGGTACGGGTTTGCATACGGTGGTTTTGATTGTGTGATTATCTTTGTAGCCACATTGGATAGTTATGGGACTTCTAATGGTGGTATACCTTGTTTGTACTTGTACCTAGCCGTGAGGTAACCCGGATTCTCGGTGGATCCATTGATTGCATGCTCCTTGTAGAACCGAGTGAACCCGTAAGATAGGGAGACTCACTGAGATTTAGTAATCTCACCCCATTCCAATTATTATTTTTCCAGGTGGTTCGAGGCAGGATCGTGGGAAGGGTAAGATGCCTTAGCTTCGAGATGGTGTTTCTTGGCGATGCGTTCTTTTATAGTTCTTGATATTTTGTACTATCATCTTTTGTACTATGGATATGTATTCGTACCAGTTGGAACTCATGTATTTTGGCCATAACAGTTTGGGCTTTTGTACTTGTACTTATATATTATCCAATCCGCTGCTTATGTTTATGATTTTCGAGTACCATTTTAATGCCATATACGTATATCCTAGGCAATGTATGTATGGGGTGTTACAATTATATTTTATCGTTATCAAACTATCAAAATAAAAGTTTTGTGGTATTGAAAAAACTTACTTCTATTTTAAAAATAGGAACAAAAGAATTTATATGAGATTGGTGAAGAACCAAAATTGCTTAAATATTCAAATTAGCCTACAAACATGACTGAAATGTTTCTTATAATACTAAAAACCTTCTTTAGTTATTTCAGCGTATCCTAGAAACTTTCCTTATATATTTCTCATCAAAGAAGAACTTTTGTTTCCTAATATAAATATAGTTGTGGCGGTAAAAAATACACAAAGTCTCTTCCTAGGTTATTGTGGTTCATAAATCCAAAACGTTTTGCAGTCCACATAGAGAAATGAAGAAATGTGCGAACTTTCAAAATGTTTTGGATTTATAAACTAAATTCACCTAGATTGTGTTAAGTATTTTGCACAAGATAAAATTGAAACACAATTTGAAAATTTGTTCAAAATTGTAATTTTTAATATAGTTGATTCATACGTAAATCTTCCTCTTATTTAGTAATATTGTATGTATGCTAAGCTTGCACGAAAAGCTCGTTAATAATATTATCTATATTACTTGACTCTATAATAAACTCATTCAAAAAGCGTAGGCGAATGTCTTTAGAAATTAATTCGGTAAGTTACAATTTTGTATTAATGGCGTCACGCACTTCTTACTTTATCTGCATTTTTATTTCAATTTTTTTATTTATAACCTATGAAAATAATTGATTAATAGTATTTACAAAATTTACTTGTAATTTTAAAATAATAATAATAAGTTTGATATGATACTAGTGAAGAACCCAAATTAGATTACATGTTCATATATGCCTACAAACCTTCCTTAAATAAATCAATGAATCCAACAAACTGTCAAAAAATATTTCACATCATACAATTAAATTTCTTTTCTTATATAAATATGGTTTTGGTGGTAAAAAGTAACAATTAATTTTCTTGGGTGGCTTATCATGGTTCATAAATCCAAAACGTTTGGCAGTCCGCTTAGACAAATGGAGAAATATGGGGAAATTTCAAAAGGTTTTGGATTTATAAACTCCTTTGACCTAGATTGTTATGGATGTATTGCAAAAGATAAAATTGAATCATTATTTGTAATTTTGTTCACAAATTGGATATTTTACAATTTTTTTAATGCACAAATATTTATCTAACTTATTAATATTCTATGTACTCTAATCAAGACAATTTTAAAAAATATTTTTAGAGATAAGCTTGGACGAAAAATTCGTTAATAAATACATCTATATCATTGAACTGTATAACGAACTCATTTAAAATGTAGCGGCGAATATCATTATAAATTTTTATGGTAATTTATATTTATGTAATTAAAGGCATCACCTATTCCTTATATCTACATTTCCATTTCAAATTATATTTTATCGTTATCAAACTATCAAAATAAAAGTTTTGTGGTATTGAAAAAACTAACTTCTATTATAAAAATAGGAACAAAAGAATTTATATGAGATTGGTGAAGAACCAGAATTGCTTAAATATTAAAATTAGCCTACAGACATGCCTGAAATGTTTCTTATAATACTAAAAACCTTCTTTAGTTATTTCAGCGTATCCAACAAATATTCCTGAAATATTTCTCATCAAAGAAGAACTTTTGTTTCCTAATATAAATATAGTTGCTGTGGTAAAAAGTACACAAAGTCTCTTCCTAGGTTATTGTGGTTCATAAATCCAAAACCTTTTGCAGTCCACATAGAGAAATGAAGAAATGTGCGAACTTTCCAAAATGTTTTGGATTTATAAACTAAATTGACCTAGATTGTGTTAAATATTTTGCACCAGATAAAATTGAATCACAATTTGTAAATTTGTTCAAAATTGTAATTTATAATATAGTTGATTCATACGTAAATCTTCCTCTTATTTAGTAATATTGTATGTACGCTAAGCTTGCACGAAAAGCTCGTTAATAATATTAACTATATTACTTGACTCTATAATAAACTCACTCAAAAAGCGTAAGCGAATGTCTTTAGAAATTAATTCAGTAAGTAACAATTTTGTATTAGAGGCGTCACGCACTTATTATTTTATCTGCATTTTTATTTCAATTTTTTTTATTTGTAACCTATGAAAATAATTGATTAATAGTATTTACAAAATTTACTTGTAATTTTAAAATAATAATAATAAGTTTGATATGATACTAGTGAAGATGTAACACCCATATATAAATACATGCATCAAATCATATAAGTATACATGAATCCAAGTATTTGGTACTGAAATACCAATAAGTTCCTAGACAACACATTATACATATTAATGCCCAAATACTAAAGTTCTACACAATGGCATAATACATACAAGATGTTCAAAATAAAAAGCTAAGAACTAGATCAGACAATGATCTCAAAAGAACTTCACAACGGAAGCTTCGCCATATCCAAAATAAGAACAAGGAATAAGGAAATCAAACTTCTTTCTCCTTACCCTTCGCGGAACCTGTAGTACCTGAAATCATTATATAATGGGGTGAGATATAAAATCCCAGTGAGTTCCCTATCCTATGGATCCTCTCGGCTTTACAAGGTTCTAATCTATAAGTCTCAAGTCATAAGGAACTAGACCTTGAGTTCACACACTAACATTATATGGAATCATACTTAGAGTTCAACAACTCAACACAAGATTATTAATCGGAAACCAATACCAAGGCATCCCCATATTCCCGTCCCCTTCTACGTCTAGGAGGTGGCACGAGTCACAGATCCTTTGGAAAATCTTGACATACGACATGGATTCTGACTCATGGGCCTTTCCCCATGAATCGTCACTTCACATGGTCCGTACACCATCACAAGTCTCTACCCGTAGGTTCCATTCGTACACAAAAGCGGGAATCAAACCTGCCAAGATTATTGTGCCTCTCTGCACGGTGAATGCCTGTTAGCATTCAAAGGAAAAATAAAGAAATAAAGAAAATACTACGGTTCCGATTAATACATCAACAATGGTGATCGCTTCCGCAAACCACTAGGCCTGTTAGCCTTTCATACTTTGGTGACCGCTCACGCAAATCACTAGGCCTGTTAGCCTTTCCTCATAAGATTCAAAACACGTATGTTCCATATAATGTCTCATCCTAGGTTTTCTTTGTTAAGCTATAAAACCTAACAATTCCTAGTTTTCCTCACTTATCCTTTATTCACATAACAATGAAGTTATTCAACCCTCTTGATATAAACATTTATAACAAGGTATACTAATCCACCTGCAATAGAACTCAGTAACAATTATAGAATACACAAGTATCATACTAAAAGCATAACGTTCTCAAGAATTCGAACGAAAACCAACCCAAGTACTCAAGCAATTTCCCAATTCTCGATTAAATAATTCTCCCTTTGTTCCCAAAACCTATACTACTAGAAAGTACACGCTTCTAGCTTCCTATCACTTCGAACGGTGACTAAAACAGAGTTATGGTTCAAAAGTTATGCTTGAAACAATTTCCGTTAAGTTAAGAAAATTTGGTTAAGTAAGCTTCAGTTCGCGCCGCGCACAACTAGGTCGCGCCGCGAACCCTATGGCAGAAGCAAACCACTATAATTCTAACACTGTTCGCGCCGCTAACTAATTTACGCGCCGCCAACCCTCTGGCAGTAGCAAAACTCTAAAGATTTCCAAACTGTTCGCGCCGCGACACCCAGTACGCGCCGCGTACTGAAGGCAGAAACAGAACCCCTAAAACCTGCATAGTTCGCGCCGCGCAGCCTCGTTCGCGCCGCGAAGCGCGCGAGAACTCAGTTCTCAGCTCTGCCTCATACACAGATGCATGGTTCAAAAACCATCTAAATCCATTCACACCTGTTCCAGATCAGATTAAAGCATGGATACAAACTATAGTTGATCTATTCAAGGATTATAATCACTTTGCTCATGAACATTGATGAACTTGTCCAAAACCTAGATTTCCTCTATACAAAACCCTAAATCAAAACTTATGATTTCTCATCCACAATCAAAGCTATAAGTTTCTAACTAGAACCCACCTCGATTAAGAGTCGTTGATGTCGAAGATGAGTTGATTCGGCGGAGAAATGATCGAAATCCAAGCTTTCCTCTTTCTCTTTTTGCTCCTCCTTCTCTCTACTCCTTCTCTCTAGAATCTTGTTTTGTTTAAAGAATGAGAAAGAAATAGAAAGAAAAGGATATAAGAAAAATATCTTTTAAGTTAACACTACTAACTTAATGTCCAAAAGCATCTCTAACGTATCAATTGATAAAACCTCAGTGTCAGTTAATACATTAGAGCATTTAATTAATACGGGGTATTACATCCTCCCCCACTTAAATAGAAATTCGTCCTCGAATTTAAGAATTACCTGAAAAGGTGAGGGTAAGCATCCCGCATTTCCGATTCAAGTTCCCATGTAGCATCGCCCGGATGCGTCACATCCCACTGAACCTTGACAAGGGGAATCTCCTTGTTGCGTAACACTTTAGTCTCTCTTCCTACGATACGGCTCGGTAAGGGTTCAAAAGTCAAATTTGATTCTATCTCAATTGCATCTGGTAACACCGGCTGGAGAGGATCGGGAATAAACTTCCTCAGTTGAGACACGTGGAAGACATCATGCATTTCTGATAGAGAAGGTGGTAAGGCTAAACGGTAAGCTACTTCACCAATCCTCTCTAGAACCTCATACGGTCCCACGTATCTCGGACTTAACTTCCTTGACTTAAACGGTCCTTTCAACCTCAACCTCGGAGTAACTTTCAAAAATACATGGTCACCTTCCATAAACTCCAAAGGTCTCCTACGGTTATCCGCATAACTCTTCTGACGATCCTGTGCTTGTTTAACCTTCTCACGAATCATTCTAATCTTGTCCGTGGTCTCTTGAATAATTTCGGGTCCCAAAATTCTATCATCACCAATTTCTGACCAACACAACGGTGTTCTACATTTTCTCCCATATAATGCCTCATAAGGTGCCATACCGATACTCGCATGATAACTGTTATTGTAAGCAAATTCAATCAATGGTAAAAGCTCCTTCCAATTTCCTCTACTTTCAAGCACACAAGCTCTTAACATATCTTCCAAGGTTTGTATCGTTCGTTCCGTTTGACCATCCGTTTGAGGGTGGTTCGACGTGCTCAAACATAATTTAGATCCCATCGCTTGCTGAAAAGCTCTCCAAAACCTTGAAGTAAACTTTGGATCTCTATCCGACACAATACTAGAGGGTACACCGTGCAACTTCACAATCTCTGCGACAAACAACCGTGCAAGATGACTTGCCTTGTAAGTAGTCTTCACGGCTAAGAAATGTGCAGATTTCGTCAACCGATCTACAATCACCCAAATAGAATCATATCCACCTTGAGTACGAGGTAAACTAACCGCAAAATCCATTGAAATACTATCCCACTTCCATAGTGGAATCTCTAGTGGTTGTAACAATCCACCCGGCCTTTGATGTTCAATCTTTACTTGTTGGCACACCGCACACTCTGATACGTACACTGCGACATCTCTTTTCATTCCGGACCACCAATAATCCCTTTTTAAATCTTGGTACATTTTTGAAGAACCCGGATGTATAGTGAAAGCACCCTTGTGAGCTTCATCCAAAATCCTTCTTTTCAATAACGCATCATCCGGAACACAAATCCTCTGATTAAACATAATCACCCCATCTGTAGCTCGAGTAAAACCTGGTTGAACCAACACCGCTTGTAACTTAGTATCAGACGCTTGTGCTTGTTGGATGTCGTTTCTCAAAGTAGAATTAACATTCAAGTTTCCCATCAATACTCCATTTTGGGTCCAAACAAATTGAAGGTTGAGATCTCGAAATTTCTCCAATAGTGCATATTCTGACATCATTAATTCGGCCCTCTTTAACACCTTCCGACTCAAAGCATCCGCCACTTTATTTGCTTTGCCTGGATGATACTTCAAGTCAAAATCATAATCCTTTAAGTATTCCATCCACCGCCTCTGACGCATATTCAACTCTTTCTGGTCGAATAGGTACTTTAAACTCTTGTGGTCGCTGAACATTTCAAAATGAACTCCATACAAGTAATGACGCCACACCTTTAGGGTAAAAACAACCGCAGCCAATTCTAAATCATGAGTTGGATAATTCTCTTCGTGAACCTTTAACTGTCGAGATGTGTATGCTACCACCTGACCATCCTGCATCAAAACCCCTCCTAATCCTTTCTTGGAAGCATCGCAAAATACTTCATAGGACTTATTTGGGTCAGGAACGATCAAAACAGGAGCAGTCGTCAACCTTTCCTTCAAGCCCATGAAACTCCGTTCACACCCCGAATCCCAATCATAAGGACACTCCTTCCGAGTAAGTCTAGTCATTGGTAAAGCCAATTGAGAAAACCCTTTTATAAATCTTCTGTAGTAGCCGGCTAAGCCCAAGAAACTTCGGACTTCTGAGACATTGCTCGGCCTCTCCCAATTAATTACCGCTTCGATTTTTGTCGGGTCTACTGCCACACCTCCTTGAGATATAACATGACCAAGAAATCTTACCTCTATCATCCAAAACTCACACTTACTTAACTTAGCAAACAATTGATTTTCTTGCAGTACCGACAGAACAATCCTCAGGTGTTCTTCGTGCTCTTGTGGAGTACGAGAATAAATAAGGATGTCATCGATAAAGACTACCACAAATTGATCTAAGTAAGGCTGAAATAACCGATTCATATAATCCATGAAAACAGCTGGAGCATTCGTAACACCGAAAGGCATCACCAAGAATTCGTAATGGCCATAACGGGTTCTAAATGCAGTCTTTGACACATCTGAGCTCTTCACACGGATTTGGTGATAACCTGACCGCAAATCAATCTTCGAGAACACACAGGCTCCTTTCAATTGATCTAACAAGTCGTTTATCCTAGGCAAAGGGTATTTGTTCTTGATGGTGGCCTTATTCAACCGACGGTAATCAATACATAGTCTCATCCCACCATCCTTCTTCTTTACTAACAACACTGGAGCTCCCCACGGTGAGACACTAGGTCGCACAAAATGTTTAGCCATCAGTTCTTCCAATTGCCCCTTCAATTCTCTTAATTCAAGTGGTGCCATCCGATACGGAGAAACGGATATAGGAGCCGTTCCCGGTACCAGGTCAATAGAGAATTCCACTTCCCTTTCCGGAGGAAGAGAAGTGACATTCTCGGGAAAAACATCAGGAAATTCTCTAACGACAGCAATTTGTGAAACCTCTAACTTGTCATCCGTCTCCTTAGTGAGAACCAACAGAACAGACTTCTCTTTCTCAAACAAGAAATTAATCATACCTACCGTACCTTCAAGTATAGTAGTCAACACATCCTTCGGAGTAGCTTCTTCAGTTGGAATAATGATTAACTTCTCCTCACACCCAATGAACACCGAATTAGCAGAAAGCCAATCCATTCCCAACACAACGTCTACCTTTTCAAGTGGTAAGCAAACAAGATCAATCCGGAAATTCCTACCACCCACAGATAACACACAATTTTCACACACCAACGGTGTCTCTACCATCTCATCCATAGCAGTAGTAACCGCCATAGGAGGAAATAAAGGAGTAGCTTGCAACCCAAGTCGCTTCATACATTGCAATGACACAAAAGAGTGTGTTGCTCCACAATCAAATAGAACAAAACAAGAATGCCCATTAATGAAACACGTACCCGCAATCAAAGAGTTATCACCCTTGGTCTTCTTAGCATCCAAGGTATAAACTCTACCAGTACCTCTTCCTTGAACTTGATTCCTATTCTGAGGACAATTCCTAGCCATATGCCCTTCTTGATGACAATGGAAACATTTCGCCCCTTCAAAGGCACATCTTCCAAGGTGATTCTTACCGCAACTACGACACACCGGAGGTACACTAGACCGAGGACCTTGCACTTGCTTTCCTTTGAAAGCTTGTGGCCTAGGTCGAAATTGTTGGCTTGGCCTTCCTCTTTCATGTTGATTCTTCTTCTTCAAATCTTCCTCAGCTTGAACTTTCTTCAAACTAGTCTCGGCCACATAACATTGTCGCAACAACTCTGTATAAGTAGCGAACTCCCTCTGGGACACACTATGTGAGATATCAGCCCTTAAACCAAACAGAAACTGGTCCACCTTCCAACCCTCATCAGGAGCATACGCGGCCTGCCTAGAGTAAGCAGCCAAAATTTCAAACTTCTCAGCATAAGTAGCTACTGACATATTGTCCTGCCTTAACTGCTGGAACTCCAATTCCTTCTTAGTCCTCAGTGAACTAGGAAAGTATTTCTCCATAAAAGTGGTCTTGAAATTCTCCCATTCCTTAGGTACTCCCTGAGTAATCATCAAAGCAGAAGCACCTTTCCACCACCTCATAGCTGGACCTTTCAGCGAATGAGAAGCAAACACTACCTTGTCCTCTTCACTACAATGCACGATCTCAAAGATTCCTTCTACATTGGCCACCCACTCATGCGCCTTTATAGGATCTAATCCACCATGAAATTCCGGAGGATTCATGCGAATGAAATCTCTATAAGTCCCACCTACAGCTTCGGGCACAACCACTGGAGCATTATGACCGCCATTCATCTGTTGCATCATCTGCAGCATGAACTGATTCTGCTGCTGTTGCATCTGTTGCATGAACTGGGGCCATGGAACATTCGCACCGCCATCCGGTGTATTCACTTGTGGAGGTCGTGTGGGGGGTCGACCACGAGTCCTGCGTCCGTCCGCCATGTTCCTGGAGGTTATCAAAATGGGATTAAGTTGATCAGGCTCAATGCCATAGTCATAACACAACAAAACTCATGGGAACACAACACATCTTGGACAGAAAGAAACACTTATAATATCTCATGGCTAGGTCGAGGATACGACCTGCTCTGATACCAACTGTAACACCCATATATAAATACATGCATCAAATCATATAAGTATACATGAATCCAAGTATTTGGTACTGAAATACCAATAAGTTCCTAGACAACACATTATACATATTAATGCCCAAATACTAAAGTTCTACACAATGGCATAATACATACAAGATGTTCAAAATAAAAAGCTAAGAACTAGATCAGACAATGATCTCAAAAGAACTTCACAACGGAAGCTTCGCCATATCCAAAATAAGAACAAGGAATAAGGAAATCAAACTTCTTTCTCCTTACCCTTCGCGGAACCTGTAGTACCTGAAATCAATATATAATGGGGTGAGATATAAAATCCCAGTGAGTTCCCTATCCTATGGATCCTCTCGGCTTTACAAGGTTCTAATCTATAAGTCTCAAGTCATAAGGAACTAGACCTTGAGTTCACACACTAACATTATATGGAATCATACTTAGAGTTCAACAACTCAACACAAGATTATTAATCGGAAACCAATACCAAGGCATCCCCATATTCCCGTCCCCTTCTACGTCTAGGAGGTGGCACGAGTCACGGATCCTTTGGAAAATCTTGACATACGACATGGATTCGGACTCATGAGCCTTTCCCCATGAATCGTCACTTCACATGGTCCGTACACCATCACAAGTCTCTACCCGTAGGTTCCATTCGTACACAAAAGCGGGAATCAAACCTGCCAAGATTATTGTGCCTCTCTGCACGGTGAATGCCTGTTAGCATTCAAAGGAAAAATAAAGAAATAAAGAAAATACTACGGTTCCGATTAATACATCAACAATGGTGATCGCTTCCGCAAACCACTAGGCCTGTTAGCCTTTCATACTTTGGTGACCGCTCACGCAAATCACTAGGCCTGTTAGCCTTTCCTCATAAGATTCAAAACACGTATGTTCCATATAATGTCTCATCCTAGGTTTTCTTTGTTAAGCTATAAAACCTAACAATTCCTAGTTTTCCTCACTTATCCTTTATTCACATAACAATGAAGTTATTCAACCCTCTTGATATAAACATTTATAACAAGGTATACTAATCCACCTGCAATAGAACTCAGTAACAATTATAGAATACACAAGTATCATACTAAAAGCATAACGTTCTCAAGAATTCGAACGAAAACCAACCCAAGTACTCAAGCAATTTCCCAATTCTCGATTAAATAATTCTCCCTTTGTTCCCAAAACCTATACTACTAGAAAGTACACGCTTCTAGCTTCCTATCACTTCGAACGGTGACTAAAACAGAGTTATGGTTCAAAAGTTATGCTTGAAACAATTTCCGTTAAGTTAAGAAAATTTGGTTAAGTAAGCTTCAGTTCGCGCCGCGCACAACTAGGTCGCGCCGCGAACCCTATGGCAGAAGCAAACCACTATAATTCTAACACTGTTCGCGCCGCTAACTAATTTACGCGCCGCCAACCCTCTGGCAGTAGCAAAACTCTAAAGATTTCCAAACTGTTCGCGCCGCGACACCCAGTACGCGCCGCGTACTGAAGGCAGAAACAGAACCCCTAAAACCTGCATAGTTCGCGCCGCGCAGCCTCGTTCGCGCCGCGAAGCGCGCGAGAACTCAGTTCCCAGCTCTGCCTCATACACAGATCCATGGTTCAAAAACCATCTAAATCCATTCACACCTGTTCCAGATCAGATTAAAGCATGGATACAAACTATAGTTGATCTATTCAAGGATTATAATCACTTTGCTCATGAACATTGATGAACTTGTCCAAAACCTAGATTTCCTCTATACAAAACCCTAAATCAAAACTTATGATTTCTCATCCACAATCAAAGCTATAAGTTTCTAACTAGAACCCACCTCGATTAAGAGTCGTTGATGTCGAAGATGAGTTGATTCGGCGGAGAAATGATCGAAATCCAAGCTTTCCTCTTTCTCTTTTTGCTCCTCCTTCTCTCTACTCCTTCTCTCTAGAATCTTGTTTTGTTTAAAGAATGAGAAAGAAATAGAAAGAAAAGGATATAAGAAAAATATCTTTTAAGTTAACACTACTAACTTAATGTCCAAAAGCATCTCTAACGTATCAATTGATAAAACCTCAGTGTCAGTTAATACATTAGAGCATTTAATTAATACGGGGTATTACAGAAGAACCCAAATTAGATTACATGTTCATATATGCCTACAAACCTTCCTTAAATAAATCAATGAATCCAACAAACTGTCAAAAAATATTTCACATCATACAATTAAATTTGTTTCCTTATATAAATATAGTTTTGGTGGTAAAAAGTAACAATTAATTTTCTTGGGTGGATTATCATGGTTCATAAATCCGAAACGTTTGGCAGTCCGCTTAGACAAATGGAGAAATATGGGGAAATTTCAAAAGGTTTTGGATTTATAAACTCCTTTGACCTATATTGTTATGGATGTATTGCAAAATATAAAATTGAATCATTATTTGTAATTTTATTCACAAATTGGATATTTTACTAGTTTTTTAATGCACAAATATTTATCTAATTTATTAATATTCTATGTACTCTAATCAAGTCAATTTTAAAAAATATTTTTAGAGATAAGCTTGGACAAAAAATTCGTTAATAAATACATCTATATCATTGAACTGTATAACGAACTCATTTAAAATGTACTGGCGAATATCATTATAAATTTTTATGGTAATTTATATTTATTTAATTAAAGGCATCACCTATTCCTTATATCTACATTTCCATTCCATATTATATTTTATCGTTATCAAACTATCAAAATAAAAGTTTTGTGGTATTGAAAAAACTTACTTCTATTTTAAAAATAGGAACAAAAGAATTTATATGAGATTGGTGAAGAACCAAAATTGCTTAAATATTCAAATTAGCCTACAAACATGACTGAAATGTTTCTTATAATACTAAAAACCTTCTTTAGTTATTTCAGCGTATCCTAGAAACTTTCCTTATATATTTCTCATCAAAGAAGAACTTTTGTTTCCTAATATAAATATAGTTGTGGCGGTAAAAAATACACAAAGTCTCTTCCAAGGTTATTGTGGTTCATAAATCCAAAACGTTTTGCAGTCCACATAGAGAAATGAAGAAATGTGCGAACTTTCAAAATGTTTTGGATTTATAAACTAAATTCACCTAGATTGTGTTAAGTATTTTGCACAAGATAAAATTGAAACACAATTTGTAAATTTGTTCAAAATTGTAATTTTTAATATAGTTGATTCATACGTAAATCTTCCTCTTATTTAGTAATATTGTATGTATGCTAAGCTTGCACGAAAAGCTCGTTAATAATATTATCTATATTACTTGACTCTATAATAAACTCATTCAAAAAGCGTAGGCGAATGTCTTTAGAAATTAATTCGGTAAGTTACAATTTTGTATTAATGGCGTCACGCACTTCTTACTTTATCTGCATTTTTATTTCAATTTTTTTATTTATAACCTATGAAAATAATTGATTAATAGTATTTACAAAATTTACTTGTAATTTTAAAATAATAATAATAAGTTTGATATGATACTAGTGAAGAACCCAAATTAGATTACATGTTCATATATGCCTACAAACCTTCCTTAAATAAATCAATGAATCCAACAAACTGTCAAAAAATATTTCACATCATACAATTAAATTTCTTTTCTTATATAAATATGGTTTTGGTGGTAAAAAGTAACAATTAATTTTCTTGGGTGGCTTATCATGGTTCATAAATCCAAAACGTTTGGCAGTCCGCTTAGACAAATGGAGAAATATGGGGAAATTTCAAAAGGTTTTGGATTTATAAACTCCTTTGACCTAGATTGTTATGGATGTATTGCAAAAGATAAAATTGAATCATTATTTGTAATTTTGTTCACAAATTGGATATTTTACAATTTTTTTAATGCACAAATATTTATCTAACTTATTAATATTCTATGTACTCTAATCAAGACAATTTTAAAAAATATTTTTAGAGATAAGCTTGGACGAAAAATTCGTTAATAAATACATCTATATCATTGAACTGTATAACGAACTCATTTAAAATGTAGCGGCGAATATCATTATAAATTTTTATGGTAATTTATATTTATGTAATTAAAGGCATCACCTATTCCTTATATCTACATTTCCATTTCAAATTATATTTTATCGTTATCAAACTATCAAAATAAAAGTTTTGTGGTATTGAAAAAACTAACTTCTATTATAAAAATAGGAACAAAAGAATTTATATGAGATTGGTGAAGAACCAGAATTGCTTAAATATTAAAATTAGCCTACAGACATGCCTGAAATGTTTCTTATAATACTAAAAACCTTCTTTAGTTATTTCAGCGTATCCAACAAATATTCCTGAAATATTTCTCATCAAAGAAGAACTTTTGTTTCCTAATATAAATATAGTTGCTGTGGTAAAAAGTACACAAAGTCTCTTCCTAGGTTATTGTGGTTCATAAATCCAAAACCTTTTGCAGTCCACATAGAGAAATGAAGAAATGTGCGAACTTTCCAAAATGTTTTGGATTTATAAACTAAATTGACCTAGATTGTGTTAAATATTTTGCACCAGATAAAATTGAATCACAATTTGTAAATTTGTTCAAAATTGTAATTTATAATATAGTTGATTCATACGTAAATCTTCCTCTTATTTAGTAATATTGTATGTACGCTAAGCTTGCACGAAAAGCTCGTTAATAATATTAACTATATTACTTGACTCTATAATAAACTCACTCAAAAAGCGTAAGCGAATGTCTTTAGAAATTAATTCAGTAAGTAACAATTTTGTATTAGAGGCGTCACGCACTTATTATTTTATCTGCATTTTTATTTCAATTTTTTTTATTTGTAACCTATGAAAATAATTGATTAATAGTATTTACAAAATTTACTTGTAATTTTAAAATAATAATAATAAGTTTGATATGATACTAGTGAAGAACCCAAATTAGATTACATGTTCATATATGCCTACAAACCTTCCTTAAATAAATCAATGAATCCAACAAACTGTCAAAAAATATTTCACATCATACAATTAAATTTGTTTCCTTATATAAATATAGTTTTGGTGGTAAAAAGTAACAATTAATTTTCTTGGGTGGATTATCATGGTTCATAAATCCGAAACGTTTGGCAGTCCGCTTAGACAAATGGAGAAATATGGGGAAATTTCAAAAGGTTTTGGATTTATAAACTCCTTTGACCTATATTGTTATGGATGTATTGCAAAATATAAAATTGAATCATTATTTGTAATTTTATTCACAAATTGGATATTTTACTAGTTTTTTAATGCACAAATATTTATCTAATTTATTAATATTCTATGTACTCTAATCAAGTCAATTTTAAAAAATATTTTTAGAGATAAGCTTGGACAAAAAATTCGTTAATAAATACATCTATATCATTGAACTGTATAACGAACTCATTTAAAATGTACTGGCGAATATCATTATAAATTTTTATGTTAATTTATATTTATTTAATTAAAGGCATCACCTATTCCTTATATCTACATTTCCATTCCATATTATATTTTATCGTTATCAAACTATCAAAATAAAAGTTTTGTGGTATTGAAAAAACTTACTTCTATTTTAAAAATAGGAACAAAAGAATTTATATGAGATTAGTGAAGAACCAAAATTGCTTAAATATTCAAATTAGCCTACAAACATGACTGAAATGTTTCTTATAATACTAAAAACCTTCTTTAGTTATTTCAGCGTATCCTAGAAACTTTCCTTATATATTTCTCATCAAAGAAGAACTTTTGTTTCCTAATATAAATATAGTTGTGGCGGTAAAAAATACACAAAGTCTCTTCCAAGGTTATTGTGGTTCATAAATCCAAAACGTTTTGCAGTCCACATAGAGAAATGAAGAAATGTGCGAACCTTCAAAATGTTTTGGATTTATAAACTAAATTCACCTAGATTGTGTTAAGTATTTTGCACAAGATAAAATTGAAACACAATTTGTAAATTTGTTCAAAATTGTAATTTTTAATATAGTTGATTCATACGTAAATCTTCCTCTTATTTAGTAATATTGTATGTATGCTAAGCTTGCACGAAAAGCTCGTTAATAATATTATCTATATTACTTGACTCTATAATAAACTCATTCAAAAAGCGTAGGCGAATGTCTTTAGAAATTAATTCGGTAAGTTACAATTTTGTATTAATGGCGTCACGCACTTCTTACTTTATCTGCATTTTTATTTCAATTTTTTTATTTATAACCTATGAAAATAATTGATTAATAGTATTTACAAAATTTACTTGTAATTTTAAAATAATAATAATAAGTTTGATATGATACTAGTGAAGAACCCAAATTAGATTACATGTTCAGACATGCCTACAAACCTTCCTTAAATAAATCAATGAATCCAACAAACTGTCGAAAAATATTTCACATCATACAATTAAATTTCTTTTCTTATATAAATATGGTTTTGGTGGTAAAAAGTAACAATTAATTTTCTTGGGTGGCTTATCATGGTTCATAAATCCAAAACGTTTGGCAGTCCGCTTAGACAAATGGAGAAATATGGGGAAATTTCAAAAGGTTTTGGATTTATAAACTCCTTTGACCTAGATTGTTATGGATGTATTGCAAAAGATAAAATTGAATCATTATTTGTAATTTTGTTCACAAATTGGATATTTTACAATTTTTTTAATGCACAAATATTTATCTAACTTATTAATATTCTATGTACTCTAATCAAGACAATTTTAAAAAATATTTTTAGAGATAAGCTTGGACGAAAAATTCGTTAATAAATACATCTATATCATTGAACTGTATAACGAACTCATTTAAAATGTAGCGGCGAATATCATTATAAATTTTTATGGTAATTTATATTTATGTAATTAAAGGCATCACCTATTCCTTATATCTACATTTCCATTTCAAATTATATTTTATCGTTATCAAACTATCAAAATAAAAGTTTTGTGGTATTGAAAAAACTAACTTCTATTATAAAAATAGGAACAAAAGAATTTATATGAGATTGGTGAAGAACCAGAATTGCTTAAATATTAAAATTAGCCTACAGACATGCCTGAAATGTTTCTTATAATACTAAAAACCTTCTTTAGTTATTTCAGCGTATCCAACAAATATTCCTGAAATATTTCTCATCAAAGAAGAACTTTTGTTTCCTAATATAAATATAGTTGCTGTGGTAAAAAGTACACAAAGTCTCTTCCTAGGTTATTGTGGTTCATAAATCCAAAACCTTTTGCAGTCCACATAGAGAAATGAAGAAATGTGCGAACTTTCCAAAATGTTTTGGATTTATAAACTAAATTGACCTAGATTGTGTTAAATATTTTGCACCAGATAAAATTGAATCACAATTTGTAAATTTGTTCAAAATTGTAATTTATAATATAGTTGATTCATACGTAAATCTTCCTCTTATTTAGAAATATTGTATGTACGCTAAGCTTGCACGAAAAGCTCGTTAATAATATTAACTATATTACTTGACTCTATAATAAACTCACTCAAAAAGCGTAAGCGAATGTCTTTAGAAATTAATTCAGTAAGTAACAATTTTGTATTAGAGGCGTCACGCACTTATTATTTTATCTGCATTTTTATTTCAATTTTTTTTATTTGTAACCTATGAAAATAATTGATTAATAGTATTTACAAAATTTACTTGTAATTTTAAAATAATAATAATAAGTTTGATATGATACTAGTGAAGAACCCAAATTAGATTACATGTTCATATATGCCTACAAACCTTCCTTAAATAAATCAATGAATCCAACAAACTGTCAAAAAATATTTCACATCATACAATTAAATTTGTTTCCTTATATAAATATAGTTTTGGTGGTAAAAAGTAACAATTAATTTTCTTGGGTGGATTATCATGGTTCATAAATCCGAAACGTTTGGCAGTCCGCTTAGACAAATGGAGAAATATGGGGAAATTTCAAAAGGTTTTGGATTTATAAACTCCTTTGACCTATATTGTTATGGATGTATTGCAAAATATAAAATTGAATCATTATTTGTAATTTTGTTCACAAATTGGATATTTTACTAGTTTTTTAATGCACAAATATTTATCTAATTTATTAATATTCTATGTACTCTAATCAAGTCAATTTTAAAAAATATTTTTAGAGATAAGCTTGGACGAAAAATTCGTTAATAAATACATCTATATCATTGAACTGTATAACGAACTCATTTAAAATGTACTGGCGAATATCATTATAAATTTTTATGGTAATTTATATTTATTTAATTAAAGGCATCACCTATTCCTTATATCTACATTTCCATTCCATATTATATTTTATCGTTATCAAACTATCAAAATAAAAGTTTTGTGGTATGGAAAAAACTTACTTCTATTTTAAAAATAGGAACAAAAGAATTTATATGAGATTGGTGAAGAACCAAAATTGCTTAAATATTCAAATTAGCCTACAAACATGACTGAAATGTTTCTTATAATACTAAAAACCTTCTTTAGTTATTTCAGCGTATCCTAGAAACTTTCCTTATATATTTCTCATCAAAGAAGAACTTTTGTTTCCTAATATAAATATAGTTGTGGCGGTAAAAAATACACAAAGTCTCTTCCAAGGTTATTGTGGTTCATAAATCCAAAACGTTTTGCAGTCCACATAGAGAAATGAAGAAATGTGCGAACTTTCAAAATGTTTTGGATTTATAAACTAAATTCACCTAGATTGTGTTAAGTATTTTGCACAAGATAAAATTGAAACACAATTTGTAAATTTGTTCAAAATTGTAATTTTTAATATAGTTGATTCATACGTAAATCTTCCTCTTATTTAGTAATATTGTATGTATGCTAAGCTTGCACGAAAAGCTCGTTAATAATATTATCTATATTACTTGACTCTATAATAAACTCATTCAAAAAGCGTAGGCGAATGTCTTTAGAAATTAATTCGGTAAGTTACAATTTTGTATTAATGGCGTCACGCACTTCTTACTTTATCTGCATTTTTATTTCAATTTTTTTTATTTATAACCTATGAAAATAATTGATTAATAGTATTTACAAAATTTACTTGTAATTTTAAAATAATAATATTAAGTTTGATATGATACTAGTGAAGAACCAAAATTAGATTACATGTTCAGACATGCCTACAAACCTTCCTTAAATAAATCAATGAATCCAACAAACTGTCAAAAAATATTTCACATCATACAATTAAATTTCTTTTCTTATATAAATATGGTTTTGGTGGTAAAAAGTAACAATTAATTTTCTTGGGTGGCTTATCATGGTTCATAAATCCAAAACGTTTGGCAGTTCGCTTAGACAAATGGAGAAATATGGGGAAATTTCAAAAGGTTTTGGATTTATAAACTCCTTTGACCTAGATTGTTATGGATGTATTGCAAAAGATAAAATTGAATCATTATTTGTAATTTTGTTCACAAATTGGATATTTTACAATTTTTTTAATGCACAAATATTTATCTAATTTATTAATATTCTATGTACTCTAATCAAGACAATTTTAAAAAATATTTTTAGAGATAAGCTTGGACGAAAAATTCGTTAATAAATACATCTATATCATTGAACTGTATAACGAACTCATTTAAAATGTAGCGCCGAATATCATTATAAATTTTTATGGTAATTTATATTTATGTAATTAAAGGCATCACCTATTCCTTATATCTACATTTCCATTTCAAATTATATTTTATCGTTATCAAACTATCAAAATAAAAGTTTTGTGGTATTGAAAAAACTAACTTCTATTATAAAAATAGGAACAAAAGAATTTATATGAGATTGGTGAAGAACCAGAATTGCTTAAATATTCAAATTAGCCTACAGACATGCCTGAAATGTTTCTTATAATACTAAAAACCTTCTTTAGTTATTTCAGCGTATCCAACAAATATTCCTGAAATATTTCTCATCAAAGAAGAACTTTTGTTTCCTAATATAAATATAGTTGCGGCGGTAAAAAGTTCACAAAGTCTCTTCCTAGGTTATTGTGGTTCATAAATCCAAAACCTTTTGCAGTCCACATAGAGAAATGAAGAAATGTGCGAACTTTCAAAATGTTTTGGATTTATAAACTAAATTGACCTAGATTGTGTTAAATATTTTGCACAAGATAAAATTGAATCACAATTTGTAAATTTGTTCAAAATTGTAATTTATAATATAGTTGATTCATACGTAAATATTCCTCTTATTTAGTAATATTGTATGTATGCTAAGCTTGCACGAAAAGCTCGTTAATAATATTATCTATATTACTTGACTCTATAATAAACTCATTCAAAAAGCGTAGGCGAATGTCTTTAGAAATTAATTCGGTAAGTTACAATTTTGTATTAATGGCGTCACGCACTTCTTATTTTATCTGCATTTTTATTTCAATTTTTTTTATTTATAACCTATGAAAATAATTGATTAATAGTATTTACAAAATTTACTTGTAATTTTAAAATAATAATATTAAGTTTGATATGATACTAGTGAAGAACCAAAATTAGATTACATGTTCAGACATGCCTACAAACCTTCCTTAAATAAATCAATGAATCCAACAAACTGTCAAAAAATATTTCACATCATACAATTAAATTTCTTTTCTTATATAAATATGGTTTTGGTGGTAAAAAGTAACAATTAATTTTCTTGGGTGGCTTATCATGGTTCATAAATCCAAAACGTTTGGCAGTTCGCTTAGACAAATGGAGAAATATGGGGAAATTTCAAAAGGTTTTGGATTTATAAACTCCTTTGACCTAGATTGTTATGGATGTATTGCAAAAGATAAAATTGAATCATTATTTGTAATTTTGTTCACAAATTGGATATTTTACAATTTTTTTAATGCACAAATATTTATCTAATTTATTAATATTCTATGTACTCTAATCAAGACAATTTTAAAAAATATTTTTAGAGATAAGCTTGGACGAAAAATTCGTTAATAAATACATCTATATCATTGAACTGTATAACGAACTCATTTAAAATGTAGCGCCGAATATCATTATAAATTTTTATGGTAATTTATATTTATGTAATTAAAGGCATCACCTATTCCTTATATCTACATTTCCATTTCAAATTATATTTTATCGTTATCAAACTATCAAAATAAAAGTTTTGTGGTATTGAAAAAACTAACTTCTATTATAAAAATAGGAACAAAAGAATTTATATGAGATTGGTGAAGAACCAGAATTGCTTAAATATTCAAATTAGCCTACAGACATGCCTGAAATGTTTCTTATAATACTAAAAACCTTCTTTAGTTATTTCAGCGTATCCAACAAATATTCCTGAAATATTTCTCATCAAAGAAGAACTTTTGTTTCCTAATATAAATATAGTTGCGGCGGTAAAAAGTTCACAAAGTCTCTTCCTAGGTTATTGTGGTTCATAAATCCAAAACCTTTTGCAGTCCACATAGAGAAATGAAGAAATGTGCGAACTTTCAAAATGTTTTGGATTTATAAACTAAATTGACCTAGATTGTGTTAAATATTTTGCACAAGATAAAATTGAATCACAATTTGTAAATTTGTTCAAAATTGTAATTTATAATATAGTTGATTCATACGTAAATATTCCTCTTATTTAGTAATATTGTATGTACGCTAAGCTTGCACGAAAAGCTCGTTAATAATATTAACTATATTACTTGACTCTATAATAAACTCACTCAAAAAGCGTAAGCGAATGTCTTTAGAAATTAATTCAGTAAGTAACAATTTTGTATTAGAGGCGTCACGCACTTCTTATTTTATCTGCATTTTTATTTCAATTTTTTTTATTTGTAACCTATGAAAATAATTTATTAATAGTATTTACAAAATTTACTTGTAATTTTAAAATAATAATAATAAGTTTGATATGATACTAGTGAAGAACCCAAATTAGATTACATGTTCATATATGCCTACAAACCTTCCTTAAATAAATCAATGAATCCAACAAATTGTCAAAAAATATTTCACATCATACAATTAAATTTGTTTCCTTATATAAATATAGTTTTGGTGGTAAAAAGTAACAATTAATTTTCTTGGGTGGATTATCATGGTTCATAAATCCGAAACGTTTGGCAGTCCGCTTAGACAAATGGAGAAATATGGGGAAATTTCAAAAGGTTTTGGATTTATAAACTCCTTTGACCTATATTGTTATGGATGTATTGCAAAATATAAAATTGAATCATTATTTGTAATTTTGTTCACAAATTGGATATTTTACTAGTTTTTTAATGCACAAATATTTATCTAATTTATTAATATTCTATGTACTCTAATCAAGTCAATTTTAAAAAATATTTTTAGAGATAAGCTTGGACGAAAAATTCGTTAATAAATACATCTATATCATTGAACTGTATAACGAACTCATTTAAAATGTACTGGCGAATATCATTATAAATTTTTATGGTAATTTATATTTATGTAATTAAAGGCATCACCTATTCCTTATATCTACATTTCCATTCCATATTATATTTTATCGTTATCAAACTATCAAAATAAAAGTTTTGTGGTATTGAAAAAACTTACTTCTTGTAACACCCCATACATAACTGACTAGTATATTATGCATGAAACGTTAAAATTGATATTGAGTACATACAAAAGCTATAGTTATATAAAGATCCATATTGAGTACAACATGAAATTCTACTAGGAATAACCAAACATGTGTCTTTAATGGATCTGCACAGCGGAAAACGAGATCTGACGAGGTGTAACACCCTACCAATATGTGTCTAGAATCATATCAGCAGAATACTAATAACTAGTACTGAGTACATACAAAAGTCAGGAATAATAACATAAGATGTATACATTTCATAAATCATCTTGAAGATGGATACGGTGAATATATCTACACAATGGTAATAATACACAGCGGAAGAAAAGATCGGCACAGTCTTCACGGCATCCGGTCAAAAGCCCTTGATCCAAGCATCTAGCAAAACTCAATCTTGCACGGTACCTGAAAAAAATAATAAGATGAATGGGGTGAGATTACTAAATCTCAGTGAGTTCCCCTATCTTATGGGTTCTCTCGGATCTACAGGGTACATACATCAACTACAGATCCATGTCAGATCCTAAGGTTTCCTCACTATCCAGTACAGGAAAGCATGTCAACTCGTAGCACCAAGATTGAATGTCCACTGACCACCTGATTAGATATTTTGAGAACATATCACATGTTCGGATATTAGGTACATGTTTCCTCCAGAATAGGTCTTCCGAATTTACCTGCCAACCTTTTGTCGGGAGCTACCCTCAAGGTCTGGTCTTCCGGGTTTACCTGCCCATCTGCCCTCGAAACAAGACCCCAAATCATACCTTTTCAATCTACATGGTAAGTAACTCATATGACTATAGAGAACCATGGAATCGACATTGAATCGCATCACACGATTCAACTCCTCCAATATCCCAGGGCCCGAATCTCACATAGAAATTCACCCTCAAGGAGATGACAAAAGGAGAAGGTGTGGCCCACATCTCCGGGAGTTCATCCCCGAAGAATAGCTCCTGAACTATGGAGCACGGCCCATTCCTGAGATCACACACACACACGAGGAATGCCTGCAATATATGTGGCACAGAGGCATCCTTGGAAATAATTCACAAGAAATAGCCAACATATATGTAACATACCTACTCGCAGTTACTATCCTTATGTCTGTTCTCTAACCCCTCGTCTCATACTTACTACACCATTAGATTGAAGGATTTCGAAAGTAGTCTCTTGATAGGAAAAAGGAATATCAGGTTAACATCCATTCATATATCTTGGTTTAGGTATCCTAAGGTTCACCTTACCATCTCCATATTTTGTTAACCGACATACACAAGTCACACCATGTAGTAAGACCACCTCGCCTTTGGGTTCACATGGTTAGATTCGCAAGCTATAAGTCATCAACATCTTTGGTGTAAGTTGCTGGCTTTGATTTCCATTACCGCTCATTCCATGATGCCTACTACCCTCTTAAGGGGACACTTGGGCACTACGGCCCTTAGGACGGTTAACGAATCAATTATTCGAGTATTATCTCTTAGTAACCAAGGTACAAGAATATTCACATGGATTTGATTAGTATTTAAGAGTATGATAATGTTGTGTAAGCTTGAGCATGTTGTAGCCCTTTCCATTAGCTTTCCAATGCCTCCGACGGCGCCCAATTCTGAGTTACGAAACTCCAGTTATGGTCGAAACAGTAAAGGGATAATTTTCTGTCAGGTGCAATCGATTTGCACTGGTGTGCAATCGATTGCTCGCTGAACCAGAAGCGCAGAAAGTCAATTTTTCACAGTGCAATCGATTGCTTGACCCCTGCAATCGATTGCTTACTGAACCAGAAGCAAAAATCACGTTTTTCTTGCATAAAACCAGTTCTAAAAGAGTTCTAACTCATCCATAGGTTCCCCAACAATCCAAATACGAATCCCATCATATATTAACAGTCCATATCATACAATTGCATCAAAAGAACAGATATTTAACCGATTAAATCCACATGCAAGGTATTGATCACTATCTAAACCCTTAATCATGCATAAATCCCAATTCATACCCCAAGTTCTAACTATGGAACTCACCTCAATTTGATGGAGATTCTGAGTTGCTTGATTGAGAGTAGAGATGATGATGCTGATCCTTACACTTGATTATAGTCCTTCCTCCATAATCACTAAGTTTCACACACATGCATGTTGATGATGTTGTTAGGTCAATCTCCTCTCTAATTCCATATGCAATCCTCTTGATCATGGAAGATGGCCTTTTGTTCTTCCTCATTCTCATTCATGTTCTCTCTAAGCTTCTATGCCTCTCTCAAATCAGAATTTGTGAAGTGAAGTGGAATAATTCACACTTAATTAAATGGTACATGGAAATGTCCATTATACCCTCCAACCATGCAATAATTACTAGTTTGCCATTTAGTTAGATTCTAATCAATTCCTTTTGATTCCAACTAATCCATTAATTCTTCTTAGCAACTTCTAGTATATAAAATTATGCTAAGACAAATAGGGATGTTACACGAGGTCTCTGAGCAATCACCACTTCCAAATCTTCGGTCCAAACCTGCTACTGACCAAACGCTACTAAACTGCACCTGAAAAAATATAAGTTGATTGGGGTGAGATTACTAAATCTTAGTAAGTCCTCCTATCCTATGGGTCCACTTGGATCTACAGGGTACATGCATAGGAGTCATCGTATCACAAGTACACAAACAGTACAACAAACACGTATGCAGACCCATACCCATGTACGGGGAATATAGAAGCGGTAACAACCAACTACCAAGGCTGCACGCACACCCTCGGTGAGTAACCAAGTACCTGTCGTCAAGAAGACTCGCACAAGACCCATCGCTAGATGAAACAGATAGATCCAATGTGGCATTCCATCCGTGATGAGTTATAGCGATGAAGTTGCCTAAACGGCGTCACGGCCTCATCATCATCCATACGCAATATGGTTTCCACAAGTGCGAATACGCCTAATTGACTGTACAAGCCCATCCGATTAGGAGCCTAGTGGTGTAGCCTACGTGGCACCACTATAGGTGAGTTATCCAAGTGATATCGCCTAATTGGCATCACAACTCCACCATACCAAGCACGCCGATGTATTACGCCTTTGGGAAACGCCCTGAAAGACCCCACAGGTACATCGCAATGATAACTCAGGTGTGTAAATCATACCAAGAACGCCAATGTATTACGCCTTTGGGAAACGCCCTGAAAGACCCCGCAGGTACATCGCAATGGTATCTTTGGAAACTAGTCCATACACATTAGTGTCTTACCACCCGGTATTGGCCCACTTCGATTCTAGCATACCACACGCATAACAAGCGTCAATCACACAATACAATCAAAGCCGACCGTTTAACCAAAACGATGGTGTCAACAGGATTTCATGCACATCACATAGTTGCATATCATCTCAAACATGGATATAATATTCGTAATAGAAATAAACATTCTACTTAATGCATGATATAATAATTAATAACAAACGGAAAGACATAAATTCTCGTGATAAGTTAATATTCTGGTTTGGGGACCAATTTAATTAGAAAGTACACGTCACTAGCTTTCCAACAATATAAAGTTTGCGCGAAACGGACTTACGACGCAAAAGTTACGGATTTCTAAAGTTTGCTGATTTTTGCACTTTTGCCTAGGGTAACCGGTTACTGGCATGCAAAATGCCTAGTAATGCAATTTTCTACAGAGTAACCGGTTACCCAAATGCCAGTAACCGATTACCCTGAAGCAGAATCAATTTTCTGCATTTTAAGGGTTCTAAATCACTCCCAATTGCCCCATAATTGATTCCCTGCATCACAAACATAATCCCAACGAATTCTAACATGCAATAGTGATCTAATGTACACATTACATACATAACACACAATCTAAGCATTAAATCAAGCACGCATTACATAGAATCACCAATTAGGAATTAATCATATTTATCACTATGGATTCATGGATTTATCACTCAAAACCCAAAACCCCAACATGTTATTTGCCACAAATTTTCCCCAAGTTTCTAACTAAGGACTCACCTTGCATCAATGGAGCTTTGGATGATGAACATGCTGAAATTGAGCTCCTAACTTGACAAAAACTTCAACTCCAAATTCATCAAACCCGTATTCCACTTTACACCTATTTTCAGCATCCATTGATCAACTTCAAATGCGCTTATCTCCATCAATAAACAAGCTATGAGTGCGAATTAGTATTCCAAATCGAAGATAATTTCGTTAGCTTTCCAAAACTTCAAGAATTACCTCAATCGGAGCTGTGAGCAGAGAGTTATGATCAGTTTAGTGAGGGCTGCCAAAAGGTTGCGAAAATGAAGGTGATGAGGAAGAACATAAGCTTCTCTTGCTCCACTTCAACCATAAAAATTGATGTGTAAGCCAAACAACACTTAAGCTCATGCACTTAAAGTCCAATGTCCATTATGTCCACATGCAAGCAATACATAAGTCCATTAAGCCCTCAAATTGAGTGGGAATTACCACCTTGCCACTTGGTTCAATTCCAATAATCTATCTTATTCTAACCACTCCACTAACTCTTACTAATAATCCTTCTTAGATTAATATAATCCAATATCAATATGCCTTCTAATCATCACTTAACCAATTAAATTATAATTAACTTGTGTCGGAGAATCGGGGTATTACATTCTCCCCCCTTAAATTAAATTCTTCCTCGAATTCTTTCCAGTCACCACGGAAACAACGTGTCCAAATCTATACCAACCAGGGGATGAAATGTTCCTTACATTTCTCTTCAGATAATCTCACTACTCTGTCTGAGGGTCATTCCATACGAAGAAACATAATCTGTCAAAATACCTGCGTCCCACTATGCATGATTAGAAACCTTAACCGTCAAACAACACGTCTATTCAGATACTTCATCTTGACATACCTGGGGAAATATCCTTCCAGGGTCCTTGACCTTCACTGCTCTGCATTGAATCCCTAGAACTTCATAAACCCTAGTAATCCACTCATGTTGGATATGTGTTGTCCAAACTCTGTTATGCTCATCCTTGTCCTACACACTTACTGATTCACTCAGGCTCCTTGAATTACTTCCCATCCAAGCATTCTTGTTACAATATTCCTTTCTATGATGACACTTCCAATTATTCTCCATAAAAGTCCATACAATGACGTTAGGCGTTAGCCAAATGTCTTGGTCTCAACTTCTGGTTCCCAAGTCTTAGGACGGTTGTCCCAAGTTTACCTTTACTTATACAACTAAATCTCCTTACTCCAATTTAGACATAACAACTGTCACCGTAAACCGCGAAGGTGTAATATCTTACAACTATAGCCATGACATTTGACAACTTCACACAAGATTCTACTGATGAGAGGCAAAATTCAACAACTGACCTATAACCATTGTCCAAGTCTTCCCGCACGATTATAGTACACAAGACATAACCACAAAGAATTTGCTCCAACTGAATGTCCTCACTAGCCTTCAGCATTTCGGGGGTCACGATACTATGTCCAACCCTTGTGACTTACAAACTACCTACGAACATCGGACCGTATGCCATCCACAAAATGTGTAACAAGCCACTATTGTTTGTTTATTTATTAAAAGGAAAAAAATAAAATAAATAAACAAAAGAATGTAGTAACTAAGTTAGTTGGATTATGACTAAAGGGCACTTTAGGAATAAGAGAATGGTTTGGGGGCAACATTGACATTCCACTCTTGTTATTTTGAAAACAAGATTCAGATTTGGGAAAAAGAAATAGAGAAAGAAAAGAGAGGAAGGGAACCGTGAAAGAGGGAAGAAGAGGAAGAAGTTCATTTTTCAAGTTCATCAATTTCTTGCATGCAAGTGGAATTTCATCACTGTCTCCATCTCCCTAGCCCAGTGTTGTAGCTTAATCTTCATTCAATCTAAGGTGAGTCTCTAGTTAGAGACTTGGGGTTTTGTGGGGAAATTGGAATTTGGGGAAAATTGAGGATTTGTGTGATAAAAAAATCATTGCATGTTTGTTAATGGATGAAGTATGTGTTCTTTGATGCAATTATATGTCGTAGAATGATGATACATGATGGAGTTCGAATTTGGATCATTAGGGAACCTTAGGAATGTTTTAGGATGTTTTGGAACTGGTTTTATGCAGGAAAAAACGTTTTTTTGACTCTGCTTCAGTAGCAAATCGATTCGCATGGGTTGTAAATCGATTTTCCTTCCTGAAAATGTCATTTTTGGGCTCTGCTACAGGTGTAAATCGATTGCAGTAAGATGCAAATCGATTGCTTACAGACAGGAAAACATCTTTTATTGTTTTGATCATAACTTGAGTTTCGTAACTCGAAATGAAGCCCGGTCGGAAGCGTTGAAAAGGTCTTTTAATGATCTTTATGAATATGCTTAGATATAAAGATTTTAATTGATTTAAAATTTATGGCAAATGGATGTTTAGTTACATGATGTCGGATTAACATTTATAGAATCAAGAATGGTATGTTTAATTCCCCAGAGTGCAGTTCCGTTCCATGTCGGGAACCAGAAGCCTCTTTGTTATGATACTAATGTGTGTCCATGTACGTTCTAAATAATTATATGGTTTGATTATGTTTAATATATTCCATGATCGAAACATATTTAACTCACATGTGACGAGTATGTACAAATGACATGATATTTATACGATGGATTTTTGTCTAATATTATGTGCATATAAAACAATGTAAATTGTTTTCCCGTCGTTCCGGTTGGACGTTCGGATGCTTGATTTTTGTGAACTTGCCTTGGTTGAATATGCGTGAATCGGAGTATAACCGTACTACTAGGATAGTAAATCCTATTTACCCCTTATGTGGATGCCCATTGGTAGCCTGTGTGGCGTTTGTGTTATGTATTATATACCATGGATGATTTCGCTTTATGCCTATTGTATATACGTGTCTACATACGTATATTTTGCGTTACCTGAGCTACTATTGCGGTGGAAGCAAGTGAGGGTCTTTAATGGCGTTTCCTTTTGGTAACTCACCTGCGTGATTAGTATGGTAAGTGGGTGATGCCACGTCGGCAATCACTGGATTTCTTGCCTCTAGTAACGTCAATTAGACAGTGTTACTAGGCTTTCTCCCGGTGGGCTTGTACGTCGAAAAGGACATATTGCACCTGTTTACTCACCTGCGTACAAAGGATGAATACCATTGCAGTGGAAGCAAGACCGGGGTCTTTAATGGCGTTTCCCACTTGGTAACTCACTAGCGTGCTTGGTGATGAAGTTGTAAATGCCACGTAGGTAATGGTACAACTTAACTCATCTCGGGTGGAATTCCATATAGGGATGACCCGAATTCATCGTGCGGTGTGCTTGTGCAAGTCTTTCGACATATATGTACTTGGATACTCACCGAGGGTACGTGGCAGAGGTAGCCTAGTCAGATGGGTATAACTCCTTGATTCCTCACATAAGGATGTGAGTTTGCATATTGTGAATTGTTGTTTTATTGAACGCCTTATTGGATAGTTAAGGGACTTCCAATTGTGGTGATACCCTTGTTTGTATTTACACCTAAACGTGAGGCATAACCCCGGATTCTAGGTGAATCCGTTTATGATGCATGTACCTTGTAAAACCAAGCAAACCCTTAAGATAGGGAGGCTCACTGAGATTTAGTAATCTCACCCCATTTCAATTATTGTTTTTCAGGATCTTCGAGACAGGACAAGGGCAAGGGTAAGGCGACTTAGTCTTGCAGTGATGTTTGATGGCGACGACCTATTTCTTTTCTTTATTCCTTCAGCTTCAGTACCTTATGTTTGAGTTTATGTATTCTCTTTTGGAACTCATGAATTAGTACTTGATACTTATGTATTCGGCCATGACTGTTTCGACTTGTTTTGTACTCATTGTACTAACATTATAATATCCGCTGCGTATTTATGCATGATTTCAGTACCATTAATGCCATGCACTTATTATCCTAGGCAATAATATGTGTGGGGTGTTTCAGTTGGTATCAAAGCTGGTCGATTCTCGGCTTCGCCTTGAAACATCATAGTCAGCATAGTTCTGTCTCAATTGCGTGTTTGTTAGCATGATTCCTTGCGTTCTACTCATGGTATTAAGCCTGATCAACTTGATTCTGTGTGTAGGACTAACAGGAAGATGGCTGAGCAACGCAGAGGACCTGGGAGACCCAGAAGGAATCCAATTCCTAATCCGCCTGAAATTCCAATTCCCAATCCAGCTGGTGATGCCAATGCACCTTGGTTGTAGATGATGCAACAAATTCAACAACAAAACCAGATGATGATGCAAATGATGCAAGGTATGCAAGGGAATCAACAACAACAACCAGCTGCTCCCGTTCATCCAGTTCCTAATGGGCCAGATTTTCGTGCTTTCTTTCGGATGACTCCTCCAGAGTTTGCAGGTAGCCTGGATCATATTGTAGCCCATGATTGGTTGTATATCATGGAGAGGATATTCCAGGCTATTCACTGCACTGTGGAGGAAAAGGTTATTTTTGCTGCTCAGAAACTCAAGGGTCCTGCAGGTAGGTGGTGGGATACTGCCTCCACTCGCTTCACTTCTCAAGGGATTCCTAAGGATTGGGAACATTTCAAGACCGCTTTCTTAGAGAAGTACTTCCCTAACAGCATCCGTGCCCAGAAAGAAAGAGAGTTCCAGTTATTCAAGCAAGGAAATCTCACTGTTTCTGAATATGCTGAAAAATTTGAGGACAGGGCTGCTTATTCCAGACAAGCTGTTTATGCACCAGATGAGTTATGGAAGATTGATCAGTTTTTGTTTGGCCTTAATGCTGATATTGCCCACAGTGTGTCTCAGAGGGAGTTCACTACTTATGCTGAGTGTCTCCGACAATGTTATGTTGCTGAAAACAGTCTGAAGAGGGTTAAGGAAGAAAGGGAGCAAAACCGACCTTTTCGCCAAAACCAAGGGAAAGTGAGCCAATTCTTGAAGCCTCGTAACTCTCCTCCAGCAATGAAACCCGCTTATGTCAACCGTTCAACTCAGCCTCCTTGGTGTAACAAATGTAGGAGCAAACACCATGGAAACTGTAGAAGCGGTCCAGTGAAGTGTTACAAGTGTGGACAGGAAGGTCATCTCCGGCCTAACTGCCCTAGGCCAGACATTCCTAAGAAGACCACAGGGCGAGTGTATACCTTGGATGCTCGAAAGGCTCAAGGAAACACAAGTCTTGTTGCTGGTACGTGTTTTATAAATAACCAACCTTGTTTTGTTCTTGTAGATTGTGGAGCAACGCATTCTTTTATTTCTAATTCTTGTGTGCGCCGACTCGGATTTGAAGCTACTAGTCTTTCTGTTCCTATGTTGATTTCATCTGCCACGGATGATGTGGTCGAAGCCTTGGAGATTTGTAGAGATTGTTCAGTCTCTTTCAACGACCGAAGGTTCTCTATTGATCTTATTTGCTTGCCTCTAAAGAAGATTGATGTAGTACTGGGCATGGATTGGTTGTCGGCCAACTCAGTATACATTGGTTGCAAGGAGAAGGCTATCTTTATTCCTGCAGAAGAGACTGCTCCTATTGATGCGATTGGGAATCTAATCGAAGGTACAATTAACCTGATTAGTTATCTCTATGTTCAGGAGAGATCTTTTCTTTTAGCTCTCACCGCAGAATCTGAAACCAAGAAAGATATATCAAATATTCCTATCGTTTGTGAGTTTCCAGATGTGTTTCCGGAGGATGTCACTTTTCTTCCTCCAGAAAGGGAAGTGGAATTCTCTATTGATCTTGTTCCTGGAACAGCTCCAGTTTCTATTGCTCCATATTGAATGTCTCCTGCAGAGTTGAGAGAATTGAAGAGTCAGTTAGAGGAGTTGATAGCAAAACATTTTATCAGACCAAGTGTCTCTCCTTGGGGTGCTCCGGTATTATTGGTCAAGAAGAAGGATGGTAGTATGCGCTTGTGCATTGATTATCGACAACTCAACAAAGTGACCATAAAGAACAAGTATCCTTTACCACGGATTGATGACCTCCTGGATCAGTTGAAAGGAGCCTGTGTGTTCTCGAAGATTGATCTCAGGTCGAGATATCATCAAATTCGGGTGAAGAATTCCGATGTATCGAAGACCGCATTCAGAATGCGGTATGGCCACTATGAATTCTTGGTTATGCCGTTTGGAGTGACCAATGCCCCTGCTGTCTTTATGGACTACATGAGCCGTGTGTTCCAACCATATTTGGACCGGTTTGTGGTGATATTCATAGACGACATTTTAATATATTCTAAGACGGTGGATGAGCATATGGAACACTTGAGGATTGTGTTGTCAGTTCTTCGAGAGAAACAATTATTTGCAAAGTTGAGTAAGTGTGAATTCTGGATGTCCGAGGTGAAGTTCCTTGGACATGTCATTTCTGGTGGCGGTGTGGCTGTGGATCCGTCAAAGGTAGAAGCAGTGATTAATTGGGAACGACCTAAGAATGCAAGTGAAGTTCAGAGTTTCCTTGGATTAGCAGGTTACTATCGGCGGTTCATTATGGGATTCTCAAAGCTAGCTTTACCTACGACCCGACTTACGAGGAAGGAAGTTACTTTTGAGTGGAATTCCGATTGTGAGCGGAGTTTCCAAAGGTTGAAGAAGAAGTTGACTACTACTCCGGTACTGATAATTGCAGATCCGGATAAATCCTATGAAGTTTTCTGTGATGCATCAAAGAAAGGATTAGGTGGTGTCTTAATGCAAGAAGGTCAAGTTGTGGCTTATGCATCTAGACAACTAAGATCTCATGAAGAGAATTATCCTACTCATGACCTTGAACTTACGGCTATTGTGTTTGCACTTAAAGTGTGGCGACATTACTTGTATGGAGTCCACTTTGAAATGTTTAGTGATCACAAAAGCTTAAAGTACCTTTTTGACTAGAAAGAACTGAATATGCGTCAGAGGAGGTGGATGGAGTATTTGAAAGACTTTGATTTTGATCTGAGGTATCATCCAGGAAAGGCTAATAAGGTTGCAGATGCCTTGAGCAGAAAGGAGATTCGTGTAGCGGAGTTGATGATGATGGAATTCAATTTGATGGAAGAATTTTGGAATCTCAGTTTGCAGTTTGTGTGGGCACCTACGGGTGTGTTGATTAGTAATCTCAATGTTGAGAATGTTTTGCGAGAAAGAATCTGCCAAGCTCAATATGGTGATATGGAGTTGCAAGCTCAAGAGAAATTTCCGGAATTCTCTCGAGCATCTGACGGGGTAATCCTATTTGGACAGCGTGTGTGTGTACCAAATGATATGGAGTTGAAGAGGATGAATTTTGATGAAGCACATAAGAGCAAATTTACCATTCATCCTGGATCTTCCAAAATGTATCAAGACTTGAAGAAACATTTCTGGTGGCCAGGTATGAAAAGAGATATTGCTAGTTATGTGGAACAATGTGGTATATGTCAACAGGTGAAGATTGAACACCAAAGGCCTGGTGGAATGCTACAACCGTTGGATGTTCCTATATGGAAATGGGACAGCATATCCATGGACTTTGTTGTTGGACTGCCTCGTACTTTAGGTGGTCATGATTCCATTTGGGTGATAGTGGACCGTTTGACAAAGTGTGCACATTTCCTACCGGTGAAGTCTACTCACAATGCTCCTCATCTAGCCCGACTCTTTGTAGAAGAGATTGTAAGATTGCATGGTGTACCGTCTAGCATTGTGTCAGATAGAGATCCGAAGTTCACTTCATATTTTTGGAGAGCTTTTCACCGAGAGATGGGGTCGGAACTGAATTTGAGTACTTCGAACCATCCTCAGACGGACGGACAAACAGAGAGAACCATCCAAACAATTGAGGACATGTTGAGGGCTTGTATTTTGGAAAGTGGTGGAAGTTGGAAGGACCATCTACCGTTGATCGAGTTTGCGTATAATAATAGTTACCACTCGAGTATCGGTATGGCACCATATGAGGCACTTTATGGGAGGAGGTGTCGTTCCCCATTGTGTTGGTCGGAAGTTGGTGAAAGAGGGAATCTTGAACCATAAATAATACAAGAAACAACGGAATAGATTAAGGAAATCCGAGAGAAGATGAAAAAGGCTCAAGATCGTCAGAAAAGTTATGCGGACAAGAGACGGAGACCTTTGAGATTTGATGCGGGTGATCATGTGTACTTGAAGGTGACTCCGAGACTTAGGTTGAAGGGACCATTCAAGGTTCGTAAACTTAGTCCGAGGTATGTGGGACCTTATCAGATCATGAAACGGGTAGGTGAAGTGGCGTATCAGTTGGCATTACCTCCTTCACTATCCGGGCTGCATGATGTCTTCCATGTATCTCAGCTACGGAAGTTCGTACCAGATCCGTTTCATCCTATCCTTTCCGATGCCGTGGAGATAGAGCCCGACCTTCCTTTCCAACCTCAACCGGCTCGTATCTTGGAGTACGCTAGCAAGTCATTAAGGAATAAGGAGATACCGCTTGTGAAGGTGTTGTGGGAAGAATCTCGCCCGGAGGAAGCCACTTGGGAGCTTGAAGCAGAGATGCGAGAGTCATATCCACATCTTTTCTGGTAAGTTTTCGAATTCGAGGACGAATTCTTATTTAAGGGGGGGGGGGGAGAATGTAACAACCCACTATTGTTTGTTTATTTATTAAAAGGAAAAAAATAAAATAAATAAACAAAAGAATGTAGTAACTAAGTTAGTTGGATTATGACTAAAGGGCACTTTAGGAATAAGAGAATGGTTTGGGGGCAATATTGACATTCCACTCTTGTTATTTTGAAAACAAGATTCAGATTTGGAAAACAGAAATAGAGAAAGAAAAGAGAGGAAGGGAACCGTGAAAGAGGGAAGAAGAGGAAGAAGTTCATTTTTCAAGTTCATCAATTTCTTGCATGCAAGTGGAATTTCATCACTGTCTCCATCTCCCTAGCCCAGTGTTGTAGCTTAATCTTCATTCAATCTAAGGTGAGTCTCTATTTAGAGACTTGGGGTTTTGTGGGGAAATTGGAATTTGGGGAAAATTGAGGATTTGTGTGATAAAAAAATCATTGCATGTTTTTTAATGGATGAAGTATGTGTTCTTTGATGCAATTATATGTCGTAGAATGATGATACATGATGGAGTTCGAATTTGGATCATTAGGGAACCTTAGGAATGTTTTAGGATATTTTGGAACTGGTTTTATGCAGGAAAATACGTTTTTTTGACTCTGCTTCAGTAGCAAATCGATTCGCATGGGTTGTAAATCGATTTTCCTTCCTGAAAATGTCATTTTTGGGCTCTGCTACAGGTGTAAATCGATTGCAGTAAGATGCAAATCGATTGCTTACTGACAGGAAAACATCTTTTATTGTTTTGATCATAACTTGAGTTTCGTAACTCGAAATGAAGCCTGGTCGGAAGCGTTGAAAAGGTCTTTTAATGATCTTTATGAATATGCTTAGATATAAAGCTTTTAATTGATTTAAAATTTATGGCAAATGGATGTTTAGTTACATGATGTCGGATTAACATTTATAGAATCAAGAATGGTATGTTTAATTCCCCAGAGTGCAGTTCCGTTCCATGTCGGGAACCAGAAGCCTCTTTGTTATGATACTAATGTGTGTCCATGTACGTTCTAAATAATTATATGGTTTGATTATGTTTAATATATTCCATGATCGAAACATATTTAACTCACATGTGACGAGTATGTACAAATGACATGATATTTATACGATGGATTTTTGTCTAATATTATGTGCATATAATACAATGTAAATTGTTTTCCCGTCGTTCCAGTTGGACGTTCGGATGCTTGATTTTTGTGAACTTGCCTTGGTTGAATATGCGTGAATCGGAGTATAACCGTACTACTAGGATAGTAAATCCTATTTACCCACTATGTGGATGCCCATTGGTAGCCCGTGTGGCGTTTGTGTTATGTATTATATACCATGGATGATTTCGCTTTATGCCTATTGTATATACGTGTCTACATACGTATATTTTGCGTTACCTGAGCTACTATTGCGGTGGAAGCAAGTGAGGGTCTTTAATGGCGTTTCCCACTTGGTAACTCACCTGCGTGATTAGTATGGTAAGTGGGTGATGCCACGTCGGCAATCACTGGATTACTTGCCTCTAGTAACGTCAATTAGACAGTGTTACTAGGCTTTCTCCCGGTGGGCTTGTACGTCGAAAAGGACATATTGCACCTGTTTACTCACCTGCGTACAAAGGATGAATACCATTGCAGTGGAAGCAAGACCGGGGTCTTTAATGGCGTTTCCCACTTGGTAACTCACTAGCGTGCTTGGTGATGAAGTTGTAAATGCCACGTAGGTAATGGTACAACTTAACTCATCTCGGGTGGAATTCCATATAGGGATGACCCGAATTCATCGTGCGGTGTGCTTGCGCAAGTCTTTCGACATATATGTACTTGGATACTCACCGAGGGTACGTGGCAGAGGTAGCCTAGTCAGATGGGTATAACTCCTTGATTCCTCACATAAGGATGTGAGTTTGCATATTGTGAATTGTTGTTTTATTGAACGCCTTATTGGATAGTTAAGGGACTTCCAATTGTGGTGATACCCTTGTTTGTATTTACACCTAAACGTGAGGCATAACCCCGGATTCTAGGTGAATCCGTTTATGATGCATGTACCTTGTAAAACCGAGCAAACCCTTAAGATAGGGAGGCTCACTGAGATTTAGTAATCTCACCCCATTTCAATTATTGTTTTTCAGGATCTTCGAGACAGGACAAGGGCAGGGGTAAGGCGACTTAGTCTTGCAGTGATGTTTGATGGCGACGACCTGTTTCTTTTCTTTATTCCTTCAGCTTCAGTACCTTATGTTTGAGTTTATGTACTCTCTTTTGGAACTCATGAATTAGTACTTGATACTTATGTATTCAGCCATGATTGTTTCGGCTTGTTTTGTACTCATTGTACTAACATTATAATATCCGCTGCGTATTTATGCATGATTTCAGTACCATTAATGCCATGCACTTATTATCCTAGGCAATGATATGTGTGGGGTGTTTCAAAATGTATTTCCTAGCTGGTCCATTGACAACACCTCTCGAGTTTATGGTGATCCTTGAGAGACTAGAATGAACGAAATGCTGCTTCGGCAACTTCCCTTAGGAAGATACTTTCATCCCAACATAAAATCCTAAAAATAGTCCGTTCATTCCTACCTCAGAATTATCTGGTTCTTCCTTGATCCGTTGCGCTACTCTGATTCCAACAAGTCACGCACCTTGAAATCGTCTTAGTCGCGTTATATCCACAATTCACTTAGTTCACTTACTACACAACAGTTCCTTATCTGCAGTTGTCCAATTACAGCACGAGCCAGAACTCCATATACATCCATCGTCGACTACTACTCCTCGGAGTTGCGTACTCTCCAAAATAAAGTTTCTACTTACTCTGCCATTCCATATAGTTCATCTACCACAACTTAGGCACACGTTTCGATCTCAGGACATTGAAACCCAAATACTCACTGACTTAGAGGTTCGTCCTTGTCACTGATTTCCACAGCGTACAACTGCTATGTTTTTCCCTTCCAACAAGTCTGGTTGCTTAGTCGGTATAATAAACCCTTCAAAAACATACTGCAGCTCATGATAACTCTAGCAGTTTTACACAACTTCTACCCAACCATACACCTTCATTCTCTTAGTGTAGTATCACCTCTGATAACTCGTGCAATTTACTAATATAACAATCCTCCCATGGCCACACTCCATTCACACAGTCATCTAATGTTTATTCCACCTCTGAATTAGACACTTAACTGACTTCCTCGGCGGCTGCATCCTCCATTGCAGTGCTTCCAACGGTATGAGTGTAGCCACAACGCAAGAAATTTCACTTTGCATTTCGAACATCTCCCTTATAGACTCCTCAGAAGTTCTTGAACCAAAATGTCTATGCCTTACCAAGATTGACATTTCTTCACTCAGAGTACCTACAGACATTCTCCTAGATATGTCACACATCAAACTAGTCCAAGATACAATTCGCATATTCCACCACCGGTCGCCAATGGTACATGATAGCCACTCACTATGCTGACCAAGATATCATGGTCACACATGAGTCCCACTCTAGACACTCATGCAAAATGCCAACTTAACACTTCACGAAACGAGAACGTCCCCAAGGTATAATCTGACTCTAACTTGCGCGAGCACGATCATTCAGAGTGTCTATAAGCATAGTATCAGATCTTGATCCATCCCACCATCGCCTATCTAGTTATTCCTCCACTATCGAGCGCGACCTATGGATCCTTATCCCACATACCTTATGAGAGTCTGGATCTGTGTCTCACGAGTTCCAAATTAGGATTCTACCTTGAGCTTCAGATCACTTTTGTCCCACACATGTCGGAAAAAGGATGACTCACGCATCTTGTGCACGATAGCGATATTGTGGCATTATATCCTATAGTTGCAACCGACAAGTGTCTGAACAGGCCTCCAACAGGTTCATCGTTCCTCAAGTCCTTCGAATCACACTCCTCAGGATGCTAAAACCTGGGAGTGCTACACATCAAGGTTTACTTACTCGGAAAGCCAAAACGCTAAACAAGAAGATTTGAAGTTCAACTTCGGATTATTATGTAGTGCGCGTACCCACTCGTTCCGCGCATGCATGAGATTCCAAAGATAGTTCATTCCAGATAGATCTTAGTTCTTACTCGCCTGAACACCCAACGCCAAGCGTAGTTCCATGGCTTCACTCGGGGTCAGAAGAACAACAACTAACAAGAACTTAGGTTTCTACATTTCACGCTTCTACATCATTTCATATTCCATCTAGCGTAGTTCTAGAACTTAAATATAAAATGATAAGAACAAAAATATGTATCCTCTTCTATCGACCGGGTATTCAAACCTCGCCCAATTGTAAGTTACCACACTCGTACATTCCACAAACCCTTACTAGGTAACTACTCTCGCTTAGGGTACTTCAAGTTGGATCAGGATCTAATACTCCGCCCATACAATTATTGTCCGTACCAGCGCGATTAGAAAGGTCTAACTCCTCTATCCGCATTTCCAAAGGTCATTATGTCCTATTAACTCACCAGCCACACTTAACACCGGGCAGCATCGTCAGTACAGAATCCTACTAATTCCCAACTCAACACCTTCGTAGAATCTCATTCACAAGGCTCCTACTCAATCCTGTCTGGATTTCCCTTGCTATTACCAAGACTTAGAGAATGTTTCACTTCATCCAGTCAAAATCCTGGGGGTTCTAGTTGTCTCGATCCACACCTTGGCAGTTCGGGTATCACTACTTCACGTCAAACGCACTCCTTAAGCTTGACGACTCCAACATTATCCACTTACAACGTCCAAATAGTCCATCACTCATCCTACTCCAACTACTTGGGGTTACAACACTTACAGGTTTTACGAGTCCTCGTGGCGGCTCTGCCGTAACCTTACTGTCACGCACTCAGTCGATGAGTTGATCAAGTTCAACAACTGAATGAGATATCACTAAAATCAGGCTAGAAACGCGCACGTGAGGAGGAAAAGAAATTGCTAGTGATGTCTCATGGCTCGGCCGAGAATTGACCTGCTATGATACCAACTATAACATCCCATACATAACTGACTAGTATATTATGCATGAAACGTTAAAATTGATATTAAGTACATACGAAAGCTATAGTTATAGAAAGATCTATATTGAGTACAACATGAAATTCTACTAAGAATAACCAAACATGTGTCTTCAATGGATCTGCACAGCGGAAAACGAGATTTGACGAGGTCTCTGAGCAATCACCACTTCCAAATCTTCGGTCCAAACCTGCTACTGACCAAACGCTACTAAACTGCACCTGAAAAAATATAAGTTGATTGGGGTGAGATTACTAAATCTCAGTGAGTCCTCCTATCCTATGGGTCCACTCGGATCTACAGGGTACATGCATCAAAACCGAATCCACCATTGATCCGGAGTTTATCCTCACATCCGGTACTAGTACGGAGAAAACACATGAATCATCCACCATATGAGTCATCGTATCACAAGTACACAAACAGTACAACAAACACGTATGCAGACCCCTACCCATGTACGGGGAATCCAGAAGCGGTAACAACCAACTACCAAGGCTGCACACACACCCTCGGTGAGTAACCAAGTACTTGTCGTCAAGAAGACTCGCACAAGACCCATCGCTAGATGAAACAGATAGATCCAATGTGGCATTCCATCCGTGACGAGTTATAGCGATGAAGTTGCCTACACGGCGTCACGGCCTCATCATCATCCATACGCAATATGGTATCCACAAGTGCGAATACGCCTAATTGACTGTACAAGCCCATCCGTTTAGGAGCCTGTTGCACCCCAAAATTTGCCCTCTTTATTTGAGTTATAAGTTAATAATGACGTTTATTTCGTCATTCAAAAATTGAAGAAAAATAATAAAGAGTGTTCATGGGTTTAAGAAGATAAGGTGTGAAAAATGCTTTAAACAGTGGAAATACGAGAAAATTCACAAGTCTTATTCTGAAAGTGATATGAGCTAAGTTCCCGCCCTACTTCGACTGTTTCGACGATATCTACAACTTTCATGTTCGGCTCGGAAGCCAATTCTTTGAGGCAGGTCGTCAAATTTGCAAATTACTTGAGATTTCGCAGTGAAAAACAGTGCTGAATGTAGGGTTTCGGACCTCGGAAAATTCATATCTCACAATCCGCTCGTCGGATTCGCTTGAAAATTTAACTGGAGCTCCGTATCATCAATACCAAGATTTCATATGTTCGGACCGAAGGCCAATTATGTACGGAAAACTCCCAGAATTTTAAATATCATCGCGTTGTTTCGGTAAAAAGTGTGTTTTCGAGTATGTCGCGCCGAGTTCGAAAATTCATAACTCCTTCGATTTTTATCGTATGAAGTCCATTCCGGGGGCATTTTCTCAGATATTTCGTTAGCTTCGATTCTTCGTCACACATGCTTGTTCAGATTTCGAGCCTAAGTTGGAGTTTTATCGAGTTCTTTGAGCGGTACTCACAAAATTCTACAGAGTCGCGCCAGATGAATCGGCGTTTCTCATCATTCAAACGCGCGTAATTTCTTCGTCGCTTATCGGATTAAGGCGATTCTCGCGACGAGTCAAGAATTTGGTCATCTTCACAGTGGCATTGGTTTTGTTCCGGAATTCAGAGCCGAACCGAGTTTCCTTAAAAACGAGCCAAAATAAGACGCATCGAGGGCAATTTGGACATTTCGCGTTGACAATATATAAACATTTTGCTCTTCACAAATCAAAAAGGGGGACTCTCATAATTTCAATTCACCAAAACATCAAAAACACTTTTTCTCAATTCTCTCTCAATTCTCTTGAATCAAAACCACAAATTACATAAAACTTTCATCAATATTCATCAATTTTCTTCAAGAATCAAGATCAACATGGACTGAAGTTCAAGATCTCGAGTTCGGATTCGCTCCCTCTCCTCACTAGCTCGCGCGCCTCACCCTCTCTCCCCTTGGATTTTGCTTTCGCATTCGTGTCGCGTTCGCGTCGTGTTCGCGTTCGTGTCGTGTTCGGGTTCGCGCGTCGGTTAAAGATCTTCATTCGGTAAGCCTTTGAACCTTGAAATAAGTGCTTAATTGTTGGTGTTAACATGATTCGAATGCTAGATCTAGGGGTTGATCATGCGTAATTGATGTTGATGATGATTAAATGTGGGATCCATTGATATCTTCGCTTGCAATTGCATGTGGATACAAGTTTGGTGTACTATGTGTTTGTTATAATGCTTGCATGAACTTGTTACTTGATGATTATTGATGATGACTTGAAATCTATGTGGATTGATGCCTAATTGTGTTTGTTTGATGCTCATAATGCTGTACAAATTGAGGCAAATTCGTGCTTGGTTACATCTCTTATTGGATGCATGATTGAAGTGCTTTTGAATGTTGATTTTCTGATTTTTCACTTCTGGTGCTGATGTAACCGGTTACCTGATTGATGTAACCGGTTACATGACTTGTTTTTGGTCATTTTTCGTCACTGCCAGTGATGTAACCGGTTACCTGATTGATGTAACCGGTTACATGACTTGTTTTTAACCTTTTTTCGCCACTGCCAGTGATGTAACCAGTTACCTGATTCATGTAACCGGTTACATGACCCTGTTTTTTCCAAAAAATGGCTTCTGCCAGTGATGTATCTGGTTACCTGATTCATGTAACCGGTTACATGCTTTTTTTTAGTTTTTTTTTTCCAAATTTGAATGTTCATATCTTTTGACTCGTAACTCCGATTTGCATGTTCTTTATATCGTTGGAAAGCTCGTGAGCTTTACTATTTTGTGGAATGATTTGTATTGCTGAATTTTGCGTTTTCCATGATGGTACTTTTGTCGGCTTCCGGTGTGATTTTTGCATGCTTATTCACGTATTACCGCACCTTTTCCATGTTTGTTTTGTCCAGTTTATTTTTGAATAGCAATAACGCAATTCCGATTGCGGTGTCTTGTCATCTCTAGCGTGTGTGCTAGTGTGCGAGGCTTTTGGACGGTCACCGGTCGATGCTCATTCTATGAGTGTTCCGCTTTACTTGCGGGATACAGGTTCATTCACTTGCTTTGTGTTCTCATCTTGGAGACACATTCCTATTACTTTATATCTGCTTGTTTGGTTTGCTTGTTCCTCTTGCAGGTGTATTGTGATTGTGCTCGACGCGCACGTCGACCTTTATGTGCTTTCATGGCTAATCGGTGTGCTGACTATTTGCTTTTGCTTTGCTAGCTCGCTCGCGGGATCCTAGTTTACTCGCTCTCTTCGCTTTAGTTTACGGATCATCATCCATTTGGTATTGATTCCGTTTCATTTTACTTTTCTCACACTTTATCGCTTTCCGCATCATCCTATAACATGAGAAGTAGGATCTAGACATGCATCTGGCCAAGTCCTCGAAAGAGGCTCTGTTTTTGTTGGTGTGTTTACATTTGTGCTTTGCGGCAGGGAGTCACGGTGTAATAAGTCCTATATGGCACTCTGTTAAGTCCTCATGGAAGGCATGCGGAAAGGGTTAGCAATCAACCCCCGCCTAGTCTCATCGAGTCTGTTCAGTATGTGCACGCTATGCGTGGCTCGCTTTCGAACCAACATAAGATCTTGTTATCGAGTATGTCAGGAAACGGGTTCATGCAGCCGGACCCTCGCCTTTCCTATAGCTCGCGTTGCTCGACGTTGATGCTCGGTGTACGCACGCACCGTTTTCCTTTCTGATCCGTGACGGCTTGGTAGCTGAGAGGGGTCCGCCCTCTTGTCTATGGCCTGATCATTTTCGCGAGGTCTAATGCTTGGTTGACTTGGGTTGAGCTGCTCCCCTTGGCTATGGCGGGACCACTTTTGTACCACTCGGTCAGTACCGTTGGTTTGTTTGCTTTACGAGCGGATGCTCGTTTGTGTGATATTCTTGTGTGCTTCCCTTTTATAGCTCAGGGACCCCGCAGGTACATCGCATTGATAGCTCAGGTGTGTAAATCATACCAAGAACGCCAATATATTACTGTCACACCCCAATTTTTGACCTAAGATACCACCTCATATCATTGCATATGCATCATTTGCATCTCTAACAAATTGCATAGTTTGTGTTTGCTACTTGTGACTCAGCAGGGATTTAATCAAGAAATCACTCATCAGTACAAGCAACAATCAACTAGGGTTTTGTTCTCCCTTCATCTCAAATGAATCATCTTCATCAATAATCAACATTTGGTCCTCAGAGATTCATTTCAACAAGCTCAACAGCTTTGAATCGACTGAATTAGGGTTTTGACTGAAGACAGCACACTCTTGACTTTTGCTCAGAATTTGACCTAATGGCTTGGGACATGACCTCAAGACCCCAAGTGCATCATTTTGACCTAATCCATTGGCTCATAACATCTCCTACACAAAGATTGATCAGACAAATCCTCAGATCAGGGTTTTGAACTATCAGGGACTGAAATCAGGGATCACATTTGGGAAACCCTAAAAACCCCCAGGAATTCAATCAAAGGTTTCAATCATCTTCAAATAATCCCTATGATAATATCCAATGAAGATTGTGTCTCAATTCAAGATCCACAGACATCAATTTCATCAGGTCGACAATTAGGGTTTTTGACCTAATTCACTGAACAACTGACTTTTTAATCAGGACATGGTGCCACAACTCAAACCATGGCTCAATATCCTCTAATGCTTCAATATGATTCATTCATACCATTCATTTGGTGAGGGTAGCCTGGTTCATTTGAAATCTCCGGAAACGCGATTCGTCTGAAAAAGTCAACTGTACAAGATCACCATTGACTTTTGGGGAATTTTGGTCAACCATGACTTTTGAAGTTTTGAATCATCAAATATATGATATATGAAGTCATTTGATCAAGAAAAATCAAGAAAATCAATCAAGAATCAAAAAGTCAAAAGTTTGACTTTCATACTTAGAAAAATTTCTAAGTGTTTTTCATGGTTTTTTCCAAACTTTGGAGGGGAATAACTCAAAATTTCACCTACAAACTGAAAAAAACTTCCAACATGAAAGTTGTAGATTTTGATCCAATAAACAACTTTGACACATATAAAATTTTTCCATAAGATCAACCATTTAAGAGATATGGTGCTTCAAAGTTGGTACTTTTTGAAAACTTCACTTAAAACTTCATTTTTCTCAAAGTTCATGGATCTTTTTCACCCATTTCCTTAAAGGTCTTGAAGAAACTTCCAACTAGAGTTTTGAAGTGTGTAACATGAGCTTTCCAAAATGTCCAAGAGCATGAAAAAATATGGAGTGTAGCCATGGTTTTGAATTTTGACATTAGTGAACTTTTCACTTGAAATTTCATGCCATTTTCACTAAGTTATGAACCAAATTGCCAAATGGTCCAAGTAATGATACATAGAGGCAATAATTGGAAGATATTTTCTGATTTGAGACAGATGGGAAAGAGATAAGAAGCATAGCAAATTTTAACCATGGTTTAGTAACTTTAACCATATGCATTAAATGGTAAGATTCCTTTCTATCCTTTAAAGTGCCAAATCACCAAAGAAGAAGCAAGTTGCAAAGCTCTGAGTTCAGAATGTTTGGCCTATAAATAGAGGTCCTTACCTCATTCAAAATCACACCAAAACCTCACAAAAGATAGGTTTTCTCTTTCTTTCTTGAATTGCAAGTTTTAAGTTCCAAAGTGAGGAAGAAATCCCAACCTCCAAACCCTTGAATTTCTGGCCAAAGTAATGATTCTAACATCTCATAAACATCATATATGATGTGTTTGAACCATTCACACACCTCAAATCATCCCAAAACTCAGAATCATCATCTCACCTCCAAATATGCATAACACTAGCCTTATCATGCCAAAATCCATACCAAGCAAATTCTGTCCAAACTAACCTTCTAAACATCATCCATATACTTCATATGAACTATTCCAACCATCATACATGATCTGAAACACCAAAATCACTAAGCTTGATCCTCACTTGAACCATACTGCAGATCGAGTACCATGGATTGATCAAGAGGTTTTCAAATTGTTCCAGGCATCCAAACATGTTCCATAAGGTCCACTGAAGGTGTTCAGATCAAGAAACAACAACTGGAACTCCTCATTTGCAGAATTCGATTCTCACTTTTGTCGTTTTTGAAGGTAAGCTACTTGAACTTCAAACTCTATGAATCATGCATCATGAATGAAATATGAACATACCATCTCATTTCTGCACACATGAGGATCATTAACCCTCAATCAATTGCTATTTATCTTGCACAAACACGATTTCAGATTGAATTAGGGAATTAGGGTTCTTCGTGTTCATCAGAAAATTAATGATCTTAGAGTGAAAATAAATGAAATTAAATGGTACCATCATGTTCCTTGTGGAAAATCGAGCAAGATAGGCTATTCACTTGATCAAAACAATCCAGTTTTCAGAATTTTCAAATTCAAATTGTTCATGTGTTCTTGGCGCCAGATTTTGAAACTGAAATTAGAAATTGATTCAAAAATATAACAAATTCGTTGAAAGTGTTAAACAGACCACGCGCGTGGTCCAGTTGGCTAAGTATTTGAGTGGTGAGCATAAGGTCACGGGTTCAACACCCTTCGGGACCAAAACATTTTTTTACAACTATTTTTCTTTCATTTTTCTTTTACAACTTCATTTAATTATTTAACACATCAAATTAATTCATTTTTCATTCATTTTTTGTACACTCTTTATTTAACACATATATTTCATGAATATCAAAAAAAATCACAAAAAAAGATTCATTTAATATGTTTTTAATTAGGTTTAAAATAATACATTTTTAAGTGTTTTTAAAATACTTTAAATATTGTTTTTTTCATTTAATTTTTAACCTAATCACTTGTAAATATTTTTTGTGATCAAACCCTAATCATTTAGGTCTTAATTAAGCTTTAAAACTTGTTTTAACTTAATTAAGTTGACTTTTGTCAAAATTCAAATCGTTTTAAAACAAGCGATCACGATTCATTTCAAAGACAATAAACCATTTCTTTTTGAAACTATTGATTAAATCTTTTTAATTGATCAATTGATTTTCAAAACGATGTGGGGCCTCTCGAATATTAGAGAGTGTAAGTCCCATTTCTTTTCTTTTTGTACAGTTTTTTAAACAATAAAACTTTTTTCAAAATAAAATCTTTTCAAACATTCAAATCATTTTCAAAACCATCCACCCTGTTTTATGAAAATAAAACAGGGGCCTCTCGAATATTAGAGAGTATAAGACCCACTCTTTTTTCTTTTATACAGTTTTTCTTTGTACAGAAAACTCTTTCAAAACAAACTTTCAAACGGTTTTTCAAACAACGCGTCTGTAAATAAAACAATCAACCATGTTTTTGTAAATATACCATGGGCCTCCATGTAGGTATAAGTCCCAAGCCCCTTTTGTACATACCCATTCCAGTACATGAAATTAGGTATTTCATTGTACGCCTTTTGTACATATCTCAATCTGTTTTTTTTAACTTTGAATAACAAACCAAAAATGAAGGTTTCTTTAAACCTTCCCAAAAATATCATGGGCCTCCATGTAGGTATAAGTCCCGAGCCCCTTTGTAAATACCTGTTTACATAGCTTTGAATAAACTCAAGTGGACTTCTCCCCGAGTGTGAGTCCCGAGCCCTGTGTATACAAATGGATCATGCTTACAGGTATATTTCCTTCATAAACTCCATTATATACACACACTCTGTCATATATATATAATTGTTCATACCTGTTCATGTTTGTTCATACTTGTTCATGTTTGTTCATATGTGTGATATGTGTGCTTGTTCAACTTAGTACAACACTAGGTTCCCCATAGCCTCCTATTGGGCTTCGTGCAAAGAATCTCTCTAGTTTAGGTTAGGACATAGAGTATGGTTTCCCGGTGAAATCGCTCTAAGAGCTCAAACCAACTATACCATGCCTCCCCTTGGGCTTTGTACAAACGAGTGACCCTCCCATAGCCTCCTCTTGGGCTTACAATGCAAGGACCCTGGATTGTCCCTCCCATAGCCTCCTCTTGGGCTTACAATGCAAGGACCCTCGGATAGCCTCCTCTTGGGCTTCGTACAAGGACCCACGGGCTTCTTATAAGCATCCCCCAATATCCAAACACAAATACCCTAGGAGATTAGACATTTATCATCTCTATGATAGGAGTATCTCTTCTATATCATCACAAACAATCAATCAATCAAAATCAAACTTTTTTTGCCACAAGGCTGGCTAATCAATCAAACTGTTTTACCACCGTACTGGATGATTAATCAAAGTTTTTGTCACAAGGCTGACTTCATTGAAACTTTTGCCACAAGGCTGGCTGATTAATCAAAGTTTTTGTCACAAGGCTGACTTCATTGAAACTTTTGCCACAAGGCTGGTTAAACAAACAAAAACATCTTTATCATTCTAAGCGCCATAAGTGGCATGACCCAGGGCTTATAATGAAAAGATTTTCAAACAAAATCAAACAGATGTATGTGATGATATAGATTAGATACATCTAGCATTTAGACGACATTTGTCTATTTTCCTTTGCTTCCACTAGCATAAGTGGGAACTACGATTGCTCTGACTTTCTCAACATCCCTTTGAGAATACGTAGGCACAAGGTCGATCCTTGGCGAGCAAAACAAAACAAAAGAAAACCATTCAAACCTTAGCACCCGTAGACCCCGAGCTACAGATGCTCTGATTCCCTCTAAGGGATATGTATGCAGAGGATCGCGATGATCTTTGCGAGCATAATCAAACAAACACCTTAGGTCCCACCTATTTCACAAGAACCTCTCAATAATATGGAATGAAAAACAAAGCAAAGAAACCTATAGAGTACTATAGATACGTTGGGTGCTAACACCTTCCCTTCGTATAACCAACCCTCTTACCCAAGATCTCCCCCCACTTTTAGGTTATTGCAGCTTTTTTCCTTTTCCTCTTTTGGAAACAATAAAAAGTTTGGTCGGTACAAAAGAAAAATCATTTTTTATGAGCACTCGAGCCCAAAGAAGGCATCAGGTGTCTCATCCCACAAAAAAAGAGGAACAAAACGGTTTTTCGCCCGCGACAGAAAAATGGCGACTTCACTGGGGAGCATCTTTTTATTGTTTCCAAAGGAAGGGTTAATTCTATTTGCTTTATTTTTTATTTCATTTTTTTTGTTATATGTGTGGTTCTGGTTCTGTTACTTGTGTGGTTCTGTTACAAGTGATACATTATGGACAAATCCTAACCCGGATTAAGTACACATAAGAAATTAGGTGGAGGGTATAGTCATGTGCAGGCGCACGTGAGAATCCTTCCGCTCAGTGGAGGTTCCTTGTTGGTAATATATGTTTAGCATGTTTCGTAGCAAAGACATTATTACTTTCATTGAACTGTAGAAGCTGAGAGACCGTAGAACCCCAACCCATCCTGGCCTTATTAGGTTGTGGTGCAGAAACTATTCAGGTGAAGACTTGGATTAGTTGTCATGCGGAGAACCACACTCAGACGAGTTTTTCTTGAGAATATTCCTGGCTCATGAGTTTAATTGTGGAAGGCCGGTAATATCCGAAAGAAAAATGTAGACTCTGACGTATCAGTAGAACATGTCATGCAGGTGATTAACTAGATCTATCCCATTTTTGGTTCTCTGACCTCATGCTCGTGACTTTGGACCTTTGAACCTATGCGTTACCATGTTTGTGTTACCATGTTTGTGTTACCATGTTTGTGTACCATGTTTGTAATACCATGTTAGTGTTACCATGTTTGTTTCACCATGTTTGAATATGTGGCATCCATGCATCCATGCATTCATACATTCATTAAAAAAACCCATCTTTTTCCATAAAAAAAACATGATTTTTCCAAAAAATTTTAGAGAATTTTCCTTGCAAACATTATAGGATTAAGTTATGGAAAAAAGGTATACCAAAAAGTACGGTTTCAAAGCGCCTGATGTAGAAAGACTGATAGAGTTAGCATCTTCTGTACAAGATCCTTCTAATTTTAGGAAAAGTTATGGAAAGCTTTTGCCTATCCTGAACACTCATGTTGATGAAGGACTTCTCAAAACTCTGGTTCAGTTCTATGATCCCGTCTACCGGTGTTTTACCTTTCCAGACTACCAGTTGGTACCGACCTTGGAAGAGTATGCCAATCTTTTAGGTATTCCTGTGTCTGACAAAATACCCTTCAATGGTTTGGAAGCCATTCCTAAGTCACACGTCATTGCAGCAAGTATCCACATGAAAAAGTCTGAAGTAGAGAGTAATTGGACTACCAAAGGAAACCTCCCGGGATTAACTTCACACTTTCTAATAAAGAGAGCCTTTGATTTCATCGAAACTGGTAGCATGATAGCTTTTGAAGCTATACTAGCCTTGCTCATCTATGGGTTGGTTCTGTTTCCCAATGTCGACAACTTTGTTGATATCAATGCCATAAAGATCTTTCTGATTGGAAATCCTGTTCCGACTTTACTTGGTGACATGTATTTCTCTGTCCATCATAGGAATCGCCAAGGCGGTGGAATCATTGTATGTTGTGCACCTTTGTTGTTCAAATGGATTGTTTCACACTTACCTGAGTCTCCTATTTTCACTGAAAACTGAGAAGGCTTGCGTTGGCCTCGAAGACTTATGTCTCTTACTAATAATGATATTCATTGGTATACCTTGGCTCGCTGTGGTACAGAAACCATTGATAGTTGTGGAGAGTTCGCCAACGTACCCCTCATTGGTACACAAGGAGGAATTAACTACAATCCGGTCCTAGCCCGACGACAACTCGGGTATGCAAATTCAGTTAAACCTGCTGGTCCCTCAGTGGAAGGATACTTTTACCGAGAAGGGGATAATCCTAAAAGGTTGAAAGCAAGAATGGTGAGAGCTTGGTACGACGTCCGATGGAAAGAAAAAGGTGAGGAAAGAAATTGCATCGCCATGGACGCCTACACCTGCTGGGTAAAGAAAAGAGCCAAGGAGTTCCAAATGCCTTATACTTATGAAAAACCCATGTTTCCTGCAGTGTCTCAACGACCCAACATTCCCACTGTGGAAGAATACCAAGACACTTTGGCTAAAATGAGGACAGAAAAAGATGCTTGGGAAGAAAAGTTTCGTAGAACTGATGTGGAAAATAGAAAGTTGAAGAAGAGAGTGAAAGATCACGAAGAAACTCTCTATTATCAAGATGGATGGCTCATAAGCAAAGATGAGAAGATTCGCCAGAAAGACGCTGCAATAAAGAGGTACATCAAAGAAAGCAAGAAAAATCTTGAAGGCTCAACAAGCAACGCTCCGACTCCTGATGATTGGAAGAATACTGTTGACAAGCTGAGGACTGAAAAGGCCGAATTGAAAGCTTACTATGGGAAAGAAATCATGAAGCTCAAGCTGCACAATGCATTTGGTTCTTCGTCTGATGAAGATGCTTAGGATTGTTTAGCTTTTTATTTATCATTTGCTTTTGTAAGGAGCTATGCTCCAATGTTGTAACATTTCCCATTATTGCAATAAAAAATGAATGAATAAAAGAATAGTTTGTGTTCAAATGTTTGCAAGGAAATAATCTTTAAAATGTTTGGAAAAATCATAAATTTCTTTTTGCATACATCATTCTGCATATCGAGTCTGTTGTATAGAGTCTCATCTTTTGGATCTTTCTCCAATAGATCGTCAAGCTGTCGCGTCTCAAAGTTTCTCGACCGCGCTCGCAATCAGATCACAGATATAATACTCGTTCAAGCAGAAGAAGAGTAATGGAACACTCTGAACAAGAGAATATTGAGCTTCGTGGTACAGTGACCACCCTTCAGGAAAAGTTGGAAAGTCTCACTACTCTGGTTGACTCCTTGATGGCCGCACAGAATCAGCCGCCGCCACCCAACAGTCAAGCGACAGTAACATCTGAAGTCACTACTCCAGTTTCTACAGTTGCGTTCGGCATTCCATCTTTCTCCATGCCAGAAGGTTGGGGCCCGCCTTTCAGTTTTGGTACAGGTTTCCGCCATAATGTTTCTGGGGTTCAAACATCCACAACTGAAGCGCCTGCTGCACAAGGTTCGGCGTTTATCCCACATTCAGGGGTAACTTTTTCCCAAATCACTATGGCACTTTCTCAACCCACTATGACGGTTCCGACTCCTATGGTTCACACTGTTCCTTACGGAGACAATGAGATTTATCATGATCAAGGTGATAGCACAAATCAGCGTAATCTTGTGGGAGATCTCCAAGAGCAGTTTAACAAGATGCAGTTGGAAGTTAAAGCTATCCGTGGAAAAGATTTGTTTGGAAAGAATGCCCAGGAGCTATGTTTGGTTCCCAGCGTACAAATACCTGCTAAATTCAAGGTCCCTGACTTTGAGAAGTACAAAGGTAGTTCTTGTCCACAAAGCCATCTTGTGATGTATGCCAGGAAGATGTCTACTTATGCAGATAATCATCAGTTACTCATCCATTACTTTCAAGACAGTTTGACTGGTGCCGCACTGAAGTGGTACACAGGCTTGGATAGCACTAATATTCGAACATTCAATGACCTAGGTGAGGCCTTTGTCCGACAATACAAGTATAACTCGGATATGGCTCCAGACAGAGATCAGCTTCGGTCCATGGCTCAGAAAGATCATGAAGCTTTCAAAGAGTATGCCCAACGATGGAGAGAAACTGCTGCTCAGATTAATCCACCGTTAAAAGAGAAAGAGATGACAAAGATCTTCTTGAATACTCTCAGTCCGTTTTATTATGAACGCATGATTGCTAGTGCTCCAAGTGATTTCACCGAAATGGTAAACATGGGGATGCGTCTAGAAGAAGGAGTCCGAACAGGACGTTTAACTAAAGAAGGTGGATCTTCGAGTGGAACCAAAAAGTTCGGAAGTGGTTTCCCAAAGAAGAAAGAACAAAGTGTTGACATGGTATCCCAAGGGAGGCCAAGAGGAAACGTCAATCGTCAACGACAGGTTGCTGCTATCACACCAGTCGTTAACACAACACCAAATCCGGGATTTACCCCACAGTTTCAACAACAACAGCCTCGACCACAGGCTCAACAGCTTAACAATAATCAGAATCGTGTACAAAGAGCTCCACAGTTTGATCCGATTCCAATGACCTACACAGAGTTGTACCCTGCTTTGATTGAAAGAGGTCTTGTTCAAACTAGAGCACCACCACCAGTACCTGAGAGACTCCCATGGTGGTACAAAGCTGAGGTCTCATGCCCTTATCATCAAGGAGCACCTGGCCATGATCTTGAGCATTGCATAGCTTTGAAATATGAAGTTCAGAGGTTGGTTAGATCTAATCTTCTCTCTTTCAGAAATTTGAACCCTAATGTGCAAGCAAATCCGCTGCCCAATCATGGAGGGCATGTTGTAAACATGGTATATGGATGTCCTGGCCAATACCGAGTCTATAATATCAACTTCTCAAGAGCAGATTTGGTACAAATGCACGCTACTCTTTGTCGGGGGCAGAATTTTCGCCAGCATCAATACGGTTCCTGTAGAATATGTTGTGTGGATCCTCACGGGTGTTCGATTGTGAGAAGAGATCTCCAAGTTTTGCTAGATAATGGTACTATTGAGATCTACAGAAATAGGGATGAAAATGAAGTTAACATGATAGGATGTTATCCGCATGAGCTTTTAGTCTCAGATATCAACTCGGAAATGCCTACAGTTAACGTCATCGTTCCTCATTTCAACATGCCTGAGCGCATGGAAGTTACTTACAACAAGCCAAAGGTTCCTATTGCTCCTTTGATCATTTGTCTACCTGGACCTGTTCCTTATGACTCTGACAAGGCAGTTCCATACAATTACAGTGCAACAATGATAAAGAACGGACAAGAAGTTCCTTTACCTACTCTTTCATCTGTTGTGAACATCGCTGATGTAAGTCGAGTAACAAGAAGTGGACGTGTGTATACTCCACTACCTCCGAAGCAGCCTGTTGCTCCTGCTACCGGGCAAAATCCTGTGAATACACCAGTAGGGAATCCTGAGGGAACTCCTGTTAGTAATACAAACACTGATGTTGGTCAGTCCAGTGGAACCAATGTCAATCCGGACTTTGATGAAATTTTGAAACTTATCAAAAGAAGTGAATATAAGATTGTGGATCAGCTTATGCAGACTCCTTCAAAAATCTCAATACTTTCATTGCTGTTGAATTCAGAAGCCCACAGGGAAGCCCTGATGAAGGTCTTGGATCAAGCTTTTGTAGATCATGATGTGACTGTTGATCACTTTGATGGGATAATAGCTAACATAACAGCCTGTAACAATTTAAGCTTCTGTGATGAAGAACTCCCCGAGGAGGGTAAAAATCACAATCTTGCTTTGCACATTTCTATGAACTGTCAGTCAGACTCTTTGTCCAATGTGTTGGTAGACACCGGATCTTCCTTGAATGTTATGCCAAAGACGACTCTTGCTCGCTTGTCTTACCAAGGAATGCCTATGAAGTTCAGTGGTGTAGTAGTCAAAGCATTTGATGGATCGCGAAAATCTGTTATCGGCGAAGTCAACCTTCCTATGACAATTGGTCCACATACATTTCAAATCACCTTCCAGGTCATGGACATTCAAGCTGCTTATAGCTGTGTGTTAGGACGACCATGGATCCATGAAGCAGGGGCAGTAACTTCTACGCTCCACCAAAAGTTAAAATTTGTAACAAATGGAAAATTGGTAACAATAAGTGGAGAACAAGCCTTGATGGTGAGCCATTTATCCAATTTCTCTTTCATAAGTGCTGATGATGTGGAAGGAACTCAGTTCCAAGGTCTCTCTTTAGAAGACGAATCTTCCAAGAAGAAAGCATCAATCTCTTCTTACAAAGAGGCGGTAAAAGTAGTGAAAGATGGAACTACCACTGGCTGGGGGCAAGTTGTGATCCCTACCAAGAATGAAACCAGAGCAGGACTCGGATGTTCACCAACATTCTCAAACTACACCAAGAAGGATGAAACCCTTCGTCCGATCAAAGAAACATTCATTAGTGGAGGATTCCTTAACCCAATTCCTCAAGAGGTTAATGTCCTTATCGAAGAATGCATCGAAGAAGGTCTCTCCGATGATGAAGAAGAATGGAAATTTTATCTCAATGACTCAGGATATATATCTCAGGAAGAACCATATCCTCCTTCAGAGAAAACAAGTGCTAAAGAAATTCCGCCTATTCCTGCAGAGGTTTGGGACACCTTGGGACAACCAAGTGGAAAATTTGATTACATGGTGAAATACACTGCACCTGAAAGTTCAAAGATTGCGATTGAGGATATCCAACCAACTGGATGGGGAGATTCCTTTGAATATAATAGTCAACCAGAAGAGGCTTACCAATACTGTCAATTTTCTCAGCAGCCTGAAATTACTGACTTCAATGCATCTGCCAAGGTTTATAATCCTGAAGATGGTTACCATCACATAAATGCCATTTTTGAAGATGAAGGGGAAGATGGTCCCGCAACTGACTCAGAAAGTGTCGCTGACAATGAGTCTCTTCATCCTGAAGACTGGGAAATACATCCTGAAAATTCTGAGGATTGTGACTCGTCTTATGCTCTTCAAGAAGTAGAAGAAGACCGTTTCAACTCTACAAAAAACAAGGTTGACAAACCAGGACCTTCAAATCCTGCTCGACCAGCGGTCAATACTGAAGATGATTCTGAGGGGAATTTTCCTGAATACATAATACATAGAGGAGTTCGTTGCTACTGGAAAGCTGTCGATGTTCCGAATGTTGTTCGCCGCTTAAAGTAATCACCTCGCTGTTATTTTGACCTCCTGCCTTGCCCAAAGCAGAGAGATGTTTTATAGGGCTTTTCTTTTAAATGTTCCGCCCAAATAACTTTGTGTATAGGGCTTTGTTTTTAAAAGTTTCCCTCTTTGTCCTGCCCAAGACAAATGAGTTTGTGTTTAGGGCTTTGTTTCAAAAATGAATCATAAATAAAGTGTCATTTTGAATTCCCTACATTATGTATTTTATTTTTTGCTTTTTTCTGGAAATGGTAATCCTAAAAAAACCAAACCAAAAAAAGCTTTTCAAAAAAAATCTGCATACACTCCTGCATTCATAAATTTTCTGAAATAGATATAAATCACATGTGCAGATTAACTATTGATAAACCCATTGAATGCAATAACCCTATGCCCTCTCCCAACTTTGAGTTTCCTGTGTTCGAAGCCGAGGAAGAGGAAGAAGAGGAGATCCCGGACGAGATCTCTCGATTACTTAAGCACGAGGAAAGAACCATTTTGCCTCACAAAGAGCCTTTAGAAAAGATCAACTTGGGTTCTGAAGAAGACAAAAAAGAAGTGACCATTGGATCGCTGCTTGATACTGATATCAAGAGTAAGTTGACAGACCTTCTCAAAGAATATGTTGACGTGTTTGCCTGGTCCTACCAAGACATGCCTGGGTTGGATACCAATATTGTTCAGCATTACTTGCCATTGAAGCCAGAATGTCCGCCGGTCAAGCAGAAATTGCGAAGGACTCACCCTGATATGGCTAACAAGATTAAAGTGGAAGTTCAAAAACAGCTCGACGCAGGTTTTCTTGTCACTTCTGAGTATCCTCAATGGTTGGCCAACATAGTGCCAGTTCCGAAGAAAGATGGAAAAGTCAGAATGTGTGTTGACTACCGTGACTTGAACAAAGCCAGTCCAAAAGATGACTTTCCATTACCACATATCGACATGTTGGTCGATAACACTGCTAAGTTCAACGTCTTTTCCTTCATGGACGGGTTCTCCGGTTATAATCAGATCAAGATGGCTCCTGAAGACATGGAGAAGACATCTTTCATCACCCCATGGGGTACTTTTTGCTACAAAGTGATGCCGTTTGGATTGAAGAATGCAGGCGCAACTTACCAAAGGGCAATGACTACTCTCTTTCATGACATGATGCATAAAGAAATTGAAGTTTATGTGGACGACATGATAGCCAAGTCCAGCACAGAAGAAGAACATATTGAATACCTTTTGAAGTTGTTTCAACGACTAAGGAAATATCAGCTTCGCTTGAATCCTAACAAATGTACTTTTGGGGTTAGATCTGGCAAACTCTTGGGTTTCATTGTCAGCCAAAGAGGTATCGAAGTAGATCCCGACAAAGTCAGAGCTATTCAAGAGATGCCTGCACCAAAGACTGAAAAGCAAGTAAGAGGATTTCTCGGACGATTGAACTATATCTCCAGATTTATCTCTCAGATGACTGCTACTTGTGGGCCAATTTTCAAGCTTCTCCGCAAAGATCAAGGGGTTGTATGGACTGAAGATTGCCAGAAAGCGTTCGACAGTATCAAGGAATATCTGTTAGAACCACCGATATTGATTCCTCCAGTTGAAGGAAGACCACTAATCATGTACCTTACCGTGTTGGAAGAATCCATGGGTTGTATGCTTGGACAGCAAGATGAAACCGGTAAGAAGGAGCATGCCATCTATTACCTGAGTAAGAAATTCACAGACTGTGAGTCTCGTTACTCCATGCTCGAAAAAACGTGTTGTGCTTTGGCTTGGGCTTCAAAACGTCTCCGCCAGTACATGATCAACAATACTACTTGGTTAATCTCCAAAATGGATCCGATCAAGTATGTCTTTGAAAAGCCTGCCTTAACAGGAAGGATTGCCCGATGGCAAATGTTGTTATCCGAATATGACATTGAGTACCGTGCCCAAAAAGCGGTCAAAGTAAGCATTCTCGCCGATCATTTGGCGCATCAACCAATTAATGAATATCAATCTCTCAAGTTTGACTTCCCTGACGAAGATGTCATGTACTTGAAAATGAAAGATTGTGACGAACCGTTACCTGAAGAAGGTCCTGAGCCTGGATCAAGATGGGGCCTAATTTTTGATGGAGCAGTAAACGCTTTTGGCAATGGAATTGGGGCAATCATCATCACTCCCAAGGGTACTCATATCCCATTCTCCGCCAGATTGCTATTTGATTGCACCAACAACATCGCAGAATATGAAGCTTGTATCATGGGTCTCGAAGAAGCCATTGACTTAAGGATCAAGATCCTCGACATATATGGAGATTCAGCCCTTGTGATCAACCAAATCAAAGACAAATGGGAAACTTACCACCCTGGCTTGATTCCTTACAGAGATTATGCAAGACGTCTGTTGACTTTCTTCAACAAGGTTGAATTGCATCATATACCTCGAGATCAGAATCGAATGGCAGACGCCTTGGCTACTCTATCTTCCATGTTCAAAGTCAATCACTGGAATGATATGCCTACAGTCAGAATTACACGCCTTGAAAGGCCCGCCTATGTATTTGCAACTGAAGCCGTCATCGATGATAAACCGTGGTTTCACGACATCAAACGCTTCCTTCAAACTCAAGAGTACCCACTTGGGGCATCAAACAAAGATAAGAAAACTCTAAGGAGACTTTCTGGCAGTTTCTTCCTGAATGGAGATGTGCTATACAAAAGAAACTTCGACATGGTTTTGCTCAGATGCGTGGATAGACACGAAGCAGACATGTTAATGCATGAAGTACATGAAGGGTCCTTTGGAACTCATTCAAATGGGCATGCAATGTCCAAAAAGATCTTAAGAGCGGGATACTATTGGTTGACAATGGAATCTGACTGTTACAAACACGTGAAGAGATGTCACAAGTGCCAGATCTACGCAGATAAGATCCATGTGCCACCGACTCTACTCAACGTTCTATCATCTCCATGGCCTTTTTCCATGTGGGGTATTGACATGATTGGAATGATCGAACCGAAAGCTTCAAACGGTCATCGTTTCATCTTAGTGGCAATTGATTACTTCACCAAATGGGTCGAAGCAGCATCTTATGCCAATGTTACAAGACAAGTGGTTGTGAGGTTCATCAAGAACAACATCATTTGCCGATATGGTGTTCCCAGCAAGATCATTACTGACAATGGTTCAAACTTGAACAACAAAATGATGAAAGAATTGTGTGAGGAATTCAAGATTGAGCATCATAACTCTTCTCCTTACAGACCAAAAATGAATGGCGCCGTTGAAGCTGCCAACAAGAACATTAAGAAGATCGTCCAGAAAATGGTAGTCACTTACAAAGACTGGCATGAAATGCTGCCATTCGCTTTACATGGGTACCGTACTTCAGTGCGTACTTCAACAGGGGCAACTCCCTTTTCTCTAGCATACGGCATGGAAGCTGTGCTCCCCGTAGAAGTTGAAATTCCATCAATGAGAGTCCTCATGGAGACTAAGTTATCGGAGGCTGAATGGTGTCAAAGCAGATACGATCAGTTGAACTTAATCGAAGAAAAACGTATGACTGCTCTATGCCATGGACAGTTATACCAAGCAAGGATGAAACAAGCTTTTAACAAAAAGGTTCGACCTCGTGAATTTCGAGAAGGCGACCTCGTGCTTAAAAAGATCTTGTCTTTTCAACCAGATTCTAGGGGAAAATGGTCTCCAAATTACGAAGGCCCGTATGTTGTCAAAAGAACATTTTCTGGCGGCGCCATGACTCTTGCAACCATGGATGGTGATGAACTCCCACATCCTGTGAATGCTGATGCAGTCAAGAAATACTTTGTCTAAAAAAACACAAAAGAACAGCTCGGTAAGTCGAAAACCCGCAAAGGGCGACTTAGGCAAAAATGAGCGTCTCGGTGGACTGAAAACCCGAAAGGGCGGTCCAGGCAAAAATTAGAGACAAAAAAAAATATATATAAAAATATCCTGGTAGATTGAAAACCTGAAAGGGCAATCTAGGCAAAAATTAGGGATTCATGACAAAGTAACTGCATCAGTCCATACTTCGTCACCTGAGGAGTCTTTTTTCATCAAAGGATCTTCAAACAAATCATCGCCAAATCTGAAGCGACAAGCACAGTTGTAACTCAAAGTTGTTAGAGGGAATAGTGGTTATTGCTTTCAATGTAGCCTTTTCCGCATAATTACCATTTCAAACTTTTGTAAATACTCCGTGGAATCACGCCTTTAGCGGATTTCCATCCTATTAAATAAATTTGAGCCCTGTGCCCATTTGTTTGCAATCTCTAATTTCTTTTAGCTTGAAAAATGACGCTTTAATTGTGTTATTCACTTTTGAGAAAAGAAAAAATAAGTTTTAAATGAATTTACTTCACTTTTCTTTTTCAAAATAAAAGCGAAATTTTCCTTTGAGTTGTGAACAACGGAAGGAACATCAGCCGTCGTCTCCACAGGATGAACAAAAGGATTCTCCCTGAAAAATTGTTGAGACAACGGTATTCTTGTCCCAGAAAAGAATTCTTGAAGCAATTATCCCTCGAGGTAAAGAAGCTCTTCTATCCCCAGTGAAGAAGCTCTTTTATCCCCAGTGAAGAAGGTCTTTTATCCCCAGTGACGAAGATTTTCCATCCCCAGTGAAAAGGTTCTTCCACCTCAATAAGAAAAGATGCTCATCTTCCCCAGAGAAGTTTAAAGCACGCAACACCATTTATCACCTGTGTTATCTACACCGTGTTGAAGAACATTTGCCAAGTATCTGGTTGTATTGCGACGTTGGTCCTTCTCCAGTATATACTTCATTGTCTGTCAGTTTCGTCAGCATGCATGCTACATTCATAACATTCATCATTCATACATATTTGCATCATTTATGCATTCTTGCATTTTTCAATATTCACTTGTTCAGGATATATCTATCCCAAAAAAAAAAAGAAAAAAAGAAGAAAAGGAAAAAAGAAGAAAGAAAAGAAAAAAAAGAGAAACAAGTATGGGCGTGTCATCTCTCCAGTAGATTGTCACCCATAAGCAGAAAGAACATCTTCTTTCTCCAGTTCCCCACTGAGATCATTCCTCGTGGAAGAAGGTTGCTTTAGTTTCTCCTCTCAAAACGAAGGAGAAAATACCCATTCGAGTTCATTCCTCATTGGGTACAAAGTCTTGTTTGATTGTTTCTTTCCAATTCATTCTTGGTTAGAACTTTGTCTTTACCAAAAATTCAAATTCCGATTCCTCAAACAGAGTCGTGAAAAAATAGACAATAAGCAATAGCCTCGTCATCAGAGCAGCTTATGTCTCTTCCAAAAGTTTTTTCCTCTCAAGGAAATCAATCATGAAGACCATTTGACGACCAGGGCCTTATTACTGTTCACAAGGCTGAATAACCAGTAATTTCCCTAGCAAAGTCTCCAAAATCATTTTATCACTTGGCTGATAATTGATCATGTCTTCGAAACCACTATCACAAGGCTGGTAGTCGGTAACCTTTTGTTCTGGTTATATTATTCAACATGTCTATCACAAGGCTGATAGTCGGTAATATTAACCGAACCTTTGAAACTCTTTTTACCTTGTCAAGTCTATCACCATGCTGGTAGTCGGTAACACAGTTTCATACCTCTCACCTTCGCATTATTAAACAAGTCTATCCCTGTGCTGATAGTCGGTAATGTCGATAGGTAAGCTTTTCTTACAAAGCTATCATTCCCCGGTGACACATACACTTGCTTTCCCTGAGAGAAAAAACGGACTCTCTTCCTAAAACGGATTGAGACATCCTTCCCAATCTCTTTTCCCCAGCGGAGTCAGTTCTTGATATCCCCTCGGTAAAGATATCCTTGCATCATTCGCAATTTTGGTATCTTAGGTCCAAAATTCGCGTCTTCTGATATTTAAGTCTCTTCCACCCTATCAAAACGAAGATTTTCAATCTTCATGTCTCAGGTCGAAGAAACTTAAATAGGGGCATCTGTCATACCCCAATTTTTGACCTAAGATACCACCTCATATCATTGCATATGCATCATTTGCATCTCTAACAAATTGCATAGTTTGTGTTTGCTACTTGTGACTCAGCAGGGATTTAATCAAGAAATCACTCATCAGTACAAGCAACAATCAACTAGGGTTTTGTTCTCCCTTCATCTCAAATGAATCATCTTCATCAATAATCAACATTTGGTCCTCAGAGATTCATTTCAACAAGCTCAACAGCTTTGAATCGACTGAATTAGGGTTTTGACTGAAGACAGCACACTCCTGACTTTTGCTCAGAATTTGACCTAATGGCTTGGGACATGACCTCAAGACCCCAAGTGCATCATTTTGACCTAATCCATTGGCTCATAACATCTCCTACACAAAGATTGATCAGACAAATCCTCAGATCAGGGTTTTGAACTATCAGGGACTGAAATCAGGGATCACATTTGGGAAACCCTAAAAACCCCCAGGAATTCAATCAAAGGTTTCAATCATCTTCAAATAATCCCTATGATAATATCCAATGAAGATTGTGTCTCAATTCAAGATCCACAGACATCAATTTCATCAAGTCGACAATTAGGGTTTTTGACCTAATTCACTGAACAACTGACTTTTTAATCAGGACATGGTGCCACAACTCAAACCATGGCTCAATATCCTCTAATGCTTCAATATGATTCATTCATACCATTCATTTGGTGAGGGTAGCCTGGTTCATTTGAAATCTCCGGAAACGCGATTCGTCTGAAAAAGTCAACTGTACAAGATCACCATTGACTTTTGGGGAATTTTGGTCAACCATGACTTTTGAAGTTTTGAATCATCAAATATATGATATATGAAGTCATTTGATCAAGAAAAATCAAGAAAATCAATCAAGAATCAAAAAGTCAAAAGTTTGACTTTCATACTTAGAAAAATTTCTAAGTGTTTTTCATGGTTTTTTCCAAACTTTGGAGGGGAATAACTCAAAATTTCACCTACAAACTGAAAAAAACTTCCAACATGAAAGTTGTAGATTTTGATCCAATAAACAACTTTGACACATATAAAATTTTTCCATAAGATCAACCATTTAAGAGATATGGTGCTTCAAAGTTGGTACTTTTTGAAAACTTCACTTAAAACTTCATTTTTCTCAAAGTTCATGGATCTTTTTCACCCATTTCCTTAAAGGTCTTGAAGAAACTTCCAACTAGAGTTTTGAAGTGTGTAACATGAGCTTTCCAAAATGTCCAAGAGCATGAAAAAATATGGAGTGTAGCCATGGTTTTGAATTTTGACATTAGTGAACTTTTCACTTGAAATTTCATGCCATTTTCACTAAGTTATGAACCAAATTGCCAAATGGTCCAAGTAATGATACATAGAGGCAATAATTGGAAGATATTTTCTGATTTGAGACAGATGGGAAAGAGATAAGAAGCATAGCAAATTTTAACCATGGTTTAGTAACTTTAACCATATGCATTAAATGGTAAGATTCCTTTCTATCCTTTAAAGTGCCAAATCACCAAAGAAGAAGCAAGTTGCAAAGCTCTGAGTTCAGAATGTTTGGCCTATAAATAGAGGTCCTTACCTCATTCAAAATCACACCAAAACCTCACAAAAGATAGGTTTTCTCTTTCTTTCTTGAATTGCAAGTTTTAAGTTCCAAAGTGAGGAAGAAATCCCAACCTCCAAACCCTTGAATTTCTGGCCAAAGTAATGATTCTAACATCTCATAAACATCATATATGATGTGTTTGAACCATTCACACACCTCAAATCATCCCAAAACTCAGAATCATCATCTCACCTCCAAATATGCATAACACTAGCCTTATCATGCCAAAATCCATACCAAGCAAATTCTGTCCAAACTAACCTTCTAAACATCATCCATATACTTCATATGAACTATTCCAACCATCATACATGATCTGAAACACCAAAATCACTAAGCTTGATCCTCACTTGAACCATACTGCAGATCGAGTACCATGGATTGATCAAGAGGTTTTCAAATTGTTCCAGGCATCCAAACATGTTCCATAAGGTCCACTGAAGGTGTTCAGATCAAGAAACAACAACTGGAACTCCTCATTTGCAGAATTCGATTCTCACTTTTGTCGTTTTTGAAGGTAAGCTACTTGAACTTCAAACTCTATCAATCATGCATCATGAATGAAATATGAACATACCATCTCATTTCTGCACACATGAGGATCATTAACCCTCAATCAATTGCTATTTATCTTGCACAAACACGATTTCAGATTGAATTAGGGAATTAGGGTTCTTCGTGTTCATCAGAAAATTAATGATCTTAGAGTGAAAATAAATGAAATTAAATGGTACCATCATGTTCCTTGTGGAAAATCGAGCAAGATAGGCTATTCACTTGATCAAAACAATCCAGTTTTCAGAATTTTCAAATTCAAATTGTTCATGTGTTCTTGGCGCCAGATTTTGAAACTGAAATTAGAAATTGATTCAAAAATATAACAAATTCGTTGAAAGTGTTAAACAGACCACGCGCGTGGTCCAGTTGGCTAAGTTTTTGAGTGGTGAGCATAAGGTCACGGGTTCAACACCCTTAGGGACCAAAACATTTTTTTACAACTATTTTTCTTTCATTTTTCTTTTACAACTTCATTTAATTATTTAACACATCAAATTAATTCATTTTTCATTCATTTTTTGTACACTCTTTATTTAACACATATATTTCATGAATATCAAAAAAAATCACAAAAAAAGATTCATTTAATATGTTTTTAATTAGGTTTAAAATAATACATTTTTAAGTGTTTTTAAAATACTTTAAATATTGTTTTTTCATTTAATTTTTAACCTAATCACTTGTAAATATTTTTTGTGATCAAACCCTAATCATTTAGGTCTTAATTAAGCTTTAAAACTTGTTTTAACTTAATTAAGTTGACTTTTGTCAAAATTCAAATCGTTTTAAAACAAGCGATCACGATTCATTTCAAAGACAATAAACCATTTCTTTTTGAAACTATTGATTAAATCTTTTTAATTGATCAATTGATTTTCAAAACGATGTGGGGCCTCTCGAATATTAGAGAGTGTAAGTCCCATTTCTTTTCTTTTTGTACAGTTTTTTAAACAATAAAACTTTTTTCAAAATAAAATCTTTTCAAACATTCAAATCATTTTCAAAACCATCCACCCTGTTTTATGAAAATAAAACAGGGGCCTCTCGAATATTAGAGAGTATAAGACCCACTTTTTTTTCTTTTATACAGTTTTTCTTTGTACAGAAAACTCTTTCAAAACAAACTTTCAAACGGTTTTTCAAACAACGCGTTTGTAAATAAAACAATCAACCATGTTTTTGTAAATATACCATGGGCCTCCATGTAGGTATAAGTCCCAAGCCCCTTTTGTACATACCCATTCCAGTACATGAAATTAGGTATTTCATTGTACGCCTTTTGTACATATCTCAATCTGTTTTTTTTAACTTTGAATAACAAACCAAAAATGAAGGTTTCTTTAAACCTTCCCAAAAATATCATGGGCCTCCATGTAGGTATAAGTCCCGAGCCCCTTTGTAAATACCTGTTTACATAGCTTTGAATAAACTCAAGTGGACTTCTCCCCGAGTGTGAGTCCCGAGCCCTGTGTATACAAATGGATCATGCTTACAGGTATATTTCCTTCATAAACTCCATTATATACACACACTCTGTTATATATATATAATTGTTCATACCTGTTCATGTTTGTTCATACTTGTTCATGTTTGTTCATATGTGTGATATGTGTGCTTGTTCAACTTAGTACAACACTAGGTTCCCCATAGCCTCCTATTGGGCTTCGTGCAAAGAATCTCTCTAGTTTAGGTTAGGACATAGAGTATGGTTTCCCGGTGAAATCGCTCTAAGAGCTCAAACCAACTATACCATGCCTCCCCTTGGGCTTTGTACAAACGAGTGACCCTCCCATAGCCTCCTCTTGGGCTTACAATGCAAGGACCCTGGATTGTCCCTCCCATAGCCTCCTCTTGGGCTTACAATGCAAGGACCCTCGGATAGCCTCCTCTTGGGCTTCGTACAAGGACCCACGGGCTTCTTATAAGCATCCCCCAATATCCAAACACAAATACCCTAGGAGATTAGACATTTATCATCTCTATGATAGGAGTATCTCTTCTATATCATCACAAACAATCAATCAATCAAAATCAAACTTTTTTTGCCACAAGGCTGGCTAATCAATCAAACTGTTTTACCACCGTACTGGATGATTAATCAAAGTTTTTGTCACAAGGCTGACTTCATTGAAACTTTTGCCACAAGGCTGGCTGATTAATCAAAGTTTTTGTCACAAGGCTGACTTCATTGAAACTTTTGCCACAAGGCTGGTTAAACAAACAAAAACATCTTTATCATTCTAAGCGCCATAAGTGGCATGACCCAGGGCTTATAATGAAAAGATTTTCAAACAAAATCAAACAGATGTATGTGATGATATAGATTAGATACATCTAGCATTTAGACGACATTTGTCTATTTTCCTTTGCTTCCACTAGCATAAGTGGGAACTACGATTGCTCTGACTTTCTCAACATCCCTTTGAGAATACGTAGGCACAAGGTCGATCCTTGGCGAGCAAAACAAAACAAAAGAAAACCATTCAAACCTTAGCACCCGTAGACCCCGAGCTACAGATGCTCTGATTCCCTCTAAGGGATATGTATGCAGAGGATCGCGATGATCTTTGCGAGCATAATCAAACAAACACCTTAGGTCCCACCTATTTCACAAGAACCTCTCAATAATATGGAATGAAAAACAAAGCAAAGAAACCTATAGAGTATTATAGATACGTTGGGTGCTAACACCTTCCCTTCGTATATCCAACCCTCTTACCCAAGATCTCCCCCCACTTTTAGGTTATTGCAGCTTTTTTCCTTTTCCTCTTTTGGAAACAATAAAAAGTTTGGTCGGTACAAAAGAAAAATCATTTTTTATGAGCACTCGAGCCCAAAGAAGGCATCAGGTGTCTCATCCCACAAAAAAAGAGGAACAAAACGATTTTTCGCCCGCGACAATTACGCCTTTGGGAAACGCCCTGAAAGACCCCGCAGGTACATCGCAATGGTATCTTTGGAAACTAGTCTATACACATTGGTGTCTTACCACCCGGTATTGGCCCACTTCGATTCTAGCATACCACACGCATAACAAGCGTCAATCACATAATACAATCAAAGCCGATCGTTTAACCAAAACGACGGTGTCAACAGGATTTCATGCACATCACATAGTTGCATATCATCTCTAACATGGATATAATATTCGTAATAGAAATAAACATTCTACTTAATGCATGATATAATAATTAATAACAATCGGAAAGACATTAATTCACGTGATAAGGTAATATTCTGGTTTGGGGACCAATTTAATTAGAAAGTACACGTCGCTAGCTTTCCAACGATATAAAGTTTGCGCGAAACAGACTTACGATGCAAAAGTTACGGATTTCTAAAGATTGCTGATTTTTGCACTTTTGCCCAGGGTAACCGGTTACCCAGAGTCCACTAACCGGTTACTGGCATGCAAAATGCCTAGTAATGCAATTTTCTACAGAGTAACCGGTTACCCAAATGCCAGTAACCGATTACCCTGAAGCAGAATCAATTTTCTGCATTTTAAGGGTTCTAAATCAGTCCCAATTTCCCCATAATTGATTCCCTGCATCACTAACATAATCCCAACGAATTCTAACATGCAATAGTGATCTAATGTACACAATACATACATAACACACAATCTAAGCATTAAATCAAGCACGCATTACCTAGAATAACCAATTAGCAATTAATCATATTTATCACTATGGATTCATGGATTTATCACTCAAAACCCAAAACCCCAACATGTTATTTCCCACAAATTTTCCCCAAGTTTCTAACTAAGGACTCACCTTGCATCAATGGAGCTTTGGATGATGAAAATGCTGCAATTGAGCTCCTAACTTGACCAAAACTTCAACTCCAAATTCATCAAACCCGTATTCCACTTTACACTTATTTTCAGCATCCATTGATCAACTTCAAATGCGCTTATCTCCATCAATAAACAAGATATGAGTGCGAATTAGTATACCAAATTGAAGATAATTTTGTTAGCTTTCCAAAACTTCAAGAATTACCTCAATCAGAGCTGTGAGCAGTGAGTTATGATCAGTTTAGTGACGGCTGCCAAAAGGTTGCGAAAATGAAGGCGATGAGGAAGAACATAAGCTTCTCTTGCTCCACTTCAACCATAAAAATCTGATGTGTAAGCCAAACAACACTTAAGCGCATGCACTTAAATTCCAATGTCCATTATGTCCACATGCAAGCAATACATAAGTCCATTAAGCCCTCCAATTGAGTGGGAATTACCACCTTGCCACTTGGTTCAATTCCAATAATCTATCTTATTCTAACCACTCCACTAACTCTTACTAATAATCATTCTTAGATTAATATAATCCAATATCAATACGCCTTCTAATCATCACTTAACCAATTAAATGATAATTAACTTGTGTCGGAGAATCGGGGTATTACACTTCTATTTTAAAAATAGGAACAAAAGAATTAATATGAGATTGGTGAAGAACCAAAATTGCTTAAATATTCAAATTAGCCTACAAACATGCCTGAAATGTTTCTTATAATACTAAAAACCTTCTTTAGTTATTTCAGCGTATCAAACAACTAATCTTGAAATATTTCTCATCAAAGAAGAACTTTTGTTTCCTAATATAAATATAGTTGCGGCGGTAAAAAATACACAAAGTCTCTTCCTAGGTTATTGTGGTTCATAAATCCAAAACCTTTTGCAGTCCACATAGAGAAATGAAGAAATGTGCGAACTTTCAAAATGTTTTGGATTTATAAACTAAATTGACCTAGATTGTGTTAAATATTTTGCACAAGGTAAAATTGAATCACAATTTGTAAATTTGTTCAAAATTGTAATTTATAATATAGTTGATTCATACGTAAATCTTCCTCTTTTTTAGTAATATTGTATGTACGCTAACTTGCATGAAAAGCTCGTTAATAATATTATCTATATTACTTGACTCTATAATAAACTCATTCAAAAAGCGTAGGCAAATGCCTTTAGAAATTAATTCGGTAAGTAACAATTTTGTATTAGAGGCGTTACGCACTTCTTATTTTATCTGCATTTTTATTTCTATTTTTTTATTTGTAACCTATGAAAATAATTGATTAATAGTATTTACAAAATTTACTTGTAATTTTAAAATAATAATATTAAGTTTGATATGATAATAGTGAAGAACCAAAATTAGATTACATGTTCATATATGCCTACAAACCTTCCTTAAATAAATCAATGAATCCAACAAACTGTCAAAAAATAGTTCACATCATACAATTAAATTTGTTTCCTTATATAAATATAGTTTTGGTGGTAAAAAGTAACAATTAATTTTCTTGGGTGGGTTATTATGGTTCATAAATCCAAAATATTTAGCACTCTGCTTGGACAAATGGAGAAATATGGGGAAATTTCAAAAGGTTTTGGATTTATAAACTCCTTTGACCTAGATTGTTATTGATGTATTGCAAAAGATAAAATTGAATCATTATTTGTAATTTTATTCACAAATTGGATATTTTACTAGTTTTTTAATGCACACATATTTATTAATATTCTATGTACTCTAATCAAGTCAATTTTAAAAAATATTTTTAGAGATAAGCTTGGACGAACAATTCGTTAATAAATACATCTATATCATTGAACTGTATAACGAACTCATTTAAAATGTACTTGCGAATATCATTATAAATTTTTATGGTAATTAAAGGCATCACCTATTCCTTATATGTACATTTCCATTCCAGATTATATTTTATCGTTATCAAACTATCAAAATAAAAGTTTTGTGGTTATGAAAAAACTTACTTCTAATTTAAAAATTGGAACAAAAGAATTTATATGAGATTGGCGAAGAACCAAAATTGCTTAAATATTCAAATTAGCCTACAAATATGCTTGAAATGTTTCACATAATACTAAAAAGCTTCTTTAGTTATTTCAGCGTTTCCTAGAAACTTTCCTTAAATATTTCTCATCACAGAAGAACTTTTGTTTCCTAATATAAATATAGTTGCGGCGGTAAAAAAATACACAAAGTCTCTTCCTAGGTTATTGTGGTTCATAAATCCAAAACCTTTTGCAGTCCACATAGAGAAATGAAGAAATGTGCGAACTTTCAAAATGTTTTGGATTTATAAACTAAATTGACCTAGATTGTGTTAAATATTTTGCACAAGATAAAATTGAATCACAATTTGTAAATTTGTTCAAAATTGTAATTTATAATATAGTTGATTCATACGTAAATCTTCCTCTTTTTTAGTAATATTGTATGTACGCTAACTTGCATGAAAAGCTCGTTAATAATATTATCTATATTACTTGACTCTATAATAAACTCATTCAAAAAGCGTAGGCAAATGTCTTTAGAAATTAATTCGGTAAGTAACAATTTTGTATTAGAGGCGTTACACACTTCTTATTTTATCTGCATTTTTATTTCTATTTTTTTATTTGTAACCTATGAAAATAATTGATTAATAGTATTTACAAAATTTACTTGTAATTTTAAAATAATAATATTAAGTTTGATATGATAATAGTGAAGAACCAAAATTAGATTACATGTTCATATATGCCTACAAACCTTCCTTAAATAAATCAATGAATCCAACAAACTGTCAAAAAATAGTTCACATCATACAATTAAATTTGTTTCCTTATATAAATATAGTTTTGTTGGTAAAAAGTAACAATTAATTTTCTTGGGTGGGTTATTATGGTTCATAAATCCAAAATATTTAGCACTCCGCTTGGACAAATGGAGAAATATGGGGAAATTTCAAAAGGTTTTGGATTTATAAACTCCTTTGACCTAGATTGTTATGGATGTATTGCAAAAGATAAAATTGAATCATTATTTGTAATTTTATTCACATATTGGATATTTTACTAGTTTTTTAATGCACAAATATTTATTAATATTCTATGTACTCTAATCAAGTCAATTTTAAAAAATATTTTTAGAGATAAGCTTGGACGAACAATTCGTTAATAAATACATCTATATCATTGAACTGTATAACGAACTCATTTAAAATGTACTTGCGAATATCATTATAAATTTTTATGGTAATTAAAGGCATCACCTATTCCTTATATCTACATTTCCAATCCAAATTATATTTTATCGTTATCAAACTATCAAAATAAAAGTTTTGTGGTATTGAAAAAACTTACTTCTATTTTAAAAATAGGAACAAAAGAATTTATATGAGATTGGTGAAGAACCAAAATTGCTTAAATATTCAAATTAGCCTACAAACATGCCTAAAATGTTTCTTATAATACTAAAAACGTTCTTTAGTTATTTCAGCGTATCAAACAACTATTCTTGAAATATTTCTCATCAAAGAAGAACTTTTGTTTCCTAATATAAATATAGTTGCGGCGGTAAAAAATACACAAAGTCTCTTCCTAGGTTATTGTGGTTCATAAATCCAAAACCTTTTGCAGTCCACATAGAGAAATGAAGAAATGTGCGAACTTTCAAAATGTTTTGGATTTATAAACTAAATTGACCTAGATTGTGTTAAATATTTTGCACAAGGTAAAATTGAATCACAATTTGTAAATTTGTTCAAAATTGTAATTTATAATATAGTTGATTCATACGTAAATCTTCCTCTTTTTTAGTAATATTGTATGTACGCTAACTTGCATGAAAAGCTCGTTAATAATATTATCTATATTACTTGACTCTATAATAAACTCATTCAAAAAGCGTAGGCAAATGTCTTTAGAAATTAATTCGGTAAGTAACAATTTTGTATTAGAGGCGTCACGCACTTCTTATTTTATCTGCATTTTTATTTGTAACCTATGAAAATAATTGATTAATAGTATTTACAAAATTTACTTGTAATTTTAAAATAATAATATTAAGTTTGATATGATACTAGTGAAGAACCAAAATTAGATTACATGTTCATATATGCCTACAAACCTTCCTTAAATAAATAAATGAATCCAACAAACTGTCAAAAAATACTTCACATCATACAATTAAATTTGTTTCCTTATATAAATATAGTTTTGGTGGTAAAAAGTAACAATTAATTTTTTTGGGTGGGTTATTATGGTTCATAAATCAAAAATATTTGCCACTCCGCTTGGACAAATGGAGAAATATGGGGAAATTTCAAAAGGTTTTGGATTTATAAACTCCTTTGACCTAGATTGTTATGGATGTATTGCAAAAGATAAAATTGAATCATTATTTGTAATTTTATTCACAAATTGGATATTTTACTAGTTTTTTAATGCACAAATATTTATTAAATTTATTAATATTCTATGTACTCTAATCAAGTCAATTTTAAAAAATATTTTTAGAGATAAGCTTGGACGAAAAATTCGTTAATAAATACATCTATATCATTGAACTGTATAACGAACTCATTTAAAATGTACTTGCGAATATCATTATAAATTTTTATGGTACTTTATATTTATGTAACTAAAGGCATCACCTATTCCTTATATCTACATTTCCATTCCAAATTATATTTTATCGTTATCAAACTATCAAAATAAAAGTTTTGTGCTATTGAAAAAACTTACTTCTATTTTAAAAATAGGAACAAAAGAATTTATATGAGATTGGTGAAGAACCAAAATTGCTTAAATATTCAAATTAGCCTACAAACATGCCTAAAATGTTTCTTATAATACTAAAAGCATTCTTTAGTAATTTCAGCGTATCAAACAACTATTCTTGAAATATTTCTCATCAAAGAAGAACTTTTGTTTCCTAATATAAATATAGTTGCGGCGGTAAAAAATACACAAAGTCTCTTCCTAGGTTATTGTGGTTCATAAATCCAAAACCTTTTGCAATCCACATAGAGAAATGAAGAAATGTGCGAACTTTCAAAATGTTTTGGATTTATAAACTAAATTGACCTAGATTGTGTTAAATATTTTGCACAAGGTAAAATTGAATCACAATTTGTAAATTTGTTCAAAATTGTAATTTATAATATAGTTGATTCATACGTAAATCTTCCTCTTTTTTAGTAATATTGTATGTACGCTAACTTGCATGAAAAGCTCGTTAATAATATTATCTATATTACTTGACTCTATAATAAACTCATTCAAAAAGCGTAGGCAAATGTCTTTAGAAATTAATTCGGTAAGTAACAATTTTGTATTAGAGGCGTCACGCACTTCTTATTTTATCTGCATTTTTATTTCAATTTTTTTATTTGTAACCTATGAAAATAATTGATTAATAGTATTTACAAAATTTACTTGTAATTTTAAAATAATAATATTAAGTTTGATATGATACTAGTGAAGAACCAAAATTAGATTACATGTTCATATATGCCTACAAACCTTCCTTAAATAAATCAATGAATCCAACAAACTATCAAAAAATACTTCACATCATACAATTAAATTTGTTTCCTTATATAAATATAGTTTTGGTGGTAAAAAGTAACAATTAATTTTCTTGGGTGGGTTATTATGGTTCATAAATCCAAAATATTTGGCAGTCCGCTTAGACAAATGGAGAAATATGGGAAAATTTCAAAAGGTTTTGGATTTATAAACTCCTTTGACCTAGATTGTTATGGATGTATTGCAAAAGATAAAATTGAATCATTATTTGTAATTTTATTCACAAATTGGATATTTTACTAGTTTTTTAATGCACAAATATTTATTAAATTTATTAATATTCTATGTACTCTAATCAAGTCAATTTTAAAAAATATTTTTAGAGATAAGCTTGGACGAAAAATTCGTTAATAAATACATCTATATCATTGAACTGTATAACGAACTCATTTAAAATGTACTTGCGAATATCATTATAAATTTTTATGGTAATTTATATTTATGTAATTAAAGGCATCACCTATTCCTTATATCTACATTTCCATTCCAAATTATATTTTATCGTTATCAAACTATCAAAATAAAAGTTTTGTGGTATTGAAAAAACTTACTTCTATTTTAAAAATAGGAACAAAAGAATTTATATGAGATTGGTGAAGAACCAAAATTGCTTAAATATTCAAATTAGCCTACAAACATGCCTAAAATGTTTCTTATAATACTAAAAACCTTCTTTAGTTATTTCAGCGTATCAAACAACTATTCTTGAAATATTTCTCATCAAAGAAGAACTTTTGTTTCCTAATATAAATATAGTTGCGGCGGTAAAAAATACACAAAGTCTCTTCCTAGGTTATTGTGGTTCATAAATCCAAAACCTTTTGCAGTCCACATAGAGAAATGAAGAAATGTGCGAACTTTCAAAATGTTTTGGATTTATAAACTAAATTGACCTAGATTGTGTTAAATATTTTGCACAAGGTAAAATTGAATCACAATTTGTAAATTTGTTCAAAATTGTAATTTATAATATAGTTGATTCATACGTAAATCTTCCTCTTTTTTAGTAATATTGTATGTACGCAAACTTGCATGAAAAGCTCGTTAATAATATTATCTATATTACTTGACTCTATAATAAACTCATTCAAAAAGCGTAGGAAAATGTTTTTAGAAAATAATTCGGTAAGTAACAATTTTGTATTAGAGGCGTCACGCACTTCTTATTTTATCTGCATTTTTATTTCAATTTTTTTATTTGTAACCTATGAAAATAATTGATTAATAGTATTTACAAAATTTACTTGTAATTTTAAAATAATAATATTAAGTTTGATATGATACTAGTGAAGAACCAAAATTAGATTACATGTTCATATATGCCTACAAACCTTCCTTAAATAAATCAATGAATCCAACAAACTGTCAAAAAATAGTTCACATCATACAATTAAATTTGTTTCCTTATATAAATATAGTTTTGGTGGTAAAAAGTAACAATTAATTTTCTTGGGTGGGTTATTATGGTTCATAAATCCAAAATATTTGGCAGTCCGCTTAGACAAATGGAGAAATATGGGGAAATTTCAAAAGGTTTTGGATTTATAAACTCCCTTGACCTAGGTTGTTATGGATGTATTGCAAAAGATAAATTCGAATCATTATTTGTAATTTTGTTCACAAATTGGATATTTTACTAGTTTTTTAATGCACAAATATTTATCTAATTTATTAATATTCTATGTACTCTAATCAAGTCAATTTTAAAAAATATTTTTAGAGATAAGCTTGGACGAAAAATTCGTTAATAAATACATCTATATCATTGAACTGTATAACGAACTCATTTAAAATGTACTTGCGAATATCATTGTAACACCCCACACATATATGTCTAGAATAATATGCATAAAGTATCATAAATGGTTCATAAGACAACAAATACATAATGTTTTGCAGCGGAAAGTAGAAGTACATGAATACATAAGCCGAATGTTTCATGGCCAAAACATAAGTACATCATCATATCGGTACATGTCCAAAATACAACAGACGATAAGCACGATAAGAACTAAAAGAAATATCCAAGCATCGCCAAGAGATCTAATCCATCTTTCCCTTACCGCGATCTTGCCTCGATCCACCTGAAAAATATAATTGGAATGGGATGAGATTACTAAATCTCAGTGAGTCCGCCTATCCTATTAGTCCGCTCGGATCTAAAGGGAACATACAATCAAACGGATCCGCCGTGGATCCGTGGTTTTCCTCACGGCCAGGTACAAATACACAACAAGGACAGTATCACCAATGGAAGTCCCGTGGCTAACCAATGAGATATCATTATACACATAAACAACACACAAGTATGATATTGCTAGTACAACCACGTCACCATGATTGTACCAGCCCACCGGTGAGGACCTCGTGATATTGCCTATGTGGCATCACTAGGGGCGAATAAACAAGTGATCTTACCGACGTGGTATCACTATCTCACCGTACCAACATCCGATGTTTTCCTGCTAGAGGAAATGCCTTCTTCAGTACATGATGAGTATACACCAGATCATTCCCATCAAGCACTAGCATTTCCTTGGTAACACGGTGAGTATACACCAGGTCATTCCCATCGAGTACCCACATATCCCATATCGATCAATGAGTATACACCAGATCATTCCCATTGAGAGCAGTGAATATGCCCAGCTATCCCTTTCCACCAATGAGTATACACCAGATCATTCCCACGTGGATGGGGACATAAAGATGACGACATATGCAACGACATTACACAGCCATCAAGAATAAAGAAGAAAACTCGGTCTAAATACATATGCTTCACATGTTATCAGTGTCGCACTTAACAGAAGGTATGTCAGATATATCAAAAAAATAATATTCAAGCACCTAGGCTAATTTTCCTAGATAGTGCACTTAATTAGCTTTCTAATGTGTCATACCCTAATTTTTGACCCCCCTGAGATGACATATCTTCAGGATTTTTCATCAGGTCAAGACAAGTACCCAGAGCAGTCATTTCTCCATCTGGTACCTAATCGAGGATGCTCAAAGACAAGAAAGCTCAGGCAAAGGATCAATCAATACAAAGACTAGTCTCTAATACAATCATGGGGCTCAAAAACTTCACTTTTCTCATCTATGATTGATTAGACGTCCAGTCATATGAGTACAGGTTTACTCAGGTCACTAGACTAGGGTTTTGAGCCTATCAAGGACTAAAATCAGGGATCACATTTGGGAAACCCTAAAAAACCTCAGAGGGTCATTCAAAGACATCAATCATCTTCAAATAACTCATATTACAAGGTCTACTGGACATCACACTTCAATTCAAAGTCTACAGTCATTACTTTCACATGGTCGACAAATTAGGGTTTTGACCTAATTCACCAAGATAGTTGACTTATGATCAGGGCATGAATCCAAAACTCAAGACATGATTCAAGGATCTCTACTACCTCCATATAATCCATTTATATCATCCATTTGGGGAGAAGATCTTATTTCTACACAAAAGCCCAAAAATTCACTTTGTCAGGAAAAAGTCAACTGTGAAGGATCATCATTGACTTTTAAGGTTTTTGGTCAAAAAATGACTTTCAAAGATCAATATCATCAATATATGGATGTCAAAGTCATTTGGCCAAAGAAATTCAAAGAAATTCATCAAAGAGCGAAAAGTCGGGAATTAGGGTTTTTGAAGGCATGGTGAGATCTCAAAATTTCACCTACACAACTCAAAAAACTTCCAACATGAAAGTTGTAGATCTTGCCAAATAAAACAACATCTTACAAGGGAACTTTTTTCAAAAGATCAACCATTTATGAAGTTTTGGAAATTTTGGAGTTTAGGTCATAAACACTTAGAAATTTTTCTAAGTGTTTTAACCTAGTTTTCTTCCAACTTTGGCCTCATTTTTCACAAATTTCCCAAAGGATTTTGAAGAAGACATAAACTAATGATTTAAAGTAGATGTTTAGGGCTTTCCAAATTGTGTTCAACCTTCTCAAAATTCAATTTGAGCTAAGAGTTATGCTTGTTCAAAGTTGGCCTCATGAAGTAAAATTATAGGTCATGCATCATTTTGGAACTTTGAAATTTTGTGCACATGACCTCAAATGCAGATGCTACATGACCCATAATACATCTGCAAACATGCCATGCATTCATTTTCACCATGCCATAAGAATTGAAGAAGATTCTAAAAACAAGAACATGTGATTATGTAATGATTACATTTGTGAATTTATGGCAAATTGATGAATCACCCAAGGAATCTTCTCACCAACCAATTAGAGCTCATTTCTGGCTCAGAATTGTCCCCTAAGATCAAGCAAAATCGAGGGCTAGGGGATTGATTAAATGGAATCAAAATTCTCATCATTGCATAAGAGATATTTGCAAATTTCCTTCATGGCTAAGAAACCAAATCAACTTCACTAAGGAAGCTCACTCCTCTGCAGCTATACTGATCCATTTGCCTATAAATACAGATGCATTCCTCATTCAAAAACACACCAAAGCAACCATATTACTTGCTTTCTCTCTCTTTTCTCTTGTTCATTGTTTTTCAAAGTTCTTTGGCAAGAAGAATCGATTTCTTCAAACCAGAGCTTATCTTTGGGAAGTGAGCATTCTAACATCTCAAGGGAGGTCATTTGAGGTGATCCAAGCACCTGGATCACTTCTGTAAGTGGAGGAACACCATTGTTGCTCTCACTTTGGAGCATTTGCAGTTGGAGGTCCATGGAGTGATTCAGGAGGTTTCAAGCCAAGCCAATCATCCAGACACACTCCTCAGGTCATAGTGAAGCTAACCAGATGGCTGCAGCTCATCTGTAACTCCAAATTCAACAACCTCCATGTTCACTTGAAGCTGAAATCGAGGGAGGTCCATAGAACAATTCAGAAGGATTCAGGCTACAATAAGCATCCAGTTAGCATCATTGAGTCTCAGGGAAGCTATTGAGATCATTCATTCAAGCTCAGTTGCTCTCAATCATTCTCACGACCTTCTGTTTCAGAGGTAAGTTTCTGAACTCCCTCTCTTTAATTTAAGTACTCTTTGCGAAATAGCTCGATTCTATCTTGTTCAGCATCATCAGAGGATTGAAAACCCTCTATCATCATCCATTTATCTTTCAGTATAGTCATTTAATTTAATTTTGAAATTTTAGGGTTCTTCACGATTTCTGGTAAATTAGTTAGATGTAGTTAATGATAGTTCATGTTAGTTACATATTTAGAATCGTGAGTGAATTTAGAGCAAGTTTCATGTTTACATCATTGCAAATGGTTGAGAAACGAGTGAGTTCAGAAATTCAAAATCATGGAGCTTGAGGTTGAAGACGAAGATGGTGGTGGCGCGCAAATTTGAATTCTCAGGGAAGAGTTTATTTTATTTTGAATGGTATGCGTGTTATTAACGACTGAACAACTTGCCCTAGTGGCCACACATGCGCTCTTAGTCTCCTCATGCCACAAGTCTGGGGTTCGAATCCCCCTCGCCCCAGACTTTTTGTTCCTTTTATTTTTTTCATGGTTTTACTACTTGTTTGAAAATATAATGAATTGAATGCAAGTTACTAACACTGAGCGCGCGCTGGCCCAGTGGTTTGGTTTTGGGTATGTGACCTAAAGGGCGTGAGTTCAACCCCTCTAGGTGACAAAATCATATTTTTTATCACTTTTCACACTAAATTTCTTCACAACTTCACACAATTATTTAACCTATCAAATTAAATCATTTTCACTTCATTTTTCACACACTTGTTATTTAATATACCTATTTTATGTATAATCAAAAAAATCATAAAAATATTATTTAATTCATATATTTTTATTAGGTATAAGATAGTATGTTTTAAGTGTTTTATTAAATACTCTAAATATATGTTTCCATTTTGTTTTAACCTAATTATTTGTGTGAATAATTTTATGATAAAACCCTAATTGTTTAGGTCTTAATTAAGTAAAAATCTTTATTTTTACTTTAATTAAGTTGACTTTTGTCAATTCTCAAAACTGTTTTCAATCTCTGATTAAATCAAATGATTAAGGTTTTCAAACAACAAAACCTCATATCATTCCAAATCATTTTCAAATTTCTGTTATAACCAGTACTGTAAAGTACTGGGCCTCTAATAGAGTGTGAAGGATAGAAAAACACTTAGAAAGGGGGGGATTGAATAAGTGTGACTTTAAATCTTGGACGATAAAAATAAATTGCACAATTATTTTTATCCTGGTTCGCTGTTAACGAAGCTACTCCAGTCCACCCCCGCAGAGATGATTTACCTCAACCTGAGGATTTAATCCACTAATCGCACGGATTACAATGGTTTTCCACTTAGTCCGCAACTAAGTCTTCCAGAGTCTTCTGATCACACACTGATCACTCCAGGAACAACTGCTTAGATACCCTCTAAGACTTTTCTAGAGTCTACTGATCAACACGATCACTCTAGGCTTAGTTCACTCCTAAGACTTCTCTAGAGTATTCTGATCAACACGATCACTCTAGTTCCTTACAACTTAATGTAATTCTAAGAGTATTACAAATGCTTCTTAAAAGCGATAATCACAACTGTGATATTTCTCTTAACGTTTAAGCTTAATCTCACTAAGATATTACAGCAGCAATGTAGTGAGCTTTGATGAAGATGAAGATTCTGAGTTTAGATTTGAACAGCGTTTCAGCAAGTTTATTTTCGTTCAGAGTTGTTAAGAATTGGTAACCTTGCTTCTCATCAGAACTTCATATTTATAGGCGTTGAGAAGATGACCGTTGAATGCATTTAATGCTTTGCGTGTTCCGTACAGCATCGCATTTAATGTTATACGCTTTTGTCAACTACCTCGAGCCTTGTTCACGCTGTGTCTACTGACGTTGCCTTTAGTAGCTTTAACGTTCCTTTTGTCAGTCAGCGTAGTCTGCCACGTGTACTTCCTTCTGATCTGATGTTTGTGAATACAACGTTTGAATATCATCAGAGTCAAAACAGCTTGGTGCATAGCATCTTCTAATCTTCTGATCTTGAAGTGCTTCTGTTGCGTGATACCATCTTCTGATCTTCAGTGCTTCTGATCTCATGTTCTTCTGATGCTTCCATAGACCCATGTTCTGATTCTGCTTCGACCATCTTCTGATGTCTTGCCAGACCATGTTCTGATGTTGCATGCTGAACCATTTGAGACACAACTTCTGAGCGCTGAATTATGCGTACTCTTTATATATATTTCCTGAAAGGGAAATTGCATTGGATTAGAGTACCATATTATCTTAAGCAAAATTCATATTATTGTTATCATCAAAACTAAGATAATTGATAAGAACAAATCTTGTTCTAACAATCTCCCCCTTTTTGATGATGACAAAAACATATATAAATGATATGAATTTGCGATCAGAAAGAGTAGACGGCAAAAGACAAATTACACAGCTATAGCATAAGCATATGAATATGTCTCCCCCTGAGATTAACAATCTCCCTCTGAGATAAATAATCTCCCCCTGAAATAAATACTCGAAGAACTTTGATAAAAGACTTCCCTGATTATTTCGGTAGAGACGATCATATAAGCTTCTGCCTTCAGAGAATTCATAGCTTCTGACTTCTGCTTCCATTGGACAGCTTCAGACCTTGAATTTCTTTAGATCCTTAGAACACTCACAGCTTCTGATTCCTGCTTCCATCGTGGACAGCTTCAGAACTTGAATTTCTTTGATCTTCAGAACATTCACAGCTTCTGATTTCTGCTTCCATTCAGGACAGCTTCAGAACTTGAATTTCTTTGATCTTCAGAACATTCACAGCTTCTGATTTCTGCTTCCATTCAGGACAGCTTCAGAACTTGAGTTTTCTGGATCTTTTAGAACATTCACATCTTCTGATTTCTGCTTCCCTCGGATAGCTTCAGAACTTTGAATGTCTACCAATCATCACTTCATGCTAGATTTGTATCAGAACATTGTTGAATGTACCAGAGCATCATCAGAGCATCTCTACATCCTGAAATGTTACAGAACAAAAACTAAACGACAAAAGTCAGCATGAACGAGTTAGAACATAAAATGTATGTTTGAACACATTATATGTATCAGAGCCATATAGGCTGAAATAATGTATCAGAGCAAATAATGTATCAGAGCCATAACATTATATGTATCAGAGCAAATAGAATTTAGTCAGAACAGGATAGACAATGATATTCAAATTCTATTATCAGTGCTTCTGATTCATTCTTCTTTCTTGCTTCTGATCTCTGAAGCTTGACAGCACTCAGCTTGCTTCAGTTTCCAAGAGCTTATTCCTTTTACAGAATAACGCTTCTTATGGTTTTGCTTCTAGTGTTTGCTTCTGAAGATTCACTTCACTTCTCTGTACCTGCAAAACACTTAAACCATATAGAACTTGCAGTTCTTGTTAGTGGATGTGTGGGAGCCTCTTTACCCAGCAACTGATAGATTTAATCAAATCATTTATCATTTATCTTCTCCCCCTTTTTGTCATAACATCAAAAAGAATATTTAAAAAGATTCAGATGCAAAAAACGACAAATAGAATCACTGGAATGTAAATGCAAAGAAACTTTTTCATTGATAATCAAAAGATATTACAAGAAGTTCCTATGTTTAACAAGATGAGAAACATTCCTAGCAAATACAAAAAAGAATTTGCAAGGAGGAAATCACTACAAAAATTAAAAAACAGAACCCTAGCTAGACACGCTCTGTGTCAACCCATCAAAAATCCCGGAGGACTTCTTGTCTTCCAGACTGAAACCTCCACTGTAGGAGAGATCCCAGAACCAAGGAGGAAGTGAGGGACAGTTCACAGACAGAGAGCTAATGTTGCAAACGGGGCTTTCCCTCAACATAGAAGTCAAGAATATCATTCTTAACCTCCTCCCATAACTCAAGAAAGTCTTCTGTCTTTGGATGAAAGTTGATAACAACATCAAAGAAGAGTCTGACTTGAGCGGTATTAGAAGAGCCATCCCGAGATGCACAGAGATCTGTCGCCTTTGAGTCATGGAGCTTCAACAGGCTTAGGGTGAACGCTGGGTTTGAGCTAGGTTTTTTTTTTTTTAAGCAAGAGACGAAAACGGAAGAGAGAGAAAAAAAAAAAACTTGATGAAGAAAAGCAAAGAGATAGAGAGAGATGAGAGGGAAAGAGAAGAGTTTGAAGAGTATTTAAAAGGAAAATAAAATGAAACGAATGATGAAAAGCATTTAATGTTACGTGACGTGAGGAGAGATAATAAAGACAAATGAGGTGACTAGCACAGTTACCTATGGTCGGTGTCCCTTCAACTGCACGCACGTTTATCCATGAATAGTAACGACAGGTTTACCATCCCGAGATAAAAACGTAACAGCTGTTTTGCTTTAAAAGAGGTTCTGAATCAACTTAGACAATGAAACGTTAGTAATAACCGAATCATAATTTCTAAAAGATTTTAATCAGAACTTCTGATATATAAAAAATAATCCATGTTCATTTCAGAAGTTACTCATACATAAGAACTTCTCATCTTCTCATTCTGGGCATAAATCCATACTGATGTTCTTCAGAATGAACTTAAACCTATCTTCAGCCAGGGGTTTTGTAAAGATATCAGCCCATTGATGGTCTGTATCAACAAAGTTTAAAGATATAACACCCTTCTGAACATAGTCCCTTATGAAATGATGTTTAATCTCAATATGTTTAGCTTTTGAATGAAGAATAGGATTCTTAGATAAACATATAGCAGAAGTATTATCACAGAATATAGGAATGTTACTCTCAAATATCTGATAATCTTCCAACTGACTCTTCATCCAGAGCATCTGTGTACTACAGCCAGCAGCAGCGGCATATTCTGCTTCTGTTGTTGATAGAGCAATAGTTGCTTGCTTCTTGCTATACCAAGAGATCAAATGACTTCCAAGAAATTGGCAACTTCCTGAAGTACTTTTTCTTTCAATTCTGTCTCCAGCATAATCAGCATCACAGAATCCTACTAAGTTGTATTCGTTAGATTTTCTGTAAACTAAACCAACATTAGTAGTACCTTTCAGATACCTTAGAATTCTCTTAACAGCAGTTAAATGAGATTCTCTAGGATCTGATTGGAATCTAGCACACAAACAAACACTGAACAGAATGTCAGGTCTAGAAGCAGTCAGATATAGAAGAGATCCAATCATACCTCTGTATAACTTCTGATCTACCTTCTTACTTACCTCATCCTTACCTAGGATGCATGTTGGATGCATAGGAGTTTTGGCTTCTTTGCAGTCTAGAAGATTGAACTTCTTCAGAAGTTCCTTCACATACTTGGTTTGATGAACATACATTCCTTCTGATGTTTGATTTATTTGTATTCCAAGGAAATACTTGAGTTCTCCCATCATGCTCATTTCAAACTCAGCCTGCATAGACTTAGCAAACTCCTTTCCAAGTGTAGCATTAGATGTTCCAAAAATAATATCATCTACATATATTTGACAAATTAAAATATCCCTTTTAAAGGTTTTACAAAAGAGAGTAGTGTCCACTTTTCCTCTAGTGAAACCATTATCCAGAAGGAAAGAACTTAAGCGTTCATACCAAGCTCTGGGAGCTTGCTTCAATCCATATAATGATTTCTTTAGTTTAAACACATGATTCGGAGACATAGAGTCTTCAAAACCAGGAGGTTGATGGACATAAACTTCTTCATCTATATAACCATTTAAGAAGGCACTCTTAACATCCATCTGATAGAGAGTGATGTTATGTTGAGTGGCAAATGAAATTAATAGACGAATAGATTCTAACCTGGCCACTGGTGCAAAGGTTTCTGTATAATCAATCCCTTCTTGCTGACTATAACCCTGAGCCACCAATCTGGCTTTGTTCCTTACCACCTCACCTTTCTCACTGAGCTTGTTTCTGAAGACCCATTTTGTACCAATTATATTGAATCCATCTGGTCTAGGAACAAGGTCCCAAACATCATTCCTTGTGAACTGATTCAGTTCTTCTTGCATAGCAATTATCCAGTCTGGATCTTCTAGAGCATGATCAACAGAAGTTGGCTCGATCAAAGATACAAGACCTAATTGACAGTCTGCATTGTTCTTAAGGAATGCTCTTGTTCTGATTGGATCATCCTTCTTTCCAAGAATGACATCTTCTGAATGACCAGAGATGAGTCTGGATGATCTTCTGACAGATGGTTCTTCAGACATACTTAGATCCTCCAGAGAAGCTGATACTTGATCTTCAGATTCTTTGCTTCTGAGAAGCTCTGCTTCTGATGCGTTGCTTCTTGGCTCAACAACTTCTGATATGTCAATATCATAACCTGCAAAATTATCAAACTGCTTTGGTTTTTCAGAACCAAGCTTATCATCAAACCTGATATTGATTGATTCTTCTACAATCAATGTTTCAGTATTGTATACTCTGTAGCCTTTTGAGCGTTCAGAATATCCAAGAAGGAAACATTTCTGTGCTTTGGAATCAAACTTACCAAGATAATCTTTAGTGTTCAGAATAAAGCATACACATCCAAAAGGATGGAAATATGAAATGTTGGGCTTTCTATTCTTCCACAATTCATAGGGAGTCTTATTTAGAATAGGTCTGATAGAGATTCTATTCTGAATATAGCATGCAATGTTTATTGCTTCTGCCCAGAAATGCTTAGCCATATTGGTTTCATTGATCATGGTTCTGGCCATTTCTTGCAGAGTCCTATTCTTTCGTTCTACAACCCCATTTTGCTGTGGAGTTCTAGGACAAGAGAAATCATGGGCAATACCATTTTCTTTGAAGAACTCTTCAAAGGATCTGTTCTCAAATTCACCACCATGATCACTTCTGACCTTTATGATTTTACACTCTTTTTCAGATTGAATCTGAATGCAGAAATCAAAGAACACTGAATGAGTCTCATCCTTGTGTTTCAAGAATTTTACCCACGTCCAGCGACTATAATCATCTACGATGACTAATCCATATTTCTTTCCTCTGACAGATGCTGTTTTGACTGGTCCAAACAGATCAATGTGCAAGAGTTCTAATGGCCTTGAGGTAGAAACAACATTCTTAGACTTGAATGCAGGTTTGGAGAACTTGCCCTTCTGACATGCTTCACAAAGAGCATCTGATTTGAATTTCAGATTAGGGAGTCCTCTGACAAGATTCAGTTTGTTAATCTGAGAGATCTTTCTCAAACTAGCATGACCTAATCTCCTGTGCCAGACCCACTGCTCTTCAGAAACAGACATAAGACAAGTCACCTTCTGACTCATAAGATCTTGCAGATCTGTCTTATAAATGTTGTTCTTCCTCTTGCCTGTAAATAGGATTGAGCCATCCTTCTGATTTACAGCCTTGCAAGACTTTTGATTGAAGATTATATCATAACCATTGTCACTTAATTGACTGATAGATAAGAGGTTATGAGTTAATCCTTCTACAAGAAGTACATTAGAAATGGAAGGAGAGTTACCAGACTTTATAGTTCCAGAGCCAATTATCTTGCCCTTCTGATCTCCTCCAAACTTGACTTCTCCTCCAGACTTAAGCACCAGGTCTTGGAACATAGACCTTCTTCCTGTTATGTGTCGTGAGCATCCAGAGTCCAGGTACCATGACATGTTGTGCTTTGTCCTTCTTGCAGCCAAGGATATCTGCAATAGGAATAATCTTATCCTTAGGTACCCACATTTTCTTGGGTCCTTTCTTGTTAGATTTTCTCAAGTTCTGATTGAACTTGGGTTTGACATTATAAGCAATAGGAGGAACAGCATGATAATTTTTAATATGAGTTTCATGATATTTCCTAGGTTGTGTCACATGCTTCTTGGTGTGTGTTATGTGAAAACTTTGTGCATGTGAAGTGTGCCTAATATCATGAGAGTGGCCATACTTGAACTGATCATACAATGGCTTGTATGTGAGTTTCATTTCATCAACAGGTTCAAGTTTGTATGGGGTTTCACCCTCATAACCAATGCCAACTCTTTTGTTTCCAGACACAGCATATATCATAGAAGCTAGCTGACTTCTGCCAATACTTCTAGATAAGAACTTCCTGAAACTTAAATCATATTCTTTCAGAATATGGTTTAGACTAGGAGTGGATTTTTCTGAATTAGAAGGAGATCCAACATTATTGGATAATTTTAAAAGTTTTTCTTTTAATTCAGAATTTTCCAACTCAAGCTTCTTTGTTTCAAATTCAAATTGCTTTTTCAGCTTTTTGTATTTGAGACTAATTTGAGACTTGAGTTCCAGAAGTTCAGTTAGACCGGAAACTAACTCATCTCTAGTAAGTTCAGAAAATACCTCTTCAGAATCTGATTCTGATGTAGATTCTGATCCGTCATCCTCTGTCGCCATCAGCGCACAGTTAGCCTGCTCGTCTTCAGAATCATCTTCTGACTCATCCCAGGTTGCCATAAGACCTTTCTTCTTATGAAACTTTTTCTTGGGACTTTCCTTCTGAAGATTTGGACATTCGTTCTTGTAGTGTCCAGGCTCATTGCATTCATAGCACATGACTTTCTTCTTGTCAAATCTTCTGTCATCAGAAGATTCTCCACGTTCAAATTTCTTTGAACTTCTGAAGCCTCTGAACTTCCTTTGCTTGCTCTTCCAGAGTTGATTTACCCTTCTGGAAATCATGGACAGTTCATCTTCTTCTTCAGATTCTGATTCTTCAGGATCTTCTTCTTTGGCCTGAAAAGCGTTAGTGCATTTCTTGATATTAGATTTTAATGCAATAGATTTACCTTTCTTTTGAGGCTCATTTGCGTCCAGCTCTATTTCATGACTTCTCAAGGCGCTGATAAGCTCTTCCAGAGAAACTTCATTCAGATTCTTTGCAATCTTGAATGCAGTCACCATAGGACCCCATCTTCTGGGTAAGCTTCTGATGATCTTCTTTACGTGATCAGCCTTGGTGTATCCCTTGTCAAGAACTCTCAATCCAGCAGTAAGAGTTTGAAATCTTGAAAACATCTTTTCAATGTCTTCATCATCCTCCATCTTGAAGGCTTCATACTTCTGGATTAAAGCTAGAGCTTTAGTCTCCTTGACTTGAGCATTTCCTTCATGAGTCATTTTCAAGGACTCATATATGTCATAGGCCGTTTCCCTGTTAGATATCTTCTCATACTCAGCATGAGAGATAGCATTCAGCAAAACAGTTCTACATTTATGATGATTCCTGAAAAGCTTCTTCTGATCATCATTCATTTCTTGCCTTGACAGCTTTACGCCACTGGCATTTACTGGATGTTTGTAACCATCCATCAGAAGATCCCATAGATCACCATCTAGACCCAGAAAGTAACTTTCCAGTTTATCTTTCCAGTATTCAAAGTTTTCACCATCAAATACCGGCGGTCTAGTATAACCATTGTTACCGTTGTATTGCTCAGCAGAGCCAGATGTAGATGCAGGTGTAGGTGTAGACTTTTCACTTTCATCAACCATCTTTTACTGAAGCGTTTTTCTCTTCCTGAATCTTTTCTAAACACGGTTAAGTGCTTGCACCTTAGAACCGGCGCTCTGATGCCAATTGAAGGATAGAAAAACACTTAGAAAGGGGGGGATTGAATAAGTGTGACTTTAAATCTTGGACGATAAAAATAAATTGCACAATTATTTTTATCCTGGTTCGCTGTTAACGAAGCTACTCCAGTCCACCCCCGCAGAGATGATTTACCTCAACCTGAGGATTTAATCCACTAATCGCACGGATTACAATGGTTTTCCACTTAGTCCGCAACTAAGTCTTCCAGAGTCTTCTGATCACACACTGATCACTCCAGGAACAACTGCTTAGATACCCTCTAAGACTTTTCTAGAGTCTACTGATCAACACGATCACTCTAGGCTTAGTTCACTCCTAAGACTTCTCTAGAGTATTCTGATCAACACGATCACTCTAGTTCCTTACAACTTAATGTAATTCTAAGAGTATTACAAATGCTTCTTAAAAGCGATAATCACAACTGTGATATTTCTCTTAACGTTTAAGCTTAATCTCACTAAGATATTACAACAGCAATGTAGTGAGCTTTGATGAAGATGAAGATTCTGAGTTTAGATTTGAACAGCGTTTCAGCAAGTTTATTTTCGTTCAGAGTTGTTAAGAATTGGTAACCTTGCTTCTCATCAGAACTTCATATTTATAGGCGTTGAGAAGATGACCGTTGAATGCATTTAATGCTTTGCGTGTTCCGTACAGCATCGCATTTAATGTTATACGCTTTTGTCAACTACCTCGAGCCTTGTTCACGCTGTGTCTACTGACGTTGCCTTTAGTAGCTTTAACGTTCCTTTTGTCAGTCAGCGTAGTCTGCCACGTGTACTTCCTTCTGATCTGATGTTTGTGAATACAACGTTTGAATATCATCAGAGTCAAAACAGCTTGGTGCATAGCATCTTCTGATCTTCTGATCTTGAAGTGCTTCTGTTGCGTGATACCATCTTCTGATCTTCAGTGCTTCTGATCTCATGTTCTTCTGATGCTTCCATAGACCCATGTTCTGATTCTGCTTCGACCATCTTCTGATGTCTTGCCAGACCATGTTCTGATGTTGCATGCTGAACCATTTGAGACACAACTTCTGAGCGCTGAATTATGCGTACTCTTTATATATATTTCCTGAAAGGGAAATTGCATTGGATTAGAGTACCATATTATCTTAAGCAAAATTCATATTATTGTTATCATCAAAACTAAGATAATTGATAAGAACAAATCTTGTTCTAACAGAGTGTAAGTCCCAAAAACCTTCTCTTCTTAGCTTGTTTTCAAAACTGTATTTTCAAAATCTTCTTTCTGTTTTCAAAACATTCTTCTGGTATTTGAAGGGCATTATTCCCGGTGAAACTCTTCAGATACCTATGTGACCTTTGTCCATCTTCACTTCTTCTGTTTTCAAAAACCATTAACTGTTTATCATATACATTCAACTGTTATCAACAAAAACAATAAAAATACTGTTGAGGCTCTGTACATACTTCTTCAATGGCCTCCACTCCATCCAGGTTAGGCTTTACAAGCTTTCAATTTACAGTCTTTGTTTAAATTACTGTCAAATATAAACTGTGCATATATTAGTTTAGAACTACGTTTGAGTATAAACCTTAGGACAGCTAAACTATATATATATTATAGGAATATGACCTAGGATTGAGAATGTCTTCCCGGTGAAGGCTCTTTCCTAATTAGAGATCTGTAGTTCAAACCCCCAAGATGAATTATTCCCGGTGAAACATCTTGGCAAAAACCTTAGAATCCAAATATAGGGCACATCCACCCAAAGAGGAATTATTCCCGGTGAAACCTCTTACCCATTTGCTTAGAGCCAAAATAAGTTCAAAACTACATAGCTTTCTCTTGTGCTATAACAAGGACCCTCGATTAGCCTCCTCTTGGGCTTTGTACAAGGACCCACAGGCTTCTTAAAAGCATTTCCAGCTTCCTCTTGAGCTTGTATACAAGGACCCATCAGGTTTCTTATAAACATAGGAACAGGTCTTTAGTCACCTTTTAGCCTACCCTGGTGAGCTTCTTCCAATTTAAACCAGACTTTAAACAAGCTAAGTTTGTCTCAATTTTGCATTGAGTACACTTTTTGGAATGAGAGACATGGACAGTCTCTGTCACCCTCATCTTCATCAATCTTCCTTAGCAGAGTCTAGGATCCATGTTTGATCATCCTCAGTATTGAGTCAGCCTTCATCTGGGGCTTTAAACAAGAAGTCTCACTAGATAATCTTTCTGCCATCCATTTTAATAAAACAAAACCCCTGGAAAGGGTTAGCCTCCAACATCTGTCTAAAATGTCAAAATCCCTGGAAAGGGTTAGCTTCCACACATTCCTCCATTAATAAAAACCCCTGGAAAGGGTTAGCCTCCAAAATTAATTAATAAATAATTTCATTCTCTTAGGAGATAATTTCCCCAAAAGAGTCAGAATCCCTGGAAAGGGTCAGCCTCCAAAAAACATGATAAAGTCAGTCTTTTAACAGACAAATTCACCAGCTGAGTCAAAATCCCTGGAAAGGGTTAGCTTCCAAAGAAAAATAGTCTTTTCAGTAGAGTCAAAACCAACAAAAACAGTTAGCCTCAACCTTGGGCTTCATACAAGGCACCCAAACAATAAAACTCCCCTGTCAAGAGTCAGCCTCAACCTTGGGCATTGTACAAGGCAGATAATAGAGTCTCCCCAGTGAGTCCTTCATCACTCAGTAGCCACAACCTTGGGCTTTGTACAAGGCAGATAAACCATATCTTTCATGTGTCAAAGATTCCTAACACTTAGGATCTTTCCCCATATAGTCATCCATATTTAATTCATTTAAGAGTCCGCCACAACCTTGGGCTTTGTACAAGGCAGAAAATAATGTTTCCCCTAGCTAAAGTCAGCCACAACCTTGGGCTTTGTACAAGGCACATAAATAGAGTCTCCCTAAGTAGAGTCAGCCTCAATTCTGGGCTTTGTACAGAACACAAAAATACCCTGTAATTAATTCCCAGTGGAGTCATCTCCCAGAGTCAATAATATTAATTAATCAATCAAAAAGCCTCAAGCTTGGGCCTCATACAAGCCAGCTAAAAGTCAAATCTTTTATACAGTAGATAGACATAGCTTATCTCCATAGAGAGATATTTTTACTACTCTACCACATTCAAACAAACATTACATTTCAATTTCAATTTTAATCAAGTCTCTCATTTAGGATTTTGAAAGGCATGAGCTGGCAGTAAAACCCAGACATGTGGTAACTTTCCCTAATTTGGATGAGCATCTTTCTTTCATTTAAGAGGCATTTGACTGGTATACTTGCACATACACAAGTAAGGTCCCCCTCTTGAATGAAATGAATTCAGTTATTCTGTCACTCCTTTAAATGTTTGTGGTAGAATAGTACAAATACCTCTCTGTAGAGATAATTTCATGTCTCTTTACTGTAAACAGAGATTTAATTCCTAGCTTCAACCTTGAGCTTCAAGCAAGGCACCAAAAATATTAATTTCCCTAGTTAGTTCCCCGAACTACATTAAGCTCTGACTTCCACTAGGGATATGTAGGCATGAGGTTCACAAGGAATCTCAGCGAGCTAATAAAATACCAAAAATAGTCAGTTTGTCTGTCTGTCTGTCTTTTAAAATCAATTCAATTCTCTCTCCTAATACAAAGGAGAAACTTTCCCAATCATTAGCAATAAACACAAACACAAATGACACAGAGAAGGTTCCTGTAGAGTACTACAGATATGTAGGGTGTTTAAACACTTCCCTATGTATAACCGACCTCCCGGACTCCAGACTTTCTAGTCTAGGTGTAAATCCCCACACTTAGCAAACTCCTAGGGTTTAGTTGAGATCTTTTTTTTCCCTTTCCTACTCGTAGGACAAATAAGAAAGTTCGTGTGATATCGTAGGAAGAACTGAAACAAAATTCATCCCACCACGGGCGCATTCTCCTTCCAAATTTCGCGTGAAGGGTTTAGCGTGCCGTCCTCCCAAGTGAAACGGGGAGGTAAAAGAAAACGACACCACAGAAAAATGGCGACTCTGCTGGGGAGATAAGTGTTAAAAACCTTGGTTTTTCATCCAAACCAATGGTTGACCTATTGCTGGTCCAGCCCCAATGAGGAATTAGGGATGCCAAATTCCCCCTCAAACAAGAGAGGTCCTGCCTAACCTCTGTGTCATATCATGTGTTTGTTGCATATATATTTGTTTATTTTGTTTATTCTGTATCGGGAAAGGGCTTGATTCCCCCTTGTGGTGAGAAATCCTATACCCGGATTTGAGTGCAACATAAGATAGGATGGAGGATGTCTTCCCGGTGAAGGCCCTCTAATCTTGGTTTCCAAGTCTACTCTTGGGATTTGCCTGGCTGGTTGTGATTAACTGCGCCACTGCATTCCGAGACTGATTTGTACCAGGAGGACCTAGAAACACATTAACCCCACTTAAAGCCTTTTTTTTAGGACGTAGAGCGGTGATTACGGAAGTAATTGTCACGCAGATACTACACTCAGAGAAAACTCTCTTATAGATACCAATCAACGTATCTTTAAGGTTGAGCAAAAACTTTGAGACCCCTAGAACCCGTTCTACAGGTACAAAAATCCTTAACCTTAGTTTACCATTGGGGCGGGAGACTGCGTTTTGACTTCATGACCACTATACCCTTCAACGCCATGTTTGTTTAAAACTCTTGTGTGTGCATTCATGCATTCATGCATCATTCATTAATAACAACTAAAAACAAAACAAAAAGAGTCTTTTTCGAGTCGTTTTTCAAGGAAACTAAATAACGAACGTTTTGAACTTCAGAGAAAGAGAGAAATGGAGAAAGGACTTAAGGATCTATATTATGGATTACGGAAGAAAGAGAGCTAGGAAATACACCTTCAAGATTCCCCAGGTCGAGGAACTGGGAAAGCTCGGAAAACTGGTGGTCAACCCCCAGGCTTTCAAGGAGAAGTATGGAAAACTTCTGCCTTTGCTCAATACCAACATTGTGGATGGGATCCTTTCCACCTTGGTACAGTTTTACGATCCAACGTATCACTGCTTCACCTTTCCAGATTATCAGCTCATGCCTACGTTAGAGGAGTACTCTCGTCTGATTGGAATACCCGTGTACGCGCAAGATCCGTACTCCGGTTTGGAAAAGAATCCTGACGACATTATCATTGCTGCAACTACTCCTTTGAACGTAGTCGACATCAGAACTCATATGGTGAGTAGAGGAGGAATTCAAGGATTGCCCTCCAAATTCCTGTTTGATCAAGCTCGGTACTTCGTCAGCATCCAAGATATGAGCGCTTTTGAGGAAGTCTTGGCTTTGCTTATCTACGGATTGTTTTTGTTCCCTAACATTAACGATTTCGTCGACATCAACGCAATTAAGATCTTCTTAATTGGAAATCCAGTTCCAACCTTGCTTGCGGATGCTTATCACTCTGTGCATTCAAGAAACCTGCAGCGAGGAGGATTAATCACATGCTGCGTACCGTTGTTATACGAATGGTTCATTTCGCACCTGCCAAAGTCTAGCACTTTCTGGAACATGAGGGATGGCCTTTACTGGTCACAGAAAATCATGTCTCTCACTCATACAGACATTGATTGGTGTAGTCCTGACAACGACGAAACCAAGATCATCTTCAGTTGCGGAAATTTCCCCAACGTACCCCTTATTGGAACTAAGGGAGGAATTAGTTACAATCCAGCTTTAGCCCGTCGTCAATACGGCTATCCCATGAAAAACATTCCAAGTAATATTCAATTGGAGGGTCTGTTCTTTAAGAACATCGACAATCATGGCAACATGCTGAAGAAGGAAATTGTCCAAGCCTGGCGTCTTGTACACAGCAAAGGGAGAAGATTGTTAGGAAAACATCTTTGCATCTCCCTGGATCCTTACCTTCAATGGGTACGCGTCAGAGCATTCAAGCTCAGGATGCCATATCAGCATCAAGAACCTATTCCCCTAAGGGAACCAATTTACCTTTTCTCCACTGATGTTGAAAAATTACAAGCGGCATTAAACAAGGTATGCCAAGAAAGGAATGCTTGGAGGAACAAGTATCGAATTGTCAACACGGAAAATGTTGAGATTCAAAACATCCTAAGAAGGAAGGATGAGTTACTTGAAGTGCTCGATCGACAAGTGACACAAACATCACTTTCTCATCATATCCCTCCTGCTTCCTGGATCATCGATCAGCTCACGTCAGAGAACGCTCAGCTCAAGAAACAGAAGAAGATGTTAGAACGTGAAGTCGGCTCATCATCAAAGTTTTAGAGTCCTTTCTCTCAGTTTCTCTGTATTTCCTTTTTCAAAGTGTGTAAAACGACATTTTCGCTTAATTAATAAAAGTTTGATGTTTCATAACGTAATTATGGTGTTTCCTTGAAAAATAATAACTTAATTGCATATCATACATCGCTTTAGTCGTACGCACTGACACGAGAATTGTCGCGGATCTAATAGTCACTTTCCTTTCTCCAGAAAGAGAGGAGGAGAAGGAGGTGAACCAAGACTTTCAAGCTGTCTCATCCATACAACACTCGTTCAAGTCGCAAGAAAAGAATGGAAGACTTTGAGCAAGAGAATGAAGAACTCAGGGAAGAGATTAATACTCTCAAAGGTAGTGTTGAAAGGCTCAATAGTATGGTAGAAGCCCTGGTAGTTGCGCAGAATCGACCAACGCCAGAAGAACCACAAAGGACTGTGGTTTCCGAGATTGTTTCTACTCCTATTCCTCAGTATACCATGCCGCCTGATCGACCTTGGGGCATGCCGTATAACTTTACTCCAGAAGGGTACATACCTCCAGCTTCTGAAGCTCCAAAAGTCACCATGGATATGCGTCCACCGGAGGGTTACAAACCTCTGGAAATTGAAGTTCCAAGAGCGACGGCAATGGGTTTCACACAACAAAATGCTGAGATTCCAAGATCTGCTGTCATGGCTTCTCCACAGCCCATTATGCATACTTTTCCCCCGCAAGGCGGACAAGTATATCATCACGCTCCAAGTGAGGATGCTGGCGTGTATGAAAGATTGGACGAGTTCCAAGAACAGTTTCTGCAAATGCAGAAGGAACTCAAGACTCTCCGAGGACAAGATCTATTTGGAAAGAATGCTGCAGACCTCTGTCTGGTTCCAAATGTTAAGATTCCTCACAAATTCAAAGTACCAGAATTCGAGAAGTATAAAGGGAATTCATGCCCACAAAGTCATCTTGTAATGTACGCTCGAAGAATGTCAACTCAGACTGATAATCAACAATTGCTCATTCATTATTTTCAAGACAGCCTGACTGGTGCTGCACTAAAATGGTACATGAACTTGGACAGTTCAGAGATTCGTACTTTTCGAGACCTCGGAGAGGCCTTCGTCAAACAGTATAAGTACAATCTGGACATGGCTCCCGACAGAGATCAACTCCGGGCCATGACTCAAAAGGATAGAGAAAGCTTCAAGGAATACGCTCAGAGATGGCGTGAAGTTGCTGCTCAAATTTGTCCACCACTTGAAGAGAAAGAAATGACAAAAATCTATCTCAAAACTTTGAGTCCATTTTACTACGGACGAATGATTGCAAGTGCACCAAGTGACTTTACCGAGATGGTAAACATGGGTGTACGTTTAGAAGAAGCAGTTCGAGAAGGACGCTTGAACAAAGAACCAGAATCTTCTATTGGTCCAAGGAAGTATGGAAGTTCTTTCTAGAAGAAAAAGGATCAAGATGTCAGCAATGTCTTGCACAAAATCAAGAAGAAATTCCAACCTCAAGTTGCAACAATAACTCCGGTTGTTAACTCAGCGCCAGCTTATCAACCTCAGGTTTCACAACAACAAACTCAACAAAGGTCGCAGCAACCTCAGCAGCAGGTTCGACCTCCAAATTACAACAATCGGGCTCCAAGGTATCCAGCCTTTGACCCCGTACCGATGCCGTATGCAGAATTGTTTCCAACATTACTGGCAAAAGGACTCATTCAGACAAGGAGTCCTCCAAATCCTACAAATAGTTCCTCACCATGGTATAAGGCTGACCAATCTTGTCCCTATCATCAGGGGGCACCAGGTCACAATATTGAGAACTGTTTCCCTTTCAAGATTGACGTCCAACGATTAGTGAAGAGCGGAATGCTATCTTTCAAAGATACTAATCCAAACGTCCAAGCAAATCCTTTGCCGCAGCACAAAGAAGCTTCAGTAAATCTGGTAGATCAACACCCCAACATCATTCAAATCTACGACATTCGTCAGATAGGGGAAAATCTTGTCAAGATGCACGCTAGACAAGCTGGGTACGGTCATGTACCACCTCACAACTACTTCACATGTGAATTTTGTCCAAAGAATAATCAAGGATGTGTCGTAGTTCAAGCTGCATTACAAGAACAAATGGACTTGGGATGGATTCAACATATCCGAGTCAGAACTGAACATGACATCAACATGGTTCAAGGATGTCCAGGAGAATACAAAATCTACAAAGTTGAAGACCTTGAAGGATCGGTAGTCAGGTTCCACAAAACTTTAAATGGACTTGCCTACTTTGGAACAGATTTCCACGCTTACAGTAGATGCAGAATCTGCCGAAGAGATTCACAAGGATGTTTGCGTGTTCGCAACGACATTCAAAAGTTGATGGATGACAATACCATTACTGTTCTTGCCAACAGAGAAGATGATGAAGTCTTTACCGTATCTCCTCAAATTAATCAAGTTGAACCTATGCAAGTTAAGTATGACAACAGGAAGACAGCAGTTGCACCGCTAGTCATCTACTTACCAGGTCCTGTACCGTATGAGTCTAGCAAGGCTATACCATACAAGTACAACGCTACATTCATTGAAAATGGTAAGGAAATACCATTACCGTCTGTTGTCAACATTGCTGATGTTAGTCGAGTCACCAGAAGTGGACGAGTCTTCAACAGAACGACAGAAAATGTGGAGAAACCTTTAGAGGAAGTACCACATAGACAAGACAATCATCCGACCAATGCTGTTCAAGCGAAAGAAAATGATGAGATCTTGAAGTTAATCCAGAGGAGTGAATACAACATTGTAGATCAATTACTACATACTCCGTCTAGGATTTCTGTTCTTTCCCTGCTATTGAGTTCTGAAGCTCATAGGGAAGCTCTACAGAAAGTTTTGGAACAAGCTTTCGTAGAACCAAGTGTTACTATAAGCCAATTCAACAACATCGTTGCCAACATCTCCGCCGGAACTAGCCTAAGTTTCTGTGACGAAGATCTTCCTGAAGAAGGAGTGGACCACAATCTTCCACTTCACATCTCAGTTGGCTGCATGGGTGATACACTCACAGGAGTCCTAATAGACAATGGATCCTCTCTCAACGTCATGCCTAAATCAACATTATCAAGATTATCTTTCGAAGATTACCCTCTAAGAAAAAGTCATGTCATCGTCAAAGCATTTGATGGATCGAGAAAGTCAGTTTTCGGAGAAGTAGATCTTCCCATAACTATTGGACCTCAGACGTTCAAAATCACTTTCCAGGTTATGGACATTCCAGCACAATACAGCTGTTTGCTAGGTCGCCCATGGATTCATGAGGCTGGGGCAATTACTTCAACACTTCATCAGAAATTGAAGTTCATAAGAAATGACAAATTGGTAACCGTATGTGGAGAACGAGCTCTAATCGTCAGCAACCTGTCATCATTCTCCGACATAGAACCAAAAGAAGTTGTTGGAACTAAATTCCAAGCACTTTCCTTAGACAAAGGAAAGGAGAAAGCAGCGTCTATCTCTTCATACAAAGATGCAATCCAAGTTGTAAAGGATGGCACTACCAGTGGTTGGGGGCACATTAATATTCCTACCAACAACAAGAACAGAACAGGAATTGGATTCTTTCCGACATCATCAAAAGCTATCCCAGGGATTGAAGTAGTTCTCCCTATTCAAGAAACTTTCTGCAGTGGAGGTTTTCTTCAACCTGTTCAACAAACAGTCAATACCATCGGTACGGAAAACACCGATGAAGAGGAATGGTTATCCTATCTTCACAAAGCAGGATATATCTCCCTACCAGAGTCTGATCCACCTTGCTGTTATCCGACTAAAGGATCTGAAAGTAAGACTCAACCAAGCAGTGATGAAGTTACTGACAGCTTCGCCACCAGAAATCATGGTTCATCAGAAGAAGTTCCTCCTATCCCCGAAGAGACTTGGGATACATTAGGAGAACCAAGCGGAAAATTCGACTACATGGTGAAATACTCCGCTCCTGAAAGTTCAAGAATCTCTCTTGAAGATATTGTTCCAACTGGATGGAACAGTGATTTTGAGTACCTCTCTCAGCCAAAAGAGATGTATAACCCTTGCTATTCTGCATCACCTACTGGTGAAGTCATCATTGAGGATTATATCCCCAAGTCACCTTCCGAGGCTAAGGATCTAGAGTTCACATATCTAGTCAATGCCATCTTGGGAGAAGAGCAAGACCAAAATACAGAAGAGGATGATCTCGAAAGTGTCTCCGACAACGAGTCTCTCCATTCAGAAGATTGGAAGTTCCCTCAAAAGAAAGTCCGACATACTCCACTTGGAAAGGGGTATGCTCACACAGCTCAGTCTGCTGAAGTAGAAGAAGATCGTCTGAGTGTTGCAAAGACAGTGGTTGGTAAATCAAGACCTACCACAGGCCAGCTTAAGCCTAAGGTTCCAGATTACTTAGTGCACAATGGGGTTCGCCACTACTGGACAGCTGTTGAAGTTTCAACTGTTGTTCGCACTCCTAAGTAGGAACTTTCACCGTTATTTTGTCCTCTCACCATAGCCCAGGGTGAAGAGATGTTTCATAGGGCTTTGCATTTTACTATTTCTTAGGAAAATGTCCCTCTTTGCTTCGCCCAAAGCAATAGAGTTTTGTTTTATAGGGTCTTTGTTTCAAGAAATGACTGTCCATAAATAAAAATGTCATTCTGTTCCTTCGTTTAGTCTTCCCTTTTCTTTTTTCGGAAATTGGTAATCCTAAAAAACACCCTTAAAAAAACATCAAATATTCCATTAACTGCATACACCGAGTCTTCCCTCGTTGTCTAAATAAAACTTATCACACATGTGCAGATTAATCATAAAATACCCCGTTGAAACGTGCGACCGTATGACTTCTCCAAGCTTTGAGTTTCCTGTATTCGAGGCAGAGGAAGAAGAAGACGAAGAAATATCAAAGGAAATTTCACGGTTACTTCAACAAAAGGAAGAGGCCATTCAGCCATACAATGAGCCTCTAGAGATCATTAACCTTGGCTCCGATGGAAACAGAAGAGAGGTTAAGATTGGAGCTTCGCTCAGTTCAGAAATCAGAGAGAGTTTGATACAGCTACTCAAAGAATTCTCAGATGTCTTCGCTTGGTCTTATCAAGATATGCCAGGGTTGGATACCAGTATAGTGGAGCATCACTTGCCGTTAAAAGCAGAATGCCCTCCGGTCAAGCAAAAATTGAGAAGAACTCATCCGGAGATGGCCATGAAAATCAAAGAGGAAGTTCAAAAGCAGATCAACGCAGGTTTCCTCGTCACTTCAGAATACCCTCAGTGGTTAGCTAACATTGTTCCCGTTCCTAAGAAAGACGGAAAAGTCCGCATGTGCGTCGACTACAGAGATTTGAACAAAGCTAGCCCTAAGGATGATTTTCCTTTACCACATATTGATATGTTGGTAGACAGTACAGCAAAATCCAAAGTTTTCTCGTTCATGGACGGATTTTCAGGATACAACCAAATCAAAATGGCACCTGAAGACATGGAAAAAACAGCTTTCATCACCCCCTGGGGCACGTTCTGCTATCGTGTCATGCCTTTTGGACTAAAGAACGCAGGGGCAACTTATCAAAGAGCCATGACTACACTTTTCCATGATATGATGCATAAGGAAGTGGAAGTCTATGTGGACGACATGATTGCCAAATCAGAAAATGAAGAAGATCACATACAGAATCTGACAAAGTTATTTCAACGCTTACGGAAGTTTCAGCTTCGCCTGAACCCCAACAAGTGTACCTTTGGTGTCTATTTAGGAAAACTCCTTGGTTTCATTGTCAGCAAACGAGGAATCGAAGTAGATCCAGACAAAGTCAAGGCAATTCAAGAAATGCCTTCGCCCAGAACCGAGAAACAAGTTAGAGGATTTCTTGGACGTCTGAATTACATCTCGAGATTCATATATCTCATGACTGCAACTTGCGCTCCTATTTTCAAACTTCTACGGAAAAATCAAAGTTGCGTCTTGTAACACCCCAAATTCTACCCGAAAATATCATGCGTGAAATCAGAGTATTTTAGAAACTATCAACAAGTATTTGGGATATCACATTTACTTCATATTAACAACTCATAAACAGATACATAGCACTTTAATCTCAGATAAGCACAAAACAACTTATAACAGCTCTTAGACAAACCAACTTCATTTTAATATGCAGCGGAATCATAACATTCAGCTTTATAAACAAATCATCTTATTTAATCAGAAACAAATTCAAACATCATAGTACTTCTCAATATCCAATTTGGAACTCAACAACTAAAACATGAACAACATAGAAACAACAATATAGACAACCCCCCGAGTGCTACGTATCAGAGCGACACACCAACCAGACACGGTGAATCTACAAACTTCCACAGCTATACTTGAGTACCTGCCCATTTCCCATGGTAGGGGAAACATCAGCAGAAGGGGTGAGATATCAAACATTATAAAGGAAAGTATGATAATACATATAGCAAAGATAAAATCATACACAATTCACCACTTCTCAATATAAGCAATTTGCATCACAACAATAATGTTAACTATCAACTATAACAATGTACTCAAGTTTACAAGTATGTCATTCAAGCACATAATAACATATACTTCCTAATCACAACGTAAATTAATACAACTATCAACAATGGCAAAACATGGTTCATATATTCCACATATATACATATATCATTAATACATATATATATATTTGCATTCTCATCATATACGTTTCATTTACATATATCACCAAAATCATGTATCAAACATCACCAAATTTAATTATCACATCTCATGCACACATAACAATCACCTAATCACATAATTACATATATTCAAACATCACATAACTCCAATGTAACTCAATGCAAGACATGTGACTCTATGCATGTGGTACCCAATATGGACCCAAAGTTCCACCGCTTCCGATTCATATAGAATCTAGCCACGCTTCAGATCCGGACAAGACCAAAGCCACCAAATGTAAACATATAGTTTACCGCTTTCAGATTCACTCTAGAATCCAAGCCACGCTTGTGTTTCAAAGCAATTCCACCTATATTTCAAGGCACACTATGATATGAATGTATGTACAATCTCACAAATATATGCAATTAAGATCATCTCTACCATCTTAACTTTCCACATATCACAATAATTCAACTCTATGAATTATCCACCAATTGTACACAACATTCACAACACACACACATCATTCACATATGAGAGGCCAATTAATCAATTACGATTCACACAATCCAATTAACACTAGTAATCATACTATCTCATGTTAATTCTCATTTTTGTCGATTATACATGAACACACATTTTCAACATCAAGCAATTAATCATTAGAATTAATGCTAACCAACTAACCATAAAGAATCAATATCAAAACAACATCATTGGCATGACAATATATATTTCTCAACATACATATTCAAGCCAAAACACAATTACAAACAATTTCTCAAAATACCGTAATTTACCGATAAACCGAATAATTGGTCCAAGTCCAAGTATATTCCAATCACATAGACTTATTGGAATCAATTCAACTAATAATTTAACTATCCAATTAATAATTAAACTATATTAATTTCAATTCAACTATTATATTTCTATTCCATTATTTTCCAATTCTATAACAAAACTCATTATTTCACTATCAATGGTTTACTCACAACAAACATAACAATCTAATACACATAAATTATCAATTGCACACAACTTATCACATTTATATCATCACATTCCAACAAATCATCAAATACCCAAAATTGCAACATAGAAGAACATGGATATCAAAGTATAGAATTAAACCCACTATAACATACTATCATACAACCCTTTAGCATGAAAGAACCCCACCCTTACCTTGGCAAATATGAACTCTTTCACCATAGCTCTAAGCTTTTCTCCAAAATAAATCCTTCAAACATAATTTGGAGACACACCTAAAAACCAGTTCGGAAATTAGCTTATCAGACGAACTTAAAACCCTCAAAATCAAAATCGCTCCGGTCAGAACTTACCTCTATGAGTCAGGAACGTTGTGTCAAAACCACGCGACGATCCAACGGTTGGATTGAGAGATACATCCGTTTTGCTAAGGTGACTCAATGCTGAAACTTGCTGCGAAAATGAGGTTTCTTCTAGCTTTTCTCTTCCACCATTGTTCTCTTCCCTTTTGCTTCTTTTCTCTTCTTCCTATCTTTTCCCCCAAATGAAAATAGTAACCTCTAAAACCCTAACCTTCTCTTACTATCTCACTTATGTCAATTGGGCTTAACCCACCAATCCATCCATTATGTTTCTATCACTTAGGCCCATTTAGTTATATCTCTCTAATAACTCAATTGAGTCAAATACAAACACTCACATAATTAAATACTTAAATAATTATTATATCACATAATAACTAAATAAATAAGTAATTATTAAAAACACCAAATAATATAATTACTAATATAATTAATAAAAATATTAATAAAAATCGGGATGTTACAACTCTCCCCCACTTAGAATATTTTCGTCCTCGAAAATACAATCGACACAACCATCTCATCACCAAAACTACACTTACTCTCTCCAGACTCACACGAACACAAAGGCATTCCACACCTTCGACCATACAAAGATTCAAAATACAAGCTCTCAAAAGATCCTTAAGCTACTGAATCGTCTTCTCCGTTTGACCATCAGCTTGCGGATGATAAACAGAACTCAAACACAACTTAATAATCAAAGTACTCTACAAAACTTTCCAAAATCTAGAAGTAAACTTCGGATCTCTATCAGAAACAACACTCGATGGAATACCATGCCAACTCACAATCTTTTCAAAATACAACTTTGCAAGTCTCTCCATCGGATAATCCCTGCTTATCGGAATAGAGTGAGCAAAATTCGTCAATCCATCTACAATGACCCAAATTGCCTCACAATTAATCGATTTCCTAGAAAAACCCAAAACAAATCCATAGAAATGCTATCCCACTTCCACTCAGGAATGGACAACGGTTGCATCAAACCAGACGGTTTCTGATGTTCAATCTTTGACTTCTGACAAGTCAAACACGAATGCATAAATTCCGCAATATCCTTCTTCATATCGCGCCACCAAAATAACTTTCTCAAGTCTTGATACATCTTAGTAGCACCAGGATAATTACTCAACCACTTTGATGCCCTTCATCCCAAAAATTCTCTTTTTCAAATCCGAAACATCTGGAATACAAATTCAATCACGACATCTCATGACACCGTTCTCGTTAATCCGAAAATTATCACCTTATCCTCAATCAATCAATTTCATCTTGTCAACCAATTTCAAATCCGATTTCTGACCTTCTCTAATCTCATCAAAAATACCACAAGTAAGCTTCAACATACCAAACTCAAATCTCGAAATTATTCCAACAATTCCAATTCTTGAATCATCAACATAGACATATGCAATTATTTCCTACTCAATGCATTGGCTACAACGTTCGCTTTTCCCGGATGATAATTCAAAGCAAAATCCTAGTCCTTCAAGAATTCCAACCACCTTCTCTGTCTCATATTCAACTCTTTCTGATCAAGCAAATACTTCAAACTCTTGTAGTCACTATACACATCAAATCTCGATCCAAATAAGTATTGCCTTCAAAGTTTTAAAACAAAAACAACGGCGGCCAACTCTAAATCTTGCGTCAGATAACTCCTCTCATGAATCTTAAGTTGCCTTGAAGCATAAGCTACAACTTGTCCTTTTTGCTTCAACACAAAGCCTTGCAAAACCTTCCTTCTTCTTAACCAACAAAAACAGATGCACCTCTAGACGACACACTCGAACGAATCAACCTCTCCTCAAACAAATCTTCAAGTTGACTTTTCAACTCTTTCAACATCATAAGCAGACATCCTATATGGAGCCCTCGATACAAGACTAGTTCAAGGAACTAAATCGATCGAAAACTCAACTTTTCTTTCTGACGGTAAATCACTTACATCTTCAGGAAACACTTATGCAAATGCGCCAACTATCGATAATCCCCCAATCGTTATTTCCTCATGAACATCCAAAGTTGCAAACAACCTAAACAACATCGCACCATCTTGCACAGACTTATTCACTTCCAATATTATCAAGCTGGTAAGACAAGTCTATCTCATTCCAATACGATTCCGTCTACTATCAACAAGAGATTAAGGGTGATCAGTTCCTCAATTTGTCAATAGATAGCCGACAACCATAATGGTAGCGTAAACCATCGTTACTTAACTGCAATAGAATCCTTTACGTCACCAAAAGTACCATACTTCATTAACTCCCAAAATCATCTGAACATGCTAACACACACCTTGTGATAACATTAGAACATAATTCCTTTACACCACTATCAACACTTTTTATTCTTGGAATCATACTCGTCCCTTCGCATTTCTAACTCCGACTTGAACGTTCCAACAACTTCGACAACTTTTCCAATCTCTTGCCAAGGATCCCTTGACAAGGTCTACCGTAATTCGTCGCTTAATAATTATTCTTACGTCAACATCCTACGCAACAGTTACTTAAACTGATAACTTCACAGTCCACCAATAATGCTGAATATGACAACTTCCTAAATTCCATCTTATAACAATTGTCCTTATTCCAAGACGTTTCGACTTGTTAAACAACCAAAATCTTAAATCCATGTTACCTTCGAATTCGGAAACCAACAAACTTCTACATTGCTTGCTCTGTCTCCTTAAGAAATATATTGCACCAATAACTTACAACTGAAACATATCCAAGAAGCACAACTTCTTCCCTACTTCGCTCAAACTAACCCTGCAACAAAACGAACAAGTACCAACAGTGTTTCACACACATGCCGCGTACTAAGGAATAAAACACTAACATCATTCAACTGTCACACAACTCAACTGACTCGACAACTTGGCCGGACGGACCGACCTGCTCTGATACCACTAATGTAACACCCCAAATTCTACCCGAAAATATCATGCGTGAAATCAGAGTATTTTAGAAACTATCAACAAGTATTTGGGATATCACATTTACTTCATATTAACAACTCATAAACAGATACATAGCACTTTAATCTCAGATAAGCACAAAACAACTTATAACAGCTCTTAGACAAACCAACTTCATTTTAATATGCAGCGGAATCATAACATTCAGCTTTATAAACAAATCATCTTATTTAATCAGAAACAAATTCAAACATCATAGTACTTCTCAATATCCAATTTGGAACTCAACAACTAAAACATGAACAACATAGAAACAACAATATAGACAACCCCCCGAGTGCTACGTATCAGAGCGACACACCAACCAGACACGGTGAATCTACAAACTTCCACAGCTATACTTGAGTACCTGCCCATTTCCCATGGTAGGGGAAACATCAGCAGAAGGGGTGAGATATCAAACATTATAAAGGAAAGTATGATAATACATATAGCAAAGATAAAATCATACACAATTCACCACTTCTCAATATAAGCAATTTGCATCACAACAATAATGTTAACTATCAACTATAACAATGTACTCAAGTTTACAAGTATGTCATTCAAGCACATAATAACATATACTTCCTAATCACAACGTAAATTAATACAACTATCAACAATGGCAAAACATGGTTCATATATTCCACATATATACATATATCATTAATACATATATATATATTTGCATTCTCATCATATACGTTTCATTTACATATATCACCAAAATCATGTATCAAACATCACCAAATTTAATTATCACATCTCATGCACACATAACAATCACCTAATCACATAATTACATATATTCAAACATCACATAACTCCAATGTAACTCAATGCAAGACATGTGACTCTATGCATGTGGTACCCAATATGGACCCAAAGTTCCACCGCTTCCGATTCATATAGAATCTAGCCACGCTTCAGATCCGGACAAGACCAAAGCCACCAAATGTAAACATATAGTTTACCGCTTTCAGATTCACTCTAGAATCCAAGCCACGCTTGTGTTTCAAAGCAATTCCACCTATATTTCAAGGCACACTATGATATGAATGTATGTACAATCTCACAAATATATGCAATTAAGATCATCTCTACCATCTTAACTTTCCACATATCACAATAATTCAACTCTATGAATTATCCACCAATTGTACACAACATTCACAACACACACACATCATTCACATATGAGAGGCCAATTAATCAATTACGATTCACACAATCCAATTAACACTAGTAATCATACTATCTCATGTTAATTCTCATTTTTGTCGATTATACATGAACACACATTTTCAACATCAAGCAATTAATCATTAGAATTAATGCTAACCAACTAACCATAAAGAATCAATATCAAAACAACATCATTGGCATGACAATATATATTTCTCAACATACATATTCAAGCCAAAACACAATTACAAACAATTTCTCAAAATACCGTAATTTACCGATAAACCGAATAATTGGTCCAAGTCCAAGTATATTCCAATCACATAGACTTATTGGAATCAATTCAACTAATAATTTAACTATCCAATTAATAATTAAACTATATTAATTTCAATTCAACTATTATATTTCTATTCCATTATTTTCCAATTCTATAACAAAACTCATTATTTCACTATCAATGGTTTACTCACAACAAACATAACAATCTAATACACATAAATTATCAATTGCACACAACTTATCACATTTATATCATCACATTCCAACAAATCATCAAATACCCAAAATTGCAACATAGAAGAACATGGATATCAAAGTATAGAATTAAACCCACTATAACATACTATCATACAACCCTTTAGCATGAAAGAACCCCACCCTTACCTTGGCAAATATGAACTCTTTCACCATAGCTCTAAGCTTTTCTCCAAAATAAATCCTTCAAACATAATTTGGAGACACACCTAAAAACCAGTTCGGAAATTAGCTTATCAGACGAACTTAAAACCCTCAAAATCAAAATCGCTCCGGTCAGAACTTACCTCTATGAGTCAGGAACGTTGTGTCAAAACCACGCGACGATCCAACGGTTGGATTGAGAGATACATCCGTTTTGCTAAGGTGACTCAATGCTGAAACTTGCTGCGAAAATGAGGTTTCTTCTAGCTTTTCTCTTCCACCATTGTTCTCTTCCCTTTTGCTTCTTTTCTCTTCTTCCTATCTTTTCCCCCAAATGAAAATAGTAACCTCTAAAACCCTAACCTTCTCTTACTATCTCACTTATGTCAATTGGGCTTAACCCACCAATCCATCCATTATGTTTCTATCACTTAGGCCCATTTAGTTATATCTCTCTAATAACTCAATTGAGTCAAATACAAACACTCACATAATTAAATACTTAAATAATTATTATATCACATAATAACTAAATAAATAAGTAATTATTAAAAACACCAAATAATATAATTACTAATATAATTAATAAAAATATTAATAAAAATCGGGATGTTACACGTCTGGACAGACGATTGTCAGAAAGCGTTCGACAGCATTAAGGAATATCTGCTCGAACCACCCATCTTGTCTCCTCCAGTGGAAGGAAGACCTTTGATAATGTACTTAACCGTCTTAGAAGACTCCATGGGTTGTGTCCTTGGACAGCAAGACGAGACAAAGAGAAAAGAGCATGCCATCTACTACCTGAGCAAGAAATTCACTGACTGTGAATCCCGCTACTCCATGCTCGAGAAGACGTGTTGTGCTTTGGCCTGGGCTGCCAAGCGTCTCCGCCAGTACATGATTCGACATACTACTTGTTTGATCTCTCATATGGATCCAATCAAGTACATCTTTGAGAAGCCTGCTTTAACCGGGAGAATTGCCCGTTGGCAGATGTTGTTATCAGAATATGACATTGAGTATCACGCACAGAAAGCCGTGAAAGGAAGCATTCTAGCTGAGCACCTGGCTCACCACCCACTCAATGGTCATGAATCAACCAGTTTCGACTTTCCGGACGAGGACGTCATGTACCTCAAAATGAAAGATTACGATGAGCCACTACCAGACGAAGGACCTGAGATAGGATCCCAGTGGGGCTTAATCTTTGACGGAGCTGTCAATGCTTATGGACGAGGAATTGGGGCAATCATTGTTACACCTCAGGGTACCCATATTCCATTTACTGCCAGATTAACTTTCAAATGCACAAATAATGAGGCCGAATATGAAGCTTGCATCATGGGTCTCGAAGAAGCCATGGATCTAAGAATCAAATACTTGGATGTATATGGAGATTCTGCTTTGGTCATCAATCAAATCAAAGGAGAATGGGAAACACGCCAACCAGGGCTAATTCCTTACAAAGACTACGCGAGAAGATTGTTACCATTCTTTGACAGGGTAGATTTTCATCACATTCCTCGTGAAGAAAACAACTTGGCTGATGCATTAGCCACACTCTCTTCCATGATTAGGATAAATCATTGGAATGACATTCCTCGGATCGATGTTATGCGCCTGGATAGGCCCGCTCATGTGTTCACAGTAGAAGCAATCATCGACGACAAACCGTGGTACTACGACATCAAGAACTTTCTTCAAAAGCAAGAGTACCCTCTTGGGGCGTCAAAGAAAGATAGAAAGACTTTGAGAAAGTTAGCTTGTAGATTCTTCCTGAATGAAGATGTTCTGTACAAGAGAAACTTCGACATGGTTCTGCTCAGATGCGTTGATAGAAAAGAAGCAGAAATACTCATGAGAGAAATACATGAAGGTTCCTTTGGTACTCACACCAATGGACATACCATGACAAGGAAAATACTGAGAGCAGGATATTATTGGCTGACGATGGAGTCAGATTGCTACCAGTACGCAAAGAGGTGTCACAAATGCCAGATCTACGCCGATAGAATCCATGTGCCACCATCTCTGCTCAACATACTCTCTTCCCCTTGGCCTTTCTCCATGTGGGGAATCGACATGATTGGAATGATCGAACCAAAAGCGTCCAACGGACATCGCTTCATCTTGGTAGCCATAGACTATTTTACCAAATGGGTTGAAGCAGCTTCATATGCAAACGTTACAAGACAAGTTGTCGTCAGGTTTATCAAGAATCACATCATCTGTCGCTACGGCGTTCCTAGCAAGATAATCACCGACAATGGGTCAAATTTGAATAACAAAATGATGAAGGAGCTTTGTGAAGAATTCAAGATCGAACATCACAATTCATCTCCTTACAGACCAAAGATGAATGGAGCTGTAGAAGCAGCTAACAAAAACATCAAGAAAATCATTCAGAAGATGGTCATTACTTACAAAGATTGGCATGAAATGCTCCCGTATGCTCTTCATGGTTACCGTACATCAGTACGTACTTCGACTGGAGCAACTCCTTTCTCCCTTGTATATGGCATGGAGGCAGTCCTACCTATAGAGGTAGAAATCCCGTCAATGAGAGTTTTGATGGAGGCAAAATTAACAGAAGCCGAGTGGTGTCAAAGCAGATTCGATGAATTGAACTTAATCGAAGAAAAGCGCATGACAGCTTTATGCCACGGACAGCTATATCAACAAAGAATGAAGAAAGCTTTCGACAAAAAGGTTCGACCTCGCACAATCAAAGAAGGCGACCTTGTACTCAAAAAGATTCAATCTTTTCTCACAGATTCGAGAGGGAAATGGACTCCCAATTATGACGGCCCCTACGTGGTCAAGAGAGCTTTCTCAGGAGGAGCCTTAATACTCACGACTATGGATGGAGAAGAATTCACCCGTCCTGTGAACGTCGACGCAGTCAAGAAATACTTCGCCTAAATAAACAAAAAGAACAGCTCGCTAAGTTGAAAACTCGCAAAGAGCGGCTTAAGCAAAAAAGAGCGTCTCGGTGAATCGAAAACCCGAAAGGGCGATTCAGGCAAAAATTAGAGACATAAAAAATAATAATAATCAATCCCGGTAAACTTAAAACCCGAAAGGGGTAGTTTACGCAAAAGTTAGGGATATATGGCAAGTAACTGTGTTCAGGACAAACTTGATCATTCAAAATCCATAAGCGGAGTATTCATCAGCAGTAGGTCATCTTCTACAAAGCACGAATACAGCGCAACTCGGAGTGGAAGGGAAAGATAACGGTCGTCACGTTTCATCGTAGCCCTTTTCCCGAAAATTACCAATTTCCAACTTTGTAAATACTCCATGGAATCAAGCATTTGGCTGATTACCATTCCATATATAATAATTTGAGCCTTGTGCTTTTCCTTTGCAATCTAGTCTTATTCAGTTTCTTGAAATGCATTTTAAATTTTAACAGTCACTTTCTTGAAACAAATGTTTTCATAAAATAAAAATGAATTTACTTGCAAAAATAAAGGTGAAATTTCTTTCTGAGGTTTACAAACAATAGGAAGAATGCAAACAGTTGCTCCGAGAACGGTTGAGACTCCGGGAACCAAGATTTCCCCATGAGGTCGCTTTGCGAACATCTCCCGATGACGGATCTTCACTTCAATTCATATTATTTACTTCGGACAGCGGACAACTGATGGCCAGATATTCCAAACAGAGTTCGAACTACAAGAAGAGGACATCTTCTGATCAACAAGAATTCAAGTCGTATCATTAGGATTTTACATCCGCGATAATTCTATTCACATTCACTTTACATTTTATCATTGTCATAATATTCATGCATACATTACATCATAATTGCATAGCCGAATCAGGCTTTGATCCTGTGAATGCCCGAGTCATGAGGGCATGAACTCAAGTTTCCCCTGCAAGTCCTGGAGAAACTTTTTCCTGCAAGACAACGATCCATGTAGAGAGATTTCCCCAACCATAAAGTATCATAAATGGTTCATAAGACAACAAATACATAATGTTTTGCAGCGGAAAGTAGAAGTACATGAATACATAAGCCGAATGTTTCATGGCCAAAACATAAGTACATCATCATATCGGTACATGTCCAAAATACAACAGACGATAAGCACGATAAGAACTAAAAGAAATATCCAAGCATCGCCAAGAGATCTAATCCATCTTTCCCTTACCGCGATCTTGCCTCGATCCACCTGAAAAATATAATTGGAATGGGATGAGATTACTAAATCTCAGTGAGTCCGCCTATCCTATTAGTCCGCTCGGATCTAAAGGGAACATACAATCAAACGGATCCGCCGTGGATCCGTGGTTTTCCTCACGGCCAGGTACAAATACACAACAAGGACAGTATCACCAATGGAAGTCCCGTGGCTAACCAATGAGATATCATTATACACATAAACAACACACAAGTATGATATTGCTAGTACAACCACGTCACCATGATTGTACCAGCCCACCGGTGAGGACCTCGTGATATTGCCTATGTGGCATCACTAGGGGCGAATAAACAAGTGATCTTACCGACGTGGTATCACTATCTCACCGTACCAACATCCGATGTTTTCCTGCTAGAGGAAATGCCTTCTTCAGTACATGATGAGTATACACCAGATCATTCCCATCAAGCACTAGCATTTCCTTGGTAACACGGTGAGTATACACCAGGTCATTCCCATCGAGTACCCACATATCCCATATCGATCAATGAGTATACACCAGATCATTCCCATTGAGAGCAGTGAATATGCCCAGCTATCCCTTTCCACCAATGAGTATACACCAGATCATTCCCACGTGGAGGGGGACATAAAGATGACGACATATGCAACGACATTACACAGCCATCAAGAATAAAGAAGAAAACTCGGTCTAAATACATATGCTTCACATGTTATCAGTGTCGCACTTAACAGAAGGTATGTCAGATATATCAAAAAAATAATATTCAAGCACCTAGGCTAATTTTCCTAGATAGTGCACTTAATTAGCTTTCTAATGTGTCATACCCTAATTTTTGACCCCCCTGAGATGACATATCTTCAGGATTTTTCATCAGGTCAAGACAAGTACCCAGAGCAGTCATTTCTCCATCTGGTACCTAATCGAGGATGCTCAAAGACAAGAAAGCTCAGGCAAAGGATCAATCAATACAAAGACTAGTCTCTAATACAATCATGGGGCTCAAAAACTTCACTTTTCTCATCTATGATTGATTAGACGTCCAGTCATATGAGTACAGGTTTACTCAGGTCACTAGACTAGGGTTTTGAGCCTATCAAGGACTAAAATCAGGGATCACATTTGGGAAACCCTAAAAAACCTCAGAGGGTCATTCAAAGACATCAATCATCTTCAAATAACTCATATTACAAGGTCTACTGGACATCACACTTCAATTCAAAGTCTACAGTCATTACTTTCACATGGTCGACAAATTAGGGTTTTGACCTAATTCACCAAGATAGTTGACTTATGATCAGGGCATGAATCCAAAACTCAAGACATGATTCAAGGATCTCTACTACCTCCATATAATCCATTTATATCATCCATTTGGGGAGAAGATCTTATTTCTACACAAAAGCCCAAAAATTCACTTTGTCAGGAAAAAGTCAACTGTGAAGGATCATCATTGACTTTTAAGGTTTTTGGTCAAAAAATGACTTTCAAAGATCAATATCATCAATATATGGATGTCAAAGTCATTTGGCCAAAGAAATTCAAAGAAATTCATCAAAGAGCGAAAAGTCGGGAATTAGGGTTTTTGAAGGCATGGTGAGATCTCAAAATTTCACCTACACAACTCAAAAAACTTCCAACATGAAAGTTGTAGATCTTGCCAAATAAAACAACATCTTACAAGGGAACTTTTTTCAAAAGATCAACCATTTATGAAGTTTTGGAAATTTTGGAGTTTAGGTCATAAACACTTAGAAATTTTTCTAAGTGTTTTAACCTAGTTTTCTTCCAACTTTGGCCTCATTTTTCACAAATTTCCCAAAGGATTTTGAAGAAGACATAAACTAATGATTTAAAGTAGATGTTTAGGGCTTTCCAAATTGTGTTCAACCTTCTCAAAATTCAATTTGAGCTAAGAGTTATGCTTGTTCAAAGTTGGCCTCATGAAGTAAAATTATAGGTCATGCATCATTTTGGAACTTTGAAATTTTGTGCACATGACCTCAAATGCAGATGCTACATGACCCATAATACATCTGCAAACATGCCATGCATTCATTTTCACCATGCCATAAGAATTGAAGAAGATTCTAAAAACAAGAACATGTGATTATGTAATGATTACATTTGTGAATTTATGGCAAATTGATGAATCACCCAAGGAATCTTCTCACCAACCAATTAGAGCTCATTTCTGGCTCAGAATTGTCCCCTAAGATCAAGCAAAATCGAGGGCTAGGGGATTGATCAAATGGAATCAAAATTCTCATCATTGCATAAGAGATATTTGCAAATTTCCTTCATGGCTAAGAAACCAAATCAACTTCACTAAGGAAGCTCACTCCTCTGCAGCTATACTGATCCATTTGCCTATAAATACAGATGCATTCCTCATTCAAAAACACACCAAAGCAACCATATTACTTGCTTTCTCTCTCTTTTCTCTTGTTCATTGTTTTTCAAAGTTCTTTGGCAAGAAGAATCGATTTCTTCAAACCAGAGCTTATCTTTGGGAAGTGAGCATTCTAACATCTCAAGGGAGGTCATTTGAGGTGATCCAAGCACCTGGATCACTTCTGTAAGTGGAGGAACACCATTGTTGCTCTCACTTTGGAGCATTTGCAGTTGGAGGTCCATGGAGTGATTCAGGAGGTTTCAAGCCAAGCCAATCATCCAGACACACTCCTCAGGTCATAGTGAAGCTAACCAGATGGCTGCAGCTCATCTGTAACTCCAAATTCAACAACCTCCATGTTCACTTGAAGCTGAAATCGAGGGAGGTCCATAGAACAATTCAGAAGGATTCAGGCTACAATAAGCATCCAGTTAGCATCATTGAGTCTCAGGGAAGCTATTGAGATCATTCATTCAAGCTCAGTTGCTCTCAATCATCCTCACGACCTTCAGTTTCAGAGGTAAGTTTCTGAACTCCCTCTCTTTAATTTAAGTACTATTTGTGAAATAGCTCGATTCTATCTTGTTCAGCATCATCAGAGGATTGAAAACCCTCTATCATCATCCATTTATCTTTCAGTATAGTCATTTAATTTAATTTTGAAATTTTAGGGTTCTTCACGATTTCTGGTAAATTAGTTAGATGTAGTTAATGATAGTTCATGTTAGTTACATATTTAGAATCGTGAGTGAATTTAGAGCAAGTTTCATGTTTACATCATTGCAAATGGTTGAGAAACGAGTGAGTTCAGAAATTCAAAATCATGGAGCTTGAGGTTGAAGACGAAGATGGTGGTGGCGCGCAAATTTGAATTCTCAGGGAAGAGTTTATTTTATTTTGAATGGTATGCGTGTTATTAACGACTGAACAACTTGCCCTAGTGGCCACACATGCGCTCTTAGTCTCCTCATGCCACAAGTCTGGGGTTCGAATCCCCCTCGCCCCAGACTTTTTGTTCCTTTTATTTTTTTCATGGTTTTACTACTTGTTTGAAAATATAATGAATTGAATGCAAGTTACTAACACTGAGCGCGCGCTGGCCCAGTGGTTTGGTTTTGGGTATGTGACCTAAAGGGCGTGAGTTCAACCCCTCTAGGTGACAAAATCATATTTTTTATCACTTTTCACACTAAATTTCTTCACAACTTCACACAATTATTTAACCTATCAAATTAAATCATTTTCACTTCATTTTTCACACACTTGTTATTTAATATACCTATTTTATGTATAATCAAAAAAATCATAAAAATATTATTTAATTCATATATTTTTATTAGGTATAAGATAGTATGTTTTAAGTGTTTTATTAAATACTCTAAATATATGTTTCCATTTTGTTTTAACCTAATTATTTGTGTGAATAATTTTATGATAAAACCCTAATTGTTTAGGTCTTAATTAAGTAAAAATCTTTATTTTTACTTTAATTAAGTTGACTTTTGTCAATTCTCAAAACTGTTTTCAATCTCTGATTAAATCAAATGATTAAGGTTTTCAAACAACAAAACCTCATATCATTCCAAATCATTTTCAAATTTCTGTTATAACCAGTACTGTAAAGTACTGGGCCTCTAATAGAGTGTAAGTCCCAAAAACCTTCTCTTCTTAGCTTGTTTTCAAAACTGTATTTTCAAAATCTTCTTTCTGTTTTCAAAACATTCTTCTGGTATTTGAAGGGCATTATTCCCGGTGAAACTCTTCAGATACCTATGTGACCTTTGTCCATCTTCACTTCTTCTGTTTTCAAAAACCATTAACTGTTTATCATATACATTCAACTGTTATCAACAAAAACAATAAAAATACTGTTGAGGCTCTGTACATACTTCTTCAATGGCCTCCACTCCATCCAGGTTAGGCTTTACAAGCTTTCAATTTACAGTCTTTGTTTAAATTACTGTCAAATATAAACTGTGCATATATTAGTTTAGAACTACGTTTGAGTATAAACCTTAGGACAGCTAAACTATATATATATTATAGGAATATGACCTAGGATTGAGAATGTCTTCCCGGTGAAGGCTCTTTCCTAATTAGAGATCTGTAGTTCAAACCCCCAAGATGAATTATTCCCGGTGAAACATCTTGGCAAAAACCTTAGAATCCAAATATAGGGCACATCCACCCAAAGAGGAATTATTCCCGGTGAAACCTCTTACCCATTTGCTTAGAGCCAAAATAAGTTCAAAACTACATAGCTTTCTCTTGTGCTATAACAAGGACCCTCGATTAGCCTCCTCTTGGGCTTTGTACAAGGACCCACAGGCTTCTTAAAAGCATTTCCAGCTTCCTCTTGAGCTTGTATACAAGGACCCATCAGGTTTCTTATAAACATAGGAACAGGTCTTTAGTCACCTTTTAGCCTACCCTGGTGAGCTTCTTCCAATTTAAACCAGACTTTAAACAAGCTAAGTTTGTCTCAATTTTGCATTGAGTACACTTTTTGGAATGAGAGACATGGACAGTCTCTGTCACCCTCATCTTCATCAATCTTCCTTAGCAGAGTCTAGGATCCATGTTTGATCATCCTCAGTATTGAGTCAGCCTTCATCTTGGGCTTTAAACAAGAAGTCTCACTAGATAATCTTTCTGCCATCCATTTTAATAAAACAAAACCCCTGGAAAGGGTTAGCCTCCAACATCTGTCTAAAATGTCAAAATCCCTGGAAAGGGTTAGCTTCCACACATTCCTCCATTAATAAAAACCCCTGGAAAGGGTTAGCCTCCAAAATTAATTAATAAATAATTTCATTCTCTTAGGAGATAATTTCCCCAAAAGAGTCAGAATCCCTGGAAAGGGTCAGCCTCCAAAAAACATGATAAAGTCAGTCTTTTAACAGACAAATTCACCAGCTGAGTCAAAATCCCTGGAAAGGGTTAGCTTCCAAAGAAAAATAGTCTTTTCAGTAGAGTCAAAACCAACAAAAACAGTTAGCCTCAACCTTGGGCTTCATACAAGGCACCCAAACAATAAAACTCCCCTGTCAAGAGTCAGCCTCAACCTTGGGCATTGTACAAGGCAGATAATAGAGTCTCCCCAGTGAGTCCTTCATCACTCAGTAGCCACAACCTTGGGCTTTGTACAAGGCAGATAAACCATATCTTTCATGTGTCAAAGATTCCTAACACTTAGGATCTTTCCCCATATAGTCATCCATATTTAATTCATTTAAGAGTCCGCCACAACCTTGGGCTTTGTACAAGGCAGAAAATAATGTTTCCCCTAGCTAAAGTCAGCCACAACCTTGGGCTTTGTACAAGGCACATAAATAGAGTCTCCCTAAGTAGAGTCAGCCTCAATTCTGGGCTTTGTACAGAACACAAAAATACCCTGTAATTAATTCCCAGTGGAGTCATCTCCCAGAGTCAATAATATTAATTAATCAATCAAAAAGCCTCAAGCTTGGGCCTCATACAAGCCAGCTAAAAGTCAAATCTTTTATACAGTAGATAGACATAGCTTATCTCCATAGAGAGATATTTTTACTACTCTACCACATTCAAACAAACATTACATTTCAATTTCAATTTTAATCAAGTCTCTCATTTAGGATTTTGAAAGGCATGAGCTGGCAGTAAAACCCAGACATGTGGTAACTTTCCCTAATTTGGATGAGCATCTTTCTTTCATTTAAGAGGCATTTGACTGGTATACTTGCACATACACAAGTAAGGTCCCCCTCTTGAATGAAATGAATTCAGTTATTCTGTCACTCCTTTAAATGTTTGTGGTAGAATAGTACAAATACCTCTCTGTAGAGATAATTTCATGTCTCTTTACTGTAAACAGAGATTTAATTCCTAGCTTCAACCTTGAGCTTCAAGCAAGGCACCAAAAATATTAATTTCCCTAGTTAGTTCCCCGAACTACATTAAGCTCTGACTTCCACTAGGGATATGTAGGCATGAGGTTCACAAGGAATCTCAGCGAGCTAATAAAATACCAAAAATAGTCAGTTTGTCTATCTGTCTGTCTTTTAAAATCAATTCAATTCTCTCTCCTAATACAAAGGAGAAACTTTCCCAATCATTAGCAATAAACACAAACATAAATGACACAGAGAAGGTTCCTGTAGAGTACTACAGATATGTAGGGTGTTTAAACACTTCCCTATGTATAACCGACCTCCCGGACTCCAGAATTTCTAGTCTAGGTGTAAATCCCCACACTTAGCAAACTCCTAGGGTTTAGTTGAGATCTTTTTTTTCCCTTTCCTACTCGTAGGACAAATAAGAAAGTTCGTGTGATATCGTAGGAAGAACTGAAACAAAATTCATCCCACCACGGGCGCATTCTCCTTCCAAATTTCGCGTGAAGGGTTTAGCGTGCCGTCCTCCCAAGTGAAACGGGGAGGTAAAAGAAAACGACACCACATAATGGTATATGGTACGCGTCGAACGGACGCACGAAACGGGAGATATGAATTTCCCAAGATTGCTGAATTTTCACCTTGCGCCCAGGGTAATCGGTTACTGGTCCCAGAGTAACCGATTACTGGCTTCAAAAAGGCCCATCCACGCCAAATTACACAGGGTAATCGGTTACCCAGGTCCCAGTAATCGATTACTCTGATGCAGAATCAATTTTCTGCATTTTAGGAACTCTAAACCAGTCCCAAACAACCTGTAGATGATCCCCTACACTCCCAACTCAGTTCCAACGAAATCATGATATACAAGCACAATTAGAAACATCAGCAGGTAAGGATTACATCAGATTAAACATGTTTTAGCAGTATTGATTCATATATCACTCACATTCCCAAAATCCCAATTGAACCCTCACATGCAAAACCCCAAGGTCACTAACTATGGACTCACCTTAGGAATGAAGAAGATGATGATGATGACAGAGCTGAAAGAAAGATGGAGATGATGAAAGGAGCAAGATTTGGGACGAAATCGGTTGCATGCAAAGATGAAGCTTGGACCAAGATTAGGAACTCTTCTTCCTCTCCCTCTCTTTCCACGCTTCCTTCTCTTTCCCCTCTTCTTGCAAAATTCTGGTTTTTGATTCAAATGGTTAGGGACAAGAAAAGGGCCAACAAGTCTTAATTCTCATTTAAGTGGGAAATGTCCATAATACCCTCATTCTCACTAATTGACATGGTTTATGTAATGGACCTATTAGTAAGAATGTGTATCATATTTGTCCATTTCTCATTGCAAATTTAATTTAGAATTTGTAATTTGACAATTACAATACCGGGTATTACAATCATTATAAATTTTTATGGTAATTTATATTTATGTAATTTAAGGCATCACCTATTCCTTATATCTACATTTCCATTCCAAATTATATTTTATCGTTATCAAACTATCAAAATAAAAGTTTTGTGGTATTGGAAAAACTTACTTCTATTTTAAAAATAGGAACAAAAGAATTTATATGAGATTGGCGAAGAACCAAAATTGCTTAAATATTCAAATTAGCCTACAAACAAGCTTGAAATGTTTCACATAATACTAAAAACCTTCTTTAGTTATTTCAGCGTATCCTAGAAACTTTCCTTAAATATTTCTCATCACAGAAGAACTTTTGTTTCCTAATATAAATATAGTTGCGGCGATAAAAAAATACACAAAGTCTCTTCCTAGGTTATTGTGGTTCATAAATCCAAAACCTTTTGCAGTCCACAAAGAGAAATGAAGAAATGTGCGAACTTTCAAAATGTTATGGATTTATAAACTAAATTGACCTAGATTGTGTTAAATATTTTGCACAAGATAAAATTGAATCACAATTTGTAAATTTGTTCAAAATTGTAATTTATAATATAGTTGATTCATACGTAAATCTTCCTCTTTTTTAGTAATATTGTATGTACGCTAACTTGCATGAAAAGCTCGTTAATAATATTATCTATATTACTTGACTCTATAATAAACTCATTCAAAAAGCGTAGGCAAATGTCTTTAGAAATTAATTCGGTAAGTAACAATTTTGTATTAGAGGCGTCACGCACTTCTTATTTTATCTGCATTTTTATTTCAATTTTTTTATTTGTAACCTATGAAAATAATTGATTAATAGTATTTACAAAATTTACTTGTAATTTTAAAATAATAATATTAAGTTTGATATGATACTAGTGAAGAACCAAAATTAGATTACATGTTCATATATGCCTACAAACCTTCCTTAAATAAATCAATGAATCCAACAAACTGTCAAAAAATAGTTCACATCATACAATTAAATTTGTTTCCTTATATAAATATAGTTTTGGTGGTAAAAAGTAACAATTAATTTTCTTGGGTGGGTTATTATGGTTCATAAATCCAAAATATTTGGCACTCCGCTTGGACAAATGGAGAAATATGGGGAAATTTCAAAAGGTTTTGGATTTATAAACTCCTTTGACCTAGATTGTTATGGATGTATTGCAAAAGATAAAATTGAATCATTATTTGTAATTTTATTCACAAATTGGATATTTTACTAGTTTTATAATGCACAAATATTTATTAAATTTATTAATATTCTATGTACTCTAATCAAGTCAATTTTAAAAAATATTTTTAGAGATAAGCTTGGACGAAAAATTCGTTAATAAATACATCTATATCATTGAACTGTATAACGAACTCATTTAAAATGTACTTGCGAATATCATTATAAATTTTTATGGTAATTTATATTTATGTAACTAAAGGCATCACCTATTCCTTATATCTAAATTTCCATTCCAAATTATATTTTATCGTTATCAAACTATCAAAATAAAAGTTTTGTGGTATTGAAAAAACTTACTTCTATTTTAAAAATAGGAACAAAAGAATTTATATGAGATTGGTGAAGAACCAAAATTGCTTAAATATTCAAATTAGCCTACAAACATGCCTAAAATGTTTCTTATAATACTAAAAACCTTCTTTAGTTATTTCAGCGTATCAAACAACTATTCTTGAAATATTTCTCATCAAAGAAGAACTTTTGTTTCCTAATATAAATATAGTTGCGGCGGTAAAAAATACACAAAGTCTCTTCCTAGGTTATTGTGGTTCATAAATCCAAAACCTTTTGCTGTCCACATAGAGAAATGAAGAAATGTGCGAACTTTCAAAATGTTTTGGATTTATAAACTAAATTGACCTAGATTGTGTTAAATATTTTGCACAAGGTAAAATTGAATCACAATTTGTAAATTTGTTCAAAATTGTAATTTATAATATAGTTGATTTGTAACACCCCATACATATATGTCTAGAATAATATGCAGTGATGCTATAAATGGTACAAGAAACATACATAAGCGATAAAGACAAGAAATTAAATTCATATACAATTCTAATGTCCAACTGAAAACGTATATGATCGGCTTGTCTTCAACAATACACAGCGGAAAGATAACGCCTGACGAGGTCTTCCTGCCAGTTGCTTGTCCACATTCTTCAAAGCCATCCTTCAAGCAATCTGTCTACTTCTAACCTGTTCCTGAAAAATATTAAGAGGATTGGGATGAGATTACTAAATCTCAGTGAGTTCCCCTATCTTATGGGTTCGCTCGGTTCTACAAGGTGCATGCAATCAAACGGATTCACTGAGAATCCGGGTTTTCCTCACGGCTAGGTACAAGTACAAACAAGGTAACGCCAACATTAGAAGTCCCATAACTATCCAATGAGGCAACAACAACAAGCACAAATCAAATACAACAAATATGCAGACCCGTACCCATGTACGAGGAATCCAGGAATAAGTTTACTCGCCTGCTACGTAGACTATGCATCCACACCCTCGGTGAGTTACACCCATGTCAAGTTGTCAAGAGACTTGTACATGCACATCGCAAGTGAATCGGATAAGTCCTACGTGGTTTATCCGTGACGAGTTACAGTGGTAACTGGCCTACATGGCATCACGGCCCCGTCAATCACTATACGCCAATGTGATCACCACAATGTACAAAAACGCCATCAAGACTACATGAGCCCACCGGGCGAAAGCCTAGTGATTATCTATATGACATCACTAGAGGTGAGTTAACCGAGAAGTGCATCCTATGTGGTACCACTACCTCACCATACCAAGCACGCCGATGCTATTAACCGCTGGTGAAACGCCTTTGAAGACCCACACAAGCACATCGCAATGGTAGCTCAGGTGCGTAAGACATACCCAGATCACAAAGCAAGATATCCAAGATCACAAAGCATGGCACGCACTAAAGATCACAAAGCATTAGTCGTGGTCTTAAGCGATTTACCATCTATTAGCCAGGCCTACTCCGATTCAAGCATATATCAATCACATCATCCAGCCACATAGGCAAACAACTTCCAAATGTTCAACCGGAACAATGGAAAGCACAATATGATCATCACATAGTACAGTATAAGCCATCACACAGGCAACCATATTCGAATGTTCAACCAGAACAAACGGGACACAATGCATAATTATACATAACATTACATGTGATTTATAACTCATCCAACATGCATATCAATGTCAAACCATAGTATAATCATGCATTTAATAATCATAGAATCACCAATTTACTCAAACAATTCCATGATAATTCTCAATCCAAAACAAGAGGCTTTCGGATCCCGATTCGGAACGAAACTGCACTCAATAGAGAAAAATATAAATGCTGCATCGGGCTAGTTCGCTACGCGAAATGCCAGCGAAGCCCCGATTCGCTACAGCGAGCAGTAGCGAGCTCCAGCGAGTAATTCAACTCAACACCCAGACTTATTCGCTATTAGTTCGCTACAGCGAACCATTCGCTACAGCGAGCCAAAGTTCCCTACAGCGAAGTTCTCAGCACAGGGAAAAATCATAACTTCTATAGTACTCCTACACTTACTTAAATAAGATCAAGGGTCCAATACTCGGGTTAGAATAATATTATACAGCCTAATAACTAAGGTAAACATCCTGGCCTAAGGTCCACACAAGGTGAGCATCTTATTGACATAATCTCAAGGCTAAAAGTGCTTATTCCAATATCATGCAACACCTAATCCTATTCCATAATTTATATCTGCATCAAAAGCATGTTATCTAGGCAATTCCATATAAAGAACTGGAAGACCTTGTCAAACCCGCATGCATGTCTTCCCTAAAAATCAGCATCAAACCCTCTGCTTCAAACGCATTTTTCTCCATGATAAAGAACATGCAAGAGGCGATCCATATATGCAAATTGTAGAGAAATTCGTAAGCTTTCCAACGGGACCAGAATCAGCTCAATCGGAGTTACGAGTGAAGAGTTATTACCTGTTTAGTGAAGGCTGTTCTTAGAGTGCGAAAATGCAATTGATGAAGATGAACATGAGTCTTCCTCTTCTCTCCCATGCTTCTAAGTTCTCCCTTATTCTTCCCAATTCTGATCCTTTAAGCCAAACAAGCCCTTATTAAAGATATATTTTTTCTTGGCCCAAAATGCCCTTTAACTAGTTCATATTTACAACAATGCCATGTAGTTATATTCCAACTATACCATTAGATTCTAACCATTCCATATGGAACTTTCTCTTAATAAGTCTTCTTAGACCAATGTAGAATAATTCTATTTGTGCATTCCAAATACCAATTAACCAATTAAATGATCATGACCAGTGTCGGAGGATCGGGGTATTACATCCTCCCTCCCTTAAATAGAATTTGTCCTCGAATTCTTTCTGGTCACCAAGACAACAATAACCTGGCAACCCCATTCAACGAGGGAATGAAATGTCCTTACATTCCTCCTTAAGATAACTTTGTAATTCTGCCTGAGTTTCATTCCATCCCAGAAACACAATCTGCTAAACTCATCCTTACTTAATATAAGCCCCAGACTCTCCACTTTTGCCATTGGTTCCCAGAAACACTGCCATTCCAAGAAATCTTATTACAACTTTTCTTCAATGACGATATCCCAGATTCACTTCCAAACGGATCCTTCATTCAGTCATAGACCACATCAATGCCACTGCAAACCACAAGGGAGTAGAATCCCAAAACTACAGCCTTGATATCTGACGACTTCCCATAAAGTTCCATTGACAAAGAGTGAACTCTAACATCGATCCTACAATCATTGCCCAAGTTTTCACGCACGTTCATAAGTGCACAAGACATATCCATAATGAGTCTTCTTCAAGCAACATCCTTTACCCGACTTCATCATTCCAATGGTCACTATGCTCACAAGCTCGACCTTCGACCAGGGGATAACTAATCACACATCAATCATGAAGCCCCCTCTAAGTCGGTCCATCAACTTCACCTCTCAAGGTTATGGTGGATCACCGAGAGACAGAAACAAACAAAACATTGCTCTAGAGAGTTCTCTTAGGAAGATATCTTTATCCCAACACAAAATTCCTACAAGTAGTTCGTCCATACCCACTATATAATCATCTGGTTCTGCCTATCCATTGCGCTACTCTGATCTCCACCGGTCACAAACTTCTTGGAATCCTATGAATTACACTTTGTCCATGGTCCACTTAGTTCCTTTACTACACCATACTTAGTCTCTTAGTAGCAGCAGCTCCTTATTGACATTCATCCAAATACAACACGTGTCAGAACCCTAAACACATTCATCGCCCACTACTCCCTGAGTTTGAGTGATCCCAAAAATCAAGTCACCAAATCTTCCATTATTCTGGATTAGGTCTACTTGAACACAACTTGGTCCACTTACTTCGGTTCAAGAACTTCCAAAGCCAAATGCTTTCTCCGAGTACGAGTTTTCCTTATCTTACCAACTTCCACATCTTACAACTGCCATGGTAACCCTTCGCAACCATATAACTTAATGCCGTTGGTGTGACAATACTTCTAATAATTCACGCGACTTGAGTGACGTAATAATCTCTTCTCAGACGCACTTCACTCACGTAGTCATCTAATGCCTTTTCGTCTCTGAACATGACTCAAAACTGACCTCCTCGGCTGTATTCCCCAATGCAGAATTTCTAACTGCTAAGGTGTAGTCAAAAAATAAGAGATCATATTATGTGCTTTAGACATTCCCCTTTGAAATTCCATGACACTCCCAAAACCAATGTGCCTCTACTTTTCCAAGTCCGACATTGTCTACGTTACTGAGGACCTACTAATATTCCTCTAGGCATATCTCACATCGAGATAACCCAAGATAAACTTCATCCATTCCACCGTTGTTCATCAAGGTTAGAGAATAGCAACACATCGAGCTGTCTAGGATACACGATTCACACATATTATATGTCACACACTCATGCACAAAGGTTCACCAATTTGACAGATTAGAAACACCCACATTGTAGGAACCTACAATTCTCACGCGACCACGATCTCCCAAGGTCTCCTCATAAGCGTTGCGTTGGAATCTAATCCATCTCATTGTCACCCGCTCGTGTAATCTGCAATCACCGAGATCGACATATGAATTCTTATTCCACCTACCTTATGAGAATTTTGGGTTCGTGTCTCACGAGTGTCCAATAAGGATCCTACTTCAAGTTTCAGATCAACCCTGTCTCATATCTTGTCGAAAAAGACGACTCACACATCTCGTGCGCGACAGCGACACTATGGCGTCATACTTGTCTGGTAGTACTAACATGGTGGTCCAACTCTGAGGCCATGCATTCAAGTAACTTACCCAGTAGCGTATAACGATATCCACTCGTATCCTATCGCCACGACCAATAATAACTGGATAGGTCTCCCACTGGGGTCATTGCTCCTCAAGTCCTTTCCAGTCTCACTCCTTAGGATGCTGAAGCCTAAGAGTGTTACACGTCCGGGGTTAACTTCCTATAAATGTAACAAGCTAGATCTGACTTGATAAGAATTAAGTTCAGTTCATATGCCAGGCGTGTACTCAGTTGCACAGGACACACACGAGTGAATCCCCAAAGATAACATCCACCATATCAGAATATCATGGCTACAACGACAATCACTTACTACGGTCACTCTGCCGATGTTATCGATAGTCACTAGTTCAATCCACCTAAGTACCCAACACCTAGCGTAGTTCTACGGCTTTACTCGGGATTAGATGAATCACAACTAGTAGGGAGCATGGGTTACTGAATTCTGCATATCCATCCAATTAGAAGTTTCCTAGCATAGTTCTAGAACTCACGCATTTTAGAATGAGCATGGAGATGCAGTAGTTCCTTCCACCAGAACAGATGCCTAAAAAAAAAAATTCCCAATTGGAGGTTACAACTTTCACTTGTTCGATTAGTCCTTGACTGGGTAACTACCTACTACTTGGAGTACACTAGAACTAGTCGGAGTGTAGCACCTTATTCATCCAAGTATCACCCAGGACAGAGTAACTAAAAGATCTAATATCTCTGTCCAAACTCCTACGTCTTCCATCTTATCAGTTCTTTAGTCATGTGTGTCACTGGCACTGAGTAGCGAATCCTTAACTGCTTCAAGCTCAACTCTCTCACAGAATTCCCTTTACCACATTCCTACTCAGCCACTTCGTGGATTTCCCTCACTACTACAAGGATCTAGAGAAGGTTTACTTCGTCCAATCGGGATCTTAGAACTTCCAATCATCTCAAATCTTACTACGACAGTTGGGTTGTCCATAATTCCTCTACAAATACTCCTCTTATAGCTGACAATCCAAACATTCTCTCTACTCAACTAGATTCTACCACTTCATCTCGACTCGCTTTGGATCTTACGCTTCCTCATAGTGGCTCTACCACAACCTTATCTATCGCATATACAGTCAGTGAGCTGGCCAGGCTCAACGAATGAATACTACGATAGTAGAAATTGGGCTAGCAACACATACATGTGAGGGAGAAGATAATTGCTAGTGATGTCTTATGGCAGGGACAAGAATCGACCTGCTCTGATACCAACTGTAACACCCCATACATATATGTCTAGAATAATATGCAGTGATGCTATAAATGGTACAAGAAACATACATAAGCGATAAAGACAAGAAATTAAATTCATATACAATTCTAATGTCCAACTGAAAACGTATATGATCGGCTTGTCTTCAACAATACACAGCGGAAAGATAACGTCTGACGAGGTCTTCCTGCCAGTTGCTTGTCCACATTCTTCAAAGCCATCCTTCAAGCAATCTGTCTACTTCTAACCTGTTCCTGAAAAATATTAAGAGGATTGGGATGAGATTACTAAATCTCAGTGAGTTCCCCTATCTTATGGGTTCGCTCGATTCTACAAGGTGCATGCAATCAAACGGATTCACCGAGAATCCGGGTTTTCCTCACGGCTAGGTACAAGTACAAACAAGGTAACGCCAACATTAGAAGTCCCATAACTATCCAATGAGGCAACAACAACAAGCACAAATCAAATACCACAAATATGCAGACCCGTACCCATGTACGAGGAATCCAGGAGTAAATTTACTCGCCTGCTACATAGACTATGCATTCACACCCTCGGTGAGTTACACCCATGTCTAGTTGTCAAGAGACTTGTACATGCACATCGCAAGTGAATCGGATAAGTCCTACGTGGTTTATCCGTGACGAGTTACAGCGGTGACTGGCCTACATGGCATCACGGCCCCGTCAATCACTATATGCCAATGTGATCACCACAATGTACAAAAACGCCATCAAGACTACATGAGCCCACCGGGCGAAAGCCTAGTGATTATCTATATGACATCACTAGAGGTGAGTTAACCGAGAAGTGCATCCTATGTGGTACCACTACCACACCATACCAAGCACGCCGATGCTATTAACCGCTGGTGGAACGCCTTTGAAGACCCACACAAGCACATCGCAATGGTAGCTCAGGTGCGTAAGACATACCCAGATCACAAAGCAAGATATCCAAGATCACAAAGCATGGCACGCACTAAAGATCACAAAGCATTAGTCGTGGTCTTAAGCGATTTACCATCTATTAGCCAGGCCTACTCCGATTCAAGCATATATCAATCACATCATCCAGCCACATAGGCAAAAAACTTCCAAATGTTCAACCGGAACAATGGAAAGCATAATATGATCATCACATAGTACAATATAAGCCATCACACAGGCAACCATATTCGAATGTTCAACCAGAACAAACGGGACACAATGCATAATCATACATAACATTACATGTGATTTATAACTCATCCAACATGCATATCAATGTCAAACCATAGTATAATCATGCATTTAATAATCATAGAATCACCAATTTACTCAAACAATTCCATGATAATTCTCAATCCAAAACAAGAGGCTTTCGGTTCCCGATTCGGAACGAAACTGCACTCAATAGGGAAAAATATAAATGCTGCATCGGGCTAGTTCGCTACGCGAAATGCCAGCGAAGCCCCGATTCGCTACACCGAGCAGTAGCGAGCTCCAGGGAGTAATTCAACTCAACAACCAGACTTATTCGCTATTAGTTCGCTACAGCGTACCATTCGCTACAGCGAGCCAAAGTTCGCTACAGCGAAGTTCTCAGCACAGGGAAAAATCATAATTTCTATAGTACTCCTACACTTACTTAAATAAGATCAAGGGTCCAATACTCGGGTTAGAATAATATTATACAGCCTAATAACTAAGGTAAACATCCTGGCCTAAGTTCCACACAAGGTGAGCATCTTATAGACATAATCTCAAGGCTAAAAGTGCTTATTCCAATATCATGCAACACCTAATCCTATGCCATAATTTATATCTGCATCAAAAGCATGTTATCTAGGCAATTCCATATAAAGAACTGGAAGACCTTTCCAACGCTTCTGACGGCGCTCCGTTTCGAGTTGTAGTACTCAAGTTATGGCCGTTTTAGTGAACGCACAATTATGCAGTCTGCAGGCATTCGCTGCAGCGAACACAGAGTTCGCTGTAGCGAACCTGACAGTGCAGAATACGAATTTGCGTTCTAAGAAGCTTGGGAATGATATAAGGACATGCTTAGACTATGCCCTCATCATGGACTCGAACCATGGTTGATCATCCATACTTTCTATGGTGGTCTCCTTTATAACACTAAAATGACTATAAATGCCGCTGCTGGCGGAGCACTAATGGGCAAACCCCATGATGAAGCATACAACCTCATAGAGAACATGGCACAAAATCATTACCAATGGGGTGGAGAACGAGCCGCTCTAGAGAAAACCCAAACCAAAGGAGGAATGTACGAAGTAAGTGGTATAGATCGCGTTAGCGCTAAAGTAGACGCTTTAACTTAAAAGATCGAAAACTTAACCATCACTCCTTCAGCCACCGCTGCTGCCGTAGCACCTAACTGCGAGATTTGTGGACTAACTGGACACGCAGTTGCCGAATGTCAACTCTTGACTGGAATCCCATCTGATCAAGTAAATTATGCTCAAGGAAACCCTTATTCTAACACGTACAACCCTGGATGGAAAAACCATCCGAACTTTTCGTATAAGAACAACAACGCGTTGTACGCACCTGGACAAGCACCTGCTGTTCCACCTGGCTATCAAAAAGCGCCTGTAGTTGCTCAAAACGCCCCTAGGAAGTCGAATCAAGAAATCATGATGGAAAACTTTATAGCTTCCCAACAACAAACCAATAAGGACTTCCTGAATCAAAACATCCACAATAGCGAGCAACTAAAACAATTATCGAACAAAGTAGATGCTTTAGCTACGCATTACAAAATGTTAGAAACGCAAATTTCACAAGTAGCCCAACAACAAGCACCTACTGCCGCCCCTGCTGGCACGTTTCCTGCTCAACCACAACCTAATCCTAAAGGACATGCGAACGCGATAACACTACGAAGTGGAACGAACTACGATGGACCTACTGATCCTAGAACTCAAAACGCACCCATGTCCCAACAAGAGCCAAAGGAAACCAAAAAGACATCAACTGATGATCAAACTACTAAGACCGATGAGAACAACAACGAAGTGGAACCTGCAAAAGAAAAACCTTACGTTCCACCACCACCTTATAAGCCACCAATTCCTTACCCTCAGAGATTAGCTAAATCAAAAACCGAAGCCCAATTTAAAAAATTTGTAGAACTTCTGAAACAATTAAACATAACCATACCGTTTACAGAAGCCATAACCGAAATGCCTTCGTACGCTAAGTTCTTAAAAGAAATTCTATCGAACAAAAAGAAACTCGAGGATAACAAAACTGTAACACTTACCGCTGAATGTAGCGCTATCATCCAAAATAACATGCCTCCCAAACTGAAAGATCCTGGTAGCTTCTCTATACCCTGCGTAATAGGAAAGACTATTATAGAAAAAGCCTTGTGCGACTTAGGAGCCAATGTTAGTTTGATGCCTCTTTCAACCTGTAAGAAGCTAAATCTGGGTGAGCTTAAGGCAACGAGAATGTCTCTTCAACTAGCTGACCGCTCAATTAAATACCCTGTAGGATTGTTAGAAAATATCCATGTTCGTGTAGGCCAATTCTACATCCCAACTGACTTCATCATAATGGATATCCAAGAAGATTCTAACATCCCGATCATATTAGGAAGACCATTCTTAGCAACCGTTGGTGCAATTATAGATGTCAAGCGAGGAAAGCTTACCTTCGAAGTAGGAGAAGAGAAAATAGAATTTATTCTTTTACAATTCCTAAAAGCACCTTCTATAATTGACACATGCTGCTCTGCCGACATAATCGACGAGTGTGTAAATGAAATAAAATCCAAACCACATAAGGAAACCGAGATCTTAAGAATTCCTATACCGCCAATTTTTGAAGATGACAACTGGCGTGGGGAATATCAAGATAACCACCTGAGTGAATGTTTGGCATTAACTCCTGATCCTATACTTGGGCCTAAGAAACCTGCTATAGAACTGAAAAACACTACCTACCGATCTTAGGTACGAATTCCTAGACGAAGAACTAAACCGACCAGTTATAGTTAACGCCAATTTAGGATAGACCGAGACTGAAAAATTACTTACCGTCCTAAGAAAATACCCAACCGCTCTAGGATATAACATATCAGATCTGAAAGGAATAAGTCCTTCCCTCTGTATGCACCGCATTATGCTCGAAGACGATTGTAAAACCTCTAGGGAACATCAAAGGCGAATAAATCCCATTATGAGCGATGTGGTTAAAAAGGAAATCCAAAAACTGCTAGAAGCCGGAATAATATATCCAATATCCGATAGTAAATGGGTTAGTCCTGTTCATGTCGTACCAAAGAAAGGAGGAGTTACTGTAATCACTAACGCAAAAGGCGAATCTGTAGCACAACGTACCCAAACTGGATGGAGAATGTGCATTGACTATAGGAAGCTAAACAAAGCCACCTGAAAAGACCATTTCCCTTTACCATTCATAGATCAAATGCTCGAACGCCTAGCTAAACACTCACATTTCTGTTATCTGGATGGATACTCCGGATTTTTCCAAATTCCTATCCACCCTGACGACCAAGAAAAGACCACGTTTACCTGTCCTTATGGTACATTCGCTTATAGACAAATGCCTTTTGGACTTTGCAATGCACCGGCAACCTTCTAGAGATGCATGATGGCAATATTTGCCGACTTCCTGAATGGAATAATGGAGGTCTTTATGGACGACTTCTCCGTATGTGGAGGAAGTTTTGAAACATGTTTAGAGAACCTTGAATTAGTACTTAAACGATGCGTAAGCGTTAACCTTGTCCTTAATTGGGAAAAATGCCATTTCATGGTTCGACAAGGAATCGTACTTGGACACATCGTATCCGATAGAGGGATCGAAGTGGATAAAGCTAAAATCGAAATTATCGAAAACCTTCAACCTCCCAAAACAGTTAGAGAAATAAGATGTTTTCTAGGACACGCTGGTTTTTACGGACGTTTCATAAAAGATTTCTCTAAAATAACCAAACCCTTAACCGAATTACTGATGAAAGACGCCGAATTCATTTTTACCGATAAATGCACTGAAGCATTCCATACGCTTAAACAAGCATTAATCTCTGCGCCGATTATGCAACCTCCCGACTGGAATGAGCCTTTCGAAATAATGTGCGACGCAATCGATTATGCTGTAGGAGCCGTTCTAGGGCAAAGAAAAGATAAGAAACTACATGTCATATACTATGCGAGTAGAACCCTAGACGAAGCTCAAATGAATTACGCCACGACAGAAAAGGAATTATTAGCTGTCGTATTCGCGTTAGATAAGTTCCGTTCTTACCTGGTAGGAGCCAAAATAATCATATACACTGACCACGCTGCTATTAGGTACCTCCTAACCAAGAAGGACGCCAACCCGAGACTGTTGAGATGGATCCTGTTATTACAAGAGTTCGACTTGGAAATTAAAGATAAAAAGGGAACTCAAAATGTCGTAGCAGATCATCTCTCTCGACTGGAAAATCTGAAACCCGAACAAGTACCAATTGACGATGATTTCCCTTATGAAAGACTCATCGCTCAGTTAGAAGCTAACGAATTAGAACCATACCATCCAATCACTGAAACTAATAACTTCGCAGAAGTAGCTTTAGCCCGCTCTGACACACCATGGTATGCAGACTTCGTAAACTACCTAGCTGCTGGTGTACTTCCTCCTGATCTAAGTTACCAACAGAAGAAGAAATTTTTCCATGACCTAAAACATTACTATTAGGACGACCCGCTCCTTTTCAAAAGAGGCCCCGATAGAATCTTTAGACGTTGTGTATCCGAGGAAGAAATAGGAAACATAATAACACATTGTCATTCTGCACCATGTGGAGGACACCATAGCACATCTAGAACCTGTGCCAAAATCCTTCAATCTGGACTCTTCTGGCCCAACCTGTGGAAAGACGTTTATTTTGCTGTATTAAACTGTGATAGATGCCAACGAACCGGAAATATTTCGAGACGTGATGAAATGCCTCAAAAGGGCATTCTAGAAGTAGAAATATTTGACGTCTGGGGAATAGACTTTATGGGTCCGTTTCCATCATCATTCGGAAATCAATATATACTCGTAGCTGTCGATTATGTTTCGAAATGGATAGAAGCTATCGCTTCTCCTACAAACGATACACGAGTAGTTATCAAACTCTTCAAAAACGTCATCTTTCCTAGGTTCGGTGTGCCAAGACTGGTAATTAGCGATGGTGGGTCCCATTTCATTTCAAGAATCCTTGAGAAACTCCTTCGAAAATATGGAGTAAATCATCGAATAGCTACACCATACCATCCACAAACAAGCGGACAAGTAGAAGTATCTAACCGCGAAATAAAACAAATATTGGAGAAAACTGTTGCTATATCTAGAAAGGATTGGTCAACCAAGTTAAATGAAGCTTTATGGGCTTATAGAACAACTTTCAAAACTCCAATTGGAACCACCCCATTCAAACTCGTTTATGGAAAATCATGCCACCTTCCGGTAGAGTTAGAACATAAAGCCTATTGTGCCATTAAAAATTTAAATTTAAACTACACTACCGCTGGTGAGAAACGACTTCTAGACATAAACGAATTAGACGAACTTAGACAAGACGCTTATGAAAACGCTAAAATCTATAAAGAGAGAACGAAAAAATGGCATGACAAGCGTATATCTAGGAAAAATTTTAGCATAGGCGATAAAGTACTCCTATTTAATTCTAGATTAAAATTATTTCCTAGAAAGTTACGATCTAGATGGTCTGGCCCTTTCGAAATCACTAACATATTTTCGAGCGAAGCGATAGAAATCAAAGGAGAAACCGTCAAACCTTTTGTCGTAAACGGGCAACGTCTTAAGTATTACCATCATCTCGAACACGACGAAAACATCCAAATTTTTAAACTTGACGAGCTACCCGCTCTTTCGAAAAAATAGTTTTCTATTTTAAAATCGTCGAGCTTACGACATAAAACAAAGCGCTTGGTGGGAGACAACCCACATTTATTTTTAATTATTTTTATTTTTTAATTTTATTTTTATTTTAATATTCTATTCTATTTTTGAATTATTTTAATTTTAATTATTTTTATATTTTTCCTACATTTTATAATAATTACTATAATTATAACCGCTATCTTTAAATCGTGAAAATCTTTCCGTTTTATAATTATATTTATTATTATAACTTGTTACATTTTTATTTTATTTTTCCCTTTATTTTTCCTTTTTAAAACAACACTAGCCTAGTTCTAACTTAATCTTAATATTTTCAACTTATAGGTTTTCTTAACTACTAACTCTTCAAGATGCAAGAAGTTGACAATATGGAAGTTGTGTTCCGTGGTGGCTGAGAGGCAAATGGATTTGACTCGCTACCCTCACCAGCCGACTATGGAAAGACTTGGTATCGAAGAAAGCGTCATGCACTTGCTGAACCAAATCGGTTGGACCGGTTCTCACCTGTTCCGCAAGTTTAGTACTTACCGAAAGCTCACTCTAGAATTCTTGAGCTCCTTGACTTATCTTCCTAACTGTGGACAAGGGTTGAGGAAAGGAGTCATCCTCTTTCGACTTTTTGGTTTGGAATATCAGTTTTGCATCCGAGATTTTGCTGAAATGTTAGAACTACCTCATGGATCAGATGCATACACAACAATAGCTGAAGACAGTCTTGCATACTGGGAGTTGGAAAGATTTTGGGGCAAGATCACTGGAAATGATAACCCTGAAGAGAACGAGTTTCAATCCGAGAACATCCATAACCCTGCTTTCAGATACTTGCATAAGATCATCGCTCACTACATCTTCGGTAAACCCGATAATATTACTGAAGTTACTAGAGAAGAGTTATTCATCATGTTTTGCACCTTTCAAAATCGTCCGGTCAACGCCATCGCATTTATGCTAACAAACTTTGAGCGCATCATGCAAGACAAAGTTTCACCTATTCTTATCGGCGGATTTGTCACTATGATTGCAAACGCCATAGGACTGAGAATACCTCTACTTAGATTGACACCTTTTGGTTCCCACAATTCTATGGACATTCTCTTCTGCTTTAATCGAGGTATCATTGGTAACCTTGGACCTGATCAGTTTGATTTACTCATTGATAATAAAGTATTGGATCAGTTCACCTTACCGAGTCCAAAGACGACTGTGCACAACCCTGCTAACTGGCTTTATTATGGTCAGATTCCTGAGAGAGAAGCCTCACCTGAAACCCCACAAGCTTATGAACATTTTGATGAAGAAATGCACGCATCGGAATCTGAGCCTGACACTCCTCCTGGATACTATGAACAAGGAAATATACCCTTAGATTACCTTGAACCTGAATATGAACCTATGCCTGAGGATGATCATGTGCCTAAATATGAGCCTCTTCCCGAAGATGAACCCATTCCTGAGTATGAGCCTGAGACTCCTACTGAAGATTATACTGAAGATATGACTGATGTCAAGCTTGAACCACAACAACCTGCTGCATCCACCGAATCAGTGAACCAAAGAAATCCTAATCAGAACACACATGAGCAAGCCATCAATGCATTGCAACACGATGTACAACATGTGCGCAATGAGTTACACACTCTGCAAATGCACTTCTTTGATTTCATCGACACCGTCAATGCTCAGTTCGACGAAGTTTTCAAACACATTTATTCCAATGTGCACAACAATAGACGTGGCTAGATGTTACCACTTAGATTATTAGATTTTATTTCTAGTTTTAGCAATTTCAATTTTTAGTTTAGAATTTCATTTTCTGCACTTTTAAATTCTGTTTCTATCAACACTCAGTACCAGTTTTAATTCCAAATGCATGATTTTATTCATTACTGCTACTGTGTTATAATGCACTACTATTAACTGCTATATATTCCTGGTTACCATTATTTTTGCTGTTTATAGTATGAAACAATGACACTGTTCTGAACTATTATTCACTACTTAATGGTATCTGTCAGAACTGTCTAAACCAGTGCATGCGTGGAACCACCTCCCTAAGCTAGGAGACGCACGTCTCCAACTCTGTGGGACCAGAACTCTGCATGCAAAGGACAGGAGACGCCCGTCTTCATACCCTGTCCCCCAGCAGACTGACTGCATGAGACGCGCGTCTCCCAAGGGCAGCAGTATGCATTTGACCATGCAGAAGCATCTTTACTCCCTTTTTGAATTTTGAATTTTGAATTTCAAAATTCATCATTCAATATTCTTCATTCTCCCCATTATTTCTTCCATTTAAACACCATAAACCTCATTCATCCTCCATCATTCACCTCTTTAACTCTACATCATTTCCCATTTCTCCATTCCATTCAAACTTCAAACACCACCATAACTCCATTTTAATTCTACATTAACCACACCATTTTCAAACCTCACTATAAAACCACACCACCACCACTCTTCTTCTTCACAACCTCCAAACCATTTTCTACTCTTCTACTCTCCATACTATTTTTCTTTCCAAACACATCATGCCTCCACGTTCAATCATCCGTAGTGTGCGTCCTGAGAGGCCACCTCCTAACCTTTCAAATATTATCTTTCGAGAGGATGACAACGATGCTCAAAGAACCAAATACCTCGCATTCTATTAACGTTCGGTTGTTCCCACGAAATTTGTGAACATCGAATGTCTAGAAACTCTGGGTCTCATAGATGGTGTCACCCGTTTGCTCACAAAATCTAGCCTACATCATCTCTGTACCGAACCCGTACCAACTTATGAGCCGCTCGTCTTAGAGTTCTTGAGCTCTTTTAATTACGACACTTCTTCTGATCAATCACTTTTAACCGGTACCATCCAATTTCGGATGTTTAACCGTGAATTTACTCTGGATCAAGAAGTAGTGGCTACGTACTTGCATTTTAATAATGCACCAAATGCTCTCCGCACAATCTTTCAAGAACTCGATGGCCGATCTTGGGAAGAACTTGCTTTCGAATTTTGGTTTAATCTTACTGGCGAAATCCCTACCGGTTGGAGGACTCTACATGCTTCTCATATTCAAAACCCCGCTATACGTTATTTTCAACGTGTTTTGGGGCACACTATTTTTGCAAGATCCAACAACCACAAGGTAAACCAAAATGAATTATTTTTCTTATACTGTGCGCTAAACAATATCCGTTTCAATGCCGCACCTTTTATGCTCCAACACATCCAAGGCTGCATCAACGCCCCCGCTACAAACCCCTTCTTGTTTGGCGGAATTATTACTTCCTTGGCCTGTGCCTTAGGTCTTAGTGATGACCTCATCTCCCTCTCTCATCTCATGATGCCTGCTCAATCCCTCGATCTCACTTACTGTCGTGACTCTCACTTGGTTTCACCCCGTCATGATGGCCACTACACTTTGGTCGTCAACAAAGTTCTGATTCCTTATGTCGTCCTGCCATGCCCAGAGCGAATCAACATCCGTTATGTTCAACGTTGGAGGCTCATTAATGATAATCCTCAAGATAACCAACCTGAACATCCTAATGAACCTGTGGATGTAATGGAAGAAGAACTCAACCAAGAACAAGCTGATGTCAACCAACCTCCTCCAAACAACCCTCCGCCTATCACTCTTGATGCCATGTATGCTGCTATTCAACGCCAAGACCAACTTTTTCAAGCTATGCAGACAAATCAAAGCGAAACACTAAGGCTTATTCGAGAGATGCAACAAGAGCACCGTGACTACACTATTAGGAACGAAGGTCAATACACCGAAATTGCTACAAAATTGCATGATCTTAACATTCGTGTAAATGGCTCTCCTACTGATAGACGTCGCCGTGTTCGTACAAGAGGCGCAAGCAGTTTCCGCAACCGCAACACTGAGGAGTAGTTCACATGCATTGAGGACACTGCATCATTTAAGTCTGGGGGAGTCGTATTACTTGCTTTATTTTTATTTCCTTTCAGTTTATTTCCCTTCCTTGTAATGTTTCTTTTCTAATTCAATAAAGAATATTTATGGAATTTCAAGTCTTATATGTATAATTCCGTGGCTATTACAATTTCTTCCATTTTCTTGAGCCATAACAAAATTTTTGCTCCAAAACGATAAACGCATAACCCCACACGTTCAAGAAATACGAAGCTACTCAAATACTTAACGCATAAAAGATTCAAGACAATACCCTTATTATCCCAACACTCTAAAACCCCCAAGTATGCGTAACCGATTTGAATACCCTTTATACCAAAACCATCGACTTTAATTTCTGAAATAACCCTTAGTAGTTTATTCTAGCAGTCGGCGCCGTCTTAGATACCAACTACGCAGAGAGTCGATGAATATAAGTGTATGATCCTTATAATAATAATTATGTGCTTAACCGCTAATAAGAAATGTGCCTACTAAGTAAGGTGATCCTCACAAGATCATTTAACCTAACGGTCACAAATCTCAAATACAAAGGATTTAAAAACTCATTGTTGATTGGTTCAGAAGATATCTGGTACTGAACTTGGTAGGAAGGACTATTGTCCGATTCCCCACAATATACAAATGAGCGCTAAGGAGTAAACCACATAAATGTGCCAGAACTCCATATGAAGGATCATAGTCACTAACCGACTACTCTGCTATGTGTGTGTCAAGATAATGGGCTTAATGTGATTGCACGCGAATGAAAAGGGTAAAACATGATGACGAGTCAAGGTCAAGCTATAATGGCATGATTGGGATTGGTATGCATGCTGGGAGTTGTCTAGTGTCGGTACTATAAGTTTATTGCTAGGATCTGCAACATTATTTTCAAACAAGAACACTCTATAGCTGAGTATGACCGAACGACGTGGTGGAAGCGTATTTCATTTCGCTGTCCTCCTATCTTTATCTTATTATTTTGCTTGAGGACAAGCAAAGGTTCAAGTCTGGGGGAATTTGATAACACGATTTTATATCGTATATTTAGCTTGAAATCCGTAGATATTTATAGCATTTTTCGTTTATTATATTGATTTATTATGATATTATGCGAGTATTTGCTTTGTTTCAGGTTTTACTCTCTTATTGAGACTATTTGTGAAAAGGAAAAGAAATGGAGCTAAAATGACCAATATTTATGAATAAAAGATGAAAAAGGGGTGCTGAAGTGAAAAAGAGGTGCAAATAAGGCCCAAATGCCCAAAGAGACAGACCAGCCCACGAAGAAGCCAATTGCGCGTGGCCCAAATCATTCCAGCACGTGGAGACGCACGTCTCCAACGTCTCTATGCCACGTCACCAAAGTGGAGACGCCCGTCTCCAGCTCTTCCTATATTTTTCTCCACTTGAGACGCACGTCTCAAGTCATGTGCTGAGTCTCCCTAAAGAAGTGGAGACGTGCGTCTCCAAGCCCCAGTCTGAGAAGTTCCTACTTTCACGCATTCCAACTACAGTCCCTCGCCTATAAATAGAGGCTGCTACTTCAGTTCAAGTGGGTCCGATTTCCTGATAACGAAGTGCTGCCGAAATTGTTCCGCGATTGCTATTTGCTTCCTGCTTTCATTTAAACAGTCTTATTTTCTCATAACAATTTCTACACCGGAAATTGTTGTGAACCTTTTATAAATCTAGTCTTACGTTAGATTTATCGTTTTATTTTCCTTGTTTTAATTTCTGTCCGTTTAATTCCAAAGAACACCCAGCCAACCTGTGGTGGAAGTTCGATACTTCAAGATTCAATCGCAATTTATTTTATTCAGGTTTATTATTTACCGCTTTTATTTATATTATTATTGCATGATATATTATATGCCATTTAACATGCCTTTTATTATAAGCCAAATTAATTTATCCATGCTTAACTGTATTAATATGTCTGGCTAATTTACTAAGATATCGGTATGTAAAGTAAGTTAACTGTGGGATCCGAAATAAATTGGCTTAATTATGTTTTATTAATTATCACTTGTTTTTGGTTTGTATGTCTAATTTAATTAGTAAGTCTTAAAACCAATAGAGCGAAAGTTTGAGGGTTTAAGACGGTCAAAGGTTAAAATCAATAGAGCGAAAGTTTGAGATCTTTAACTGGATAGTGGACATAGGACATTAGTTTTAAGGATGGCGAAAGCGTATTAAAACTAATTAGGACTTATTTATTTTCAAAAAATGTTTTTACACCCGAGCGGGATGGCGAAAGCGTACGTTAGGGATATTAGCATGTTCCGAGTCAACAGAGCGAAAGTTTGAGATTAGGAGATTTAAATAGATAACAACTTCATAAAACAAGCATTTTATTAATTACATTGTTTCCAAAAAGCTTTTCTAAAATCTAATGGGATGGCGAAAGCGTACATTACGAGTTAGGATAGTAGTCTAAATCAACAGAGCGAAAGTTTGAGAGGAGGACTTTTAATCAATTGAATTAATAAAGATTTTTAATCGAATTATGCATTAGCCAATGGACCTTCGGATCGCCTAAAGTTAAACGAAATACATACTGATATCCGTCTATTATTATATTTCTTATTATTCACAATCACTTTCCCTTAGGAACAATCAAAATATTAGTAGCCTTAGCTTTACATAGTAACCTTAGATAACGGTAGATCGATTCATAGTCCCTGTGGATTCGATATCTTTTAAAACTACACGACACGACTGTGCACTTGCAGTCATCAGATTAATAGACACGTAAAGTCGCGATCAAAGTTGTGAGTTATCCTCCTTGGATAGCTAATATCGTGCCTGTGCCTAAAAAAGACGGGAAAGTCAGAATGTGTGTAGACTACAGAGATCTGAATCGGGCAAGCCCCAAAGATGATTTCCCTTTACCTCACATCGATGTACTGGTCGACAATACTGCACAATGCAAGGTATTCTCCTTTATGGATGGATTCTCAGGGTACAATCAAATCAAGATGGCACCCGAAGACATGGAAAAAACAACCTTCACAACACCCTGGGGAACCTTTTGTTACAAAGTAATGCCCTTTGGTTTAAAGAATGCAGGAGCAACGTATCAGCGTGCAATGGTAGCTCTGTTCCATGATATGATTCATCAGGAAATAGAGGTTTATGTCGATGATATGATTGCAAAGTCCAACACCGAAGAAGAACATCTGGGTCATCTGCACAAGCTGTTTGACAGACTCAAGAAGTACAGGTTACGACTGAATCCGAACAAGTGTACCTTTGGAGTAAGATCCGGTAAACTCTTAGGTTTCATTGTCAGTAGCAAAGGTATTGAAGTTGATCCTGCCAAGGTCAAAGCCATTCAAGAAATGCCCATACCCCGTACCGAGAAACAAGTCAGAGGATTCTTGGGACGTCTGAATTACATAGCCAGATTTATTGCCCATATGACTACTACTTGTGTGTCGATCTTCAAACTGTTGAAGAAAGATCAAGCGGAAAGATGGAATGACAAATGTCAATTAGCTTTTGATAAGATCAAAGAATATCTTCAAAAACTGCCAATCTTGTTACCACCAGTGGAAGGAAGACCTCTGATAATGTACCTAACTGTGTTAGAATATTCAATGGGGTGTGTACTGGGGCAACATGACGAGTCTGGCCGGAAGGAGCATGCAATCTAATATCTTATCAAAGGAAGTGTGGTAGCTGATCATATGGCTCATCAAGCAGTGGATGATTATCAAGCATTGAACTTTGACTTCCCGGATGAAGACATTATGCTAGTTACTGACGACAAACAACTAGGACTGAAGGAAGGACCCGAGCCAAGATCCCGGTGGACTATGGTTTTTGATGGAGCTTCTAATGCACTTGGCAATGGCATCGGAGCAGTGATCATTTCTCCTACAGGAGGACATACACCATTCACTGCCAGATTATGCTTCAACTGCACTAACAATATAGCCGAGTATGAAGCATGTATTCTGGGTCTCAAAGCTGCAATCGATCTGAGAATCAAATTCCTGGAGGTCTACGGAGACTCTGCCCTTGTAATTTATCAAGTCAAAGAGGAATGGGACACGAAGCACCCGAATCTAATTCCATACAAAGAATATGTACTGAGTTTGATTCCTTATTTTGAAGAAATCACTTTTGAACATATCCCGCGAGAAGAAAATCAACTGGCTGACGCCTTAGCTACCATGTCGTCTATGTTCAAAGTCAGGTGGGACAATGAGGCGCCAATGATCACCATTTACAGACAGGATGAACTAGCCTATTGCAATGAGATTAACACTGAAGGAATGGAAGAAAAACCATGGTTCTATGAATTAAAAAGATATCTCGAAGCTCAGGAGTATCCTGAAGGGGAATCCATTAACGATAGAAAGTTTCTGAGAAGATTTGCTGCTAAATTATTTCTAAGTAATGGAATCCTGTACAAACGCAACCATGACTTGACTTTGCTTCGTTGTGTAAACAAGAAGGAAGCAGAACAGATTATGGAAGACATGCACGATGGTGCCTTTGGTACTCATTCAAGTGGACATACAATGGCTAAAAAGATCTTAAGAGCATGTTATTACTGGTCTACCATGGAGACAGACTGCCATCGTCACTCCAGAACTTGTCATAAATGCCAGATATATGCCGACAAAGTACATGTACCTCCAGTCCCGTTAAACGTCCTGGCGGCTCCTTGGCCTTTTGCAATGTGGGGTATTGATATGATTGGAGAAATCAAGCCTAATTCCTCCAACGGACATCGTTTTATCCTGGTCGCTATTGACTACTTCACAAAATGGGTAGAGGCAGCTTCGTTTGCTTCAGTCACCAAGAATGTTGTGGCCCGGTTTATCAAGCACAATCTCATTTGTCGGTATGGCATCCCTGAAAGGATCATCACAGACAATGGCACAAATTTAAACAACAAAATGATTACTGAACTATGCACACAGCTCAAGATCAAACATCATAATTCCTCTCCATATCGACCAAAAATGAATGGCGCCGTAGAAGCTGCCAACAAAAACATCAAGAAGATCATACAAAAGATGACAGTAACCTACAAAGACTGGCATGAGATGTTACCCTTTTCTCTTCATGGTTATCGCACATCAGCGCATACTTCAACAGGGGCAACTCCATTTTCCTTAGTCTATGGTATGGAGGCAGTTCTTCCAATTGAAATTCAGATTCCTTCCCTAAGGATTATGAAAGAAGCCGATCTAGATGAAGACGATTGGATTCAGACTCGATTGGTCCAGATAAACTTCATTGATGAGAAGAGGCTCGCAGCTATTTGTCATGGTCAGTTGTACCAGAAGCGTATGATCAAAGCCTTCAACAAGAAAGTCAAAAGTCAGGCATACCAAACCGGTGATTTGGTGGTCAACGCATCATCTTACCACAAGGTGACCCCAGGGGCAAGTGGACTCCCACTTATGAGGGACCGTTTGTAATCAAGAAAGTATTCTCCGGCGGAGCCATGTTGCTTACCACTATGGATGGCGAGGATTTCCCACACCCTGTAAATGCGGACATAGTCAAGAAATACTTCGCTTAAAGAAAAGCTCGCTAAGTTGAAAACCTGAAAGGGCGACTTAGGCAAAAAATGAGCGTCTCGGTGGATTGAAAACCTGAAAGGGCGATCCAGGCAAAAGTTAGAGACTAAAATATAAATATTATCCCGGTAGGCTGAAAACCTGAAAAGGCAGTGTAGGCAAAAGTTAGGGAATAAAGCGTATGACTATGTCCCGCTTGGCTACCTACTCACCTTCAAGGTTCAACACATCAAAGGCACCAATCAGTCCAATTACTTTCTTCCAACAAGTGAGGGATGAGATGCTCGAAGACAGATTGGCAATAGCAGAGTTGAAACTTGACTGGATTGTTTCCACATAGCTATTTCTCTTTATAAGTACTTTTCAAAGTTTTATGACAATTTCCTACTACTAGGATTTTTGTCTCCTTGTACTAATCAGCCTATTATGGCTCTCTTTCAAAATCAATACAGCTCATGCTCAAAATCAATGTTTTCACTTTTTCTGTTTTGAATACATAAACGTCCCAATGATAATTTTGAATGAACATATGCATATGACTGATGTTTATAAGAAAAAACAGGAATAGCATTCAGGTAATGTCCCAATCATTTGGACATCATCCCGAAACCAGCATCTGAAGAAAAGTTCCCTAACAGAGATGCATTTCTCAGCAAATTCCTCAATGAGATTTTTCTCTCTAACAAAGTGATTCGAGAAATCTTATTCCCCAGCAGGGCTGTTCAAGATCACTACCCCCAGAAGGTGTGGTCCCCACACCGAGGCTTGGTCAAATAGTGCATCGGAGGATTACGCATACTTCTTATTCCCACTCAAAGGGCATCAAAATCATAACTTTCAAATTACCTTCATCCCAAAGCGGTAGTCAAAGATCCCTCAACAGAGTACTCTGGCCTGTGAGGAATTTCCCCAGCTGAGTGTACTCGAACAAGATAGCAAAGATCATCAACAATCATAATGCCTTCGTTTCCAAATAGCAAGCAGGGATTTATTTTCCCAACCAGAAGTTTGATACGCTTTAAATTGCATAAGTCATACATCATACGCATATTCATACATAGCATATAATGTTTCATGACAAACGCATACATAACATGCACGGTTCTCATTTAGTTTGAGAATCTCAACATATACATTACATGCATCATAACATTGCATGTCACTAACTTGATTTTTTTTCAGGTGGACGAATATCCTCAGAAAAGTTGTTCTCAATCACATGCAGTGTTCCCCTGGATTCTATTCAGACGAATATTCCTCTCAGAAATAATCAAACCAAAGATTCATTCTGAAGGGATCTCTCTTTTCAAATCACCTATCAGCTAAAAAACAAGCAACAAAGATCTAAGTCGATACCTCGGACGGTTCCTAGATGATCTACCTTCAGATCTAAGTCGATACCTTGGACGGTTCCTTAAATGATTTACCTTCAGATCTAAGTCGATACCTTGGACGGTTCCTTCATGATCAACCTTCAAAGATCTAAAGCCGATACCTCGGACGGTTCCTTAATGATCTACTTTCAGATCTAAGTCGATACCTCAGACGGTTCCTCATAAGATCAACTTTCAAAATCTAAAGCGGAAAAACTTTGGACAGTTCCGTAACGATCAGCCTCCCAGACTTAAAACGGTAACCTCGGACGGTTCCGAAACGGTCAACGCAGAGGTTTTCAAATCCTTCATCAAGATATAATCAATGGATTCATTATGATGAATAAACCATCAACACATTTGCCAGATGGCATCTGAAAGCCCATCTCAGGTAATGTTTTGATCTGCCAACAACATTTCTCAGACAACACTCAAATGCAATTTCCAACATCACTTCGGTGGAGGTAAGTGCAAATTTTCAGGGCATTTAAATATTCAATCATCTTCTACCTTCAGATTCCAATCAGTCTCTTTAGGTTTAAGAAGATTGAATAGGGGCAACTGTTATACCCCAAAATTTGCCCGCATCTTTTTCAAGAAGAAGACAACATACTTCTGTCTAAAAATTGGGAGTTTCATATAATCTTGGATTTTATTTCATAAATATCCTGATTTTATGAATACTCGGTTTTTAGAATTTTTCTTATACAGTATTTTGGTTCGCTGTTGAATTTATTCTTACACAAACGCTAAGTACTGTTTATCACTTCACACATGCTGTTTATTTGAGATTTATTTGCAGATAAATAGTACTGACGCAATTGGTACAGAATTAAATTTTTGCAGGCGCAAAGTCCGGGGATTCAGACTGTACTGGTAACGAGTAAATTATTATTAGTTCTTTTGTTTCCCGCTAATTTTTGGTACTATATTCTATTATTTTCAAAATATTTTCCTTTCTTTTCAAATCTCTTTCTTTCAAAATCAAATCCTAACTTTATTCTATACATCTCTCTTTTCAAACCCTACCATACACTTTCTTTCAAATCCTACTACCACTCAAATTTTCCTTTTTTGTACGGAATCACTTCATTCCTCAACGTCTCTATCCTTCTTTTCACTCTATAAATACCTCTCATTTTTTTTCATAAATTCTCACATCAAATTTCAACTCATCTCTCAAATTTCTACCTCATATTTATTTTCTATTCTTCCCCGGCAAAAATGGCGAAGTGGATGGATACGTGTTTTCTTATGGTCATCACCGTCTTGGTGGTGATCATGTCCTTTTTCTGTCTGCATAGTCCTGAAAAATGCGGACCTGGGTTGCTTACACTCCCGATCATCTATATGCTGTTATTTATAGCATGGTTTTTAATCGTCATTTTTAAAGTTTGTCGTATCTTTTGTTTTCAAATAATGTACCGTTTATTTGTCGTACTGTTCATTATATTATGTAATATTTGTACTGTCAATATTAAATGTCGTACTATCTGTCGTACTGTAGTTTAAATTATCCAGATAATATTTTGTGTGTTTTCTGCTAGTTAAATATTTATTTTTGGGTTAATGAACTTTTTCGTCCCTCTAAATATTGTAGATTTTGTTTTTAGTCCCTCCAAAATTTTCCTTTAAGAAATCGTCCCTTCAAAATTTTTCTTCTGAACTATTGGTCCCTAACGTCAAATTTCGTAGCTAATCGGTGGCTAAAGTCGTAGCTAATCTGTAGCAAATTTGACGTTAGGGACCAATAGTTTAGATGAAAAATTTTGAAGGGACGATTTCTTAAAGGAAAATTTTGGAGGGACTAAAAACAAAATCTGCAATATTTAGAGGGACCAAAAAGTTCATTAACCCTTTATTTTTTTGTGCCTTAAATATTTTTCAAGGTTATTATCGGTAATTTTGTTCGCATACAATATATTTTATTTATTTATCATGTTTGTGTTTTTCTAAAAACTCATGTAAATAAATTTTCACCATTAACACAACAAAAAACAAAAAGAAAAAATTAACTTTAACTGTTGAATTTTCACTTTAACTGTTACGTTAATGCCCGAACAGCCAGTTGACAGTCAAACCCGCTGACAGTGCAATTCTCCGTGTTTTGTACCATCAATCAAATCAAACTTTTGCATTTCAAAATTCCAAGATTTTTGTTCTAGAAGTCTTCTGATAATCACATGATCAGCAGAGACTCAGCACTGCACAAAAATCAGGTACGCTAAACTGTCTCCTACACGAACAGTCCCTAACTAGGGTTTTTGTTTTTTTTCAGGGGAACAAGTTTTTTGAGACCTCAAATTGATTTCATGGACCTCCATATATCTCAAAGTACCACCATACAAATTTTCAAACTTCAATTCGCTCAGACGCACAGTCAGCAGCTTAAACAGTCAACAGACGACTAGTTTGACCGAAAAGTCAACAGACAGTCAAAAATGAAATTTTTTGTCAACATCCATATTTTGTCAAAATATTCATCATTTGATCATTGGTTGATCATAATTCATCAAGAAAAGATCAAAAATCAGCAAAACCCTAAGTTTCAAAATTAGGGTTTTCTCCTAAAAAGTCAACTGAACTTTGACTGGCCATAACTCTCTCCTCGTTCATTCAAAAAATTCCAACCAAAGCTTGTTTTGAAGGAAATTCAATTATCTTTCAAATGAAATTGATCCCATGGTCATTGGATTCACCATTTGAAAAATATGAGCTCAGACATTACAGGTCATTTTCAAAGTCAACAAAAAGTGGTTTTTTGTCAAAGGCCATAACATCAAGATAAATTCTCCAAATGAAAAAAAGTTTCCAAAGTAGCTTGTAGAGGACATCTTGAGGTTTCTAAAAAGTACAAGAACTCCTTCATATGATAAAAATTGAGGGATTTATGCCTTGTTGAAGTTGGCTATATTTTGGGAAAATGCATGAAACCAACATTGATCAAAAATGTTTTTTTCCAAAAGGGGCCAAGTTTCCATGATCCAAACATGATTCTAACAATGTTAAGGGCCTCCCACGACCAACCTAAGGCCCATAGCATTTTTATTTCTTTTTTGGTTTAATTTTATTACATTTAAAGTTAAATTGAAAAAGAAATGGTGAAGGATAATGATACAATGCTTGATTCTTAAGCTAAAGCCACCAAGAATGATTCAACTCTGCAGCAAGAGAAGTACATAGAGGCCTAGAGCAAGAGGTTGAAGAAAATTCAAAGCCATGGCCAAAGAATTCAAGATTTTTTATATTAAAAAATTCAAAGTTCAAAAAAGCAATCAATGCTTGATAGCTTCAATTTTAAGCACTTCATTGCTTATAAATGAAGTAGAACACTTCAGTAGAACAGAACACACGAATTGATAGCCATTCCTATGCTTGTACCATGCTTGTAACAACTTGAAAATTTCAAAGAAATTCAAATTTCGAATTTTGAGTTTAAGCCATTTTCAATACAAAATAAACACTCAAACACGATCATTACACTTCACTGAACCTATCCAGATCAATTGCAAGTCTTGAAACCTCAAGAACACGCCCCTATAGCTCACGGTTTGCTCAAACATAAATCTACCAAAATATAATCATACATGCATATTTAGCAAGATGTAATCGCATATTTATGTTTGGTTTGAAGCTCTGGTCGTTTCTGGAGCTTTAATTGAGTTTTAATGGACGTTTGAAGCGTATGCCATTTTAGGGTTTCATGAGCTTGAAATGGGATTTTTCGCTAGAGGCAAAATTAGACAAAACTAATGGCATATTTGAACTCAGTGGATCAAGGCTAGTTGATTTCATAGGTCGCGAAATTTTTTTGCATGAGTTTACCCCTATTCGCTATTTTGCAGGTTTGAGATTCACTTATTACAGCGTTGTTTTTACAAAAGCGCTGTTAAAAGTGGCGGCGAGAGGTTGAAGATGATGAGGTGTCCTCACCTGAGTGGCCAGGGCGCGCGCGCGTTTTAATTTAAATTTTCTCTGATTCAGTGCTTTGCAGGTGATACACGTGCCATGCTCCTTCGCTTCAGTGACCATCAGATCATGCCAGTCCCTCAATCCAACGCCCCAGACACGCTAGTCCATGATATGGACTTACCAGCTAGCAACACATGATCCAGATTTAATATATATTTTACATTTTTCTATTTTATTTATTTTTCTTTGCAAAATTAATTTAAAATAGTTTTAAAATTCAGAAAAATATACAAAAAATATTTTTAAGTTGATAAAATATTGTTTTAATTTTTTACACAAAAATATTTTATTTTTCTTAATAATAAAAATATTTTGTTTAATTAATCAATTTATATTCAAATATTTCATTTTAAATATTTCTAAACCATCAAAAAATCAGAAAAAAAATATTTTCTTTTTATTAAATTAAGTTTATATATTATAAGCTAATTTTGTACATATTTAGAATATTTTTCTCTTTAAGTTTAATATATGTGTATAATTATTTGCATAATTATATGTTAATTAACTTAATAATTTCAAAAACAATTTCAAAAATCCCAAAAAAATTAGTTTTGTTTTAAAATTAATTAACAAACATTTTGAACATATTTTAGACTTAATTTTTAGGTTTAAATTTTATTTCTCATTTTTCTCATTTAATTAAATTAATCATGCATTAATTCTAATCAAAATCACCCATCTAAAAAAATCAAAAATATTCTCCCTTTATCTTATTGCAATTTAAATTGATAGATAAGTGTATAGGTTGTCAAATTCATGTAAATAGCGTAGTTTACATTTCCCGCACAATCGATGTAATGACGTAGATTTACTTTCCGCATTTTACATTCCCGCATTTTAATTCCTGTACATATAAAACTGCGTGTATGCCAAGAATAACAACTGAAGCGTTAGGTCACTAACTTCAAAGACAAAAATATCTGAATCAAAACACAATCACACTTGCACCTCTAAGGGTAATCCCTCTGTTACTCTTTTCAAAATCAAATTCTACAGTTTCAAATGCAAAATCCAAACTTTTGTTTACATCCGGTCAAAGGATAATTTTCTAAAAGAAATGGGAAAGGACCTTATAAACTTAGGGTAGATCTCCTAATTGCTTGCTCAAATCAAAACAAAACAACAAATGTCTCATATATCATTGTTTTTCAAAATAAAACTTTCAAAAAGACAATACTTGGTATATATTCAAACAAGGATCATTACGAAGTTAAAGCTCTTTTTCAAAACATCTTTCGAAAGATAAAACACTTTGTATACATCCGCACAAGGATCATTACAAAGTCAATTTACAAAATGAATTTTAAGATCACATACAAGCATTTCAAGGCAAGACAAAATGATTCAAACAAGCGAGCTAAGCAATTAAGAGCCCATGGATAACCATGGATACAAAGGGGTGCTAATACCTTCCCTTTGTATAACCTACCCCCGAACCCAAAATCTCTTAAAGGTCTTTTTCTGTTTCTTTTATAAACCTTTCCTTAATTGGATAAAATAAAAGTCGGTGGCGACTCTCTGATTTTCAAAACTCACAAATAAAAGAAGAGTCATATCGTATCTCTCACGAGATATAAAAAACCGAGGGCGACATATATCATTAGACTCTATAATAAACTCATTCAAAAAGCGTAGGCGGATTTCTTTAGAAATTAATTGAGTAAGTAACAATTTTGTATCAAAGGCATCACACATTTCTTATTTTATCTGCATTTTTATTTCAAAATATTTTTTTTATTTGTAACCTATCAAAATAATTGATTAATAGTATTTACAATATTTACTTATAATTTTAAAATAATAATATTATGTTTGATACGAGACTAGTGAAGAACCAAAATTGTTTACATGTTCAAATATGCCTACAAACCTTCGTTAAATAATTCCACATATCCAATAAACTTTCCAAAAATATTTCACATCATACAATTAAGTTAGTTTCTTATATAAATATAGTTTTGGTGGTTAAAAGGAACAATTTATCTTCTTGGGTGGGTTATCATGGTTCATAAATCCAAAACGTTTCGCAGTCCACTTAGACAAATGGAGAAATATGGTGAAATTTCAAAAGGTTTTGGATTTATAAACTGTTTTGACCTACATTGTTATGGATGTATTGCAAAAGATAAAATTGAATCACTATTTGTAATTTTGTTCACAAATTGGATATTTTACTAGTTTTTTAATGCACAAATATTTATCTAATTTATTAATATTCTATGTACTCCAATCAAGTCAATTTTAAAATGTATTTTTAGAGATAAGCTTGGACGAAAAATTCGTCAATAAATACATCTATATCATTGGACTGTATAACGAACTCATTTAAAATGTACTGGCGAATATCATTATAAATGTTTATGGTAATTTATATTTATGTAATTACAGGCATCACCAATTCCTTATATCTACATTTCCATTCCAAATTATATATTATCATTATCAAACTATCAAAATAAAAGTTTTGTGGTATTGAAAAAACTTACTTCTGATTTTAAAATAGGAACAAAAGAATTTATATGAGATTGGCGAAGAACCAAAAATGCTTAAATATTCAAATTATCCTACAAACATGCCTCAAATATTTCACATAATACTAAAAACCTTCCTCAGTTATTTCAGGGTATCCAACAATCTTCCCTTAAATATTTCACATCAAAGAAGAAATTTTGTTTCCTAATATAAATATAGTTGTCGTGGTAAAAAATTCACAAAACTTCTTCCTAGGTTATTGTTGTTCGTAAATCCAAAATCTTTTGCAATCCACATAGAGAAATGAAGAAATATGTTGAATTTTCAAAATGTTTTGGATTTATAAACTAATTTGACCTAGATTGTGTTAAATATATTGCAAAAGATAAAATTGGATCACAATTTGTAAATTTGTTCAAAATTGTACTTTTTAATATAGTTGATTCATACATAAATCTTCCTCTTATTTAGTAATATTGTGTGTACGCTAAGCTTGCACGAAAAGCTCGTTAATAATTATATCTATATCATTAGACTCTATAATAAACTCATTCAAAAAGCGTAGGCGGATTTCTTTAGAAATTATTTGAGTAAGTAACAATTTTGTATCAAAGGCATCACACAATTCTTATTTTATCTGCATTTTCATTTCAAAATATTTTTTTTATTTGTAACCTATCAAAATAATTGATTAATAGTATTTACAATATTTACTTATAATTTTAAAATAATAATATTATGTTTGATACGAGACTAGTGAAGAACCAAAATTGTTTACATGTTCAGATATGCCTACAAACCTTCCTTAAATAATTCAAAGTATCCAATAAACTTTCCAAAAATATTTCACATCATACAATTAAGTTAGTTTCTTATATAAATATAGTTTTGGTGGTTAAAAGGAACAATTTATCTTCTTGGGTGGTGTAACACACCGATTCTCCGACACCGGTAATTATCATTAAATTGGTTAATTGCTAATTAGAATGCAAATTGGTCTTAGTCCATATCATCTAAGCATAATTGTATTAGAATCCTTAAGAGAAAGCAATGGAATTGGTTGGAATTGAACTAAGTGGCATTGTTGTAAATACCACTTAGTTAAAGGGCACATTGGACCTAAAATATTATTTGCATGGGAACATAAGGGCATGTTTGGTAAATGAGCTATGCAAATCAGAATTATGAGAGAAAGAGCTTAGAAGCATGGAGAAGAAAGAAGAGCTTATATGCAACAAGTCATTTTCGTAACTCTTGGTATAGCTCCATTAAAACAGTAATATCTCTCTGCTCGTAACTCCGATTGTAACGATTCTGGTTTCGTTGGAAAGCTAACGAAATTCTCTACGATTTGCATATATGATTCGCATTTGTAGGTGTTGTATTGATAGAGATAAATAGGTTTGAAGTTAAGGAATTCATGCTGAATGTGTGTTAAGGTGTGGCTGCGGATTTGATGATGAAGAAGATGAATTTTTAGGCAAGAAGAGAGTACCATGGCAGCATTAATGTTGTGTTAACCTCCATTTGATCCAAGGTGAGTCCTTCAGATAGAAACTTGGGAAATTGCATGCAAGGGTTGTATTTGGGGTTTTGGGATTTTGGGAGATAATTCATGAACCTTGATGCTAGTATGCTTTTGATGAGTAATTCTAATTGCATGTTGATAATCAATGTTTCTTTACTTGCTAAATTGTGATATGTGTAGGTAGAAATATGATTTAGAATGTTATAGCATGTTGGATTGGTTTGAATTAAAGTTGGAATGGATTTAGAACTCTTAAAATGCAGAATTTTTGGGTCTGTCAGTCATGTAACCGGTTACATGTGTGAAAAAGGGTGAAAAACGCAGTTTTTGGGTCATGTAACCGGTTACATGATTCATGTAACCCGTTACATCACTGTTTGGGCAGATTTTCCAAAACTTCGAAAATTCATAACTTTTGCGTCGTAAGTCCGTTTCGCGCAAACTTTATATCGTTGGAAAGCTAGTAATACGTACTATCTAATAAGATAGGTCCCCAAACCAGAATATTAACTTATCACGAGAATTTATGTATTTCCGGTTGTTATTAATTATTATCTCATGGATTAAGTAGAATGTTTATTTTTATTACGAATATTATATCCATGTTTGAGATGATATGCAACTATGTGATGTGCATGAAATCCTGTTGACACCGTCGTTTTGGTTAAACGATCGGCTTTAATTGACGCTTGTTATGCGTGAGGTATGCTAGAATCAAAGTGGGCCAATACCGGGTGGTAAGACACCATTGTGTATGGACTAGTTTCCAAAGATACCATTGCGATGTACCTGCAGGGTCTTTCAGGGCGTTTCCTAAAGGCGTAATACATCGGCGTTCTTGGTATGATTTACACACCCGAGCTATCGTTGTGATGTACCTGCGGGGTCTTTCAGGGCGTTTCCCAAAGGCGTAATACATCGGCGTGCTTGGTATGGTGGAGTTGTGATGCCAATTAGGCGATATCACTTGGATAACTCACCTATAGTGGTGCCACGTAGGCTACACCACTAGGCTCCTAACTGGATGGGCTTGTACAGTCAATTAGGCGTATTCGCACTTGTGGATACCATATTGCGTATGGATGATGATGAGGCTATGACGCCGTGTAGGCAACGTCATCGCTATAACTCGTCACGGATGGAATGCCACATAGGATCTATCTGTTTCATCTAGCGATGGGTCTTGTGCGAGTTTTCTTGACGACAGGTACTTGGTTACTCACCGAGGGTGTGTGTGCAGCCCTGATAGTTGGTTGTTACCGCTTCTGGATTCCCCGTACATAGGTATGGGTCTGCATACGTGTTTGTTGTACTGTCTGTGTACTTGTGATACGATGACTCTTATGGAGGACGATTCATGTGTTTGCTCCGTACTTGTACCGGATGTGAGGATAAACCGCGGATCAATGGTGGATTCGGTTTTGATGCATGTACCCTGTAGATCCAAGTGGACCTATAGGATAGGAGGACTCACTGAGATTTAGTAATCTCACCCCAATCAACTTATATTTTTTTCAGGTGCAGTTTAGTAGCGTTTGGACAGTAGCAGGTTTGGACTGAAGACTTGGAAGTGGTGATGGCTCGGAGACCTCGTCAGATCTCATTTTCCGCTGTAAAGATCCATTGAAGACACATGTTTTGTTATTCCTAGTAAAATTTCATGTTGTATTCAATATGGATCTTTCTATAACTATAGCTTTTGTATGTACTCAGTATCAACTTTTAACGTTTCATGCATAATATACTAGTCAGTTATGTATGGGGTGTTACAGTTGGTATCAGAGTAGGTTGATTCTCGGCCGAGCCATGAGACATCACTATCAATTCCTTTCCTCCTCACATGTGTGCGTTGCTAGCCTGATTTTACTGATATCTCATTCAGTTGTTGAACTTGATCAACTCATCGACTGAGTGTGAGACAGTAAAATTACGGCGGAGCAGCCACGAGGACTCGTAAACATGTAAATGTCGTGAACCCAAGTAGAAAGGATCGGTTGGGTGGTGAATTGTATATGGAAGCTGGATTTATTGGACGACGTAAGTAGAAGGAATATTGGAGTTGTCAGACTTAAGAGGAGCGTTTGACGCAAAGAAGTAATACCTGAACTGTCAAGGTGTAGATTGAGACAACTAGACCCCCCCGGATTTTAAATTGGACGGAGTGAAACTTTCTCTAACTCTTGGTAATAGCAAAGGAAATCCAAACAGATTGAATAGGAGCCTTGTAAGTGATGTTCTTCGAAGATGTTGAGCTGGGAATTAGTAGGATTCAGTACCGATGATGTTGTCGGTGTTGGGCGTGACTGATGAGCTGATAGGACAGAATAACCTTTGGAAGTGCGGACACATAAGTCAGAATTTTCTGATTACACTGGTACGGACAGTAATTGGATGGGTAGAGTATTAGACCCTGATTCAACTTGACGTACCCTAAACGAGAGTGGTTACATAGTAAGGGTTGGTGGAATGTACGAGTGTGGTAGCTTACGATTAGGCGAGGCTTGAATACCCGGTCGATAGAAGAGGATGAGTATTTATGTTCTTATCATTTTGTATTTAATCTCTAGAACTACGCTAGACGGAATATGAAATGATGGAGAAGCGTGAAATACAGTAACCTAAGTTTTTGTTAGTTGTTGTTCGTCTGACCCCGAGTGAAGCCATAGAACTACGCTTGGCGTTGGGTGTCAAGGCAAGTAAGAACTAGATCTATCTGGAACGTCAGTAGGATGATCACAGTTGCGTTGGTTGTTAGGAACCATAGTATTCCTATCTGAACTGAATTATCCTTGGAATCTCCTGCACGTGTGGGACGAGTGGGTACGCGCACTGCCTGGTAATCCGAAGTTGAACTTCAAATCTTCGTGCTTGGCGTTTTAGCGTTCCGAGTAAGTAAACCTTGATGTGTAGCACTCTCAGGTTTTAGCATCCTGAGGAGTGTGATTCGAAGGACTTGAGGAACGATGAACCTATTGGAGGCCTGTTCAGACACTTGTCGGTTGCAACTATAGGATACGCGTGGGGATCATTATACGCCACTAAGGTAGGTTACCTGAATACATGGCCTCGGAGTTGGACCACCATGTTGGTACTACCAGACGAGTATAATGCCACAGTATCGCTATCGTGCACAAGATTCGTGAGTCATCCTTTTTCCGACAGGTGCGGGACAAAGGTGATTTGAAGCTCAAGGTAAAATTCTGATTTGGCACTTGTGAGATGCAGATCCAGACTCTCATAAGGTATGTGGGATAAGGATCCATACGTCGCGCTCGATAGTATAAGAATAACTAGACAGGCGATGGTGGGACGGATCGAGATCTGATACTATGCTTATAGAGATTCTGAATGATCATGCTCGCGCAGGTTAGAGTCAGATTATACCTTACAAACGTTCTCGTTTCATGAAGTGTTAAGTTGGCAATTTTGCATGAGTGTCTAGAGTGGGACTCATGTGCGGTCATGATATCCTGGTCAGCATAGTGAGAGGCTATCATGTATCATTGGCAACCGGTGATGGAATATGCGAATTGTATCTTAGACTAGTTTGATGTGTGACGTATCTGGTAGAGTGTCTGTAGATACTCTGAGTGTAGAAATGTCAATCTTGGTAAAGCATAGACATTTTGGTTTGATAACTTCTGAGGAGTCTATAAGAGAGATGTTCGAAATACAAAGTGGAATTTCTTGAATTGTGGCTACACTCAGACCGTTGGAAGCACTGCAATGAAGGATGCAGTCGCCGAGGAAGTCAGTTTAGTGTCTGATTCGGAGGTGGAACATACATTATATGACTGTGTGAATGAAGTGTGGCTATGGGAGGATTGTTATATCAGTAAGTCGCACGAGTTATCAGAGGTGATACTACGCTAAGAGAATGAAGGTGTATGGTTGGGTAGAAGTTGTGTAGAACTGCTAGAGTTATCATGAGTTGCAGTACGTTTTTGAAGGGTTTACCATACCGTCTAAGCAACCAGACTTGTTGGAAGGGAAAAACATAGCAGTTGTACACTGTGGAAATCAGTGACAAGGACGAACCTCTAAATCAGTGAGTATTTGGGTCTCAATGCCCTGAGATCGAAACGTGTGCCTACGTTGAGGTAGATGAACTAATATGGAATGGCAGAGTAAGTAGAAACTTGATTCTGGAGAGTATGCAACTTCGAGGAGTAGTAGTCGACGATGGATGTATATGGAGTTCTGGCACGTGTTGTAATTGGACGACTGTAGATAAGGAATTATTGTGTATTAATGGGAACTAAGTGAATTATGGATATAACGTGACTCAGAGGATTTCAAGGTGTGTGAATTGTTGGAATCAGAGTAACGCAACGGATCGAGGAAGAATCAGATAAGTCTGAGGCAAGAATGAACGGACTATTTGTAGGAAGTTTGTTAGGATGGAAGTATCTTACTAAGGGAAACTCGTCAGAGCATCATTTCGTCTATCTTAGTCTCTTACGAGAGTTCACCATAACCCCGATAGGTGTTGATAGTGGGCCAACTCAAAAGAGACTTTGTGATTGACCTGTGGCTCGACGTTCGTAGACTATTGGTTGAACTTGTAAGCATTCGGGGCTAGACAGGGTATTGGGACCGTTGAAATGCTGAAGGCAAGTGAAGGATTGCAATTGACGTAAGTTCTTTGTGGTTATGCCTTGTGTACTATGATTGTACAGGAAGACTGGGACAATGGTTACAGGCCAGTTGTTGAATTTCGCCTCTCATCAGTAAAATCTTGTGCAAAGTTGTCGAATGTCAAGGCTATAGTTGCAAGATGATTACACCTTTACGGTTTACGGTGACAATTGTTATGTCTAAACTGGAGTAAGAGGTTAAAGTAAGGAGAATCAGTTGTATAAGTAAAGGTTAACTTGGGACAACCACCCTAACACTTTGGATACAAGAAGTTAAGACCAAGACATTTGGCTAACGCCCAACGTCATTGTATGGACTGATGTAGAGAGTAATATGATGTTTCGTCGTATGGAACAATGTTGTAGCGGGAATTCTTGAATGGGGAGTAATTCAAGAAGAGGAAGAGGTCAGTAACGTATGTGGAGTAAGGATAGACTCAGCAAAGGATATTTGTCCGAGAAGAGTGGATTGTTAGGGTTTTTAAAGTTATGGAAATCCAGTGCAGAGCAGTGGAGGTCAAGGACCTTGGAAAGGTCTTGTACCATATATGTTAAAACGAAGTATCTGCAGAGATGGGTTGCGTGAGGATTAAGGTTTCTAATCATTTGTTGTGGGACGCAAGCGTTTTGGCAGTTTTTCCCATTTTCGTATATAAAAAGGATAAAAATTCCTCTTTATATATTTTTATTTCACAACCGTTAGATTCTTATCAATGATCTTTCAAAACTTATTATTAGAAGGGTTAAGAATTCCTCTCTTTGTCACGCGAAAGTGAAACTCTCGTTTTGCAATTAACATCTATCCCCTCTTCTTCTTTTTTTTTTCTTTTCTTCAACAAATTTTTTTTAATCTTCTTTAGATGTGTGTTTGAGGAGTGAAATATGTCAAATTATATGTATTGAGACCTTTTATTTTTATTATTTTATTTGTTAAGCTTTCAAATCTCTTTTAAGTCTTTTGATACGAAGTGCCACCATTTATATTTAATAATAAGTTTATTTAATGACTCAATGAAAAATATGTCACTGTTTTATATGGATTAAAAACAACTTGTAAATTATTTAAAAAAATAGAGCACATAATAAATTAGATAAAATGCACTATTTAAAATAAATAGTAACATTAAATACATTAAAAAATACGATAGTGAAAAATATAGAGATGAACATAATGTTCGGAAAAAAATTATAAATTGATTAAGCGAAGCAATCTGAATCAAGCCAATTAATTTGGTTTGGTTCCATTTTAACAAATATTAAAAACCGAATTAAAATAAACAGATGAAACTATTATCAATTTGGAATTTTTTTTTTTAACAAAAACTAGCTCAAACCGAATTGATTACACTCCAATTCATTATAAAGTTACATTTTTTTAATAATTCATACTCACTGATTCTCTCTTAAAGATAGATTTGTAAATTATTACAAATACTCAACAAATTTATTACTCAAACTATTTCTTTTATGGAGTCTTATATTTAAAGTATTACTCTTGTTTTTCTTATTCAAATCCAATAGATTGCTTTTTCATCTAAATGGCTTTGCACAACACGTTGCTTATTTTATTTTGGGAGAAAAAAACACCCTTATAATAATTTCAGAAACTTGTATAATCATTAAAATTCACATTAATTGTACTTCTTCCCTTTTACAGCATCCTTGTTAATTAGTTTTTGTTGATCATAAGAATGCTAGAACAATTTTGTTTACATAAACAATTTACACACAATTCACGTGTGCCCCAAAGGTGACCTAAACTCAATTATACATGACCCTTCTATGAATACTGCCAAGACAATTTATGAACCATTTAAAGTTGTAATAGTACAACCAACTTGTTAGATTTATCTAAAAGATTAATTTATATTCACTATAGAAAGAATATGAAGAAAATAATAATAATAATAATAACAATATAATAATAATAATAATAACAACAAAATAATAATAATAATAATTATTATTATTATTATTATTATTATTATTATTATTACAAAAATAATAATAATAATAATAATAATAATAGTTATAATATGTATAATAATAATGATACATATAATAATAATAATAATAATAATAATAATAATAATAATAATAATAATAATAATAATAATAATAATATGTAAAGTATATATGAGTTTGTTAACGAGTGCACTCAGAACACTGATTATTACTCTCTCTGATCCTATTTATAAAAAAAAAAAATCTCTTTTTAAATTTATTAGATAAATAATATATTTGAACATGTTCAAATATATTATTTATTTAATGTATTTAAAATTATTCAAATATATTATTTATTTAATATATTTAAAAAATAAATGGGAGAGGTATATTTCCCAAATATATAATATCTTCACTTTCCGCTATCTCTATCAGCTAGCTAGCAGGGAGCACAATGATTTTAACATTTCTCAAAAAGATAGAAGCAGACATGCAATGTGTTAGTGGGGCATATTTCTATAGAATGATAAAAGTGGTTCCCAATCATAAAAGTAACTTGGAGTGGGAAACCACAATTATAATTTAATATGATTCTTTTTTTAGACCCTAGCTTCATGATTTTATCTTTTTTCTCTTTGTTAGTGGGGTTGGGATATGGCCACACCAAGACTTGGATTCTTTTGATATATTCATTTCACTTTGGTGATATGAATTTCATAGTGGTCCATGCTTTAGTCCCCCACTCAACGGCTTTCTATTAAACTATGAAATAACACATTTATGAGACAGCTTCATGTTGTGTTCAACATTATGGTTCAAGATAGGTACAGTATGATATTTATTTTTATTTTAATCAAGAATATGTTCTAAGATAGGTAAATATGATGTATAAAATACTTTAGATTTAAATTTTTATTTAGAGTTTTATTTAAAACTGAATAAATAAATAAAACTGAGTTGGTCATTCATTTTTAAATATTTTATCATAAATTTTATGGTGCAATTTTAAACAGGGGCAGAGCTACAGGGTGTAAAATTTTTGGACAAAATCAAAGACAAAAATTTTAGACAAAATCAAGGGCAAAATTAATAGAAAGAGGATGTAAAATTAGTAAAAATAAATTTTGAATCCGCCACTGATTTTAAATATCAATTTTGATTTTGTACTAATATTTTCTATAATTAAAAAAAATAATAATAATTAATTTGAAATGTATTCTGTAATGTGTCTGATATTTATACATAGACCGTTATGTATCCAAATCACAGTTATTTTTAAAGTTCTAATTAGAATCATTAGCTAATTAGGCTATATGGCTAGTATTAAGATTGGTAAATCATAGAGCACGAGTGAACATTTTCTCGATCAATTATGAAGTGAAAATCTCCACTCTAACTATATTAAGTACAATACTAGCTAGCACCTAACCCTCTCCATTTAACTATTTATGTAAGTCTCATAAAAGAAAGTAATTAAATCTAATTGAATTAATTAAATATTAATAATTTAAACATTAGTATTATTTTTATTTTGTTATATAATTGCATGATTTGTATTAGTCTACCATAAGTTTTAGCGTGGTAGATGTTTATTGAGCAAAACTTTGATGCTGAGTTGTTGAATGGTTGAGGATAAAGTGATTTGGTGAGGAAATCGGCAAGATGTTTTGGTGAAGGAAAGAGTAACAAATACATGATGTTGGCTTGTAATTTGCCAAGCATATCTTTTGCATTAAGCACGGTTTTAATGCATGATGTCAAAATTCATGAGGGATGTCATGGTACAAGCATATCTTTGAATACTTCAACGGATCCATCTACTTGGGGTTTGATTTTGTAAATCAATTTTGTTCACCCTGTTACAAATACGTTCATTTCACTTTGGACGCGAAGAGATTTTGTTTTGGTCATGGAGGAGAGGTAACGAAGAGTGTCATAAAAATTTGTCATTTTATATCTCGATTTTTGAATAACCAATCGGATAAGTAAAAATGTCATTGGTTCAATCTCCAGCAACAATATTTTTTATTTATTTTTAAAACTATGAAGCTCGCGCCATATACCTCTCGGTTTTTGCTTATTACCAAGAAAAAGATGCGAGTATTTATGTCGGATTTTGTTAATAATTGAGGGGCATAACCATTTTTTTGTTTTAAATCTCATTTTAACTTAATTGTATCGTTTTTTTACACATAACATACAAATTATGTGACAGAATCAGATCATTTGTATTTTATATAATTTATAATACCAAATTTACATTTTTTTACAAAATCATATGTACAATATTTACAATACTTATAATCACATTTGAAATACACAAAACCTCTAGCAAGAGAACCTATACATCTTTGAACTTATATATATTTGCACATATAATGACAAAACACCTGTACAATGCTTAAAAAAAACTAGTGTTTATGAGATTCAAGATAACACTACGCCAAATTTAAGCTGTAGCAGCGCAGCTACTAAAGCGCTTTTAGCAAAAGCGCTCTCGTAGGGCTCGCTAAAAACAAAATTAATAAACAAGGGAAAATGATGCAAAAAAAACGCTCTGGTAGGGGGGTTATGAGAGCGCTTTCAAAAATCGCTCTGGTAGGGGGGTATGAGAGCGCTTTTAAAAAGCGCTCTGGTAGGGGGGTTATGAAAGCGCTTTTAAAAGCGCTCTTATAGGGTGGGTGCTACGAAAGCGCTTTTGGGATAAAAGCGCTCTGGTAGGGGATGTTATTAAAGCGCTTTTGAAAAGCGCTCTGGTAGCCCATTTAAAAAATTATATATTTTACAAACACACGCGTTTTGTTTCAGATCCAAAACACGCGAACCTTCTTCTTCCTTTCGTTGCTCCGCCGTCCTCACTCCCTCTCCAGCCTTCAACCGACTCCGCCCCCGCCTTCCTCACTCCATCGCCACCCTTCAACCGTCTCTTCTCTGTTCAGGTTAGGGTTTTGTGCCGGAAATTTTCCTTTTTTTCATTGTTTGCTTTCAAAAATACAAAATTTTATTTAGGGTTATAGTTAATATTATTGGGGCTTTTTTAATTTATCAGTGATTTAGGTTTTATCAGTGTGATTTAGAGTATTGAAGACAAAGTTTGTTAGGTTTTTATCAGTGATTTAGAGTATTGAAGACATGTATCAAGTAAGTAGAAGATGTTATTGATAATGAGACCTACAAGGGATATCTGTTTCATCAACTTTTACATTATTCAAGATTTTCTATATGTAGTTAGTAATAATCACGTTTTTCTATTGTAGGTTGAGCTTCAAACAGTGGATGGACTGGTAAAGGATAGAACACAATGTGCCCCTGCCGATTATGTTCCACAGAATATGAATCAAGTAATTGTACCCCGAAGTCTTCTGTGGCAGGATCCTTCGGGGTACAGTTACTTGATTCATATTCTGTGACACAATACAACTTGGATAGAAATGAGGCGATGCAGGTTAAGTCCAACAAAACCTTCAAATTTCTAGTCCAACAACCCCTTCTCATTATTGCAACATTTATTGATTGAGTAAACATACACCCCTAGCTTACACCAACACCGTAATTTTCTACATACAAGGTATACAATTCATTTTTTATTAATTTATTCTATCTTAATTTCTGTGCACAAGTATCTATCTGTGTTAAAATATACCGTGTAATATACAAGTGTAGGAAAATAAGTATAGATATAGCATAGCTCAAAGATGAAGGAAAACGCTGAAGGGTAAGTAGTAGTAACTAGTTGTCATGTATTATTTGTCATAGAAATTAATATTCAACTTTTATTTGTGTCTAATTTTTCCTGTCAATTGGTTGTGAACTTTACATTAATTGTTGTTGCAGAGAAACTTCTTATATTGCTAAGAGATAGTAGAAAGCTCACAAGGATACTGGGCTCTTTTGATCAATTTGGTAACAACTTCTCAAATTCTGTAATTGTTTGACATGCTGTTGGTTGAGTTTCTAATAGTGTTCCTATCAATAACATGTAGCTAATGTTGTTCTTGAGGGTGTCTGTGACAGGATTATTGTTAGTGATCTATATTGCTTTATCCCTCTGGGCTATATGACGTGGCTGTGTTAAATTTAAGGTAAACTTTATGTACAAAATTTGTTGAACTAATTTACAATAAATGATATTCCATTCCATGTATTCAAGTTAGATATATAAAGTCCTAAATATTAATAAATTAATTTGTATTTATTGATATATTTAATTTGATTATTCTTTTTACACGACATATATATATATATATATATATATATATATATATATATATATATATATATATATATATATATATATATATATACTCGTTCTACTCTTTACCTTCTTATTTTAGAGCCTTTATATAATAATAATCTTATTTTGATTATATTATTTTTATTTTGCAGATTGTGAAGATTTTCAGTCATTTGAAGATGTTCAGACTTTGCAGGACTAGGACCGATTTAGTTGATTTAGTTGTTTAGGGATGATTTTCTTATTGTTATAATGTCATGTGAATTGGTTTAGTTGTTTTCATGTTAGAAATATGTGAATCGGTGTATATATATTTTGGATTAATTACAATGGTATAATTATAATGCATGTTTAGTATATAATCGAAATCGCTTCTTTGTTGAAATAATGAGATTACTGAAATAATGGGATTACGATATTAAATTATAGGTTTATGGGATAACAATGGTAAATTACAGGTTCATGAAAGAATGCTGCCATAAATGCAGGTTTAGAAATTATAAAAATAATAGGTTTATAAAAAAAAAACATAAAAAATAAAATAAAAAACGCAACCTACGAAAGCGCTTTTGGAAAAGCGCTCTTATAGGGGGGGCTATCAGAGCGCTTTTTCCAGAAAAAGCGCTCTAATAGGGGGGATACCAGAGCGCTTTTTCCAGAAAAGCGCTCTTATAGGGGGGTCTACCAGAGCGCTTTTAGAAGCGCTTTTGTTACCTACGCCAGCGCTGGCTTTCACAGCGCTTTAAAGCGCTTTTAAAGCCCAAAATAAGCGCTTTCGTAGGCCTTCCGTGTTGTAGTGTAAGATAGGAAGGCACTGGTGCAACGTGATCATATGTCATATATTTCTTCTTATGAGAATGGTGTTTCGTCGATAAATCCCTATAATTTGAATAAAATTTAAATTATGATAAGCTAACAACATTAACATTTATATATATATATATATATATATATATATATATATATATATATATATATGGATAAAGTTAATTCCTTATATCATGAATTGATAATGCCATTGGAGACAATATTAAATATATGTCTCATAACACAGTATTCACATTCAAAGTCTTTAGATTGTCTTCCAGATTATAAATACTTTTAATATAGTTATTAATTAACACACACAAAAGAACAAGTAATACATCACATATGAACTTTGCTTTTTTACCAACTAAATTATTTTCACAAAATTGTATTCCTCCATAGTTCTACATGTCAGTAAATATTAAACATGAATAAAAACTATTCAAAAATAAAGGTAAAATTTAAGTATTACAAATAATATCACTTACCCTCTCAAAATATTTTGCATATCTTCATCAAGATGATAGTGTAACTAGCATAACGTAACTATGATACTTTGCTTCAAACATAAAATAATTAGTTGCCAAATTTTCCTACATAAACACTCAGAAGAACAATTAATAATGTGTATCAAATTGAATTATAAAGGGTTAAATATACAAAATCTCCCTGTAATGTTAGCGAATTTTGTTTTTAGTCCCTGGTAAAAAAAAATTTGCAATCCCCCCTAACAATTTCCAAATTGCTTCAAATACTCCCTAACTGCCACATTGCAGCAAAGATTCTCTCTCGCTGCCTACATGGTAGTCCACGTGAATTTTTTTAATTTTTAATTATTTTATAATTCCACATGGAATAAATGTTATTTTATTAATTTTATAATAAAAAATTAATTTTTTTACTGCTTTTATTATGACAGGGTAAATAAAAATTCACTAGGTGTTCATAATAAAAATAGTAATAAAATTATTTAAAAATAAATTTATAAAATGTTAAAAAGAAAAGAAAAATATTTTTTAAAAAAAGTTATTTTTCTTTCAAAAATAATATATTTCTCTTTTGAAAATTAAAAGAAAATCCATGTAGACTGCCACATAGGCAACAAAAGAAAATCTTTATTGCAATGTGGTAGTCAAGGGGGTCCTTGAGGGAATTAGGAAATTGCAAGGGGGGGATTGCAAAAAAAAATTACCAGGGGCTAAAAACAAAACTCGCTAATATTACCGGGGGAGTTTATATATTTAACCCAATTATAAATGAAAACACAAATTAAAGCATATACTTATTTATGGATAAATGGTGTCATGTAACATTATTTATTCTCCTTAACCAATTTATTTGTAAATTGAATGTTCAATGAATCTAGGAAACAATACTTTTTCAATTTCTTTTCAACACACATCTCATGCAGGAACCTAATTAAAAGTTAATGCAAATGTTAAAACTTTATGTTAAAGCATGAAAATAATGAATATAAATTGAAATAACCGTAAAAATGATACTTTCGAGTACCACAATTGTATTATGTGTATGTCCAACCAATCGTCTACCTTAAAAAAATCCACAATACAAATCTAACGAAGCATATATTCTTGTTCTGGTTCATGTTTTAATTTGAATGCGCATAGGTCTAAAATCCCGTCTATCATCCTTGTTACCCTTAGAGTATTATCTAGTTGAGCTGTGTGTGAAGGAAAGAAAAACACTTAGAAAGGGGGGGGGGGTTGAATAAGTGTGACTTTAAAAACTTGTAAGATAAAAATAATGAACACAATTATTTTTATCCTAGTTCGTTGTTAACGAAACTACTCCAGTCCACCCCCTTAGAGTGATTTATCTCAACTGAGGATTTAATCCACTAATCCAACTGATTACAATGGTTATCCACTTAGAAAACTTCTAAGTATTCTAGAGTATACAGATCACAACTTGATCACTCTAGGAAATCACCACTTAGAAAACTTCTAAGTATTCTAGAGTCGATTGATCACACTGATCACTCTAGGAACCTTTTACAATCAATGTAAAATAATGTTTACAAGAGTATAGATTTCTTCTTATAAAGCTATAATCACAATAGTGATATTTCTCTTAAGATCTAAGCTTAACACTCACTAAATGTTACAAGAGTTTGTGAGGTTGAAGATGAAGTTCTTGAGCTTTGATTTTTACAGCGTTTTGGTATTTTGCGCAAGAGTTCTCTAGCTGCTTCTAATCAGAACTTCTATATATATAGGCGTTGAGAGAAGATGACCGTTGGGTTGCATTTAATGCTTTGTGTGAATAGTACAACGCTGCATTTAATGTTTCACACTTTTGTCAACTACCTCGAGCCATGCTTTTCCTGCTTTTACTGACTTTTTCTTTTGTAGCTTCTAACGTTCCTTTTGTCAGTCAGAGATTAGACTTAATAGCCTGTCATCTTGTACTTGCTTCTGCACTCAGATTTGTAGATAACAACGTTTGAATATCAGAGTCAATCAGCTTGGTGCAGAGCATCTTCTTGTCTTCTGACTTTGAAGAGCTTGAGCGTGATACCATTCAGAACTTCAGTGCTTCTGCTTCTTGTGAATACAAGATTACAATCACAAAGATGTTTTTGATTCATGGCAAACCAAATAAGCATTCAAACAACAAGGCGGAAGCAGAAAACTCAAAGAAAAGAAAGCATTGATCACTCATGATAGTACAGGTTGATCTATTATACTTACAGGTCGACTCAACACAAGCAGATCAAGAAGAATGCAGAAAACCAGCAGTTAGGTCGACCTACTGTCAACCCAGGTCGACCTAAAATGGAGAAAAATCCATATACTTCTGCTAGGTCGACTCACACATCATCTAGGTCGACTTAAATTGATGAAATTTGCATACCAGCCTGCTAGGTCGACCTACACAACAACTAGGTCGACCTAATCTGAGAAAATGTCCCCAGAATGCATTTGAAGAGGATTCTGGTCGACCTACTCCTTAAACAGGTCGACCTAACTGGGAGCAAAATTCTGCAAGCTCTGCTAGGTCGACCTAAGCACTACAAGAGGTCGACCTAATTGATCAAGAATGCCAAAAATTCTGTTTCTCTCATCTCCAACTGTTAAGCTATCATATATATTGTCCAAGGTTCATTATTCAAAGTAACACCAACGACTGAAAGATACACAAAGGCTTCTCATCTTCGTTCTTCGTCATCTCCAACACAATTACACATAATCATTCTTGCGTTGAGGGTTAGTGATCGAGTTCGATAACGTCCATGGAACGGAATTGAAGATTCCTAGTGGGTGAAGATTTGTGGGGTTTTTGGTGAATAAAATCTGCGGGTTTTGTCCTCCAAGATAGGTGTTTCTTGGGGGTTTTTATCAAGAGGCTTCATCGAGGATCCGGCTGAGTGTGAAGATTGAAGAACAAGGGTTCGAGGGAATTGAAGACACTGCAGAAAGGGATCAAAGTGAAGCTCTTGGATAACCTTGATCTGACTTAAGATTAAGGGGGAAGAAGATTCAAAGGATCGACATAATTGGTTTATGGTTTATCGCTTTGTTATCTTCTTTGTATATACTACTTTCAACATTAATGAAAGATTACCCAATTTCAGTTTTGGAATTGGGGGCAGACGTAGTCGTAGCGAGGACGATCGACGAACTGCCTAAACAAATATCATGTTCTTGTCGCTTTTACTTTTTCATTTACATTCTGTTCATATTTGGTTATAATAGCAAATTGATCAACGATTCGAGTGTTAAGATTGTGAATTAAGAACCTTCATAAACATCACAATCCACCACACATTGAATCACCTTCAATTTGATCATTATCACCAAGTGTTTGTATATTTGTTTCTATCACTCTTACTGCATTGCAAACATTGTCCATCATACAAGAAGTTAATCTGATTTTCAATAAGAGCAACGCTTTGATTCTGCAACGTATACTCTTATCACTTACCTCAAGTCTGTGACTGGTTTTAAACACATATATAATCCTTTCGATAGTGGTTCGGAATAGACGCGAGTCGATTCAGAATCACTTCCGCTGAAAAGTCGTTTAACTCCGTAAAACTGTGAACGATCTATTCACCCCCCCTCTAGATCCCAAGGCCAGCGTCTAACAAGTGGCATCAAGAGCTCTGGTTTATTCCGTGCTACGTGAAACACTTATTGGAAAGATGGCTTCCGGACCTAAAGGGGCTCACAATAGAGCTCCAGTTTTCAACGGTGAAAACTATGGCTATTGGAAGGATTGTATGTGTGTCCACATCAATGCAATTGATAGGAACATCTGGACAGCTATTGTCAATGGTCCCTTTCAGATCACCATGACAAATGCAGCTGGTGCAGTTGTTCCAAAACCAGAAAATACTTGGGATGCTGAAGATGAAAAGAGATATGCATACGATTGGAAAGCGAGAAACATTCTAATCTCAGCTCTAGGAGTTGATGAATACTATCGCGTTTCCCATTGTAGATCACCTAAAGCTATGTGGGACACATTGCAAGTTGCCCACGAGGGAACGGATGATGTCAAACTAGCTAGGATCAATACGTTAACTCAAGAGTTCGAACTCTTCCACATGGAAGATGGTGAATCCATCGAAAACATGCAGAAGAGATTCTTTCACCTGAAAAATCGGTTAAATTCTCTTGATAGACCTGTTTCCAATGCAGTTGCTACTAACAAAATCTTAAGATGCTTGAACAGGGAATGGCAACCCAAGGTTACAGCAATAAAGGAAGCAAATGATCTAAACACCTTAGACATTACCACTCTCTTTGGTAAACTAGAGGAACATGAACAACACCTTAAATGCCTTGACATGCATGAGAAAAGGGCAAAGAAAGAAAAGAACATGGAGAAAGAGGTAGAGAAGAAGTCAATAGCTCTAAAAGCTTCAAGCTTCAAGCTCCAAAACCTCAAGACAAGAGCCAAAGGATAGTGATACAAGTGATGACGAAGACTCCGATGATGAGGAAATGGGATTGTTTGTGCGAAGATACAACAAATATCTAAAGAAAAATGGAGCAAAACATTCTGACAAAGGCTTGATCAACTATAGAAAGCAATCAAACAAGTTCAAACAAGATGAGGACAACAAAGGAAAAATCAAAGGTCTTTGCTTCAATTGTGGGAAAGCCGGTCACTACAAACCGGATTGTCCATACCTTAAGAAAGAAAAGGAGAAGAACCAAAGCAAAGGTCATAACAAATCTAAAAGAGCCTACATAGCATGGGAAAGTGATTCATCTAGTGAAAGCTCATCAAGCGATGAAGAAGAATCAGCAAACCTATGTTTCATGGCTCATCAACACAAGAAAAAGAAAGCTGTAAGTCATCTTAAACCTGAACTCGTAGATAAGGTATCTCATTCTCAACTAAAACTTGCTTTTGAAGAATTACATAGAGATGCAATTAAAGCTTTCAAACTTTTGGCCTCAAATAAGAAAATATTTTCATATCTTGAATCAAAAGTTGAGAAAACCGAAAAGGATATGGAAGCTTTAAAACAATCTATGCTAGACATTCAAAAGGATAAAGTTGAAATAGATCCTACATCATGGTTTGGTTGTGAGACATGTCACATTTGGCAAAAAGAAGTAAGAGATCTAAAAGCCAAGTTAGACAAGGCTCTACAACCAAAAGTGACTTTTGCGGTTGATCCAAATAAGTTCAAAAGATCGTATACTCCTTTATATAGTAAATACACTTTTGTACCAAAAATATCAACTAGAAAAACTCCATATTCTCATCATATTACCTGTCATTATTGTTGCAAAAAGGGACATACCATTGAAAAATGCAAATTTAGGAGAATTTTAGTTCCTAAAGGAGTATTTCAATGGTTGCCTAAGTGCAACAATGTCTGTACTCACCATCCAGGACCCAATGAAGATTGGGGACCTTCCTCTCTAAATTAATTTTGCAGGAAAAGTGTCTTGACATCGCCGAAAGGTGGTGGTTCCTTGACAGCTGGTGCTCAAGACACATAAAGGAAGACATACCACTCTTGGTATGTCATCTATAAAGACAGATTGAAGAACCATACTTGGCAGAGGAAATGTAGGTGACCTGGCCATCACAAATGTATAAGATACATCACAAATACAGTTAACCCGAAAAACACAAAGGACGCATTACTTGATGTGCAATTGGCAAGTTGCATTGCAAAGAGATTTTAAACCTATTCTTAGCAAAATATTGTTTGGGACCATGTCCCGCATCCGGGAGAACATCAAGTAATCGATACTAGATGAGTTTTTCGCAAAAATCAAGCAAATCAAGCTGTGAAACATTCCATCAAAACAATTCATCATGAAATCTAGGAGTATGGCACACTAACAAGAGGACTCCACACAATGATGACAAAACACCTACATATTGAGAAAGCGGTAACATGTTTATTGTTCACTTCCAAAAATTTTATTGATGCTATAATATGCTATCAATTAACATGCTTATAGTGACTTCATATATGTTTATCTATATATCTCAATTACATATGTGTTTATCATCTCCACTCATAACATATCATAATTAGGGCATACAAGCAAGCAATTAAGCATAAATCCATCATATAGCAACATCTCTAAGTCATTTCAAACATTTTGAAGCAATTTAGGTCGACCTACCTTGTATCTGAGTCGACCTACAGAAGAAAAATTTCAGCAGAAACTAAAATTGTCCAGTTACGTCGACCTACTCACTCTTTAGGTCGACCTAAACTGGTTATTTTTCTCACTACCTCTGTTAGGTCGACCAGACCTTCATTTAGGTCGACCTACTGGTTCAAAAATTCCCAAAATTGGGTCTGTTAGGTCGACCCGACCCATCCCCATACATAACCATTCTTCATTCTTTCCATCTTCACTCATTCTCACTTCATTGTGTACGGCCAACCCTAATTCCTCAAAGTTAAAAAAGTGTCAAAATCATCTCTCTCTCTCACAAATCTTCAACAACCATGCCTCCAAAATCAAGAAAGGGAAAGGAAGTTGCGTTTGGATCATCCTCACAACCGGTAAGTGCTGTAGCCCTTGTTCACCCTGATTGCAGAGATAATTTTGAAAAATGGCAAATGAAAAGGAAGGTAGTGAAGCAATATATCTTTAACCAACATGTTGCTAAGAATATGCATCCTGATGTTGTTAGTCTTATTAAGCATCAGAACGCTCACCCCCTTTTGGAATGTGCCACACCGTACTGTGAGAACACTGTTAGGGCCTTCTATGCAGGGTTCACAAGAGAGGAAGGCTGTAATTTTAGGTTTAAGATGGGGTCAAGATCTCATATTGTTGACAAACGAGCATGGATTAGTATCTTTGGTCTTACACTCTTGGGAGACGGTTCGTATAGAAGACGGTGACCTTCCGGCCAATTATGATCATGTCGCTTACATGACATCCATCCTCAAAGATCCTGCTGTTCTTGACAAGCAAAATGAATCCGTCACAGCCGGTCACCTAAAAAGGGATCCCAGGCTCCTTAACTGGATTATCTCAAGAGTCATTCGACCACGAGCAGGCGGATTTTCCAGAATTGAAAGGAATGAGATTGTGTTAATGTACCTGATTCAAAACAGGACGCGTGTGCACTGGCCACACTTTCTGACTGCCAAATTTCAAGAGATACAACAAAAGACTACTGCTTTATGCTATGGCTCGATCATTCAAACCATAGTAAACCACTTTGGCATGAAACTGGATGGGTTGTCTTATGTGCACATGAAACAGAACCAGGATTTCTCTCAAACAACTTTAACTCTCATGGGATATCATTGGGATCCGAATAAGAAAACCTACTATCTTATACAAAAGGGAACCGGAAGAATTATCTACAACTATGATGATCCTACTGAATTTGGTCATACTGTAGGAAATGAAGAAGAGGGAAATGATCAAGAAATAGCAAATGATGAGGATCAAACCATGGAAGATATAGCTCATGACACGAATCCAAATTGGCAATATGTTCCGTCTCAAGAGGAAGAAATCCCTTGGGGATACACGGCTCCACCTCCACAAGATCAGTCCAACATTATCTCCATGCTTGAAAATATGCGACTTCAACAACAACAACATTTTGAATCACAACAGCTCCAGTTACAGACCATGCAACAACTTCAACAAGAGAGATATAATGAACAGCAACTTCAATATCAATCACAACAGCTCCAGTTCCAAACCATGCAACAGCTACAACAAGATCGATACGATGAACAACAACTTCAATATCAATCGCTATACGGCTTGATTCAAGACCACAAGAATGATTTTGAAACATTTGCATCCAACTCTGTCCTAAGACAAAATCAGTTTGAAGAAACTGCTCTGAATTGTCATGCAAACATAAGCCAAAGCTTCAATACTCTCAACTTATCTGTGCTGGATCTGTTGGAACAGGTTGAAGAAGATCGCCCGCACACGTTTCAGAGAGGAAGAGGAAGAAGGGGCAGGCGCTAGGATGCATTCTTCATCATATCATCATATCACTGCATCTTATCTCATCATAATTATGTTATATTTCTATGTGTTGTCACACTCTTTTGTAGTTTGCTTATATCTCGGATCATTGTTATGTTAAAATGTACTGCTAAACATGTTTGGATCTTATGTATCTTATGGTTTATCTATGTTATTTTATTGTCAACTTCACTGTTTCATCATTTTCATGTCATTTTATCTATGTTTCTCTCGTTGCTCTTCTACTCTCCTGTTTTCTCTTTGGTTTCTCTTTTTGATGTTGTCAAAGGGGGAGATAGATGCTGAGTGCTGAGTGTACGGGGGAGCTTTGTTGAGAGATTGCCTTGTTAAGAGATAGATGCTGAATGTACGGGGGAGCCTTGTTGAGTCTTTATCACTTACTACCAAAGCTTCGACTACTGGTTTGCCATCATCAAAAAGGGGGAGTATGTGAATACAAGATTACAATCACAAAGATGTTTTTGATTCATGGCAAACCAAATAAGCATTCAAACAACAAGGCGGAAGCAGAAAACTCAAAGAAAAGCAAGCATTGATCACTCATGATAGTACAGGTTGATCTATTATACTTATAGGTCGACTCAACACAAGCAGATCAAGAAGAATGCAGAAAACCAGCAGTTAGGTCGACCTACTGTCAACCCAGGTCGACCTAAAATGGAGAAAAATCCATATACTTCTGCTAGGTCGACTCACACATCATCTAGGTCGACCTAAATTGATGAAATTTGCATACCAGCCTGCTAGGTCGACCTACACAACAACTAGGTCGACCTAATCTGAGAAAATGTCCCCAGAATGCATTTGAAGAGGATTCTGGTCGACCTACTCCTTAAACAGGTCGACCTAACTGGGAGCAAAATTCTGCAAGCTCTGCTAGGTCGACCTAAGCACTACAAGAGGTCGACCTAATTGATCAAGAATGCCAAAAATTCTATTTCTCTCATCTCCAACTGTTAAGCTATCATATATATTGTCCAAGGTTCATTATTCAAAGTAACACCAACGACTGAAAGATACACAAAGGCTTCTCATCTTCGTTCTTCGTCATCTCCAACACAATTACACATAATCATTCTTGCGTTGAGGGTTAGTGATCGAGTTCGATAACGTCCATGGAACGGAATTGAAGATTCCTAGTGGGTGAAGATTTGTGGGGTTTTTGGTGAATAAAATCTGCGGGTTTTGTCCTCCAAGATAGGTGTTTCTTGGGGGTTTTTATCAAGAGGCTTCATCGAGGATCTGGCTGAGTGTGAAGATTGAAGAACAAGGGTTCGAGGGAATTGAAGACACTGCAGAAAGGGATCAAAGTGAAGCTCTTGGATAACCTTGATCTGACTTAAGATTAAGGGGGAAGAAGATTCAAAGGATCGACATAATTGGTTTATGGTTTATCGCTTTGTTATCTTCTTTGTATATACTACTTTCAACATTAATGAAAGATTACCCAATTTCAGTTTTGGAATTGGGGGCAGACGTAGTCGTAGCGAGGACGATCGACGAACTGCCTAAACAAATATCGTGTTCTTGTCGCTTTTACTTTTTCATTTACATTCTGTTCATATTTGGTTATAATAGCAAATTGATCAACGATTCGAGTGTTAAGATTGTGAATTAAGAACCTTCATAAACATCACAATCCACCACACATTGAATCACCTTCAATTTGATCATTATCACCAAGTGTTTGTATATTTGTTTCTATCACTCTTACTGCATTGCAAACATTGTCCATCATACAAGAAGTTAATCTGATTTTCAATAAGAGCAACGCTTTGATTCTGCAACGTATACTCTTATCACTTACCTCAAGTCTGTGACTGGTTTTAAACACATATATAATCGTTTCGATAGTGGTTCGGAATAGACGCGATTCGATTCAGAATCACTTCCGCTGAAAAGTCGTTTAACTCCGTAAAACTGTGAACGATCTATTCACCCCCCCTCTAGATCCCAAGGCCAGCGTCTAACACTTCTGACTTCATGTTCTTCTGATGCTTCATAGTCCATGTTCTGATTCTGCTTGACCATCTTCTGATGTCTTGCAAGAGCATGTTCTGATGTAGCCATCCAGAACTTTCTGAATCAGTGCTTCTGGGCGCTGAATTGTGCATACTCTTTATGTATTTCCTGAAATGGAAAATGCAAAGGATTAGAGTACCACATTGTCTTAAACAAAATTCATATATAATGTTATCATCAAAACATAGAATATTGATAAGAACAAATCTTGTTCTAACAATCTCCCCCTTTTTTGATGATGACAAAATCATATATAATTGATATGAATTTGTAACCAGAATATCAGATGAAAAAAGACAATTACACAGATATAGCATAAGCATATAATCAGAGTGTTTGAATATGTCTCCCCTGAGATTAACAATTTCCCCCTGAAATTAATACTAGAAGAATTTATAAATAAAAGACTTCCCTGAGTATTTTTCCATTTCAGTTGAGACTTTCACTTTGCATAGAACTTCAGAATATTCAGAGCTTCTGCTTCTTGCTTCCATAGGACAGCTTCAGAGCTTTGAATTTCTCCTTTGTAATCAATTGAATCATAGCATGCTTGATTGTATCAGAACATTCTTGAATGTATCAGAGCATTTTTACATCCTGGAATGTATCAGAACATACTAAACAAAATGTATCAGAGCATGAATGTATCAGAGCATTCTTAAAAAAATGTATCATATCATTCTTCTTGCGTCTGATCTTGAAGCTTCTCAGCACTAAGCTAGCTTCAAATCTCCAAGATAATCCTTCTTTATAGAATTGCTTTTCCCCGTGTATTTGCTTCTAATGATGAGATTTTTCAAAATATCTTCAATCCTGCAAAAAACCTCAAAGATATAGAACTTGCAAATAATGTTAGGAAATGTTGAGACTTAATCCCAGTAACTGATATAATAAATCAATTCAATTATCCTGTTTCTCCCCCTTTTTGTCATAACATCAAAAAGCATTAAAAGATTCAGATGATAAAAGACACACAGAATGAAGAAGATAACATTTTCATTGATAAAATATCAGAAGATACAAAAGAGATGCAAGTCAAAGCAGATGCATAAAAACAAAGAGAACAGACTAAGACCAAAGACAGACTACGACGGGTCAAGCCTAGAAGCTAAGATGGCCAGAAGGTTCTTAATCTTAGTAGTGTCTTCCTTCTGATTCTTCATGAATGATCTGAACTCATCATGAGTATCCTCGTGCTTGTCCAGACGGGTAGCCAAATCAACTTGATTTTGTCGAAGAGCCTTCATAGTATTTATCAAAACAGAGGCAGAAGGTCCAACAGAAGAAGCATCAAAGCTATTGTCCAAAACAGAAGGATTCTCAGTATTTGCTTCAACCATGAGAACATCATCTTGATTTTCCTCAGCAGGATGATTCTCAACATCATGATTCTCAACATCAGCTTCTGACACAAAAGCATCTCCAGAATAAACAGGAGCAGGGATCTCAGCATCTGGATTTTCAAGAGCCAGAAGAATGTCAGCCAGATTCTCTGGAGGTGTTGGAGCAACCGGTTCTGATGGGTATTCAACTTCTGGATATACCATATTTGGTGCTTTAACAGAGGGATTCTCCCTAAGCCAGTTGAATAGAGACTGAAAGTCGCCAGTCAGAACGTTGTATTGAGGCTTCCACACAACCATATCCAGAGGATGCACTTCTTCAAGCTCATCAACAGATTCATTCTCTTCAAGAGATTTCCAGCTGGTGATGGGATAGAAGTAGTTTTCTTCAAAATCCCTAAGAAATCCATAAGGACCAGGAGCATCAGCCATACAAGCTTCTTGAAGCTTTAGAAGGTCAGAATTAAGCTCTCTTCTGAAAGCTCTCCAGAGATTCCTAGAAGCAACATAATCCATGTTGGCATTATGTGCTACCTTCAGTGCATCTAAACCTGCCTGTACCTTAAGCTTTAAAAAATCAAAACGGACACCAACATAAATTTCAGAAGGTTGGGTTTGGAATTTGGTGGTTGAAGAGTCTGGGTTCAGAATGAAGTAGGGTTCAGATTCTCTGTCAAGAGAAAGCAATGATTCTGCTTCATTGTCAGAATCCAAGACTACAAAAATGGGGTCAAGACGAGGTTTAGGTTTGTAGTTGCAATCACACAAGAGGTTGTTGAAAGAATCAGAATCAAAAGATTCAGAAGCAGCAGTATTGCGGACCTCGAGATTATCTACAATAGGGGAGTTGGAATGAGGAAGAGGTTGAGAAATGGAGAAAGTGGTATGAGGAGGAAAGAGGGTGTTGAGGGGTAAGATTTCAAGGATTGGTTCAGAAGCAGGGTGGTCAGATACAAGATTAGGCGCAATGCCTTTAGTCTTGGGTGAAGGAGGAGGGGTGAGAACTTTGGTGGTTGGAGGTGATTTAGCTGGGGCTTTTTGGGGTTGAATTTCTGGTTGAGAGAGTGGGGGAACTTCTGTTGGTACAAATTTTGAAAATAAAACAGGTACAGAATCAGGTTCAGAAATATGAATACCTGAAGATCTCTTCTTGTGAGGCCTCTCAGATTCATATCCAACTGCCTTCCTCTTCTTCTGAATCACCACCTTCTGCTTTCCTTTTGAAATTTCTTTCTTCCTTTTTTCTTCCTTCTTCTCTTCTTCTTCCTTCTTCTCTTCCCTTTAAACAACTTTCTTTTCTTCTTTCTTTTTCTTGTCTTTATTCTTCTTATATTTCTTATTTTTCTTCTTCTTATCTTCGTCCTTCTTATCATCCTTCTCATCATCCTTCTTCTGTCTTTTCTTTTCAACTTCACCTTCTTTATTTTGATTCTCCTTTTGTTCCTCAACCTTCTTTTCACTTCTCTTCTCTTCACTGATAGATGGAAGGTCTAACCTTCGCTTTTTTCTTCTCTTTTGTTGGGGCACAACTTCTGGAAAGACTTTTGATACTCCATCCTTAGTGGTCAGAAGCTTTTGCTTGCTTATCCCGATAGGAGCACATTCAAAACCATCTTGTTTGTGAATAGCAAGATAATGAACTATAACATCTGGTTGTTCATTTTTGAAGAACACCTCAAAATCAGCTAAAACCGGACCTCTTCTGGTTCTAACTTCTGGATTTGCTTGGGGAGTATAATTAATAGATTGGATTAAGCCCATTTTCTTCAGAGTATGAGCATTCAGAGTACTCCCAATAATGGTGTAAGGATTATTGATTACTCCAGCAGACTCCAACTGTTCAACAATCTTGGTTTGAACCAGAAGATTTGTAATGATCCTCCCAAAAGGAATAACATTCCTCTTTTGCTTCAGTCTGTTTCCATCTCTGGAACTTTTACAGCATTCCACAAGTGATTGAAAATGATGTAAGGAATATCCACCCTTTTCTGCGTACCAAGGCAATACATGATGTATTGTTGGTCTCTATTGATGAAGTTTGATGAACTCGTTGATTTCCTGTGGTAGAAACAACCTAGAAGAATCTTTGTCCATATCTTGTATATGTTCTATTAGAACAAGAATTGTTCTGATCAATATTCTTAGTTTTGATGATAACAATGTATATGAATTTTGCTTAAGATAATATGGTACTCTAATCCTATGCAATTTCCATTTCAGGAAATATACAAAGAGTATGCACAAATCAACGCTCAGAAGCTATGACTCAAGAAGTTCAGAATGCAACATAAGAACATGCTCTCGCAAGACATTATAAGATGGTCAAGCAAAATCAGAACCTGGTCTATTGAAGCATAAGAAGAACATGAGTTCAGAAGCAAAAGCACTAAAGTTCTTATGGTATCACGCTAGAAGCACTTCAAGGTCAGAAGACAAGAAGATGCTCTGCACCAAGCTGTATTGACTCTGAAGATTCAAACGTTGTATCTACAAAAGATCAAATTAGAATCAAGTACAAGATGGCAGGCTACGCTGACTGACAGAAGGAACGTTAGAAGCTATTAACGACAAATTCAGTTAAAGCAGGAAAAGCAAGGCTCGAGGTAGTTGACAAAAGAGTGAAACATTAAATGCAATGCTGTACGGATCACGCAACGCATTAAATTCTCCCAACGGTCATCTTCTCAAACGCCTATAAATAGAAGTTCTGATGAGAAGCTAAATACAACACTTTGCGCAAACATACATAAACGCTGTCAAATTCAAAATCTCTCAAACTTCATCTTCAACCTCACTTTATTACTGCTGTAATATCTTACTGAGATTAAGCTTAAACTTTAAGAGAAATATCACAGTTGTGATTATAGCTTTTTAAGAAGCATTGCATAACTCTTGTAAGAATTTGTTTACATTCATTTGTAAAGAACTAGAGGAGATCAAGTTGTGATCGGATTCTCTAGAAGTCTTAGAGGGTATCTAAGCATTGTGTTCCTAGAGTGATCAAGGTGTGATCAGAATACTCTAGAAGACTTAGAGGGTATCTAAGTGGAAAACCATTGTAATCTTGGTGATTAATGGATTAAATCCTCAGTTGAGGTAAATCACCTTGTCAAGGGTGGACTGGAGTAGTTTAGTTATCAACGAACCAGGATAAAAATCATTGTGCAAATTGTTTTTATCTTAAGAGTTTTAAAACTACACTTATTCAAACCCCCCCTTTCTAAGTGTTTTTCTATCCTTCAATTGGCATCAGAGCATCGGTTCTAAGGTGCAAGCACTTAACCGTGTTTAGAAAAGATTCAGGAAGAGAAAAACGCTAAGTCAAGATGGTTGATACTCCAACTCCTACATCTACATCTGGCTCTGCTGAGCAATACAATGGAAGTGGTAACAATGGTTACGCTAGACCACCAGTATTCGATGGTGAAAACTTTGAATATTGGAAAGATAAACTTGAAAGTTACTTTCTTAGTTTATATGGTGACTTATGGGATCTTCTGGTGGATGGTTACAAACATCCAGTTAAAGCTAGTGGTGTAAAGCTGACAAGACAAGAAATGAGTGATGATCAAAAGAAGCAATTCAAAAATCATCACAAGTCAAGGACTGTTCTGCTGAATGCTATCTCTCATGCTGAATATGAGAAGATATCTAACAGGGAAACTGCCCATGATATATATGAATCATTGAAAATGACTCATGAGGGAAATACCCAAGTCAAGGAGACCAAAGCTCTTGCCTTGATCCAGAAGTATGAAGCCTTCAAGATGGAGGATGATGAAAACATTGAAAGAATGTTCTCAAGATTTCAAACTCTAACTGCTGGATTAAGAAAGCTTGACAAGGGATACACAAAAGCTGATCATGTCAAGAAGATCATCAGAAGCTTGCCCAGAAGATGGGGCCCAATGGTGATTGCATTCAAGATAGCAAAGGATCTGAATGAAGTCTCTTTGGAAGAGCTGATCAGCGCCCTGAGGAGTCATGAAATTGAGATGGATGCTAATGAACCTCAGAAGAAAGGTAAGTCCATTGCATTAAAATCTAATTTTAAAAAATGCACTAACGCTTTTCAGGCTGAAGATGAAGATTATGAGAATCAGAATCAGAAGAAGAAGATGAATTGTCCATGATCTCCAGAAGGGTAAACCAACTCTGGAAGAGCAAGCACAGGAAGTTCAAGAACTTTAAAAGTTCTAAGAAGCTTGAGAAAGGAGAATCTTCTAGAAACAGAAGATATGACAAGAAGAATGTCACATGCTATGAATGCAATGAACCTGGTCACTACAAGAATGAGTGTCCAAAGCTTCAGAAGGAGAAGCCCAAGAAAAAGTTTCATAAGAAGAAAGGTCTTATGGCAACTTGGGATGAATCAGATTCATCAGAATTAGAATCAGACTCTGAAGGCGAGCACGCAAACATTGCACTGATGGCCACAGTTGATGATGGATCAGAATCTACATTAGAATCAGATTCTGAAGAGGTATTTTCTGAACTGACTAGAGAAGAGCTAGTTTCCAGTCTAACATAACTTCTGGAACTCAAAGCTCATCTTAGTATCAAATACAAAAAGCTGAAAAAGCTGTTTGAATCTGAAACTAAGAAGCTGGAAGTGGAAAATTTTGAACTGAAGGAAAAAGTTTTAAAATTATCCAAAGATGTTGGATCTCCTTCTGATTCAGAAAAGTCCATTCCTAGCCTGAACCATATTCTAAAAGAATATGACTTGAGTTTTAGGAAGTTCTTATCTAGAAGTATTGGTAGAAGTCACCTTGCTTCTATGATATATGCTGTTTCTGGAAACAAGAGAGTTGGCATTGGTTATGAGGGTGAAACCCCATACAAACTTGAACCTGTTGATGAGATGAAAATCACATACAAACCATTGTATGATCATTTCAAGTATGGCCACTCCCATGATATTAGGCTCACATCACATGCCAAAAGCTTTCACATAACACACACTAAGAAGCATGTGACACAACCTAGAAAATATCATGTAACTCAGAATAAAGATTATCATGATGTTCCTCCTATTATTTATAATGCTAAACCCAAGTTCAATCAGAACTTGAGGAGAACTAACAAGAAAGGACCCAAGAAAATGTGGGTACCTAAGGAAAAGATTATTCCCGTTGCAGATATCCTTGGCTGCAAAGAAGAAAAAGGAAAGCATGTCATGGTACCTGGACTCTAGGTGCTCTCGACACATGACGGGAAGAAGGTCTATGTTCCAAGACCTGGTGCTTAAATCTGCTGGAGAAGTTAAGTTTGGAGGAGATCAGAAGGGCAAGATAATTGGCTCTGGAACAATAAGTACTGGTAACTCTCCTTCTATAACTAATGTTCTTCTGGTAGATGGATTAGCTCATAATTTATTGTCCATAAGTCAATTAAGTGACAATGGTTATGATATAATCTTTAATCAAAAGTCTTGTAAGGATGTAAGTCATAAGGATGGCTCAATCCTATTTACAGGCAAGACAAAGCACAACATTTACAAGATTGATCTTCAAGATCTTAAGAATCAAAAGGTAACTTATCTTATGTCTGTTAGTGAAGAGCAATGGGTTTGGCACAGAAGATTAGGCCATGCTAGTTTGAGAAAGATTTCTCAGATTAACAAACTAAATCTGGTAAGAGGACTCCCTAATCTGAAATATAAATCAGATGCTCTTTGCGAAGCATGTCAGAAGGGAAAGTTCTCCAAACCTGCATTCAAGTCTAAGAATGTTGTCTCTTCCTCTAGGCCGCTAGAACTTCTGGACATTGATCTGTTTGGCCCAATCAAAACAACATCTGTCAGAGGGAAGAAATATGGATTAGTCATCGTAGATGATTATAGTCGCTGGACATGGGTAAAGTTCTTAAAACACAAGGATGAGTCTCATTCAGTGTTCTTTGAATTCTGCACTCAAATTCAATCTGAGAAAGAGTGTAAAATCATAAAGGTCAGAAGTGATCATGGTGGTGAATTTGAGAACAGATTCTTTGAGATTTATTTCAAAGAAAATGGTATTGCCCATGATTTCTCTTGTCCTATAACTCCACAACAAAATGGAGTTGTAGAATGAAAGAATAGGACTCTACAAGAAATGGCCAGAACCATGATCAATGAAACCAATATGGCTAAGCATTTCTGGGAAGAAGCAATAAACACTGCATGTTATATTCACAATAGAATCTCTATAAGACCTATTCTAAATAAGACTCCTTATGAATTGTGAAATAACAGAAAGCCCAACATTTCATATTTTCATCCTTTTGGATGTGTTTGTTTCATTCTGAATACTAAAGATCATCTTGGTAACTTTGATTCTAAGGCACAGAAGTGTTTTCTTCTCGGATATTCTGAACGCTCTAAAGGCTACAGAGTATACAATACTAAACATTGGTTGTTGAAGAATCAATCAATATCAGATTTGATGATAAGCTTGGTCTTGAAAAGCCAAAGCAGTTTGAGAATTTTGCAGATTTAGATATTGATATATCAGAAGCTGAAGAACCAAGAAGCAAAGTACCAGAAGCTGAGGATCTCAGAAGCAAAGGATCATAAGATCAAGTTGCTGCTTCTTTAGAGAATCTGAGAACTTCTGAAGAACCAACGGTCAGAAGATCTTCTAGACTCACCTTTGCTCACTCAGAAGATGTAATTCTTGGAAAGAAGGATGATCCTATCAGAACAAGAGCAATCCTTAAGAACAATGCTGAATGTCAATTAGGTCTTGTCTCTTTGATCGAGCCAACTTCTGTTGATCAACCTCTAGAAGATGCAGACTGGATAATTGCCATGCAAGAAGAACTTAATCAGTTTACAAGGAATAATGTGTGGGATCTGGTTCCAAGACCAAAAGGATTTAACATCATTGGTACAAAGTAGGTTTTCAGAAACAAGCTAAGCGAAAAGGGAGAAGTGGTAAGAAACAAAGCCAGACTGGTTGCTCAAGGCTATAATCAGCAAGAAGGTATTGACTATACAGAAACCTTTGCACCAGTGGCCAGGTTAGAATCTATTCGTCTATTAATCACTTTTGCCACTCAACATAACATCACTCTATATCAGATGGATGTTAAGAGTGCCTTCTTAAATGATTATATAGATGAAAAAGTCTATGTCCACCAACCTCCTGGTTTTGAAGACTCTAAGTCTGAAAATCATGTTTTTAAACTAAAGAAGTCATTATACGGATTAAAGCAAGCTCCTAGAGCTTGGTATGAAAGATTAAGTTCTTTCCTTCTGGATAATGGTTTCACTAGAGGAAAAGTGGACACTACTCTCTTTTGTAAAACCTTTAAAAAGGATCTTTTAATTTGCCAAATTTATGTTGATGATATTATCTTTGGAACATCTAATGCTACACTTGGAAAGGAGTTTGCTAAGTCTATGCAGGCTGAGTTTGAAATGAGCATGATGGGAGAACTCAAGTATTTTCTTGGGATCCAGATCAATCAAACATAAGAAGGAACATATGTTCATCAAACCAAATATGTGAAAGAACTTCTGAAGAAGTTTAATCTTTCTGAAAGCAAAGAATCAAAGACTCCTATGCATCTAACGTGTATCTTAGATAAGGATGAGGTAAGTAAGAAGGTAGATCAGAAGTTGTACAGAGGTATGATTGGATCATTTCTATATCTCACTGCTTCTAGACCTGATATTCTTTTCAGTGTTTTTTTGTGTTCTAGATTCCAATCAGATCCTAGAGAATCTCACTTAACTGTTGTTAAGAGAATTCTGAGGTATCTGAAAGGTACTACTAATGTTGGTTTAGTCTATAGAAGATCTGAAGAGTACAACTTAGTAGGGTATTGTGATGCTGACTACGCTGGAGATAGAATTGAAAGAAAGAGTACTTCTGGAAGTTGTCAATTTCTTGGAAGTCATCTAATCTCCTAGTACAGCAAGAAGCAAGCTACCATTGCTCTATCTACTACAGAAGCAGAATATGTTGCTGCTGCTGGATGTAGTACACAAATGCTCTGGATGAAAAGTCAGCTAGAAGATTATCAGATATATGAGAGTAACATTCATATCTTCTGTGATAATACTTTTGCTATTTGTTTATATAAAAATCCTACCTTACATTCCAAAGCTAAACATATTGAGATCAAACATCATTTCATTAGGGACTATGCTCAGAAGGGTGTTCTTTCTTTAAACTTTGTGGATACAGACCATCAATGGGCTGATATCTTTACAAAACCCCTTGCTGAAGATAGGTTTAAGTTCATTCTGAAAAATATCAGTATGGATTTATGCCCAGATTGAGAAGATGAGAAGTTCTGACGTATGGTTAGTTCTGAAGTGATTTTATTTTTATAAGATGTTATGAGAATGTTCAATTAGAAGTTCTGATTCTGTTATTACTAACGTTTCATTATCTAAGTTGATTCAGAAGTTCTTTTAAAGCAAAAATAGCTGTCACTAGCTTTCCAGATGTTAAACACGTGTTTACTCTATTTGGACAAGCATGCGTGCAGTTTAGGAGACGCCGCTCTAGGTAACTGTGCAAATCACTTCCTTTATCATATTTCCCTCTCCTAACTTCACTCTTCATTAAATGCATTTTATCATTTCATTTAAAACACTCAAGTGCATTTCATTTCAAATCTTTTTACCTTTTCAAACACTCCTTCATAATCATTTCATTTTTTACTTTCTCTCTCTTCATTCATTGTCTCTTCGTTTTCATCTCTCTCTTTCGAGTTTTCTTCATCGTTTGCATAAACCCTAGTTCCAAACCGAATCTCAGAAACCCTTCATGCTTTCATCTTCAAGCACTCAACCCATCATGTCTTCAGCACATCTTGTTCATCAAAAATTTGGTTTCTGTCCGTTGAAGACGTGTTCTATTCTAGTAAATGAACTAGAAGTATTGAGCGAAACAATGGTGGATTTTGAAAGTTTGCTGGAACATGGTTTCAACGTCAAAGATACAATGTTGGCTCAAGGATGGTCAAACTACTTTGAAAGATTGATTGGACTAGTTTATCCTCGTTTGGTAATAGATTTTTGGACGCATGCAACCGTTACACCAACTGCTATCATCTCTTTTGTTCTAGGGCATGAAGTTGTTATAACTGAGAAGTTGATTAGAACACTGTATGGCCTTGATGATTCAGAAGGAATCACATGTTCTCTCCCTAGTAGAGTTGATTGGGACAAAGTTGATAGAGAACTATCTTCCTTCAATGCTTCACCAAATCAAACTTCTTTGTTAAAGCCTTTCTACAGAGTTTGGGCTGACATTCTTCTGGGAACTCTTAATCATAGAAAGAAATCTATTACTTCTATGTATGTGAATCAGGATTAGAAGTATGCTCTCTTATGCATTGGAAACGGCACTAAGGTTAATCTCTCTAACATTCTATTTCAACATTTGAAGACAAATATTGAAGAATCAAGAGATGAAGAATGCAAGAAGTTTCCTGATTTCAAGAAGAACACTATTCCTCTTGCTAGAATGAATTCAGATATTCTGGTAGAGAGTGATCTGATGGATATTCTGAGAACTGTTGGTACGCCACAGTTTTTCACTGTCATTCAAGGACATGTTCTGAATGCATTCGATCTGCAAAGAATGCTTCTGATTGAGAAGGTAACTTCTGCTCCAAAAATATTTCCTGATATTCTGACCAGAAGATCTCCTGCTGAGAACTTCTCACAGCTGTTCAATGAAGAGCTACACAAGTTTGTTAAGCGCTGTCATAGCCCAAATTTGTCCTACCCTTATTTATCTGGCCTACAATTCATATGCATACATCATTTAGGTCACGGCCCAATTCATGCATTCATATCATGGTTACTGATTCAAAAAGGAGCTTCCTACACAAAGAACCTCTAATTAAATATAAAGATCTGAGGTCTGGTCTTATGGCATTATTCTTCTGAGAGCACTCTTGGATCAGGGTTTTCTCACCTTCAAGTCAGAGCGTCGGTTGGAAAATACAAACTTATTGTTCATCTGATTATTCCAAATTAGAGTTTCTTGACCAAAGTCAACACAGTTGACTTTTTGGTCAAAACACCGGTCAATAGTTGATCTTATGAGTGATGGTATTGTGACTGTGTGGAGGCGTTCAGTCGATCTCCGTGGTTTAGAAACTGATTAATCGGGAACTTCATTGAGATCGGAGGAAAATCAGAACAGTTGACTTTTGAGTCAAAATCGGGTCAATCACTCAAATATTGACTTTTGGTGGAAAATCGGTCAAGAAAAGTCAAAGAATGAATAAAATCAGGAGTTTGATAAAAGTTGCCAAAAATAGAAAAAAATCAAAAATGGAAAGTTTTCATACTTAGAAAATATTTTGGGCCTCAAAAGTTTGGTGAGCAGTCCACTTTACCATCAGTTTACACGTGGCAAATTATATTGTTTGGAGAAATTTCCAACATCAAAATTGTTCCTCTCATGGAGGGGAATAACTTTGTAGTTGGACACTTTTCCATTTGAAGTTTGGTTGAAGAGTTACTGAGGCTTGAAATTGAAGGTTTCCATCTGAATCAAGTCATGAAGCTGGGCATATTTCTGGTCATACGTGACACATTCCATCGAGTACGTGGCGTGCCAATTTTGAAGCCAATTATAAGAAAACACAAAGATCCATCAGGTGCAAACATGGTATTATCCTCTCCTCCTACATGCCCTCTATTCAACAAGCCAAAAATACAACTATTTGGGCGAGTATTGAACATATCACAAAGCTCCAAAGTCACCTCCTCGCTAAGCCTAAGTCACGCATCCTGCCCGGCCAAAAAACAAGTCACGCGTGCGGCATTTCTACAAACACGTGGTGGACTATTTTTGCGTCCAGTTTTAGAGAATTATAGGCACCCAATCAAGTCAAATGTGGTATGTATGTGTTCCTTGCCATGCCCTTCTTCTAATGAGCCATGGATCACATCAATTGAACATGTAATGAACAGGTTATAGAACCTTGAAGTCATGCCCTGACTAAGTCATGTTTTTGCCAAGGAACATGAACCAAGTCATGTCATGCATGCGCAGGCCCCATGCTAGATGTACACCATCATGTTCCAATGCATTTTGAAGAGATTGTAGACATTACTCCTTGATCATATCAACACAAAACTTGCCCCATTACATGTCACATACATTATAAGTCCAAGAGTGGACCATTTGGGCGAGGGATTAGAAAGTAAAAAGGCTACAAAGATGATTACTTGAAGTAGAAGAAGAGATGTATTTGGACAATGTTTGCAGCATGAGGGTGACAATTCATTAACTTTGCTCATTTTGGCCAAAGCAAAAGCATGTAACATGAAAGCATATAGAAGGTTTACCAAAAGAAAACAAAAAAACTTGTTCATTAAGTTTGCAAGGAAAGGTCTACACTACAAGTCCCACTTTCAAAGAATACACTCTACAAGTCATTCTTCCTAGCCTATATAAATCCACCATCCTCCACGAGCTCACTCTCTTTTTCTTTCACACACTCTGATTCTCTTTGCTCTCCCACTTCTAGTGCTCTCTCTTCACTCTCTCCGTTCAGAAAGTTTGTTACATATTGTAACAAACTCTAACAAACTCTTCCACCATCAATCTTCACCCTCCATCTTCAACCTTCATCATTGACCTCAACCATCTTCTGAAAACTCCATCACCACTACAACAGCCACCACGTTTTCATCTCCATCAAACTTCCATGGATCTCATCATCTAACCAGAAGCATCATCATCGTTATCACATTGTTACAAGTGCGAAGCAAGATTCAAGTCCTCAAATTTCTGAGTTTATTTCTCGGAAATCGCCTGAAGCCATTGACATCAACGAAGCGTATCCGAGAGTGCAAGGATCGTGAATTTTCTTTGAAGATCTTGATTCAAACTTCTGAGCAAGTAAGTGATTCTGAAACCTCATAGCATGCTATTAACGTGTATGTGCATCTGGCTAAGTTCTTCATGCTAGTTCGTACGCTTAAGATGATTCTTGAATTGCCTCGTTTTATATGCAATACTGATTATTCGTGTACTTGAACCTCGAATTTGAGATGTATGAATGCTTAGGACTATCCTCATCTGAGGCGCATGCGTTTTGGTTAGGTTCTTGAGAATTAGGGCATTAGATTCGTATTCGGTTTGAGTGATAGAGAGAGTATTAATGAAAACCGAGCACAGATCTGGACTCAGTGCTGAAAACCGAGTAGAAAGGCATAAGCTTTTATCATTTCTGGAAAATTTCATCTCCTTCCGCCGCCACCGTGGCCGGAGAAGACGACCGGAGGCTGCACTCCAGCGTCTCTGTGTGTGCATGGGACTTCATCCCTCTGTCCTACGTGGCATGTTCCTATTGGATACAATTCCCAGCTTGTGGTTTATTTTTGACTCGTTGTAATCATTAGACCAGTATGTGGCGAGTGCAGATTGGTTCATGCTTTATTTTGTCCTTTTGTGACTTAAAGACTGAGTGTGCCCAATTGATACCATGTTACGTTAAATTCATGCATGACATTAATAATAACAATAAAAAAGGGCTGAGTGATGCGGGTTTCATTTTTTGACTACCGTGTTTGGGCTTATGACTGCTGTGCTAACCGTACCACCCCAATGCTAAAATCAATGTTAGATCTTAGTTCACTTCACAATAGTTTTTACTTTTAGTTGATAAAAAAAAACATGATAAAATCAATAATAAAAATTGTTAGTTTCAATTAGGTGATCTTAGGATTAATTTTAGGCTTGAAATAGAATTCCCTTAGCACCAATAAAACTCATAAAAATAGTAGTTTTAGGCTTATCGTTTTAGTCTTCTTTTTACTTGATTTAGAGTTCATTTCTCTTTCATAAAAATCAATAAAAAACAATAGTATTTTTTAGGCTAATTTTTGCACTACTTTTGAATCCTTTTATTCCATGCTTTTATACTATATTCCAAGCCATTTCAATTCAAGTTTTGTACTAATATTGTATCACTTTTGACCTATAATTTTGTGATATCCACTTGTATGCCTCTTTTAGAATCTATCCCATGTTAACACTAGGACTAGACTTGTATAGACAACTTAGATTAGAATTTAGAAATAGTTCCCCATTGCATTCTTTTCTTTTTCAACATTAAAACATTAACAAATAGAGATGCGAATCACATTAAGAAAGTGATAGAGAAATGAGTGGGATTCATTCTCTAATCTGTTTCTCAATCACTTAGTGGCATAGAAATGAGTGGGATTCATTCCCTAATCTGTTTCTCGGTCACTACTTAATGGGAGAGAAATGAGTGGGATTCATTCCCTAATCTGTTTCTCAAACATTAATTAATGGGAGAGAAATGAGTGGGATTCATTCCCTAATCTGTTTCTTGAACATTACATAATGGGATAGAAGTGAGTGGGATTCATTCCCTAATCTGCTTCTCGATCATTATACATTTTTATGTGATTCGAATCGCAAAGTAAATTCCCTTAAAAAATACACAACCAAAAACATTTAAAACACCTAATAATGGTTCAAATTAAAACAAAGTAGAGAAAGTGGTGAGTGGCCCTGTCATACCCCAAAATTTGCCCATACATTTTTTCTTCATCCCAATATAAATCAGTACATAAAGCTCCTAGACACACTCTCCTATACAAAAGCTCTGAACTAGGGTTTGACTAATTCGATGGAAAATCATTGAATCAATGACTCAAGGTGGTTCCATAGGGTCATTAACATCCCAAAGTATCCCCATATAAAGTTTCAAGTCAAACAGAGCAAATTTAGTCCCTCAAATCCTGATTAGGTCAACAGTCGACTCTCAAAGGCAAAACAGTCATTTCAAGTCAAAATACAGTCAAAGTTCAAGATATTTGGTCAACAACATCCTCATAACCCTAAAAACATCATTTGATCAAGGGTTGATCATGATGATGCAAGGAAAGATCAGAAAAGTCAAAAGTCAAAAGTTACTATTTTGGGCATGAACTGAAAAAGTCAACCAAACTTTGAAAATTCACCAAATATTCATACTTCATCAGAAAAATTCCCACCAAAGCTCATTTTGAAGGGAATTCATTCCTCTATCCAATGGCCCAAGAATCAGAGCTCATAGGTCAATGGTTTAAGAGATATGGCTTCATACATTATAGGTCCTTTTCAAAAGTCAACAAAAGGACACTTTTTTCAAAAGGGCATAAAATGAGAATGGAAAATGATTTTGATATGGGACCAAAGACACTAGTTAGAGGACTCTCTAAGGTTTCCAAAATGTCTTAGAACACCTCCATACCTCAAAAATTGAGGGGGATACACCTTGTCAAAAGTTGGACTATTTTTGAGAAAAAATGTAAAGAGATAAGGTTCAAAATCCAAAATTTTCCAAATGAGCCTATGATTTCTTCACCCAATCTTCACTTTGAGCCCATGCACGCCCTATGATGAGATCCTTTTTATTTTTAAGTTTTTATTATTTATTTTATGGTTTTTATTATTTTAAAACATAAATTAAATACATAAAATCATAAAAAATAGATAGGGATCTTATTTTGCTCCAATCCCAATCAAATATATTACATTAATGACAAAAATTTCGTGGTCTTGAGAGCTTGAGTGAAAAATATTGGATTTGGACTTATTTAGAAAGAATTAAAATATATTTCCAATCAAATTTTCCAAAACTTGCAAATCAAGATTCAACAGGATTCTTTTCAGCTTTGTTAACCTAATTGCACCTCTATAAGTACCTGAACAGAGACAATTGCTGGGATTCACGTTTCTGCAGCCAAGGAATCCCATACCCGAGCACAAAAAATTCTTCAAAAACTCAAACTCCAAAACTGAGATTGGAGCCAATTCAAGTGTTGCAATCAGTCAAGACTTGTTCCCTGATCATCACTGGACCCTTCCCGATCATCTTCAAGCCTTAAAGCATCAGGAATCGCCCTCGATTTGCCACGGTTTGTCAATTCAAAACTTGATTCGATTTGCATCATACAAGCATCATTAATCATATTTAATTGTATATATGTGCTTATTATTATCTAATGACCGATTCTGGAAACTTTGAGACATTATTATGCTGTCACGAACGATTTTCCATATTAGGTTTTTTGGGAATTTTTTAGGGCTTTCTTATACAGGTCCCGTTTGGTCCAATTAAGGACGTGATCAGATTCGTGAGATCCATACGAACATGTTGGATCCCTCGCGAAATGTTTTTGTGTACGTTTGCACCCATTCGCTATTTTCAGGTGATGCTTTTATAGCGCTTCTGTAAAACAAGCGCTGTAAAAAGTTGTTTCTGAAACTTCCCAAGGTTGAAGATGAAGACGTGTCGTCTTCGTATTGGTCAGAAAACGCGCGCGCAGCTTTTGAATCCTGGAGAATCCGGTGCGTTAAGAAACACGTGGTTCAGTGTTCCCTCGCTACTTCAACCGTAAGATTGACTCCCATCCAGATCCAGCGCGCCAAGATGCGAAGGCTCACCATAGACCACGCGCGCGCGCCACACAGGATCCAGCTGAGTATTTTTTAAATTTTTTTTATTTTTATTTATATAGCAACGTTAATGTATATATGTATATATTTTTTTTTTCCTTTATTTTTATTCAAGTTATTTTATATATATATATATATAATATAAAAACTTTTACCTTTTTTTCTTTTAAAAACTTTTTTTAATTTTATATCTAATAATAATTTTTATTTTTATGTTCTATTTTATTTATATTTTAATTATAAATCATATTTATTTTAATTTAATTAACCATGTTAAAATCATCCAAAAAATCATAATTATTTCATTTAAATTCCAAAAATTTTCCTAAATACAATTTTACGCTCGATTTAATTTTCTGAACCTGATTTAATTAATTAAATCAATCCATCATTACACTCTATTTGAATTCCAATCGGGATTGATCATACACTGATTTGTTTTCTGTTCTGTGCATTATCAGGGTTAGCAACATGATTCGTCCCGAGCGCGCGCCTTCAACAAACCTCGAAGTTAAGTAATTTAACTTTAATTTGATTTAAATTATATCTAGATTATTTTGATATTAGGGTTTGTTGCATTCATCTCTTCTGCCTTGCCTTTTTCAGAGTTAACCTTAAAGGCGCCCTAGCAACCCTATCAGATCAAATACAAAGCTAAGGTCGATGCTTCTGGCAAACCCTTGCCCTCAACCCTGTCAGGCAAATGCCAAGCTAAGTACCTTCTCCCTATTCCATTTTTAATTTATTATCCTATTTTCTTTTGTAGTTAATGAGGTTTGCCCTCGAATTTGATAATGCACTCACTATATGTTTTCCGTCTTGTCTTTCTCCTTTTCAGGGTTTATCGATTGCCAAAGTTACGTTGTTGGTAACCTAAACCTCATTTTATTTTATCCCTTTTATTATTATTACTTGTGTCAAACCCTGATAAGGGATCCGCTGGTTACAATTTCCCGCCCCCTTTATTGCTTTATATTATTGTGTGGTTAGTAATCTTAGGGAGTGCAAGCCTTAAACTGAATTAGAATAACTAATTAAAAGATAAATATCTGAACATAATCACGTGATTGTTGCACACACGCACCCCTTGGGGTAACCCTCTCTGTTGCCTTGTTGCCTTGTTGCCTGTTGCCTCGTGTTTTTTGCAGAATAAGCCATGTCCCTCGAATACGAGGATACCTCAGCCTGTTGCCTCGATAATTAAAAGGTCATACGACCCTAAATGATGCTGCCTTCGATACACAAATATGACCTCGACCTCCGGAAGTTGCCTACGAAGAAAGGCTGAGGTATCTTCTGGTTGCCTAACGAAAATAGCTTATTCTGATCCTTGCCTTAGACTACCTGCCCCTCTATGGCATGGGACAGTCTTATGGCAAAGGATGCTTCGATGACCCTTTAACCTCCAAACGAAAGGCTTCCTGCCCTCTTATGGCAAGGATAGACCCTTTCATTCTGAAAGGCTAAAAAGAGACCTATCATCTGAGTTTAAGGTAATTGCCCCTAATTGCCTTGCAATGCTCAAACTTTCATTATATTGTTTCTCATAATTTTTTCAAAAGGGCTACGCTCATTTACGAGCTAAAGTCCCTATCTCTTTCATCTACATTTTCTAAACAAACGAGCAAGCAAAGCAATTAAGAGCCCATGGAAAACCATGGATGCAAAGGGTGCCTTACACCTTCCCTTTGCATAAATTACCCCCCGAACTTAGATTTCTTAAAAGGTTTTTTTCTGTTTCTTTTTGCCTTTCCGAATATTGTTTGGATAAAATAAAAGTCGGTGGCGACTCTTGCTTACCGCGACATTTCGATTATAAAAAAGTCAGTTCACCGTATTACAGAACTGGCGACTCTGCTGGGGATTTTTCGATTAAAAGAGGGGTTACCTTAAAAGTTTAGGAATCTCTTAAATGTTTTCTATTGTTTGCTTTGCTTGTTTTATTTTTCAGGGCTGTTTTGGGAAAATTGAAGGACGAATCCTATTCCCGGATTCAAGAACACTTAAGATTAGGAGCGGCATAGTCATGGAGACCCCCCTTGTGCATGCTTGGGGTTGGTCAAAATGAAGTTCGCGCTTGAGTTAGGCCTCCACTGGTTATTGTGTACCTCTTTTGCATGAGAGAGGTTTATGCATGTACCTTTGGGTGCGTCGGAGCTCAAGGACCTTTAGTCACCTTTAACCCATCCTGACTTTTAGGAACGTAGTGGGAGGGCTATTCTTGGTGCATGCCAAGTTATGGTCGTTACCCGATACTACAGCTCAGATAGGTTTCTTCCTAAAGTATCATTGCGTGGTATGCATGTACCATGTTCGAGGGTGCTTTAGAGGGGGCTGACAATTCTGAGTCACTTGGTAGAACCCGTTGCTGAAATCTCCTTATCCATAGAAATACCCTTGGGAAGGACTCCTGATCAGACTCCATGCAAGCCTTAAGCCAAAAATTGTGTGACTTGTGTGACTTGCGTGACTTGTGTGACTTGTTTGTGTTTACTACTAACCTTCATTTCCTCGCAGGTTTTGTTGAAAGGACTTGTTTGTCCTTACCATCTCGCACTAAGTCTAACGAACTGCATCCGCATAAACATTCATGACATCATGACATCATAAGCATAACATGATTTAACTAACCCTTTCAAGGATCTTAGGGATTTAGGGCACACAATTTCAGGTACTCTTATCAAGGACTAAATTCCTATCAAGGGGCAAGAGGATTTACTTTCCTCTGGCCACATACCTTCCAATTCAGAGACTCAGTACCTATCAAGGGGCAAGAGGATTTATTTTTCTCTTGCCATGTACCTTCAAATTCAGAGGTGTCCCGAATCAGAGGCGATGACCGACTCGATATGGTGAGCTTGGTTCTCAAAGAAAGACGTTCAAAGACAAAATTCAGAATTCTTCAGACAAAGACGCGACCAAACCCTTTTCTAATGTTGCTAACTAATTTCCTATAGATCCTTGAAAGCATTGCATTTACACTAATAACATCGCATAACAGGTTTCTTACAATAGGTCTCTCATCCTTCCTCGCTGTTTATTTCAGCATCATGAATCTCGAACAATCAGTTAAGGATCTCCAATCTCAAAACACTGAGTTCCAAGCCTTGATTTTGAATTTGTCCAAGGGGCAAGATGAGCTGAAATCCCTTCTGACTAAGAAGGAAAAGAAGACCAAGAAACCTAAAGGTGTTCTCAATCTGGGAAGAAGGTCCAAAGGCCCTCTCAAAAAGGTTGAAGAAGCTGAAGCTCCCAAAGAGGGTAAGAAGACTCGAGTGAAAAAGCTTAGACCAATCTTGCAACTCAGGGATGCTGAAACCTCTGAAGACAGTGATGAGGATGAGCAAGATGATGATGCTAGTATCAAAACCGATGCAAAAAGTAACCACGACTCTGCCGAACTCTCTGAAGAAGAAGAGGACTATTACCATGAGGGCGAACATCCCGATGACAAATACAAGATGTTAGAAGAGCGTCTGAGAAGTGTGGAAATTCAGAAGGTACCTGGGCTGGATTTTGAAGAACTAGGACTCGTTCCTGGGGTAGTTATTCCTCCAAAATTCAAAACTCCCGCCTTTGCTAAGTATGATGGAGTCTCTTGTCCAAAGATGCACTTGAGGTCTTATGTAAGAAAGATTCAGCCCCACACTGCTGATAAGAGGCTCTGGATCCATTTCTTCCAAGAGAGTTTATCTGGAACTCAACTCGAATGGTACTATCAACTGGAAAGTACCAACATCCGTACTTGGGAAGATTTGGTTGTTGCTTTCTACCAGCAATACCAATACAATGCTGACCTCGCACCTACTCGCATACAACTACAAAGCATGTCTATGGGACCCAAGGAAAGTTTCAAGGAGTATGCTCAAAAATGGAGAGATCTAGCTGGAAGAGTCAAACCCTCCTTGAATGATAGAGAATTGGTTGATATGTTCATGAATACACTGACTGGTCCTTTCTACAGCCATTTGCTGGGAAGTTCGTCATCTGGATTCACTGACCTCATACTGACTGGGGAACGTGTTGAAAGCGGTATTCGAAGCGGTAAAATTCAAGTGGCTACGTATGCTAATACCTCAAAGAAAGCGCACAATGAGAGGAATGAATCTAATACTGTGGGGACGGTCCTAGCCTCCAATCAAGTGCCGACACAACAAAGGGGCAACCAACGTAAACAAGGTGCATCTAAAAGGCAATTCACAAAGATCAACATAACTTTGGCCGAAGCGTTACAACAGTTGCTTAAAGCAGGGTTGATTACTTTAAAGGATCCTCCCCTGAAGCCCAACACCTTATCTCATCAATATAATCCTAATGCAAGATGCGCTTATCACTCTGATAGTATTGGACATGACACTAATGATTGTTGGCCATTAAAGAACAAGATCCAGGATATGATCGACGCCGGAGAAATTGAGTTCGACCCCCCTGCAACCATGCCCAATCACAACAAGTTTGTTAATACTATGAATGGCTAGAAGGATGAACTATTTAGATCATTAGATTTACTTTCATTTGCAATTTCTATTCTGTTTGTTTAAACATTCAAATCATGATAGACATTATATGTTTTAATAATAATCATTAGTGTACTGCATATGTTTGTCTTGAATAAATTATTTCGTTATCACTCATTTTAAACTACGTCTTTACTTTGCATATGTTTTGTGATATTCAACTCCAGCTAAGCCGTAAGCCTTTTAAGGGAGGATGACGAAAACGACACCGCAATCCTATACAGTATGATTTTGAACGGACTATGCTGACGATGTACAGGCATTGTTTCAATTCCTAAACAGTGGAGATATAAGGATGATAATCCCTCGTCAACCCCCTTTGAGCCTAAGGAGTAGAAGTTTTTCTTTCATTAAAACCCTTGATCATAACCTGGGGCAAGGTAGTTCTCAGTTAATTTGACGGTGCATTCTATTTTGAGAGAATCATTCAGTACACCTTCCAGTAAAGGTTTCAAACACCCGTGTTCATCTACACACATCAAAGAAGTATCAGAAATGTCAATCAAAAGACAATGACGGTTCATCAATCATCAAACAAGGCAGTCAGTATCTTTCAAAAAGAAAAAACGAAAAAATGAAAAAAACATATATACAAAGAAAAGCCTGCTAAGTCAAAAATCAAAAAGAAGACTTAGGCAAAAATCAAGGCATCCCGCTGACTGTAAACTCAAAATAGACAGTTCAGGCAAAAGTTAGGGATATCAAAAGATGAAAAAAGAGAAGTCAATGAATTCCTGAACAACACAATATTGTGACTACCAAAAGGAAGAAGTGACTGCCATCTCAAAAGTTCTCTCTGCTTATGAACCATCATCATTATCAAAGGTGCAAATCCAAAAGTCTTTTGGAACCTGAATGCATAAGTTGAATTAACTGAGCTTAGGACTGAAGAACATCACGAAGAAGGGGATGGGTATAAATAAACTTTGAGCCATTATCCTTTGTTTCTTAAACCGTGAACCAAGCCACGTTACAACCCTTGAAAGTCCTAATTGAAGCATGATTAGTTCAAAAGCATATTGTCACCAAAAGGGTATCCTGACTCCTTAAGGATTACAAAAATGCTGAGTTGATATTTCATTTTACAAACATCACGTTGTTACAAATATCATGTTTTTACAAATATCACGCTTTTACATCTCTTGTTTTAATGTGTTTCCAAAAACTCAAGACAAACGTATGCATTGCATCTCATGAATACATTATTAAACATATTCTGCTACATAATTTCAAATGTTAGCAACAAAAAGAATTTGCACAGGGTACAACTAATGATTGAAAGTTATCCCGACAGACAAAATTACTCCAAGGAAGCCATGTCTCTTACGTATACAAGGGGCATGACATGTTTCGTCCAATCAATCTGGGGCAATCAAGTCAAGATTCTGAGAATCTCTCATGGATGCTCGAACAATCAGGGGCATGCATCCAAGCATATCTAAAGCTACTCCCCAATCAACGTGAGACATTGTCATGAGCCTATGATTACTGGGGGCATATCGCCCATAGTAAACATCTCATAAAGTCCTCGCGAGGCGAATCTTTCCAAAGTTCCTGCTAACTGGGGCAAATCTATGCAAGTCCAAATTCAACATCTTGATCAATACTCAGTGGCGTGTCCTGAATCAAGTAGTAAGTTACTATGATACTGGGGGCAACTTTCAAGACACCCATGTCTCCCCACAGAGCCAGGTTCACAAAACCACCTCCCCGCAGAGTAATCATTAAGAAGACATCTTCAAACATATTCGTCTCAACAAAGACATGACTCCCCAACAGAGTTTACATCTTCCGTACTACCGGTCATCCAGTATGTTGCTCTTCTCCAACATGGTTTATCTCTAAAATCAGGGTACATCAAACTACTAATCATCCCCAAGCAGAAACCATAAATCACCAGCTGAGCATCTTCAAGACAAGATCCGACAATAAAATCACAAGGATATAGAGATTTATTTTCTCAATCAGGACAACATAAATCATATTCGCATATCATATGTCATAAACATATTCATACATTGCATACATCACTTCATGCAAGTTTCTCATTTATTTTGAGAATCCCATCTCATTCATTACATGCATCATGACATTGCATACTTTGTTTTCAGGTTCCGCCTCGGCAATCATTCCTCTCAGATATAATCGAGCTGGAGATTCATTCTGACAAGCCTTTTTACATTCCAAAACTTCGTCAAATAACTCATCAACCCTAACAAACAAACATTCTCTATCAGATATGGTCTAATATATGACCCGTTCCGGTATTCTTAATCAGATATGGTCTAATATACGACCCGTTCCGGTATTTTTAGTCAAATATGGTCTAAATGTATGACTCGTTCTGGCATTATCCATCAGATATGGTCTAATATACGACCCGTTCCGGTATTTTTAGTCAGATATGGTCTAAATGTATGACTCGTTCTGGCATTATCCATCAGATATGGTTTAATGTATGACTCGTTCTGGTATTCACCTTCAGATATGGTTTAATGAATAACTCGTTCTGATATCCCTCCTCAGATATGGTCTAATGTATGACTCGTTCTGGTATTCACCTTCAGATATGGTTTAATGAATAACTCGTTCTGATATCCCTCCTCAGATATGGTCTAATGTACGACTCGTTCTGCTATTTCTCTTCAGACATGGTCTAATGCATAGTTCGTTTTGATATTCCTCTTTAGATATGGTCCAATGTATGACTCATTCTGACATTCCTCTACAGATATGGTCTAAATGTATGACCCGTTTCTCTCATCACGAACAACGCTAACACGATCAATCTCTAACAAATACTTCTCAAACACTCCAAACCGAATCTAATGCATGATTTGCTGGATGGCATCTTCAAGCCCATCTCCGACAAAAGTCCCTACATCAGCTAGGGCAAATTTCTTGGTATTCTTGTGTTCAATCATCTCCAACCTTCAGATACCGACGGGCATACAGACTACTCTACATCTTCAGGTTTAAGATAATTGAACAGGGGCAGCTGTCATACCCCAAAATTTGCCCATACATTTTTTCTTCATCCCAATATAAATCAGTACATAAAGCTCCTAGACACACTCTCCTATACAAAAGCTCTGAACTAGGGTTTGACTAATTCGATGGAAAATCATTGAATCAATGACTCAAGGTGGTTCCATAGAGTCATTAACATCCCAAAGTATCCCCATATAAAGTTTCAAGTCAAACAGAGCAAATTTAGTCCCTCAAATCCTGATTAGGTCAACAGTCGACTCTCAAAGGCAAAACAGTCATTTCAAGTCAAAATACAGTCAAAGTTCAAGATATTTGGTCAACAACATCCTCATAACCCTAAAAACATCATTTGATCAAGGGTTGATCATGATGATGCAAGGAAAGATCAGAAAAGTCAAAAGTCAAAAGTTACTATTTTGGGCATGAACTGAAAAAGTCAACCAAACTTTGAAAATTCACCAAATATTCATACTTCATCAGAAAAATTCCCACCAAAGCTCATTTTGAAGGGAATTCATTCCTCTATCCAATGGCCCAAGAATCAGAGCTCATAGGTCAATGGTTTAAGAGATATGGCTTCATACATTATAGGTCCTTTTCAAAAGTCAACAAAAGGACACTTTTTTCAAAAGGGCATAAAATGAGAATGGAAAATGATTTTGATATGGGACCAAAGACACTAGTTAGAGGACTCTCTAAGGTTTCCAAAATGTCTTAGAACACCTCCATACCTCAAAAATTGAGGGGGATACACCTTGTCAAAAGTTGGACTATTTTTGAGAAAAAATGTAAAGAGATAAGGTTCAAAATCCAAAATTTTCCAAATGAGCCTATGATTTCTTCACCCAATCTTCACTTTGAGCCCATGCACGCCCTATGATGAGATCCTTTTTATTTTTAAGTTTTTATTATTTATTTTATGGTTTTTATTATTTTAAAACATAAATTAAATACATAAAATCATAAAAAATAGATAGGGATCTTATTTTGCTCCAATCCCAATCAAATATATTACATTAATGACAAAAATTTCGTGGTCTTGAGAGCTTGAGTGAAAAATATTGGATTTGGACTTATTTAGAAAGAATTAAAATATATTTCCAATCAAATTTTCCAAAACTTGCAAATCAAGATTCAACAGGATTCTTTTCAGCTTTGTTAACCTAATTGCACCTCTATAAGTACCTGAACAGAGACAATTGCTGGGATTCACGTTTCTGCAGCCAAGGAATCCCATACCCGAGCACAAAAAATTCTTCAAAAACTCAAACTCCAAAACTGAGATTGGAGCCAATTCAAGTGTTGCAATCAGTCAAGACTTGTTCCCTGATCATCACTGGACCCTTCCCGATCATCTTCAAGCCTTAAAGCATCAGGAATCACCCTCGATTTGCCACGGTTTGTCAATTCAAAACTTGATTCGATTTGCATCATACAAGCATCATTAATCATATTTAATTGTATATATGTGCTTATTATTATCTAATGACCGATTCTGGAAACTTTGAGACATTATTATGCTGTCACGAACGATTTTCCATATTAGGTTTTTTGGGAATTTTTTAGGGCTTTCTTATACAGGTCCCGTTTGGTCCAATTAAGGACGTGATCAGATTCGTGAGATCCATACGAACATGTTGGATCCCTCGCGAAATGTTTTTGTGTACGTTTGCACCCATTCGCTATTTTCAGGTGATGCTTTTATAGCGCTTCTGTAAAACAAGCGCTGTAAAAAGTTGTTTCTGAAACTTCCCAAGGTTGAAGATGAAGACGTGTCGTCTTCGTATTGGTCAGAAAACGCGCGCGCAGCTTTTGAATCCTGGAGAATCCGGTGCGTTAAGAAACACGTGGTTCAGTGTTCCCTCGCTACTTCAACCGTAAGATTGACTCCCATCCAGATCCAGCGCGCCAAGATGCGAAGGCTCACCATAGACCACGCGCGCGCGCCACACAGGATCCAGCTGAGTATTTTTTAAATTTTTTTTATTTTTATTTATATAGCAACGTTAATGTATATATGTATATATTTTTTTTTTCCTTTTCTTTTATTCAAGTTATTTTATATATATATATATATATAATATAAAAACTTTTACCTTTTTTTCTTTTAAAAACTTTTTTTAATTTTATATCTAATAATAATTTTTATTTTTATGTTCTATTTTATTTATATTTTAATTATAAATCATATTTATTTTAATTTAATTAACCATGTTAAAATCATCCAAAAAATCATAATTATTTCATTTAAATTCCAAAAATTTTCCTAAATACAATTTTACGCTCGATTTAATTTTCTGAACCTGATTTAATTAATTAAATCAATCCATCATTACACTCTATTTGAATTCCAATCGGGATTGATCATACACTGATTTGTTTTCTGTTTTGTGCATTATCAGGGTTAGCAACATGATTCGTCCCGAGCGCGCGCCTTCAACAAACCTCGAAGTTAAGTAATTTAACTTTAATTTGATTTAAATTATATCTAGATTATTTTGATATTAGGGTTTGTTGCATTCATCTCTTCTGCCTTGCCTTTTTCAGAGTTAACCTTAAAGGCGCCCTAGCAACCCTATCAGATCAAATACAAAGCTAAGGTCGATGCTTCTGGCAAACCCTTGCCCTCAACCCTGTCAGGCAAATGCCAAGCTAAGTACCTTCTCCCTATTCTATTTTTAATTTATTATCCTATTTTCTTTTGTAGTTAATGAGGTTTGCCCTCGAATTTGATAATGCACTCACTATATGTTTTCCGTCTTGTCTTTCTCCTTTTCAGGGTTTATCGATTGCCAAAGTTACGTTGTTGGTAACCTAAACCTCATTTTATTTTATCCCTTTTATTATTATTACTTGTGTCAAACCCTGATAAGGGATCCGCTGGTTACAATTTCCCGCCCCCTTTATTGCTTTATATTATTGTGTGGTTAGTAATCTTAGGGAGTGCAAGCCTTAAACTGAATTAGAATAACTAATTAAAAGATAAATATCTGAACATAATCACGTGATTGTTGCACACACGCACCCCTTGGGGTAACCCTCTCTGTTGCCTTGTTGCCTTGTTGCCTGTTGCCTCGTGTTTTTTGCAGAATAAGCCATATCCCTCGAATACGAGGATACCTCAGCCTGTTGCCTCGATAATTAAAAGGTCATACGACCCTAAATGATGCTGCCTTCGATACACAAATATGACCTCGACCTCCGGAAGTTGCCTACGAAGAAAGGCTGAGGTATCTTCTGGTTGCCTAACGAAAATAGCTTATTCTGATCCTTGCCTTAGACTACCTGCCCCTCTATGGCATGGGACAGTCTTATGGCAAAGGATGCTTCGATGACCCTTTAACCTCCAAACGAAAGGCTTCCTGCCCTCTTATGGCAAGGATAGACCCTTTCATTCTGAAAGGCTAAAAAGAGACCTATCATCTGAGTTTAAGGTAATTGCCCCTAATTGCCTTGCAATGCTCAAACTTTCATTATATTCTTTCTCATAATTTTTTCAAAAGGGCTACGCTCATTTACGAGCTAAAGTCCCTATCTCTTTCATCTACATTTTCTAAACAAACGAGCAAGCAAAGCAATTAAGAGCCCATGGAAAACCATGGATGCAAAGGGTGCCTTACACCTTCCCTTTGCATAAATTACCCCCCGAACTTAGATTTCTTAAAAGGTTTTTTTCTGTTTCTTTTTGCCTTTCCGAATATTGTTTGGATAAAATAAAAGTCGGTGGCGACTCTTGCTTACCGCGACATTTCGATTATAAAAAAGTCAGTTCACCGTATTACAGGCCCGGTATTGGGAACTGTTCATCACTCATCTACGTTAAAAGACACAAACCAATCTCTCTTTTTCTTCTTTATAAGGGCATTGTTATTTCCGCTCGAACGCATCGTAGGCTGTCCCCTTATGCAAGAGCGCGAACGTTAACTCCGCCCAACTAAAAAACACAAAAACAAACAGAAAACCTTGAGCCGAGCTACGGTAACTCTGATTCCTGAAAAGGATACGTAGGCAGCGGGGTAGGGCCCGTGCGAGTACAATTCTTTATTTTCCCTACATTTTGCATTCATAGACATAGACATAGTACACACCCTTTAGATAGAAACAAACATAGATGGATACCATCGAGTACGATGGGCGTGAGGGGTGCTAGCACCTTCCCCTTGCGTAACCGACTCCCGTACCTAGATTCTCTGGTCGCAAGACCTTGTTCCTTCCTTTGTTAGGTTTTCTGGTATTCCTTTCCCTTATGGGATAAATATATTGGTGGCGACTCTGTTCATTTTTCGCGAGCGTGCGACAAGCGCTACTTGAAGACATGTGTCATTGCTCAATCTTATGTTGATCCTGCATGGATCAGAGGACGAACTCTTCCATCATTGGCTAAGTTGAAGCAGAAAGAGCGAAGGAAGCAAGAAAAGAGATTAAAGAGAAAAGCTTCAGAAGCCAAAGCTGACCTATGATCCTGACAAGGTAAATTCCAAAGCATATCAAGAGAAGCGCATCAGGGAATCTTTCCGTGCCTTGAGAGATGCTAGTTCCTCTCAAAGTAAGCCTCCTCCTTCTGAACCTCATAACACCTTCACCATACCAAATTCTCCTCCATCACCTCCTTCTACACAAATTCTTAACCCTACACCACTAAATATTGCTCCCCAACACCTTCTGATATTCCATCTTCATCCACTTTCACCACTGTCTCTACACATTCTCTATCCCATCCCTTACCTTCCAGAAAATCCAAACCATACTGCCTTCTTTACCCTGACTACAAATTCACCTTCAATCCTCCTGAACCTCCCTCTCATATCTACTTTGAGTTGTTCAAGCTTGAATTCACCAGAAGGATAGAAATCTTGACAGATGCCTTCTATAACAAACTAGATGATGTTTCTACTCGAAACCTTTGGAGATGCTTTCGGCAGGATTTTCAGGTTGAGGCTATGGACGTCCAGAGAAGATTCGTGGCTGATGCACCTGGTTCTTCTTGATGTTTCTTGGTAGATATTATCATCCCATCAGAAGCTGGTGATCTCTTGATGAGAAGATGTATGTAGACGAGCTGGATGGTAACCCTTGTAGAGAGATTGTGGTATTCAAACCTCACTTCTCTGTTCTGACTGGAGACTTCCAGTGGTTGTTCAACTGGCTAAGGGAGAATCCTTCTGAGAAGGCTCCTAACATGGTCTTTCCTGAAGTTATCTACCCTTCAGAAGTTGCTGCTCCCACTCCTCTAAAGAATCTGGCTGCCATTCTTCAAGCTCTTGAGAATGAAGATTTTGATCTTCCTGCTCCAGATTATTCAGAAGATGCTTCTATGGAAGAAGCCAATGCTGAGAAACAAGCTGATGAAAATCATCTTTCTGAGACAATTCCTGCTGAGGAAAATCATGATGATATTCTCACGTTAGATGTTGCAGTTGAGAATGCAGTTCCATTGAACAGAAGTTGTGAAGCTTCTTCTTCTGGAGAAACCTCTCTTCTTGTGAAGACTTTGGAGGTTATTCAAAAGAATCAAGCTGATCTAGCTTCTCGCCTGGACAAGCAAGAAGATACCAACAATGAGTTTCGCTCATTTATACAGAAGCAAGCTGAAAGCAACAATGAGATTCAAAGCCTTCTAGCCAAAATAGTTTCAAGACTAGGCTAGTCGTAGTCAGTTGGTCTTAGTTGTCTCCTTTTCTTGCATCTGCTTTTGTGCATCTTCCTTCTCATCCTCTTTATCTTCTAATTAATTCTGATGAATGAAATCTTTTATCTTCTCTCATATTATTTGTTTTTCATCTAAATCTTTTATGCTTTTTGATGTTACGACAAAAAGGGGGAGAAATTGTGATAATTGATTTGATTTATTATATCAGTTGCTGGGAGTAAGTCTCAACATTTCTAACAAAATTTGCAAGTTCTATGTCTTTGAGATTTTTGCAGGATTGAAGACATTCTGAAAAAGCTCAACATGATAAGCAAAGACATAAGGAAAAGCAATTCTGTAAAGAAACATGCTCATGGAAATTGAAGCAAGCTGAGTGCTGTGATGATTCAAGATTAGAAGCAAGAAGGAAGAATGTTCTGATATTCTTGAGATAGAATATACTCTAACACATTCTTATACTTTATATGCTCTGATATATTTTATGTACTCTGATACATATCTTATGATCTGATACATATTGAAGGATAGAAAAACACTTAGAAAGGGGGGGTTTGAATAAGTGTAGTCTAAAAACTTGAACAATAAAAACAAGTTGCACAGTTATTTTTATCCTGGTTCGTTGTTAACTAAACTACTCCAGTCCACCCCCTTGGAGTGATTTACCTCACCTGAGGATTTAATCCACTAAGCTCAACAGATTACAATGGTTTTCCACTTAGCCCGCGACTAAGTCTTCTAGAGTATCCTGATCACAACCTGATCACTCCAGGAACAATTGCTTAGACACAAGCTAAGACTTTCTAGAGTATCCTGACCACCACGTGATCACTCTAGTTACAACTGCTTAGACACAAGCTAAGACTTCCTAGAGTATCCTGATCACCCTTGATCACTCTAGTTACTTACAAATTAATGTAATCAATTCTAAGAGTATTACAATGCTTCTGAAAAGCTATAATCACAACAGTGATATTTCTCTTAAAGTTTAAGCTTAATCTCACTAATATATTACAACAGCAATGTAGTGAGCTTTGATGAAGATGAAGTTTGTGAGCTTTGATTTGAACAGCGTTTCAGCAAGTTTGTATTCAGAATCGGTAACCTTGCTTCTCATCAGAACTTCATATTTATAGGCACTTGAGAAGATGACCGTTGGAAGCATTTAATGCTTTGCGTATTCCGTACAGCATTGCATTTAATGTTTCACTCTTTTGTCAACTACCTCGAGCCTTGTTTACGCTGTGTCTACTGACGTTGCCTTGAATAGCTTCTAACGTTCCTTTTATCAGTCAGCGTAGCCTGCCATCTTGTACTTGCTTCTGATCTGATGTTTGTGTATACAACGTTTGAATATCATCAGAGTCAAACAGCTTGGTGCAGAGCATCTTCTTGTCTTCTGACCTTGAAGTGCTTCTGAGCGTGATACCATGAGAACTTCAGTGCTTCTGCTTCTGATCTCAAGTTCTTCTGATGCTTCCATAGACCCATGTTCTGATTCTGCTTTGACCATCTTCTGATGTCTTGCCAGACCATGTTCTGATGTTGCATGCTGAACCTTCTGAGTCAAAGCTTCTGAGCGCTGATTTGTGCATACTCTTTATATATTTCCTGAAAGGGAAATTGCAGTGTATTAGAGTACCACATTATCTCATCCAAAATTCATATCCTTGTTATCATCAAAACTAAGAATATTGATCAGAACAAATCTTGTTCTAACAATCTCCCCCTTTTTGATGATGACAAAAACATATATAAATGATATGAATTTGCGATCAGAAAGAGCAGACGGCTAAAGACAATTACACAGCTAAAGCATAAGCATGTGAATATGTCTCCCCCTGAGATTTATAATCTCCCCCTGAGATAGATAATCTCCCCCTAAAATAAATATTAGAAGAATTTTAATAATAAAAGACTTCCCTGAGTATTTCAGTAGAGATGTTCACATATGCTTGATCTTCAGAACATTCATGACTTCTGATTCTTGCTTCCATAGGACAACTTCAGAACTTGAATTTATTTGATCTTCAGAACATTCACAGCTTCTGATTCTTGCTTCCATCAGGACAGCTTCAGAGCTTGAATTTCTTCTTACATCACTTCATGCTAGATTGTATCAGAACATTGTTGAATGTACCAGAGCATCATCAGAGCATCTCTACATCCTGAAATGTTACAGAACAACGCTAAACGACAAAAGTTAGCATGAATGAGTCAGAACATATAATATGTTTCAGAACACATAATATGTATCAGAGCCACATAATATGTATCAGAACAAATGGACATAATGTTTCAGAGCATATTCTATCATCAGAATATCTGAACATTCTTCCTTCTTGCTTCTGATTCTGAAGCTTCATAGCACTCAGCTTGCTTCAAGAATCCAACAGCCTGATTCTTTAGACTTGCTTCTCCTTGAAGAGGATCTTCAATTCCTGCAACAACAAAACTTAAAGCATAGAACTTTGCAAGTTCTGTTAGAAATGTGGGGCCTTTTTACCCGGTAACTGATAATATTAATCAGATCATTTATCACATTTTCTCCCCCTTTTTGTCATAACATCAAAAACATAAAAGATTCAGATGAAAAACAAAAGACAATAGGAATGAAACAGAATTAAACTTTTTCATTGATTTGAAAGAGAAAGTACACAAAAAAAAATGCAGAACAAGCAGATGCTACAAGGAAAGAAAACTACAACGACCAAAGACTAAGACCCTAGCCTAGACAAAATCTGCGCCAGTATGTCATGAATCCTGTCAGTGCTTGCAGTCTGCCTTGCGTGTCCAAACGAGAAGCTAGCATGGCTTGATTCTGATGTAGAGCATCCAAAGTGTTCATCAGAGCTGAGGGTTCACCAGAAGAAGAAGCGCCAGAGCTTCTGCCAACAGGGACAACAATCTCAGCAGGGCGATCTTCTGAAAGGTCTTCAGCTTCTGCACCTTCCATCTCAACATCTGAGTCTGACTCAGAAGCAGCCTCAGCATATTCTGGTTCAGGCAACTCAGAAGCTCCAACTTCCAACGCCTGAAGAATAGCTGCTAGGTTTGTTGGAGGAGTTGGACCAGCAACTTCTGCAAGATAAACCACTTCTGGAAAGACCATGTGAGGAGCGCTTTCCGAAGGGTTCATTCTGAACCAATTAAACAACCATTGAAAATCACCAGTCAGCACTGGATTCCTTGGTCTCCATACCACGATGTCTCTGCAGGGATTTTCTTCTTCCATCTCATCTGTAGGTATCCTCTCTTCAAGAACTCTTCTGTTCCTGATGAGATGGTGATAGCTGCTTTCACCAGCTTCCAAAAGAAGACCACGAGCACCAGGTGCTTCAGTCATGATCCTTCTCTGGACATCCATAGCCCTAACCAGAAAATCCTGGCGAAAAGCTTCCCAGAGGTTGCAGGTAGCAGGCTCATCAAGATGGTTAAGGTGTGCAGCACCCAGAATCTCCAACCAGCTATTTACATCTGAGTGTAAAAGCTCTAGATAGGTATGAGTGGTAGGTGTTGGAGGGTTGACTGTGAATCTGGAATCAGGATACACACAGCTGTAGGGGTTAGGTGTTCTGGTGGGAAAAGGGTGTGGGAGAGATGAGGAGATATCTGTGAGATGGGTTGAGGGGGAAGAGATATCAGACGGTGATGATGGTGGTTGCAGAGAGATGAGTGAAGAGGAAGAGGTGGTGGAGGTCTGAGAAGAGGGAGATGATTGAGGGATACCTTCAAGAGGTTTAAACACACGTCTAAAGTAGTTTCCAGACATCATAGCTTCAAAAGGATTCACCTTGAGAGGATCGTAGGTGATCCTTATCCTTTTTGGTTTGTTTTCAGATTCTTCGGTAGCCTTTCTCTTTTGTTTACGATCAGTTGCTTGATTTGATGAGCTTGACGAAGGGTTCATGGTGACGTTGCAGATAGTGAAAACCGCTAGGGTTTATGATATGAATGCAGAGAGAGAGAGAGAGAGCAAAAGATGAAACTGAATGCAAGAGAGAGAAATATAAGAGGGAAATGAAACGTTTGAAGAATATAAAAAGAAAAAGAAATAAACTGAAATGATGAATGGCATTTAATGTTACGTGACATGAGGAGAGAGACTTATGACAAATGAAGTGATTAGCACAGTTACCTAAGTAGGCGTCCCCTCAACTGCACGCATGCTTTTCCAGAAATAGTGAATACGTGTTCATTTTCTGGAGAGACTGGTGACAACTGTTTTGCTTTAAAAGAGCTTCTGAATCAACTTAGATAATGACACGTTAGAGATAACAGAATCAGAGATTCTAATTGATTAGTATCAGAACTTCTTATGGCTGCCTAGTCTTAACACATTTCAGAAGATACTCAAATAAAGATCTTCTCATCTTCTCATTCTTGGCACAAGTCCATACTGATATTCTTCAGAATGAACTTAAACCTATCTTCAGCAAGGGGTTTTGTAAAGATATCAGCCCATTGATGGTCTGTATCCACAAAGTTTAAAGATATAACACCCTTCTGAACATAGTCCCTTATGAAATGATGTTTAATCTCAATATGTTTAGCTTTTGAATGTAAGATAGGATTCTTTGATAAACATATAGCAGAAGTATTATCACAGAAGATAGGAATGTTACTCTCATATATCTGATAATCTTCTAGCTGACTTCTCATCCAGAGCATTTGTGTGCTACAACCAGCAGCAGCAACTTATTCTGCTTCTGTTGTTGAGAGGGCAATAGTAGCTTGCTTCTTGCTGTACCATGAGATCAGATGACTTCCAAGAAATTGACAACTTCCAGAAGTGCTCTTCCTTTCAATTCTATCTCCAGCATAGTCAGCATCACAAAATCCTACTAAGTTGTATTCTTTGGATCTTCTGTAGACTAAACCAACATTAGTAGTACCTTTCAGATACCTCCGAATTCTCTTAACAGCAGTTAAATGAGATTCTCTCGGATCTGATTGGAATCTAGCACACAAACAAACACTGAAGAGAATGTCAGGTCTAGAAGCAGTTAGGTATAGAAGAGAACCAATCATACCTCTGTACAACTTCTGATCTACCTTCTTACTTACCTCATCCTTACCTAGGACACATGTTGGATGCATATGAGTTTTGGCTTCTTTGCTTTCAGTAAGATTAAACTTCTTCAGAAGTTCTTTCACATACTTCGTTTGATGAACATAGGTTCCATCAGAAGTTTGGTTGATTTGAATCCCAAGGAAATACTTGAGTTCTCCCATCATGCTCATTACAAATTCATCCTGCATAGACTCAGCAAACTCCTTTCCAAGTGTAGCATTAGATGTTCCAAAGATGATATCATCAACATATATTTGACAGATTAAAATATCCTTTTTAAAGGTTTTACAAAAAAGAGTAGTGTCCATTTTTCCTCTAGTGAAACCATTTTCCAGAAGGAAAGAACTTAAACGTTCATACCAAGCTCTAGGAGCTTGCTTCAATCCGTATAATGATTTCTTTAATTTAAAAACATGATTTGGAGACTTGGAGTCTTCAAAACCAGGAGGTTGATGGACATAAACTTCTTCATCTATATAACCATTTAAGAAGGCACTCTTGACATCGATCTGATAAAGAGTGATGTTGTGTTGAGTGGCAAAAGAAATTAATAGACGAATAGATTCTAACCTGGCCACTGGTGCAAAGGTTTCTGTGTAGTCAATCCCTTCTTGCTGACTATAGCCCTGAGCAACCAGTCTGGCTTTGTTACTTACCACATCTCCCTTCTCGCTTAGCTTGTTTCTGAATACCCACTTAGTGCCGATGATGTTAAATCCTTTTGGTCTAGGAACCAAGTCCCATACATCATTCCTTGTAAACTGATTAAGTTCTTCTTGCATGGCAATTATCCAGTCTGGATCTTCTAGAGCTTGATCAACAGAAGTTGGCTCGATCAAAGAAACAAGACCTAATTGACAGTCTGCATTGTTCTTAAGGAATGCCCTTGTTCTGATGGGATCGTCTTTATTTCCAAGGATCACATCTTCTGAATGAGCTGATGCAAGTCTGGGTGATCTTCTGACTATTGGCTCTTCAGAAATCCTGAGATTCTCTAAAGATGCAGCAACTTGATGTTCTGATCCATTGCTTCTGAGACTACCAGCTTCTGCAGCTTTGCTTCTTGGTTCTACAGCTTCTGATATATCAATATCTATATCTGCAAAATTCTCAAACTGCTTTGGTTTTTCAAGACCAAGCTTATCATCAAACCTGATATTGATTGATTCTTCTACAATCAATGTTTCAGTATTGTATACTCTGTAGCCTTTAGAGCATTCAGAATATCCAAGAAGGAAACACTTTTGTGCTTTAGAATCAAACTTACCAAGATGATCTTTAGTATTCAGAATAAAACATACACATCCAAAAGGATGGAAATATGAAATGTTGGGCTTTCTGTTCTTCCACAATTCATAAGGAGTCTTATTTAGAATAGGTCTGATAGAGATTCTATTCTGAATGTAACATGCAGTGTTTATTGCTTCTGCCCAGAAATGCTTAGCCATATTGGTTTCATTGATCATGGTTCTGGCCATTTCTTGTAGAGTCCTATTCTTTCGCTCTACAACTCCATTTTGTTGTGGAGTTCTAGGACAAGAGAAATCATGGGCAATACCATTTTCTTTGAAGAACTCCTCAAAGAATTTGTTCTCAAATTCGCCACCATGATCACTTCTGACCTTTATGATCTTGCACTCCTTCTCAGATTGGATCTGAGTGCAGAATTCAAAGAACACTGAATGAGACTCATCCTTGTGTTTTAAGAACTTTACCTATGTCGAGCGGCTATAATCATCAACGATGACTAATCCATATTTCTTTCCTCTGACAGATGCTGTTTTGACTGGGCCAAACAGATCAATGTGTAAGAGTTCTAACGGCCTTGAGGTAGACACAACATTCTTAGACTTGAATGCAGGTTTAGAGAACTTGCCCTTCTGACATGCTTCACAAAGAGCATCTGATTTGTATTTCAGATTTGGGAGTCCTCTGACCAAATTTAGTTTGTTAATCTGAGAAATCTTTCTCAAACTAGCATGACCTAATCTTCTGTGCCAGACCCATTGCTATTCAGAAACAGACATAAGACAAGTCACCTTCTGCTTCTCAAGATCAGAAAGATCAATCTTATAAATGTTGTTCTTTCTCTTGCCTGTAAATAGGATTGAGCCATCCTTCTGACTTACAGCCTTGCAAGACTTTTGATTGAAGATTATATCATAACCATTGTCACTTAATTGACTTACGGACAATAAGTTATGCGTTAATCATTCTACAAGAAGTACATTAGTTATGGAAGGAGAGTTACCAAGACTTATGGTTCTAGAGCCAATGATTTTGCCCTTCTGATCTCCTCCAAACTTGACTTCTCCACCTGGTTTAAGCACCAGGTCTTAGAATGTAGACCTTCTTCCCGTCATGTGTCGCGAGCACCCAGAGTCCAGGTACCATGACATTTTGCTTTTTGTCCTCTTTGCAGCCAAGGATATCTGCAACAGAAATTATCTTCTCCTTAGGCACCCACAATTTCTTGGGTCCTTTCTTGTTAGTTCTCCTCAAGTTCTGATTGAACTTGGGTTTAGCATAATAGTTAACAGGAGGAACAACATGATATTCCTTATGTTTGTCAGCATGATATTTCTTAGGATGTGTCACATGCTTCTTGGTGTGAACAGTGTTAAAACTCTGTGCATGTGAAGTGAGCCTAATATCATGTGCATGGCCATATTTGAACTGATCATACAATGGCTTGTATGTGATCTTCAGATCATCAATAGGTTCAAATTTATGTGAGGTATCACCTTCATAGCCAAAGCCAAACCTTCTGTTTCCAGAAACTCCATATATCATAGAAGCAAGATGACTTCTGCCAATACTTCTAGATAAGAACTTTCTGAAGCTCGAGTCATATTCTTTCAGAATATGATTGAGACTCGGAATGGATTTTTCTGTTTCAGAAGGAGATCCACTATCTTTGGATAGATTTAAAACTTTTTCCTTCAGTTCAGAATTTTCCACTTCCAGCTTCTTAGTTTCAAATTCAAACTGCTTCTTCAGCTTTTTGTATTTGATACTAAGATGAGCCTTGAGTTCCAGAAGTTCTGTTAAACTGGAAACTAACTCTTCTCTAGATAGTTCAGAAAATACCTCTTCAGAATCTGATTCTGATGTAGATTCTGATCCATCATCTTCTGTAGCCATCAGCGCGAAGTTGGCTTGCTCTCCTTCAGAGTCTGATTCTAATTCTGATTCAGAATCATCCCATGTTGCCATAAGACCTTTCTTCTTATGAAACTTCTTCTTGGGATTCTCCTTCTGAAGTTTTGGACATTCATTCTTGAAGTGTCCAGGCTCATTGCACTCATAGCAGACAACCTTCTTCTTGTCAGATCTTCTGTCACCAGAAGATTCTCCTCGTTCAAATCTCTTTGAACTTCTGAAGCCTCTGAACTTCCTTTGCTTGCTCTTCCAGAGTTGGTTTACCCTTCTGGAGATCATGGACAGTTCATCTTCTTCTTCTGATTCTGATTCTTCAGAATCTTCTTCTTTAGCCCGAAAAGCGTTAGTGCATTTTTTAACATTAGATTTTAATGCAATAGACTTACCTTTCTTTTGAGGCTCGTTTGCGTCCAGCTCTATTTCATGGCTTCTCAAGGCACTGATAAGCTCTTCCAAAGAAACTTCATTCAGATTCTTTGCAATCTTGAATGCTGTTACCATTGGACCCCATCTTCTGGGTAAGCTTCTGATAATCTTATTTACATGATCAGCCTTGGTGTAGCCTTTATCCAGGACTCTTAATCCAGCAGTTAGCGTTTGAAATCTTGAGAACATCTTCTCAATATTTTCATCATCCTCCATCTTGAAGGCTTCATATCTCTGGATTAGAGCAAGAGCTTTAGTCTCATTGACTTGAGCATTTCCCTCATGGGTCATTTTCAATGACTCATATATATCATAGGCCGTTTCCCTGTTAGATATCTTCTCATACTCAGCATGAGAGATAGCATTCAGCAAAACAGTTCTACATTTATGATGATTCTTGAAAAGCTTCTTCTGATCATCATCTATTTCTTGCCTTGTAAGCCTTACGCCACTAGCTTTCACTGGATGTTTGTAACCATCCATCAGAAGATCCCATAGTTCACCATCTAGACCAAGAAAGTAACTCTCCAGTTTATCTTTCCAGTATTCAAAGTTTTCACCATCAAATACTGGTGGTCTAGTATAACCATTGTTACCATTATATTGCTCAGCAGAGCCAGATGTAGATGCAGGTGGGTTTGTTGGAATTTCACCAGCCATCTTTTACTGAAGCGTTTTTCTCTTCCTGAATCTTTTCTAAACACAGTTAAGTGCTTGCACCTTAGAACCGGCGCTCTGATGCCAATTGAAGGATAGAAAAACACTTAGAAAGGGGGGGTTTGAATAAGTGTAGTCTAAAAACTTGAACAATAAAAACAAGTTGCACAGTTATTTTTATCCTGGTTCATTGTTAACTAAACTACTCCAGTCCACCCCCTTGGAGTGATTTACCTCACCTGAGGATTTAATCCACTAATCTCAACAGATTACAATGGTTTTCCACTTAGCTCGCGACTAAGTCTTCTAGAGTATCCTGATCACAACCTGATCACTCCAGGAACAATTGCTTAGACACAAGCTAAGACTTTCTAGAGTATCCTGACCACCACGTGATCACTCTAGTTACAACTGCTTAGACACAAGCTAAGACTTCCTAGAGTATCCTGATCACACTTGATCACTCTAGTTACTTACAAATTAATGTAATCAATTCTAAGAGTATTACAATGCTTCTGAAAAGCTATAATCACAACAGTGATATTTCTCTTAAAGTTTAAGCTTAATCTCACTAATATATTACAACAGCAATGTAGTGAGCTTTGATGAAGATGAAGTTTGTGAGCTTTTATTTGAACAGCGTTTCAACAAGTTTGTATTCACAGAACTCGTCAGAATCGGTAACCTTGCTTCTCATCAGAACTTCATATTTATAGGCACTTGAGAAGATGACCGTTGGGAGCATTTAATGCTTTGCGTATTCCGTACAGCATTGCATTTAATGTTTCACTCTTTTGTCAACTACCTCGAGCCTTGTTTATGCTGTGTCTACTGACGTTGCCTTTAATAGCTTCTAACGTTCCTTTTGTCAGTCAGCGTAGCCTGCCATCTTGTACTTGCTTCTGATCTGATGTTTGTGTATACAATGTTTGAATATCATCAGAGTCAAACAGCTTGGTGCAGAGCATCTTCTTGTCTTCTGACCTTGAAGTGCTTCTGAGCGTGATACCATGAGAACTTCAATGCTTCTGCTTCTGATCTCAAGTTCTTCTGATGCTTCCATAGACCCATGTTCTGATTCTGCTTTGACCATCTTCTGATGTCTTGCCAGACCATGTTCTGATGTTGCATGCTGAACCTTCTGAGTCAAAGCTTCTGAACGCTGATTTGTGCATACTCTTTATATATTTCCTGAAAGGGAAATTGCAGTGTATTAGAGTACCACATTATCTCATCCAAAATTCATATCCTTGTTATCATCAAAACTAAGAATATTGATCAGAACAAATCTTGTTCTAACACATATGTTATGTTCTGATTCATTCATGCTCTGACTCTTGCTGTCTAGTCTGTTTTGAAACATTTCAGGATGTAGAGATGCTCTGATGACGCTCTGGTACATTCACGAATGTTCTGATTCAATCAAGCATGCAATGATTCAAGAAGAAATTCAAAGCTCTGAAGCTGTCCTATGGAAGCAAGAAGCAGAAGCTCTGAATGTTCTGAAGATATAGGCATTTGTGAAAGTCTCAACTGAAATGGAAAATACTCAGGGAAGTTCGTTTGTAAATTTCTTCCAATATTTATTTCAAGGGGAGATTATTCATCTCAGGGGGAGATTGTTAATCTCAGGGGGATACATATTCACACACTATGTTTATATGCTCATGCTATAAATGTGTCTTTGTCTTTGGCCGTCTGTTATTCTGATTGCAAATTCATATCAATTATATATGTTTTTGTCATCATCAAAAAGGGGGAGATTGTTAGAACAAGAATTGTTCTGATCAATATTCTTAGTTTTGATGATAACAATGTATATGAATTTTGCTTAAGATAATGTGGTACTCTAATCCTATGCAATTTCCATTTCAGGAAATATACAAAGAGTATGCACAAATCAGCGCTCAGAAGCTATGACTCAAGAAGTTCAGAATGCAACATAAGAACATGCTCTCGCAAGACATCAGAAGATGGTCAAGCAGAATTAGAACATGGTCTATTGAAGCATCATAAGAACATGAGTTCAGAAGCAAAAGAACTGAAGTTCTTATGGTATCACGCTAGAAGCACTTCAAGGTCAGAAGACAAGAAGATGCTCTGCACCAAGCTGTATTGACTCTGAAGATTCAAACGTTGTATCTACAAAAGATTAAATCTGAATCAAGTACAAGATGGAAGGCTATGCTGACTGATAAAAGGAACGTTAGAAGCTATTAACGGCAAATTCAGTTAAAGCAGGAAAAGCAAGGCTCAAGGTAGTTGACAAAAGAGTGAAACATTAAATGCAATGCTGTACGGATCATGCAACGCATTAAATTCTCCCAACGGTTATCTTCACAAACGCCTATAAATAGAAGTTCTGATGAGAAGTTGAATACAACACTTTGCGCAAACATACATAAACGCTGTCAAATTCAAAAGCTTTCAAACTTCATCTTCAACCTCACTTCATTACTTACTGCTGTAATATCTTAGTGAAATTAAGCTTAAACTTTAAGAGAAATATCACAGTTGTGATTATAGCTTTTTAAGAAGCATTTCATAACTCTTGTAAGAATTTGTTTACATTCATTTGTAAAGAACTAGAGGAGATCAAGTTGTGATCGGATTCTCTAGAAGTCTTAAAGGGTATCTAAGCATTGTGTTCCTAGAGTGATCAAGGCGTGATCAGAATACTCTAGAAGACTTAGAGGGTATATAAGTGGAAAACCATTGTAATCTTGGTGATTAGTGGATTAAATCCTCAGTTGAGGTAAATCACCTTGTCAAGGGTGGACTGGAGTAGTTTAGTTATCAACGAACCAGGATAAAAATCATTGTGCAAATTGTTTTTATCTTAAGAGTTTTAAAACTACACTTATTCAAACCCCTCATTTCTAAGTGTTTTTCTATCCTTCATGTTCTTTAGATCCTTAACTTCCTTTGATTTCTTCCCATCTGTAAAGATTTCAGCGTAGACAGCATTCCAATCGGTTCTTGGAGTTTCTTCAGTAGCACCTTCAGAATCCATCAACCCAAACAGCATTCTCAATGTGGTTTCACTGATGGGGAAGAATCTACCATGAACGAAATAGACTATAGCTTTAGGAATAACAGTTGCATGAACCATTATCCAGAAGGAAAGAACTTAATCTTTCATACCAAGCTCTGGGAGCTTGCTTCAGGCCATATAATGATTTCTTTAATTTGAAAACATGTTCTGGAGACTTAGAGTCTTCAAAACCAGAAGGTTGGTGGACATATACTTCCTCATCTATATAACCATTTAAGAAGGCATTCTTAACATCTATCTGATACAGGGTGATGTTATGTTGAGTAGCAAAAGAAATTAATAAGCGCATAGATTCTAACCTGGCCACTGGTGTAAAGGTTTCAGTATAGTCAATACCTAGCCCTGAGCAACCAGTCTGGATTTGTTTCTTACAACTTCTCCTTTTTCACTTAGCTTGTTTCTAAAGACCCACTTAGTTCTAATGATGTTAAATCCTTTTGGTCTTGGAACTAGATGCCAAACATCATTCCTTGTAAAATGATTTAGTTCTTCTTGCATGGCAATTATCCAGTCAGCATCCTCCAGAGCTTGATCAACAGAAGTTGGCTCAATTAGAGATACTAGACCAAATTGACATTCTGCATTGTTCTTAAGGAATGCTTTTGTTCTGATAGGATATTCTTTCTTCCCAAAGATAACATCTTCTGAGTGAGAAGAGTTGAGTCTAGAAGATCTTCTGATAGTTGGCTCTTCAAAAATTTTGAGATTCTCTAATGAAGCAGCAACTTGATCTTCTAAAACTTTGCTTCTGGGTTCTTCAGAGTTTGAATTAGAGATTTCTATATCTGCAAAATTCTCAAATTGCTTTGGATTTTCAAGACCAAGCTTATCATCAAATTTGATATTGATTGATTCTTCAACAACCAATGTTTCAGTATTGTATACTCTGTAGCCTTTAGAGCGTTGAGAATATCCAAGAAGGAAACACTTCTGTGCCTTAGAATCAAACTTATGCAGATGATCTTTAGTGTTCAGAATATAACTTATATATCCAAATGGATGGAAATAAGAAATGTTGGGATTTCTGTTCTTCCATAATTCATAAGGAGTCTTATTAAGAATAGGTCTTATGGAGATTCTATTCTGAATATAACATGCAGTGTTAATTGCTTCTGCCCAGAAATGCTTAGCCATATTGATTTCATTGATCATGGTTCTGGCCATTTCTTGTAGAGTCCTATTCTTTCGCTCTACAAATCCATTTTACTGTGGAGTTCTAGGGCAAGAGAAATCATGGGCAATACCATTTTCTTTGAAATAAATCTCAAAGAATCTGTTCTCAAATTCGCCACAATGATCACTTCTGACCTTTATGATTTTACACTCTTTCTCAGATTGGATCTGAGTGCAGAAATCAAAGAACACTCTATGAGACTCATCCTTGTGTTTCAATAACTTTACCCATGTACATCTGCTATAGTCGTCTACAATTACTAATCCATATTTGTTCCCTCTGATTGATGCAGTTTTGACTGGGCCAAAAAGATCAATGTGCAGAAGTTCTAGCGGCCTAGAGGAAGAGACAATATTTTTAGACTTGAATGCAGGTTTTGAAAACTTCCCTTTCTAACATGCTTCGCAAAAAGCATCTGATTTATATTTCAGATTAGGGAGTCCTCTGACCAGATTAAGTTTGTTAATCTGAGAAATCTTTCTCAAACTAGCATGACCTAATCTTCTATGCCAGACCCACTGCTCTTCACTCACAGACATAAGGCAAGTATCCTTCTGATTCTTAAGATCTTGAAGATCAATCTTGTAAATGTTTTTCTTTCTCTTGCCTGTAAAGAGGATTGAGCCATCCTTCTGACTAATAGCTTTACAAGACTTTTGATTGAAGATTATGTCATAACCATTGTCATTTAATTGACTTATGGACAATAAGTTATGAGCTAATCCATCTACTAGCAGAACATTAGTTATAGAGGGAGAGTTACCAATGCTTATGGTTCCAGAGCCAATGATTTTGCCCTTCTGGTTCCCTCCAAACTTTACTTCTCCAGCAGATTTAAGCACCAGGTCTTGGAACATAGACCTTTTTCCCGTCATGTGCCGCGAGCACCCGGAGTCTAGGTACCATGACATGTTTTCCTTTGTCTTCTTGGATGCCAAGGATATTTGTAACAAGAATTATCTTTTCCTTAGGTACCCACATTTTCTTGGGTCCTTTTGGGTTAGTTCTCCTCAAGTTCTGATTGAACTTGAGTTTAGCAAGAAAATTAACAGGAGGTACAACATGATATTCCCTATTCTGAGTAACATGATATTTTCTAGTATGTGTAACATGCTTCTTGGTGTGTGTTATGTGGAAACTCTTAGCATGTGATTGTAATGTGTGCCTAATATCATGGGAGTGACCATACTTGAATTGATCATACAGAGGTTTGTATGTGATTTTCATCTCATCAACAGATTCAAGTTTATATGGGGTTTCACCCTCATAGCCTATGCCAACTCTCTTGTTTCCACTGACTGCATATATCATAGAGGCTAACTGACTTCTGCCAATACCTCTAGATAAAAACTTCCTGAAACTCAAGTCATATTCCTTGAGAATATTGTTCATGCTTGGAATAGACTTTTCTGAACTAGAAGATGATTCAACATCTTTAGATAGTTTTAAAACTTTTTCATTAAGTTCAGAATTTTCTAATTCAAGCTTCTTAGTTTTAGATGCAAAGAGCTTCTTCAGCTTCTTGTATTTGATACTAAGTTGAGCCTTGATTTCTAGAAGTTATGTTAGACTAGAAACTAACTCTTTAGAAAGTTCAGAAAATACCTCTTTAGAATCTGAGTCTGATGTAGATTCTGACTCATCATCAACAGTGGCCATCAGCGCTATGTTTGCCTGCTCATCTTTAGAGTCTGACTCTTGATCAGAAGAATCTGAGTCATCCCAAGTAGACATTAGGCCTTTATTCTTTTCAAACTTCTTCTTGGGCTTTTCCCTATGAAGCTTTGGACACTCGTTCTTGTAATGTCCAGGTTCCTTGCACTCATAGCATGTCACCTTCTTTTTGTCAGATCTTCTGTGTCCAGAAGATTCTCCTCTTTCAGGCCTTTTGGAACTTCTGAAGTTCTTGAAACTTCTTTGCTTACTCTTCCATAGTTGATTTACTCTTATGGAGATCATGGAAAGTTCATCTTCTTCTTCTTTTGATTCTAACTCTTCAGAATCTTCTTCTTCAGCCTGAAAAGCGTTAGTGCATATCTCCCTCAATTTTTAAGATATGGAGGAGTTCTAGAACTTTTTGGAAACCTCAAGATGTCTTCTACAAGCCCCATTGGAAGCTTTTTTCCATTTGAAGATTTTATCTTGATGATATGGGCTTTGACAAAAAACTGCTTTTGGTTGACTTTCAAAAAGGACCTATAATATTTTGATCCATATCTCTCAGATGAAGTATTTTTGGACTTGGCTTGTGAGAGACAAATTTGTAGAGAATTCAATTTCCTTCAAAATGAGATTTAGATGGAAAATTTCTGATGTTCCATGTAGGAGTTATGGCTGGTCAAAGTTCAGTTGACTTTCTCCTATGAAAACCCTAATTTAGAAACTTTTGATTTTGTTGATTTTTGATCTTTTCTTGATGAATCATGATCAATCCTTGATCAAATGATGAATGATACTTCAAAATAAGGTTGTTGACAAAAATCAGGAGTTTTGACTGTACTTTGACCATAGTTGACTTTTAGGTCAAACTAGTCAACTGTTGATTTTCTGAACAATTGACTGGGCAATCTTTTGAATTGAAGCTTGTACTTTGCCATAGAGATAATTTGAAACATCATAAGCCATATGAGATCCATTGGAGACTTTAATTCATTGATTTTCTTTAGAGAAGTCAAAACCCTAGTTTAGAAGATCATTGTTTAGGAGAGTGTGCTTGAGGCTAGACCTTGATTCTTGAACTTTGGTATGAGCTTTAAAGAGAAATAAGATGGGCAAATTTTTGGGTATGACACTTAGCAATCTTGAATGCAGTCACCATTGGGCCCCATCTTCTAGGCAAGCTTCTGATGATCTTCTTGACATGATCAGCCTTTGTATATCCCTTGTCAAGCACTCTTAGTCCAGCAGTCAGAGTCTGGAATCTTGAGAACATTGCTTCAATGTTTTCATCTTCCTCCATCTTGAAAGCTTCATACTTCTGGATTAAGTCAAGAGCTTTTGTCTCCTTGACTTGGGCATTACCTTCATGAGTCATCTTCAAGGATTCAAAGATGTCATAGGCAGTTTCTCTGTTTGTTATTTTCTCATATTCAGCATGAGAAATAGCATTCAACAGACTTGTGATGATTTTTAAATTGTTTCTTTTGATCATTACTCATTTCTTGTCTTGACATCTTTACTCCACGAGCATTTGCAGGATGTCTGTAACCATCCAATACTATATCCCATAGGTCCCCATCTTGACAAAGAAAGTAACTTTTGAGTCTATCTTTCCAATATTCGAAATTTTCACCATCAAAGACAGGTGGTCTATTATAGCGATTGAAGCTACTGCTTCTATTACCATTGTTGTTTTGTTCAGGTGTAGGAGTAGATGTAGCTGTTTCAACCATATTGACTTTGTGTTTTTCTCCCTGAATCTTTTATCTAACACGGTTAAGTGCTTGCACCTAGAACCGGCGCTCTGATGCCAATTGAAAGATAGAAAATCACTTATAAAGGGGGGGGGGGTTTGAATAAGTGTGACTTTAAAAACTTGTAAGATAAAAACAATTAACACAATTATTTTTATCTTGGTTCGTTTTTAATGAAACTACTCCAGTCCACCCCCTTAGAGTGATTTACCTCAATTGAGGATTTAATCCACTAATCCAACTGATTTCAATGGTTATCCACTTAGAAAACTTCTAAGTCTTCTAGAGTATACAGATCACAACTTGATCACTCTAGGAAATCACCACTTAGAAAACTTCTAAGTCTTCTAGAGTCTACTGATCACACTGATCACTCTAGGAACCTTTTACAATAAATGTAAAATAATGTTTACAAGAGTATAGATTGCTTCTTATAAATCTATAATCACAACAGTGATATTTCTCTTAAGATCTAAGCTTAACACTCACTAAATATTACAAGAGTTTGTGAGGTTGAAGATGAAGTTCGTGAGCTTTGATTTTTACAGCGTTTTGGTATTTTTGCACAAGAGTTCTCTAGCTGCTTCTGATCAGAACTTCTATATATATATATATATATAGGCGTTGAGAGAAGATGACTGTTGGGTTGCATTTAATGCTTTGCGTGAATAGTACAATGCTGCATTTAATGTTTCACGCTATTGTCAACTACCTCGAGCCATGTTTTCCTGCTATTACTGACTTTGCCTTTTGTAGCTTCTAACGTTCCTTTTGTTAGTAAGAGATAAGACTTAATAGCCTGTCATCTTGTACTTGCTTCTGAACTCAGATTTGTAGATAACAACGTTTGAATATTAGAGTCAATCAGCTTGGTGCAGAGCATCTTCTTGTGTTCTGACTTTGAAGAGCTTGAGCGTGATACCATTCAGAACTTCAGTGCTTCTGCTTCTGACATCATGTTCTTCTGATGCTTCATAGTCCATTTTCTGATTCTGCTTGACCATCTTCTGATGTCTTGCTAGAGCATGTTCTGATGTAGCCATCCAGAACCTTCTGAATCAGTGCTTATGAGCGCTGAATTGTGCATACTCTTTATGTATTTCCTTAAATGGAAAATGCAAAGGATTATAGTACCACACTGTCTTATACAAAATTCATATATAATGTTATCATCAAAACATAGAATATTGATCAGAACAAATTTTGTTCTAACAGTGTGTTCTCATGTTGTGATGCAAGGCAGGACAACTATCTTTCGTGCTTGCACCATCCATAATAACTTTCTTAACTACTTTCTCAAGCATGTCTATCTGATATGAATTTTGGACGAGTACACCCATTGATTTAAATTGTTGCATCATAAAAATAATGGGATACAATACAAAAATTAAAATACACGAACAATAACAACAACATACAACACAAATATATTAAATTATATTTATACCTCAATCTCATCGCTGGTACAATTCTCTCGGTCAACCTCAGCCAACCTCTCTCGCTCCTCCCACACCTCCTGCGACATCTTCTCTCGCTCATCCTGCAACATTTCTTTTTCAGTATATCCTTTGGAACAATAAACACCTCCTATATTTTCATAATAGAGTTGATATTAGTATTAAACCAAAAACATAAATGGTCATATATACTTATAATACATATCGGAAAATTCATAATAAATATTGTAATATTGGTCCATATGCTATCTTTCAATTCATGCTCAACCTCATGCCAATTATTTATAAAAATACTCACTTTGCTTCTACCTTATAATGCCTCGTAACCGTTAAAATCATCAGCATTTTAATTTGTTTGCCTCTCAACCAAAATAACTTCCTACAAAATAAATATTTACATAAGCTATAAAACACTCTTGGTAAACTTACAAGCAAACCCTCACCCAGAATAAAGATTCTCACTTAGATTCAAGATTACTTCCGAAGCACTGTGACTAAAAATATGTGCGAAAAAGAGAGATTTACTACTACAAATAACACTTTTTAGGACGAACTTTTCACCTCGAATATGCTAAAAACCAAGAGTATAGGTCTTGGGAGCGTCATGTTTGATTTTTTTATAAAAAAATAAACAAAATTTTCGACTGGTTTTCTCAAAAACCGAGGTAACATATCTATAAGTGAGCCCCATGTTTTATCCATAAAAAAATAATGAACCTATCCCTCGGTTTTTTTTTGGAAAATCGAGGGAATATAACTATAAAGAATCTCGCTTTGAATTCCTATTAATGCATCTAAAGTTTTTTCAATAATTTCTCACTTGGCGCCTTTTCAGCTTCCCCTTTTTTCTTAGTTAAATTTTTTCCATTTTGTCTTTGTTAATTAATGATTCTCAAAATCTCTGTTATTAATAAAAAAGAATAGGATAAGAAATATTTCGTTGATGATCAATAACGAATTACAAAAAATAGGACAACAGATAATTAATCAACATATTCAAACTTCTGACTCCACTCAAATTCAATAATATCCCTATTAACTATCTCTAACTGAGACAAAAATTCAGAAAGAAATCTTCCATATGGTATTAGGAAAGTCATTTCCTCCTGAGAGATGCTTATCATTTCTTTTAAGAAGTTAAAACTGGTTAAGAGGACGATTAACTATAACGTTGTGGGTATGGAAGTACAAGAGATGTTTGTCATCCAAAGTAAGCATTTCCAGTTGTTTCTCTCTTGGACGGAGATTTGAGACTAGAAGATGATATCAAACTTTTGCAATTGGGTGTAGAGTAGCAAGAATGTTGAGCTTATCGTAGTTGGCATAAATTAGGCGAAGATGAGTTGAGTAGACATTGATGAATCTATAATCTTCAACACAACTACTTTTCTCTTTACAGTTTATTGTCTGAGCAATAAGTGATGGAGTAATGGTAATTTGAGAGCCATTGACATAGAACTGGATTGACTCGACATCATGGTTAGTTGGCACAACAGAGATATTTAACCAAAACTCTTTAACGAGATTAGTGTAGATGGATCCATGAATAATGTAAAAGTAACCATTCAACTTTTGTTTGAAAATAGTTTTCCTTAGATAAACACCTTTGTCTTTCAAATCATCGAAATCAACAAAAATTTTATTGATAAGAACCAAATATTTTCATCTAAGGTTTTGAAGACATTTTTGAAGAAGATAAAAGACTTTGAAACTAGGTTTGAAAAAAGAAAGAGTTGAAAATGAGATGTTGAAACTATGAATAATGTTAAATAAAGTGGAGAATAGGAAGTGAAACGATCAGAGAAGCTCAATCGCCTCCTTGAAAATAAAAAAGATACGTTACATATTGAGTATGGATGATCATTTCTATTCTAGTGATATGATTCCAATACGTGTCATGTTTTATTTTTTTTAGAAATAAAAACCACATATTACCTCAGTTTTTCTAATAACCGGAAGGATAATCCACTTATTACCTCTATTTTTTTATATTTTTTATTTGTAAACTAAATGATATATCCCATTGGTTTCCTTAATAACTGAGAGATAAAATAAATCAGATTACTATAAAAGCACTTGTTAAACATATTTTATCCTAATCATAACTTATATGTAGCCGCCCTAAACTAAATATTTAATGTTCTTCTATCTTGAACAAAACATTTTTGGAATAACCTTCCAATGTTGTCAATCAAAGAAAAATCCTTGATTTCCTCGGTTGACAACATTGAGAAATTTATTCTCAAAAATTGAATCTTGCCATGAACACATATGCTCAAGATAATAAAATCTTGGAACTTTAAGAAGCTTGAAAAAGTTCTCTATGATGGATTGCAAGTTCAGAAAAACATTTTTCAATGGTTGGAATAGATAACTCCTTTAGAAGGGGGATGCATGCAATCCATATAACATTTTCCAATGATTAAAATAGATAACTCCTTACAGCAAAGATTTGTTGTTCTCCAAGAATCTGAATTTGTTGTAATATTGTGTTTTCATATTTTGTGTAAACATTGTAATATAAAAAAAGAAGCTTTTTCACCTCAATTTTTAACAGAGCCAAGGGGATAATTTAGCGTGATAATTGAGGATATTGATCACCGTCCTTAAACAAATATGTGACATTCATTTTATGAGTATCAATGCTTAAGACACTACCATTAGTGATACACGCGAAACCTAAAAAACTTCCATTGTAAAAGCATTGTGATATATAAAATTGATAATGAAACATCATGAAATGCTTGAAACTATCTACATCCTCCACTTTAAGATTTGTAAGAGTATTTGTCATGAAGAGTTCTCTATGATGGATTGCATGAGAAGAAAATTATTTAGATTTAAGGTTTGTGTTCATAAATATTTATTTGAGAGGAAAATCATTTTTTAACTAACCACTTTTTATCTAACCCTTTTTTTTGTTTATATCAGAAACAAATGCATAAAATAGCAATTGAGAATATAGTGGTATCCATCATTTGAACTTGCCCAAATATCAAGGATTCGAAGATCGAACATATGATCTTCATGGACAAATTAATTTTGATTTTAATATAATGTGTAAACAATATAATATTCTGGGTAAATATTGTAGTTTGTAAACAAATTATTTTATTAATTTTCTAGGGAAACAATGTAACGAGTTTTAATTTTAAAAAAAAATTTTACCTTTAGTTTTATTGAATAATGAGATGTATGACGCGCTAGTTTTGTAAATAATAAAAGTGTAGATGATGGGTTCGAACCCATGCGCAAATAAATTTACCCCTCGGTGTTTTAAAAACTGAGGTGTTAAGTCATTACTTTTTATTATGTCCTTCGTTACCTCGCTTCATTAGCCGAGGTAAAATTCATTTCGCGTCTGAGGTTAAAAGCATTTTTTGTAGTAGTGACTTCGTAAAAATGATGAGAGAAATGACAGTGAGATCAAGACTCATTTTTTGAATATGAAAAAGTGATATATAAACTTTAAATTTATAGGCTAAAGCGTGGAATAAATTCTGAAACAATACAACAAAGTATAAAATAAGGGATGAATAAAGGACAAGGAAGAAGAGGAGAACACAAATATTGGTTATAACTACTAATCTTTTACTTTCTCTTAAAACATGATTACAAGTTTACAAGAATAACAAATAACCTCTCTCACCCTAAATTAGGATTTGCAACTTAGGAATGATGAGAGACTAGTATGCTATTTATAATAAAATCTAACATACTAACTAATGGGCTTTTTCCACAAGGCCCATTGCACAAGCCAACTTAATAAACAAGTTAACTTAACAAATTAGGGTTTAAACACTAAAACCTAATTTAACATGCTAACAACCCTAGCATCTTCGACACAAGCATGTGAACAACCTTCGACTACATGCTTAATTCTGTCAAACCAATAAGCTGCCCTTCGGCCATACTAGAGTTCGATCCAATATCTCACAAATCTCCACCTTGAATCTAACTCTACAACATCAAGGGAACAACTAGCTTTCTTCATGCAGCTTTAGCAACTGCATACAGTGGAAAAACTTGCAACTTGGTAATGTCTTGGTGATCATCTCAGCAGCATTGTCTTCAGTTGAAACCTTCAGCACTTGGACTTCTCCATGCTCGATTACTCCTCTGACGAAATGCAGCCTCACATCAATGTGCTTAGTTCACTCATGATAGGTTGAATTCTTCGACAGGTGTATTGCACTTTGACTATCAAATTTAATAGTGATACCTCGACCTTGAAGTTTCAGTTCCTTCGCAAAACCTTCAAGCCACAATGCTTCTTTCACAGCTTCAGTTAAGGCAATATACTCCGCTTCAGTGGTTGATAGAGCAACAACCTTCTGAAGTGTTGCTTTCCAACTAATAGCTGTGCCAAACATAGTGAAAACATATCCAGAAATAGATTTTCTGGAATCCATACAACCTGCATAATCAGAGTCGACATATTCTCCAATTGTTGCTTTACCATCTTCACCCAAGGCTCCACCATAAATTAGGACTCTTTTCAGAGACCCATTTATGTACCTTAAAATCCACTTCAATGCTTGCCAGTGAGCCTTTCCAGGATTCGCCATGTACCTGCTTACAAGACTTACTGCGTATGCTATGTCAGGTCTAGTACAGACCATAGCATACATCAAAGAACCAACTATATTAGCATATGGGATGCTATTCATATAGGCTCTTTCGACATCAGTACTGGGACACTGATCAATACTCAGCTTGAATTGAGGGTTTGTTGGAGTCACAACTGGCTTCGAATTCGACATATCAAATTTTTCAAGAATCTTCCGTAGGTATGCCTCTTGAGATAAACATAACTTAGACTTCTTTCTATCTCTTCGAATTTTAATTCCAAGAATTCTGGAAGCAGCTCCCAAATCCTTCATATCAAACTCCTTATTGAGTTCAGCCTTCACCCTCGTCACATCTTCAACATTGTTGCTTGCTATGAGAATATCATCCACATAAAGCAACAAAATAACAAATGAATTACCAGGTCAAAATCTGAAGTAAACGCAGTGGTCGAACTGACTTCTAATGAAACTGATGCGTGCCATGAACTTGTCGAATCTCCTATTCCACTGTCGAGGAGATTGTTTCAGCCCATACAAAGATCTCTTTAACTTGCACACATAATCTTCCTTCCCCTTTTCGACATACCCTTCAGGTTGCCTCATCAGGATCGTTTCATCTAGATCACCATACAAGAACGCAATCTTCACATCCATCTGTTCCAGTTCAAGATCGAACTGTGCTACCATGGCAAGTAACATTCGGATGGACCTATGCTTCACAACAGGAGAAAACACATCATTGAAGTCGACACCTTCTTTTTGAGTGAAACCCCTTGCAACTAACCTTGCCTTGTATCTTTTCGACGTCACTCCTTCAATTCCTTCCTTAACTTTAAAAATCCATTTACAGCTGACTAACCTTGCCCCAACAGGTTTCTTGATCAGTTCCCAAGTATGATTATTATGAAGAGATTTCATCTCATCATCCATGGCCTTCAGCCATTCAGTCTTATTTCGACTCCTCATAACTTCCTTGTAGTCTCTAGGTTCTTCGTCTAGAACCCCACTTGCAGAGATTAAGGCATAAGCTATAAGATCTGCATACCCAAGCCTCTGAGGTGCCTTTATGACTCTTCTCGACCTATCTCTCGACAATAGGTAGTCATCGTCAGTTTCCTCAACTTCCTCAGCATCTTCTGTTTCTTCTTCGACTTCATCAGGGATATGCAATTCAGCATCAACATGCTCCACCTCAACAGGAATCTCTACCTGTTCCAGCTCTTCGTCAGATGTTTCTGTACTTCGACCAACATCATCAGTTTTCTTAAAAGCCATTTCAGCTTCATTGAAAACTACATCTCGACTGGTGATACACCTCCTATGACCTGGCTCTAGGCACCATAGCCTATAAGCTTTGACTCCTTCAGGGTATCCCATGAACATGCATATCAGAGCTCTAGGTTCGACCTTGTCTTGCCTAATGTGAGCATAGGCTACGCAGCCAAATACTCTCAGTTTGTCGAGATCTGGTGGATGTCCCGACCAAACTTCTACAGGTGTCTTCATATCTAACGCTGTCGAAGGACATCTGTTTATCAGATATGTTGCTGTCGAAACAGCCTCAGCCCAGAACACCTTCTTTAGTCCAGCACTAGTCAACATGCATCTGACTCTCTCCAAAATAGTTCGATTAAACCTTTCAGCCAAACCATTTTGTTGTGGAGTACCTGCAGTAGTTTTGTGCCTTGCAATACCAGAGGAAGCACAAAAACTGTCGTATGCCTCATTGCAAAATTCAAGGCCATTGTCGGTTCTCAACCTCTTGACCTTTCTGCCAGTCTGATTTTCAACCAGAGTCTTCCAACTTTTGAAATTCTCAAAAGTTTCATCCTTAGTCTTCTGGATGAATACCCATAATTTTCTGGAATAATCATCTACTATGGATAGAAAATACCTTGCTCCTGAATGTGATGGACACCTTGCAGGCCCCCAAAGATCAGCATGGATGTAATCAAGGGATCCATGTGTTCTTTGTTTGCCTTTGTTGAACTTCACTCTGCAAGATTTTCCAAGTACACAGGGTTCACAAAACTTTAGCTTTTCGACTTTGTCTCCACCAAGCAGATTTTGTTTCCCTAATTCGACCAGACCCCTTTCACTGACATGGCCCAATCTCATGTGCCAGATTTCTGTCTTTGACAAAGGTTTCGTGGATGCAACATTTGTCGAACCACTTACAACTTCAGCCTCAAGGGTATACAATCCTTTTTTCTTCACGCCTCTCAAGACTTCCTTCGAACCCTTCATGACTCTTAGGATACTTTTCTCTCCTTGGAAAACATATCCTTTCTTGTCGAATTCACCAAGAGAAAGCAGATTTCTCTTCAAATCAGGAACATACCTGACTTCAGTCAACAACCTTATTGACTCATCATGGAGCTTGAATCTCACAGATCCAACACCTGCAATCTTGCAAGCCTTGTTGTTTCCCAGCAATACTGATCCACCATCTTGATCACATAATTCTTCGAACAAGTCTTTGTTTGGAGTCATGTGCCAAGTGCAACCTGAATCCATAATCCACTCCTTCTTAGAGTCACTGCTTGAAACCACAAGAACATCAGATGATTCGAAATCATCTTGAACAATGGCAGCGTTGCCATTATCCTTACCTCCATGATATTTCAGGCGTTCAGGGCACACCTTTCTTGTGTGACCCTCCTTCTTACAATGGTAGCATCGAATGCCAGATGCTTCGCCACTGTAAGACTTCGACTGGCTTTTGCCTTTCTTCTTGTCGAACTTACCATCCTTTCGTAAGAGTTTTCCTTTAACGGCCAAACCTTCGCCAACAGTCGAAGGTTTATGCTCCTTTCGTTCATTCAAGTCCTTAGAGTACAAGGCTGATTGAACTTCTTCAAACGTCAGGGACTCCCTTCCATACAAGAGAGTTTCTTTGAAGTGAGCATGTGATCGAGGCAAAGAACACAATAGTAACAGCGCTTGATCTTCATCATCGATCTTCACATCAATATTTTCAAGATCAAGAATCAGCTTGTTGAACATATCCAACTGCTCAGCCAATACTTTGTCTTCAATCATCTTGAATGAATACAAAGCTTGTTTCAGGTAGAGTCGATTTACCAGCGATTTGGTCATATACAAACTTTCAAGTTTCACCCATAACCCTGATGTCGTCGTCTCCTTTGATACCTTCCGGAGAACCTTATCACCAAGGCTCAACAAAATTGCGCTGTGTGCTTTCTCGATCATATTCGTCTTCTCCGCTGCCGTCAATTCTGCATTCATGGCTGCCTCTCCCTTCAACGCTTCCAAACAACCCTGCTGAACCAGTAGGGCTTTCATCTTCAAGCGCCACAGACCGAAATCATTCACTCCGGTGAACTTTTCAATCTCATACTTTGTTGAAGGCATCTTCTCCATGCTCACCGCACCAATTTGTTGTGAATTCAATGCCACGAACAAAGTATAAAATAAGGGATGAATAAAGGACAAGGAAGAAGAGGAGAACACAAATATTGGTTATAACTGCTAATCTTTTACTTTCACTTAAAACATGATTACAAGTTTACAAGAATAACAAATAACCTCTCTCACCCTAAATTAGGATTTGCAGCTTAGCAATGATGAGAGACTAGTATGCTATTTATAATAAAACCTAACATACTAACTAATGGGCTTTTTCCACAAGACCCATTACACAAGCCAACTTAATAAACAAGTTAACTTAACAAATTAGGGTTTAAACACTAAAACCTAATTTAACATGCTAACAACCCTAGCATCTTCGACACAAGCATGTGAACAACCTTCGACTACATGCTTAATTCTGTCAAACTAATAAGCTGCCCTTCGGCCATACTAGAGTTCGATCCAATATCTCACAGAGGTGTTAAGTCATTACTTTTTATTATGTCCTTCGTTACCTCGCTTCATTAGCCGAGGTAAAATTCATTTCGCGTCTGAGGTTAAAAGCATTTCTTGTAGTAGTGACTTCGTAAAAATGATGAGAGAAATGACAGTGAGATCAAAACTCATTTTTTGAATATGAAAAAGTGATATATAAACTTTAAATTTATAGGCTAAAGCGTGGTATAAATTCTGAAACAATACACGGGTCAAATCAATTCCATAATCGATTCAACTAACCGATTATTGACCTTCAATAATTAATTGCTCAAGTCACAAATGGAAGGTTTTGATATTTATCTATTAACAATCATTAAGAGACTTATCTATTCTATTTTAGACTCAACTTAGTGAAAATAATCGATTAGGTCATTAGGTCTAATTGATTATCCATTTAGAAAAAGTCTTCCTATCAATTAGACACTCCCCTAATCAACTGGTTAGACCTTAAAAATATATTGAGGTGGTTTTCATAAGTAAATAGAGGCATCTCAGATATATTTAGTGTGTGATTTAGCAATTGTATTTCCATAAATACACATGTGTCTTTAAAAGACAGTGGTCACTCAGACGGGCAGGATAAGGCATGCCTTCACGCTTCCTATATTTCATAACTTTAAAGCTTCAAGTTTTGATATCATTATCCTCAAGTTTAGATCATACAAGAACTTTAAATCTTCTTAATGAGACTTGATACATCTTCATATTGATCTCCATCATCTAAGAGTTGATAGTTTAAACCACCGACAACCGTTGAAATAAAAGTCTTCACTTGAATATCATTTGACCATAGTGTTGAGTTGATCTTCAAGAATGTGTTCAGGAAGATAACTTGATTTAGGAGGATAGCTTAAATAACCATATTGTGCATCTTCGATCAATTGAGCTATCTTCAACAAATATAGACTTCATTAGATATCGTTTGATATTAATTGTTATCATCATCAAAATTAAACAGTTACTCATTTGACTTACAACTTTTGTCATCCCTAAGCTTCGCCACTTTGGATCTTCTTAACAATACTTGTAAGCACATAGATCCACAAGTTTTCTTTAGTCTCATAGCCTCGGCTATGAAATACTTTTATGTTCCACGTAAAAAAGTTTCACATTACTCAGAAATTGAGATCAATAATAATTTATATGCAACACTCACACTATCTAATACGATAAGAGAATATTATAGTCTATCTTATTTATGAAAAAAATTAGATACATAGAATAATTGTTGTAACTGAACGATATATATATATATATATATATATATATATATATATATATATATATATATATATATATATATATATATATATATATATATATATATATATATATATATATATATATCAAATACATTGGTTATTCTATGAATCTAAAAAAAAATTATTTTAAATAAAAATTTGAAGGAGTATTATTTTGAAAAGAAATAGAAGAACTATAAACACAACTATATATTCCCTCGGTAACAAATTATAAGCAAATTTTGTTTTTTAGATTCATTGAATTATTGATGTATCTAGTCTATATATAGACCAAATACATAACTTATTCAATGAATCTAAAAAACAAAATTTATTTATAATTCGTTATGGAGGAAGTATAAATCAACGTAGCAAGAAGAAGATCTTTAAGAATAAATGTGTGGCGGTGTTAAACACACATCAATATCTAACATTTATATTACATTCATACTATACTCCCTTTATTTCTTATTATAAGCAAAATTACACTTTTTAGATATATTGAATAATTAAGATACACCGAATAACTAATGTATCTAAATATAATCCTACTACATTAATTATTTAATATATCTAAAAAGTAGAATTTTACTTATAATAAAGAATGGAGAGAATATATATTAAAAAGTTTGACAAATGTCGATAAAGTCATACAAATATTCCCTAAAAAATAGTGTTTTCTATATTTTAACATTTTTTTTAAAATCGATATACGACACTGATGAGAAACTCACACATTATGGGTTACACAAGTTAAGTAACTATTTGTTTAAAAAAAAAAAAAAAACTCACAATCAACTAAAATAGTTAATACGTGCATTGAAGTAATGTTATAATATTTTTAATTATTTAATAATAGATGAATAAATAAAGGTTAGACATTATCATGTCTTATACTAGTAGAAGACGCGTGCGTCCGCACGGGTAAATCAAATCTTAAGATGAATAATGGATTACAAACGCAAAAAAATAAGTTTAAAAATTCGAATGAGAAATGTTAAATTAAGATTCATAAAACATAATAATAGATAAAATGAATCTATATATAGTAGCTATGTAAAAAAAGAACATAGAAATGCAATAGTCATTCGATAAGATTAGGTTGTTGATGATATATAATTGTTATTATAAAATCGCAAATAATATATTTAAAACGAAATATTTATCAAATCACCAACATGATAAATTTAATATGTTTAATAACCATAAATATTTACATATCACTAATAATTATAAATATTTATAAATATTTATAAATATTTTATTGATTAAAATAAAAAATGTATTGTGGTGATAGTGACCCGTAAAAATAGTGAGTTTCAGTAATAAAATTCATCAGAGTTGATAAAATTTACAAATATCAATCGCATTGTTTTCTTATAATACAATAATAAATTGATAGTTTTAGTGATACACATGTAAATTTAAAATGACTTATTTGATTGTAAAATGAACGATAATAATGTAACTCAATTGTATTAAATAAATATCCAAAAAAACGATTGCGGAGATGAAGAATTTAGTCTCTCAATTAAACACAATTGTTAATTAAAATAAAAAAGATTATGCTCGTAGTGACCCGTAAGATAAAATGTTAGTTGTCTACGAGATTATTGATATTTAATTAAAATAAATAAATTATTAATTTTATTAAAAATTAAAAAATAAATAAATAAATATTTTTAATGATAAAAAATAAATAAAATTGATTAAATATGTCATAAAAACTAACTTTTCAAACTTAAACTTATATATATATATATATATATATATATATATATATATATATATATATATATATATATATATATATATATATATATTCTCTTGAAAATCTAAACTTTTCAAACTTAAACTCATAGGGACTGCAAAGCAGAGCTAATATATCGGACAGTGGTGATGGTGCAGATGAATGACATACATTAAATATGAGACTGCAAATAACTGTACTTTATGGAAGAAAACTCATTGTAGTTACTTTGAAATGCAGTCTAGGTGATTGTAAGTATGAGAAAGGGAAAAAAGTGGAAAGGAGAGATATGTGACAGGAAAAAGTTGAAAGTTCCAAAATGGAAGGACAATTGAAATAGACATCTCAAGTTTTAAAAAAGCTATCAGCTACTAAATGTAGATAGTAGAAACATGATAAATAGATATTTTAAATTGACATCTCAAGTTGAAAAAAACATAAATTTTAAAATATTACACGAATCTATCATTCAAATAACATTTGTATTCATTTCATATTGATTACAGCATACATCTTAACTTTTAAAATCTTGGCACCAAAATATGCTAAGTAACTAAAAATCTTAACTTTAATTTAACAATTTAATTCCTACGTGACTTTATTTCAACCTTTAAAAGTGGCACCATGATGCAAATCTATAAATAAAAAAGTATGAGATAGGATTATCATTCTTTTTCGATAGCAACAACACCGACCTATTCTTTCTTTCATGTGCCTATTGCCAATGCAGAAGCATGTCACGCGTGAGCTGAATCGATATTGAAGGGTGCATATTCTTCTGGTTCTACAACTTATCATCTCTTCTCTTTCAAGTACACCCAAAATTTATAACAAATATGTGAAAATTATGTTGTAACAAAAGATTCAACATTTGAAAGATAACAGAAACAAAACAGTCAGCTACTTCCAATTTATCTCAATAAAATTCCATAGCCTAGTTGCAACCCATTCCTCCTAAATATGTCTGCAACTTATCATTTCTTCTCTTTCACTTTTTTCTAACACTTAATAAATATTTTTTAACTTGGTTGTAAATAAATATTATATTGAGAATGAATTCCATCTCTTGAATTCTCTTTAAAAAAATCAAGAAGTGGTAAATAACTTATATATTAAACTCAGTGACAAAATGTTAAAGAAACTATCAATTAAAGACTTTTGAATGACTGAAAATTATAGAAATAAAATGCACGGTTTGTAGTATAAACACAGACATAACATGTTAGAATGAAATCTACAAATTCCATTAAAAGATTTTCTTGGGCAGTGGAAATGTGCATCTTCTAACTTAAATCCAAAATATTCACTGGTTCTAATCCAAAATAAACACAAATATTTAGTAGCAAACTTAAATCTCTTGTGGATAGACTCAATAAGAAATTCACTGGTTCTAATTTAGACAAGTGTTTATGTCATAAAACATCACTAACTCTAAATATATAATACTATATGTTGATTCTATGCATTACAATCCAGATACAAGTAAAACAAAAATTATAAGAGGTCAATGATCAATTAGAAGAGTTGTATGGTGTTAATTTACAACTTTCAAAATATGATTTTGTTTCTCTATTTGACTCTATAGAAAAGTGCTAAGTGCTCAGTTAGTATATCCATGAAAGAGATCTTCTCTATGTTTTCCTTTTCACTTTCCAACATCTTTTGCCTCCTTAACACTACAAGTAAACTATTTTGTCTTAATATTTTGGTTCTATCAGAAAGCAATCTGATAATACAAAGCAATGTATATTAACTTAAGCTCATGTTTTATTCTCTTAAGTATATGATTTAAAATTATATAGATATATTAATAAGTAGCTTCCAACCGAGTTCGAAGCCGAGGAAATTTGCAGCTCCACACAATTTAAATCTGTGACAGAAAACTCCATCTCTTACCCACAAAATTCGAACCAAATCGAAACAGCTTCATAAACTATAGAGAGGTAATTGACTTCTTCCTAACTGATTAATGACAGATTCCTATTAATAACTATCCAAATAATCTTCAATCGAATATACAGATAAGGCTGTACGAATTATAGGTGCACAAATACATAAATGATATAAACTACTTACAATTCTAACATTTCAGTCACAAATCCAACTCAGGATGGGTGATAATAAATATGAATTTGATTTCAAAATCCTGAGTTGTCCCTTTGAGCTGCAAATCATAGAGAGATAGCTTTAACAAATTGATAATTAAAATGTCAGCATATTGATCAGTGATTAAAATGTGACTGGCAATTTGGCTTTTGTTGAATATGTTCTCTTCTCTATAACAATATATGTTTAGTTTCATATGCTTGGTCCCGGCATGAAGAACGGTATTTTGAGACAAGATTACTATACTTATATTGACACAGGAATGAGAAGAGTATAGTTAGTAGACATGTTGTTAGTAGACAACTGTACCATAAACAGCTGCAAATGACAAATGGGATTAATTTAAATGAAGAAGGAATATATGATAAACTTTGGTATCATAACCACGCCTCCACAACAGTCCCGAAAATTGCCATCAGCGTCGAAGGCATAGCTACATGGACTGATAACTGCGCCTCCACAACAGTCCTCAAAATTGTCAGTATTGAAGGCATAACAGCATTGCCAATAAAGCTGCTCCGACATACCAGAAATCTGCGATTAGGAAGAAAAATTGAACATAAAAAACAGCACGAACCACAATCGCAATAATATCTTCAAACAAAACGTATGCACTAACTATGCTAACACATCCACCCATCCTACTACAAAACTAATTCGTCTAAACAGACCAGCAGCGATTAACATTAAGTAAAAAGCCAAAATTCCTAAACAGTTCACATCAAACCAAATGCATACATGGTCGTACCGTACAAACTCTATCCAATACATTACTACGCCATTTCAAAACAAAAGCAGGCAGCCACATTTACTACCAATAAAACTCATACGGACCGCAAAACTCAAGAGCATTCCAAAATAAATCTATTTCACAACAGCCCCAAAACAGATTCGTGCAACTTACCTCCTTCGGCGCAAAAGGATCATTGTCATAATCTTCATCATCAAAATCTGGTGATGGTCTTATATTCCCTGCAGTATCGAAAGACAATAGGACAAAAAAGACAATATGAAAATGAGACTAAAAAGCTAGAGGTATATTTTGGATTATTCTACCGGTGTAATGAAAGGCCAGGAGAGAAGTACCAACCATTTCTTTGAATCATCATATTTTAATGTGGCAGGGACCGATACTCGAACAGAATCAATATTTCTTAAATTTCCAGCCCTGACACTCCATTCAATCTGCATACAAGCAAATTCAACTTCATTTAACCATGTAATGGATAATTTAAAATGCAAATGAAAATAGGTAAGGTTATGTTCTTACATATACACGAAACAGACTTGAATGATTTTCCTGTAATAATCAACCAATTAAAAAGTGCAATGTAAGCTACATGATAACCCTGTACAAAAAAAAAAACAGCTAGTTAAGGCTTAAGTCCCCTAAAACTTAACAGAAGGAATATTAAATAAAGCTAGTATCAAGGTTTTGTTACAACAATGTTGACCTAGAAATTTGTGTTTTGCCCACTCTGTCATGTTCTCACTGTAGAACCTGCAATAACAGAAAAATACAATCACCCTAAGCGTTTGTTTTTTGTTAACCAAAAAACATAAACCAACAAATAACAATTTGAATCTTCTTCACCCTTAAGCTTGTTTTCTTGTTTTCTTCATCCAACTCAGCATTCTTCTTTTGCAAGTTCAATTAAATGGTTAAGAACTAAACTATTAACTTATGCCACTATAAGAAGAAGAAAATGTTGACAGAAAAAGAAGAGAAAACAAAGAAAGTTGGGAGACTATCATATGTATTTTACCATCAATGCATCTTTTCTTCAGTAGAAAGAAGCAACCATCACTGGAAGTTACATACTGAGACATAGAGAAAACTATAACTCAATTTTTCACGCTTTCGTTTCACAGGTTTTTGAGATCCTGGTGCATCATTGCTCTCCTTTTCTCTATCGATTCTTCCTGTTGATTTTAAATCCAGAGAAAAGAATAAATACCAAGAGAAAATAATCACCAAGCTGTTATTCTTAGTATTACAAAATTAATATACAAGCTTTGTACTGCACCTCTTTTTCCATTATTTTCAACATTGCAAAAGTTACAAGCATTCATCTAGATTAATCGAACCTGTTCTCTACCAATGTATAACAACAACAAAAGCATGCCTTCATCCTTGTCTCAGTACAACACAACAACTACTTCCTCTTCCTTGTTTCTCTAATCCGAATCGAAAATCAACAAACATCCACCGTACCAATCCTTTGGCTTCTCTCAACTTTTCCGATCACAAATACTCCCTCCAACCAATGTGTTTCAATAATCATCACCAACTCACTCTTTGTTCACACAACAACGATACCAAACCGCAGTTTGAATCGGAGAAGGAGAAAATCAGAGATTTAGGGTTTGAATCGGAGAAGGGAGAAGCGGAGACGAGGGAGAAAGGGGATGACCATGAATTTAGGGTTTGAATGCTAAAGGAAGAGAGAAAGTGGGGGAGAGAAGAAAGAAAGAGAGAGAACGTCCAAAAGGTGGAGAGAAAGAGAAGTATGGAAAATAGAAAAGTTGGGTTTTGAAAGGTTGGAGGGAAAAACCCAATGGTTAATAGGTATATTAAGAAATAATGAAAAGGAATATGAAAAGGGAGTGCCATTTGGAGGAATGAAGATATGTGATTGGTGGGAATAAAATTTTGATTTAGCAAATTACAATAAAGGGCTTTTATAAGAGTAATTATTTTTTTCATTAAGGGTAATATTGGGTGTTTGGTGGTATGTTTTATTATTAGTTAGGTAGTTGATTGATTTTTAATAATTTTGAAGCATCAATGCTGCTACTTGGGGACCGAATGAGAGTTCGTTCTTCCATAGTCATGTAGTCTATTTCAATTTTTTCAACTAAATAAAATAACACTATTGGTACTTTATACAATTTTCTGTCAATTATTTTTAACGAGTCTGCTTCATTCAACTGGAAAGAAAAAACAACAGCAGCCAAAGAAGACAGAAAAACTGAATTCAGAAAATATCCGATTGAACAAGTTTTTCTTGGACAGATCTCATCTCAGTAACAGAACATACAAAATCTCTGCAATTGAGATCCCAACTTCCTAATTCTCAGCAACAGAAAATTCCCAAATAAAAAGAAGAAGACAATTTATTATTATTATCTATCAAAAAGTAACAAAAATCTCTATAGTTTTTTCCATCAAAAATTTCTTTTGGTTTCTTAATTTTCATATCTAGTATAAGCCTTAATCATATCAATGAATCATTTGATCCCAAACTGCTAAAGTGCCATAATCCCAGTTGAAAACATTTGATCCTTTGTGTATGAAGAATTTGACAACTCCATAGCCTTTGAAGCTTCTGATCTACACTTCTCTTTTCTCTCATCCATCATTATTTGCTTCGAACGACACTCTGTGCTGCAAAATCCTTTCTCTCCCCTACACACACAAAAATATAATCCATGATCAAAATTTATAGCCCAAAATATATGAATTACTAAAAAAAATTAGCTGTGTATTCAGTTAAGCCAGCTCAGTTGATTGTTACGCAGAGAGATGCGATTAAAACCCAAAATATATGAATTACTAAAAAAATTATCTCTGTATTCAATTAAGCCAGCTCAGTTGATTGCTACACAGAAGACATATAATTACACGAGCGAAAATTACCTGTACATGAATATGTCTTTGCCATCGAGATTCATTTGGCATAAATGACAAGAATTGAGAAAATCCAAAGTGAGAAAAGACGGTTCAGCTTCAAGGAAAGTTTGTTTTGGTGGGGATCTTCGGAAAACACCAACGTTGTTGTTTTTCGAGGTATTATTATTAGTATTATAATAATCATGTCTCAAAATTCCACTTTCTTCACCACCATCATAAAAAACCTTAGTGATGGGTTTGTTAGATTCATCACGGTATGTAACATACGTGTAATCTTCCGGACTTCCAACAAGAATCTCGTTTTCAAATAATCGATTCTGTGGAAGCTTTCGATTTTGGATTGGGATTGGTGATGTACAAACATGTTGTTTTGGAACAACCTCGTACCCGGTCTCCTCGGATTTATCAAGAGCCACCACAATTCCAAGACCAACACCACCACCAAATTTTGGTGATTGGATTTGCATCCTCGAATTCATTTCAAACGGGCTTCTTGGACTTCCGATTGTGTCCAAAAGCGCGGTGGCAGTTTCCCCAAAAACTAACAGTTCTGAGAATTTTCGGATCAAGTGCTGGGATCTCTTACCCAACATGATGATAATTGATAATTGTTTGTTGTGAAGAAAATGTGTGTGAATTTTGTGAAGGGTTTTAATGAGAGTGAATGGCTTTTTATAAAAGCATTTTATTTTGTTATGGGTAGAAATGAAAAATAATTGATGGTTTTGGTATTGGAATAAGCCCGCTGTTTCATTTGGAATTATTCGGGTGATGATTGCTAGAGATATGCCCAACAATTATTATTTTATTTTTATTTTTTCTAAATGATTTAATATATGGTATTTTTTTATTGATTTATATTAATGCTTTAGACAGATGCCTACCATGAATATTATTATAAATAAAGGTCACTTTCCAGTGGGCCAGTTTTTTGAAAATGTCAGTTTCAATGATTGAGATGTATAGTGTATAAAAAACTTAAAAGATGGTTTTTAGATATTTGAAAACCGACTACATATTCTTGTAATATTCTTCGTTTTACTTGTATTAATATACCATTATTTTATAAATTATAAGTTTTATTATAATATGAATAAAATATTATTTATATTTTAATTATAACTTTTATTATTATTAGTTTATTTATTTTTTAAATTTTTTTAATTTACTTGATTAAATTTATTAATAAATAATACTTTTGTAAAATAAGTTATATTATTTTTTTTTTGACTTAATTGTAGTTTTTGTTCTTTTATTTTATTTAAAATTTATGAAAATAATTCTCTTATTTTAAATTTAAATAGTTTTAATTCTTTTTTATATTCTTGTATTTAAAATTAATGATATTTTTATTTTTAAATGATAAATATTTTTGAAAAACATAACAAATTATGATATATCAATTTATTATGAAATTATATAAATAATAATATAAATTCAAGAACAAATATTTTATCATTTCTCTTTGAAAAACGTGAGGGTATTTAAATTTAAAATATGGGAATAATTCCATAAATCATGTAAAATTGAAGGACAAAAATTATATTTTTTAATTTGTAAAAAATTACTGTTTTATTTATAATTTGAGATGGAAGATGTATAAAATATAAAAGAATATTTAGATAAAATGGGCTGGACCCATTTTACCATTCCTAATTTTTATTTTTTAAATAATATTAAAGTATACTTGTCATATTTTTAGTGACAAATAACATAAATCAGACTTAAAAAATTAAGTAAATTTTCTCCGAAAATATAATTAGAAAGCATACGTTAGAATCTAGCTAGAAGAGTCAAAGAAAGATAAAAATTAATATAAAGTTGAAAATTGTAAATATATATATTTTTTAAGGAAACTTTGTAAATATATAAATGTTAAAAAGAATGTATAAAAATTAATTCCAAAAAAGACCTTAAATAAATTAATGTAGATGGGTATGTGCAGTTTAATATGTAGATACCTATATTATACCAAAGGCAGTATAAGAAATTCAAATTTTTATGAAAAAAATACAAGCAAAAGTCTACATTATATTTTTTTTATTACTATAAATATTATTTTAAAATAAAATATAAATAAAAATGGTATTAGAAATCTATGGATCTGATTTAAAATGTATACTATACATTAACTATTCTTTGAACTTATATTTTAATATTAACGATTAATGATCATTATTTTTTTCAAGAATTTATAAAATATTTATTTGAGGTTTTAATAGAGATGCGTTGATAGTATAAAATATTATCCAATAAAAATATATCAGTCTGTCATATCATATAAATAATTTAAAATTTTTAATTTAATTTGATGAGATAAAGATAGTCATTATCTTTCTTTTTTTTTATTTAATAATTTGTTTTTATAAAAAAAGCTACAAAATATATAAGATTGATTTTCTATTATCTCAATCAAATTTCTTTCATATGTAATAAGTTAAAATCTGGACTCTTGACTACTTTATTTAAATAAAAAAAACTTAACTTTTTTAATTATTTGAATGATATATCATTTCTAATAAGTTTTTCTATTGTAATTATTCAAAAAAGTAATTATCATTATAAATTATATAAGATTTATTTCTATAAGATTAATCATTTTATTTTTTTTCCTAAAAACACCACTTTCATTTATTTAAAATTACACATTTCTAAATGTATAAATTTTGTTTGACTAAAATAAAAATATATTTGAAATTAAATTTATATTAAGTTAAAAAATAGTACTACCTTTTGTCTTAAATATAATATTTTCTTGAATATTTTAGTTATTTTTTATAAGACTCCTTTTAAATTTCAAAGTGAAAAATTTGATTTTTAACAATATATCCTTAATTTGAGTAAAAAATCACTATATCTTTAATTATGTTATATAATTTTCCACAATGTGTAATACATACTTCATACAAACATCAACTAATTTTATCTCTTAAGAAAAAATTTGTAAAATTATATAAATTAGGAAAAAAATAGGATGAGATATAAATGGACATGTATGGCCTTACTAAGGGTGGAGAATAAATTCATCCTAAATATTTTATTAGATTTTAATATCACTATAGTTAATATTTGTTTTAGAAAAGGAGATAAGCATTTTATCGCATATAAGTGTTGAGTGACAAGTTCTCAAATAAATTTATTTTTTTTTAGAAAATTAGGTAGGAAAGTTTTCTTGGCTTGTAAAGTTATAGCTAGAGAGAGCTTTATGATCCAACATCAAATTTTGTTTATGGACGTAAGGTTTAAGAATGAAGAGTTTGTTTGGTTCGGTTTTTTCGTTCATTAATGCTAGAATATTATAGAAGAACTATATCACACTACAATTCTACACCACCACCATCATCATCTTCGTCACTACTCATCTTAGCATCATCACCCTGAAAAGGAGAAGGAGCAACAATCTCCCGACTATCTAGATGATCAGGAATATTTCCAACTTTTATTGACAAATAAGAGAGAATCTTGGATTGATCCTCGAACATCCTTGATTGGTCCATGTGAAGTCTATTGTTATCTTGTGAACTTGCAAGGATAGCATAATTAAGAGCTTGAAAAGTAATTCCGAATTTACTATGGGTTTAGGTTTGGTAATTCCGAATTAGTAGTGTTTCATCTTTAGTATGTTGATGATACTCTCTTGGGGTTGATCCTTCTATTGAAAATTTGTGGTGTATTAAGGATATTCTTATGGTTTTTTTAGGGCTTCAAGTCTTTGTGTTAATTTTCCAAGAGTATTCTTATCAGGGTTAATGTGGATCATGTCTTTCTTCACCTGGGGACTTTCTCCAAAGTGAAATATACTTTCTTCCTTATAAGTATATCGGTATGCCAGTTGGGGCCAACCCCTGTATTGACACTACTTTTGGTCCTTCGGTTGCCAGGCAGTAAGAGGCAGACATTATTGAAGGCACGAGCTTAAAATCGTGACCCATACCGCGAAAAAATAGTGACTTGTCCTACTCACAACATGGATGATATTGCGCAGATGCAGATGTTCGTTAATGGTCTAAGACTCAAGACAAGGAAAATTATAGATTCAGATGCCAGTGGCTCAACCAATTTTGCAACAGCCACTGGTATGAAGAAGATCATTGAAGCAATCGCTGCAAACGAGCATTTGGAGCTCTATGACAAGGTTACAAGCAAAACAGAAGGAGTAATTGATTTAAAGCTGGAAGCTAACAAGCAGGTAAAAATTGAAGAGACAGTTGCTGCAGAGGTGGAAAAGAGGTTGAAGGCGTTGAACATAAGTACTCAGAAAGTGGCTCAAGTCCAACAAACACCAAACGATAGTTGTGAGATTTATAATGGACCACACAAAACTGAAATTTCTGGTAAGACAGAACTCAGATGTCATATATGGATGTCGTGACATCTGATCTGACATTATAAAACAGACAAGGTAGGCAAAATAAAACAGTGCAGAAAATAAAGAACACAACAGAATTGTTCACCCAGTTCGGTTCAATCAACCTACTCTGGGGGCATACCAAGCCAGGGATGAAGTCCACTATTAGCAGTATCAATTCAGAGCTAAACTCCCAGTTTAAAACTCCTCACTTAATCACTACCCAATGACCCATCTACCTAGGTTCTCCCTAGATATGGAATATCTCCATTCCACTCCCAATCATAGCAATGATGTCTAGCAGTCAACAACTCAGCCACTTCATCGATGGCCTAATTACCAACATTCTAAATACACAAGCAAACATAACTTGGAGTTACTTACAAGCTTTCTCCAAGAACAAAACTGCACTCATTGCTTCACAGCTTCTGAGTGAGTAAAATAAACCTCTTACCTACAGGCTTCGAGGCACAAATCAGTGACCATCCCACAAACCGGGTGGTTCACTTACACGGCTAACCCTAAAAACTACATCTTGTCAATACTCGGCTAGCTTACAAAACTAGGTTACAAAGCTTCTATTTATAAACTATTCTCAACTGGACTTGGGCCTTCAATCACAGCCTTATTTGCTGTTACAAATCAGCAGAAAATTTCTGCTAAAAGAAAGGTCTTCAATCATAAGTTTCCTAAATTATCTCCATAATTAGAAACTGCATAATCTTCACTATTTTGACTTGATTCTCTTGACCTTTAAACTTGCGCCACTTAGGATTGCATAATATTCCATAGAATATTCTGCATCTGTTGAGTACTTACTGGATCTTTATATTCCAGCTCAGCAGGTGCGTGATAGCTAAATATAACAGCAACTGCTGTCAAATACTGATGTCATGACATCGAGCATGACATCCTGAAAACATCTACAAACTGACATAACAAACTGTTGCTAAAATTTCTCCAAGATATTCTCCACAAATATCTTCATAAAATATGCTCCAAGTAACAACAATAAGTTGTTACACTTTTGCAACAGATAAATCCTATAAAATCTTTCAACATTTAGTTTCCTTAATGTTCTCCTTAGATATAGCTCCACATAGGATTCAATGTTTTAGGAATATTCTGTTTCTGTTATAACAGAATCCAAACTGTCAGCTCAAATACGATGTCACGACATCTTCTTCGACATGTTGTTCCAGCTGTTGAAACATCTCAACACAACATGTTTTTCCATTAAATAGAACTCCAACCTGCTTTCTCTTACAAGTTATAATTCTATTTAACCTATTGCTGCTAAATTAGTTTTACCAAACATAAAGTCAATCTGAAAACACCTACAATCTCCCCCTTTGGCTTATTTTGGCTGAAACTAATTTACATAACCTTTGAATTACATAAAGTCACTATTTATGATATTTCAAACTTTACAAGTGACGGTCTTCAGTCTTCTTTTATGATGTTGAAACATCATACTAGGACATCTTTTTGGCAGGTCCAGCTCCAATGTTCTCTCTCTCTTTTAAGGATCCCACATATTACACAAAGTTTCTCCCCCTTAAAAGTTACTCTTCAGAGATAACATAACATAACCACTTCTCCCCCTTTTAGCCATAATAAGACAAAGGCTTTCTTGAAGGAGAACTCACTATAGCATAGGAAACATAGCATCACAGATATCATCTTCATAGAGAAGGAGAAAACTGAGGCCATGATGCACATGAGGAAGAAAATACTAAATTCCCCCCCCCCTCAAACTGAGAACTATGCTACGACACAAATTGACACAACATCCTCTTGTAGAGCATAAGAGGATACTCACTAACGGAAATATAAACATTGGATTATCCATTTACAGACATAGAGAACCAGGCCTCTATATTGGATAATTCAGAACACAAGACAGTCAATGTTCATGACTTTAGAATGATGGACTATCCATAGAGACAACAGACCTTTATAGAATGACTTAGAACACAAGAAACAAAATATGTTCATGACTCGAAACAAGACTCTAAAATTGAAAAGAATATCTTTGCAAAACAACTCCAAAGAATGACATCAGACTTAACAATATCTGAACACTACCCTTAAGCCCTATGATTGTCACAATTTGACAATCATAACCTAGACTCTAGACTTTCCTCATATCCGAAAGAAGAACATGAGAGACTCAAACAAGAGACAAACAAAACGGAAAAGACTCTAGAAACCTGAGCAATTTAAACAACATACCTGGACTTTAACAAATGTCTTAATCTCGAGATGTTATTTGAAAGAGAACTGCATTAGGTGGACTTGTGCAATGGTTGGAACATGCACTATATCAGAACAAGTGATATACACCATCAGTACATGTTTTTAGATGATACTCCAAAGAATGATCCTTGCTAGTTTTCAAGGACAAAACATGTCTTGAGTTATGTTCTGACATCTTGTATGACATTGTTCTTCTGGCTTAAAGATTAGTCTATGAAAGACTTTACATTTGGATAGTGTAGCGGGGAAAATCTGAGATCTTAGCCATAGGATTGACTCGACTCAATATTTCGTTTGAAATCGCCACCGCGCTTTATTGTTTCCAAAAGAAAAGGGAAAAGAACGTAAAACCCAAAGTTTGTTTTTAAAACAAAAAGAGAACTCAGGTTCGGGTGTTGATTATATGAGGGGAAGGTTTTAAGCACCCCTCATATTTGTGGTATTCCACAGGAACCTTTTTGAAAATCTGTGTCGTGTGTGCTAAAAAAAAGAGTTTGTTTTATTTTTAAAATAAGCTCGGCAAGACATTAAGCCTTGTGCCTACATACCTCCTCGGTGCAATGGAGAACTCAGAGCTAATGTAGTTCCGCTAAAAGGGAAAACATTTTTAAAAAAAACGAATAAACACTTTATCGATTTTGGAGAGAAATACTCAGCCATTGATCTTGAGCATGAGAACAAACGAGTTCTTTGCATTGCAAATGAAAGAAGGGCTCCAACTCGGATAGAAATCAACGAGTATGCCACTAGCTCTCTCACGCGGAAAAGATCTCATTATATCAATCAATTTCAAAATCGTGGGGTATCGCCGCTCGTTTCAACAATTAGTCGTGTCTAAACTTTTGAAGAAAAGCCACTAAGGGCAAAAGATATTTTAAAAGAAAAAGTTTTGAAAAGATTGCAAACATAAGAAGGTTTTTGAAAAAGGGAGAAGATTTTGAAAATTAAAGAAGTGGGAGGAGATGAAGAGGCTGTCCTAATGCGTAAAATAAAAGCTAAGGAAAAGAACGGTCTAACCGAAATAAGAAGCCAACACTTGACATTACGAGTCAAGGTAGATTTCCCATCCTTTGGACTCATCAATACCAAACCAACACATTACCACTTGGGGATCCAAATGAACTTATTGTCTTAGCACCACTTTGCATTAAGCACATTAAAATTCTGACAAAAATTGGGCAGAGTAACGGCTGTTTTCGGGTAAAATCCTTATCTCAATGCCTTGGATTTAACCATCAAGGACTTTCAAGGAAATACCTGCACACACAAACAGACAACAATCCAATGCCAGACAGACAGAATAACAACAGAGTAATAATAGAATAAGAGTCCAGAGGTACTAAGTCCATAAGTCCAAATCTCCAAAATGCTCGGGATAGTAACCAATAGTCTGAAAGAGAGCCTTAAACGTTTTTTAGATTTTTGTTGTTTATTAATGTTTTAGCATAAAAGTAAAGTATGGTCCAAGTGGACAAAAAGAAAATAGCGGAAACATAAACAATACGTCCAAATGGACAAAGAAAAAATAACGGAATATAAAAGTGATGAAATGATAAAGTAAAGCATAAAGCAAAATATAAAGAGCAATATAATAAATTGCGGAAATTAAAGTCAATTGTTAGATGTTAAAGATAACCATCTTGAAACTTGTCAAGTATGTTATCCAAGTTAGTAATGAAGATCGATGGTGAGTGAAGGATGTTCTCGGATTTAAATTTAATGGAACTTTATCAGAAGCTTGATAAAATCATAGCGACTACACAATAAATTTCCATAAGTCTTAAATCAACCGCATACAATTCTCTTCCATATTTGATCTTTTTATGATTCAGGACACGAAATATTGCGCTATGTTAAGCAGATCGCCAAGTGATTTATGTAGAAATCACCCTACAACGAGGCCGGTCAAAACTTTATGTGCTAATGCATGCGAGAGAAGCGATATGTAGATCACTCTCCGAAAGGAATACCGCACGAAAAGAAAAATAAGGAGCGATCTAGTCTTCACCAAGAATCCATAAGAATTCTCAAGGTATTAAGACTTTCATCGATCAAAAGAAATAAAAGATGGAACCACATTAAAAGCTCCTTTCATCCATAATTTCAATCACTTAATTTTGCGGATTTGGATTCTCATCCTATCGACGCCCTAAGTCCATTGAAATTAGAGAGAAATTAGGCCTCTAATTTGTGATTCAAAGAAAATATCAAAAGAATGGATAGAAGAAGAGTTGGAACCACAAACAAGTCAAAAATAGCAAAAACAAACATTCTGCCTCACTGGAAATCGATTTACCTCTGTAGGAAATCGATTTCCTGCCTGCAGAATTCAAATCTGGCGCAAAAAATAGAGTGGAAATCGATTTCCCTCTATAGGAAATCGATTTCCTGCGCACAGTTTTCAAAAAAAACAGCATTATGAACTATAAAACTTGATTTAGGCAAACATTCAAACACCTTATGATCACATATCAATTAGAGCACGGATTTTCCACCAATTCACCATCAAATAGGACCAATATAGCATCAATGATGCATCAAACACAATCAAGAAAGATCTACATCTTAGAGTTTAGGAATTTACCAATTCTTGAACCAAATTGTTGGAGTAGCTTCAAGAACAAGCACAAAGTGTGTAGATCCTTCAAAATTGGAGATGAACAAACAAAGAAAAGAGAGAAATGTAGGAGGTTTAGTTCAAAATTAGTAAGATTCAATGTGAATCTCACTAATTCTATGAAAATGAACTTTGGGTGTGGGTTTTGGAAAAGGGTGAGAAATGAATTTGCAAGCAATTTTTTGGCTCTCCAAGCTTGAGAAATGAGAGAGTAGAGACCTCTATTTATAGGATGGGAGCAAGAGTAGTGGCAATTTTGTCATTTTGAATTTGGTAATTAATTTGTGTTTAATTGGTGTTTAAATGGTAAAATGAGACTAAAATGGGTTTAATGAAGGGAATTAATTTTGGTGAGGTGGAAAATTGGTAAAATGGCAAAAATGATCAAAGAAAATAGGTGCCAAAATGATGTCACACTTCCCTCCTTATTTTTTTGAATTTTGCGCACAGGAAATCGATTTCCCATATGGGTAAATCGATTTCCACCTTCCAATTTTCAAAAATTTTCTTCTTGCACTGTTTTGATTTTTGCCCGATCTTTTACCTGTAAAATATAAACAAAAGAGACAAGAATGCATATTTTTGAATTTTGGTTAGTATAAAACAAATAAAAACTAGAAATGCTCAATAATTCCCCTCAGGGATGATCACAGTATCAAAGATAGAGCTTCACAATGGTGCTCTTGATTAGTGATTAAAATGCAAATGATGTATGATCTTAGGGTCAAAAATTGGGGTATGACAGATGCCCTTATTTAAGTTTCTTCGATCCGGAGATATGATGATTGCAAATCTTCATTTTGACGAGATTGAAGAGACTTAAATATATAAAACACACAATTTTTGAACCTAAGATGCAATGCAATGTTTAATGAATGCATGTGATGATGAAATAAAACACCACTGGGGAGAAAAAGAACTCCACTGGGGAAGCAAATGTCTTGCGGGAAGAACTCCACTGGGGAAACAAGACTTTGTTGGAGAGACGAGATTTTGCGGGGAAATGAAACTTCACTGGGGAAAATATTTCGTACCAGAGAGGTTAAAGCATCACCTTTCACTGGGGATGAGAAAATATGCATCCTCTTTCACTGAGGATGAGAAAATATGTCACCTTTCACTGGAGAATCAGAATACCAATCTTTCATTAACAGAAAACACACCATCGTTCCACTGATGATATGAATAAAAATGCATCGACGTACCACTGACGATGAGAATATAACAATATACACCAACGTTCCACTGAAGGTGGGATACCAACGTTCCACTGGAGGTAGAAAAGAGATATATCATCGTACCATTGACGATAACATATAACATCGTTCCACTGATGATATGAAAAGATATACATCGACGTGCCATTGACGATGAAAATAACAAGATACACCAACGTTCCACTGAAGGTGAGCTACAAACGTTCCACTGAGGGTAGAAAAGAGATATATCGCCGTGCCATTGACGATAAAATATACCATCGTTCCACTGATGATATGAAAAGATATACATCGACGTGCCATTGACGATGAAAATAATAAGATACACCAACGTTCCAGTGAAGGTGAGCTACCAACGTTCCACTGAGGGTAGAAAAGAGATATATCGCCGTTCCATTGACGATAAAATATACCATCGTTCCACTGATGATATGAAAAGATATACATCGACGTGCCATTGACGATGAAAATAACAAGATACACCAACATTCCACTGAAGGTGAGCTACCAACGTTCCACTGGAGGTAGAAAAGAGATATATCGCCGTGCCATTGACGATAAAATATACCATCGTTCCACTGATGATATGAAAAGTTATACATCGACGTGCCATTGACGATGAAAATAACAAGATACACCAACGCTCCACTGAAGGTGAGCTACCAACGTTCCACTGGAGGTAGAAAAGAGATATATCGACGTGCCATTGACGATAAAATATACCATCGTTCCACTGATGATATGAAAAGATATACATCGACGTTCCATTGACGATGAAAATAACAAGATACACCAACGTTCCACTGAAGGTGAGCTACCAACGTTCCACTGCTGGTAGAAAAGAGATGTACCGCCGTACCATTGACGATAACCTATACCAACGTTCGACTGAAGGTATTAAAGAGAAATACATCGACGTACCACTGACGATGAAGATATAACAAGATACACCAACGTTCCACTGAAGGTGTTAAAGAAATGCACCAACGTACCACTAACGGTGGAGATCAATCAATAATACTTTGCTTTTCTTATCAAAGGTTGAGGGTGCGAACATAAATGCGCAATCTCAACATTCACCATCCAGCGACCAAAATTCAATCTATGGCCAAATGGAAAGAAACTGCCAAATAAGACCAGATCAAGTGAGGGAATAACTCACTAGATTTCTGTTCGTAAGCATCTGAACAGAATAACTGAAACAAATTCAGTGGTGATTTCAAGGAAAGTGAGTATTTTTTGCCTAAAGACACTCTAAATGGAAGAGGAATCTGATTGACAGTAAACTTCATGATAGCAAATATGAATGCATGATTATTTTTGATGCATGTTAATGATGCATATGCTGCCACAACTTAGCACAAGGATTAACTCAAGAGATAGAGTACATAATCAAGCCTGTCTCGAGCTGAGTAACTCGAGGTATCATCCACAAACAGGATCGAAAATTGCTACAACATACTCTTGATGGCTTCAGAATAAATGCTACCCAACACTGAGGAAACATTGGAGCTGAGAGAACAAAATAGCTGAGTTCTACATCATATTTGAACCAGGCCAAAGGTGCACCAACTGGAATACATTCTTACTCTTTTGTACCTGAATACCTCAACATATCCATTCCTTGTAATGCACTCATGAATCAAAACAAAACTTCTTTTATATTTTTCAAAAAGATTTTGTTGAAATCAATTTCCTTTGTTTTAAAAAGTACAATCAACAATAAATGACATTTTGAGAGATATGAAAGAAATAAGATTGCCAATAAAGGGTAAAGGCTCAAACTTTATTAATGGAATGGTAGCTTGCAAAAGGTGAGACCCCATGGATGATTACAAAGTTTGGAAAGTGGTAATTTTGTGGAAAAGGTACATTGAAATGTAATGACCCCATCCTCTCTCTCAACTTGGAATTCCTAAGAAAAGGCTTCCGTTGAAATGTGTTGAACTTCTCATGATAAACAGATGACTGCTGATGATCAAGTCTTGTCTGATGTAGTTACTTTCCATGAATCCCTAACTTTTGCCTGGACCGCCCTTTCGGGTTTTCAGTCCACCGGGTACTTTATTCTATTTATGTCTCTAATTTTTGCCTGGACCTCCCTTTCGGGTTTTCAATCCACCGAGACGCTCTTTTTTGCCTAAGACGCCCTTTTCGGGTTTTCAACTTAGCGAGCTGTTCTTTTATTATTTTTAGGCGAAGTATTTCTTGACTACATCAGCATTCACGGGACGTGGGAGCTCTTCTCATTCCATATTTGCAAGAATTAATGCACCGCCGGAGAAGGCTTTCTTGACAACATATGGTCCTTCAAAATTAGGAGTCCACTTGCCCCTTGAACCGGAGGTGAAAGACAAGATCCTTTTGAGCACGAGGTCGCCTTCTCTGAATACACGAGGTCGAACCTTCCTATCAAAAGCTTTCTTCATTCTTTTCTGGTACAACTGACCATGGCATAAATCCGTCATTCTCTTTTCTTCTATCAAATTCAATTGATCAAACCTGCTCTGACACCATTCAGCCTCAGATAACTCTCAATGATGGAATCTCAGCCTCAACAGGGAGCACTGCTTCCATACCATAAACCAAAGAAAAGGGGGTTGCCCCGGTTGAAGTACGAACAGATGTACGGTACCCATGCAAGGCAAATGGGAGCATCTCACGCCAGTCCTTGTACGTAACAACCATCTTTAGTACAATCTTTTTAATATTCTTATTTGCTGCTTCAACAACTCCATTCATCTTTGGCCTATAAGGCGAAGAGTTGTGATGTTCAATCTTGAAGCTTTCACACAGTTCTCTCATCATGCTGTTATTCAGATTTGAACCATTATCAGTAATGATCTTGCTTGGTACACCATATCGGCAGATGATGTTGTTCTTGATAAATCTAACCACAACTTGCCTTGTTACATTGGCATATGAAGCAACTTCTACCCACTTGGTAAAATAATCAATTGCTACCAGGATGAATCGATGTCCATTCGAAGCCTTTGATTCAATCATATCAATACCCCACATAGAGAAATGCCATGGAGACGAAATAACATTGAGAAGTGTCGGAGGCACATGAATCTTGTCAGCAAACACTTGACACTTATGACACTTCTTTACAAATTTGTAGCAATCAGATTCCATTGTCAGCCAATAGTAACGTGCTCTAAGCATCTTTTTAGCCATCGAATGTCCATTGGCATGAGTACCAAAAGAACCTTCATGAATTTACCGCATCAACATGTCTGCTTCGTGTCTATCCACGCATCTGAGCAGAACCATGCTCTTATACAAAACATCCGCATTAATGAAGAAACTACCAGCCAATCTCCTCAAAGTTTTCTTATCCTTATTTGATGCCCCAAGTGGGTACTCTTGGGTCTGAAGAAAATGCTTAATATCGAAGTACCAAGGCTTCTCATCTGCTGATTCCTCAACTGCAAATACATGAGCAGGTCTATCAAGACGCCTGATTGTAATCCGAGGCTCCTCATTATGGAAATTCACTTTGTACATGGAAGACAATGTGGCTAAAGCATCAGACATCTGATTCTCATCTCGAGGGATGTGGTGGAATTCAACTTTGTTGAAGAATGTCAATAGCCTTCTGGCGTAATCTTTGTAAGGGATTAAACCAGGATGACGAGTTTCCCATTCTCCTTTAATCTGATTAATCACGAGCGCAGAATCTCCATAAACATCAAGGATCTTAATCCTTAGATTAATGGCTTCTTCAAGTCCCATGATGCAAGCTTCATATTCAGCAATATTATTTGTACATTCAAAACATATCCTTGCAGTGAAAGGAACATGTGAACCTTGCGGGGTGATAATAACAACACCAATACCATGGCCATGAACATTAGAAGCTCCATAAAAAATTAAACCCCATTTGGACCTAGGATCTGGCCCTTCTTCTGGCAGCGGCTCATCCCAATCTTAAGCTCTCAAATATATTATATCTTCATCCGGGAAGTCCATTCTGATAGATTGACAGTCATCAATTGGTTGGTGAGCAAGATACTCTGCCAACACACTTCCTTTCACAACTTTTTGAGCTTGGTATTTGATATCATATTCAGATAGCAGCATTTGCCAGCGAGCAATCCTTCCGGTTAACGCAGGTTTTTCAAATATGTACTTAATTGGATCCATTTTGGAAATCAATAGGGTGGTGTGGTTCAACATATACTATCTCAGTCGGCGAGCAGCTCACACCAAAGTACAACAAGTTTTCTCAAGCAGCGAGTATCTAGTATCCACATCCTTAATATTCAAAGAGGAAATAAGACTCTTATTCCTTCTAATCTTAGCATAAGTGTGAATTTTTTTTTGTGTTTCTGTCTCCCTTAGTATGCCACTTAATACTGGATTTCTCCTTCCAGAACTCTTCTTCTAATATGAGTTCCTTTTGTAACTCATATTGAGCCTTGGCCTCTTCTTCCTGCAGGCAATCAGAATAGCCTATAGAGTGAATTTTGTGCTGAACATCAGTTAAGGCTTTTTCAGCTTCAGCCACCTTAAATTTCACATCACCAAAAATGAACTTGTTCCAATGTTTCAATTTGTTTTTAAGAATTCTCAATTTCTTGTCCAGGATGAACATAAGGCAGCCATACAACTTAGTGTTCCAGGTCTCCTTTATAATTTTCTCACAGTCATCCTGCAGGGTCCACATCTTGAGGAATTTGAATTGGGATTTGACACTTATTTTATCTAAAACACAAGAATACAGCAGGGGATAATGATCAGATTTGACTTTGGTTAGGGTGTGAAAACCACAGTACTGCAAGAGTCAATCAGATCCAAGTTGCAAATGACTCTGTCTAATCTTTTCTTAGTCAAATGTCGGCCTTTTCTCCCATTAGTCCAAGTAAAAAAATTACCAATAGCTGGTAAATGGATCAGGTGATTAGAGTCTGACCAATGAAAGAAGTCATTCATGGGAATGCTGGCAGTGGTGTTGGATCCCTTATACTCCTCAGCACTAATGATGGCATTAAAGTCACCAAGGATAGACCAAGGGAGATTATTATTAGACAAGACATTATTAAGATTATGCCACAAGTTTCTCATAGTAATGTAGCAAGTAGAAGCATAAATGACAGAGAATCCAAAGGTTTTATTATTAAGACTAACAGTAAATGAAACATGTTGATCATCAATAGATAAAATGTCAGGATTTGGGTAAGACTTACAAAAACACCAGAGATTAGGTAAGAATCCACCTCTGTTATTAAAAGCAAAGGTTTTTAGATCAAACCTGTTTAACCATCTTTGAGGGAAATTGGAATAATCCATCCAAGGCTCAGCAATGAAGATAAACTCAGGAGAATTATTTTGAATTAACCTTCTTAGAGCCAGCTTAGATGAATTATTGGTAATGCCTCGGATATTCCAGTAAAGGCTCTTCATAGAGATATGTTTTTAGGACTAGGCATTTGCCTAGTATTATCTGCAGACTTAGCCTTTCTATTTCTCCTCTTTTTGCTGGTGACAAGCTGAAAGTCTTTTTGTTGGAACAAATCTACTCCTAGATCTTCCATATCAGCCATATTATTCCGAGAATCATTGAGAAAACTTGTAACCTGTTCCTTGTATCTTTCATCAAGTTATGTTTCAGGAACAAAGTTCACCATTTGAGTAGCATCCATAAATTCTCCTTCTGAAGAACCATCAGTCTCCAAAGAATTTCCTTGAGATAAGTTTGGCTGAACAGGAACAAGTATAGCCGCCTCATTCCTTACATGTAACTTCTCATTAGGAACTTCAACAATGTTATGCAACAAAGGTGTTTGATTTGGAGTAACTACATCTACTTCAGCTCCATTGTTCAGATGTGGTCCATGTAGAACTTTAGAGCTCTCCCTAGGTGTGAATTTTCTTCCTGTAGGAATGTACACATTTTTATCTTGCTTTTGCAAGATTTCTTTTTCTTTTCCTTTGGCTTCCTTTCTCTTACAGTTTTCAATGGAATGCCCAATGCAATTGCAGAAGCTGCAGAACTCAGGGATCTTCTCATACTCAATATCCACAAAGAAAGCGAATCCCACCCTTTATACCAAAATATTGTAGCTAAGCTCTTTTGTTAGGTCCAGATCTACCAAGATACGAACAAAATGTCCAAATGGCCTTTCAAACGCAGACTTATTTGAGGCAAATTCAATACATATCGGCGTCCCGATACTACTAGCTATCGCAAAGAGGATTCGGGGTCTCCAATATTCTTGTGAAAGCCCATGAATTCTGATCCACACCTGCGCTGAGGTTTGTTTTAGAGTAGATGGAATGAAGTCTTTAGTCCACGGGAATAGCTTTAGGACGCCATTTGATAAGGTCCAGGCACTGACTAATCTTACTCTTTGAACATCTTCAAGGGAGGAGAAAGCAACTTCGGAGAATCCTTTACCTAGCGATGTGACACCCCATTTTCCAATCGAAGGCAAAATTTCTATGAGCTTGTTCCGAAGATTGATCACTGTGAGCGGTTGTGATCCTTCAGACCAAACCACATGCCCATGGAGGTGATGCTTACAGGCTTCCACCCCCAGAGCGTACTCCTCCGGTATCTGAATGGCTATACGATCACCTTTAAGAAAATAATTATTTTTCCGGGCGTTACAACTCTCCCCCACTTAAAAGATTTCCGGCCTCGAAAATTACCTCAGACGAATAACTCCGGATACGATTCCTTCATCTTATCCTCGAGTTCCCAAGTGATATTGCCATCTGCGACTCCACCCCATATCACTTTCACCAAAGCAATCTCTTTACCACGAAGCTTCTTAACTTTCCGATCCTCGATCCTCATAGGCGATGTTTGAACCGTTAAATTGTCTCTTACTTGAAAATCGTCTAACTGAACAACATGAGATGGAACCGAAATGTACCTCCTCAAATGAGACACGTGGAACACGTCATGAAGATTAGAAAGAGACGGTGGCAATGCAATCCGGTATGCCACTTCACCTATCCTTTCCGAAATCTGATAAGGACCAATGAAACGCGACGTCAACTTACGCGACTTCAAAGCTCTACCAACACCGGTCATAGGAGTAACCCTAAAAAACACATGGTCATCAACATCAAACTCAAGTGCCTTCCTCCTCCTATCATAGTAACTCTTTTGACGACTTTGAGAAGCTTTCATCTTCTCTTGAATCGTCTTAATCTTATCTGTAGTCTCTTGAATTAACTCGGGTCCGACCACAACACTCTCTCCCGATTCATACCAACACAAAGGAGTTCTACACCTTCTACCATAAAGAGCTTTAAAAGGTGCCATTCCAATACTAGAATGGAAACTGTTGTTATAAGTAAACTCGATCAAAGGCAAGAAACTATCCCAATTTCCTCCTTGTTCCAAAACACAAGACCTCAAAAGATCTTCAAGCGACTGGATAGTCCTCTCTGTTTGACCATCAGTTTGCGGATGATACGCTGAACTCAAACGCAACTTCGTACCCAAAGCACTTTGCAAACCTTCCCAAAGTCTCGAAGTGAACCTCGGATCTCTATCCGAAACAATACTCGACGGAATACTATGCAAGCACACAATCTTCTCAATGTACAACTTAGCAAGCCTCTCCATCGAATAATCCATCCTCATCGGAATAAAATGAGCACATTTAGTCAACCGATCCACAATGACCCAAATCACCTCACAATTACTCGATGTTCTCGGCAAACCAGAGACAAAATCCATGGAGATACTATCCCAGTTCCACTCGGGAATAGATAGCAGTTGCATCAAACCAGACGGTTTTTGATGTTCAGTCTTTGACTTTTGACAAGTCAAACAAGAATACACAAATTCCGCTATGTCCTTCTTCATACCTTGCCACCGAAACATTTTCCTCAAATCTTGATACATTTTAGTAGCACCAGGATGAATACTTTAACTACTTCTATGTCCTTCATTAAGAATCCTTCTCTTCAAGTCCATAACATCAGGAATACAAACTCTATCACGACACCTCATGATACCATTCTCATCAATCCGAAAGTCACCACCTTTAACTTGATTAATCAATGTAAATCGATCAACCAAACCCAAATCAGATTTCTGTCCTTCTCGAATCTCATCCAAAATACCACCAGTAAGCTTCAACATACCAAGCTTCACACCACTAGAAGTCTCTTCACATACCAAACTCAAATCTCTAAATTGTTCTAACAAGTCAAACTCTCGAACCATCAATATAGACATGTGCAAAGACTTCCTACTCAAGGCATCAGCTACAACATTCGCCTTACCAGGATGGTAGTTCAAACCAAAATCATAGTCCTTCAAGAACTTCAACCATCTCCTTTGCCTCATATTCAACTCTTTCTGATCGAACAAGTACTTCAAGCTCTTGTGATCACTAAACACATCAAACCTTGACCCAAACAAATAATGCCTCCAAAGTTTTAACACAAACACAACAGCTGCTAACTCCAAATCATGTGTCGGATAATTCCTCTCATGAAATTTGAGTTGCCTTGAAGCATAAGCTACAACTTGTCCTTTTTGCATTAGAACACCTCCCAAACCCAACAAAGAAGCATCACAATACACAACAAAAGGTTCTAACGGATCCAGTAAAATCAAAATAGGAGCAGAAATCAATCTTCTCTTAAGCTCTTGAAAATTCTCTTCACATTGCAAAGTCCAAATAAAAGCTTGACCTTTCCTAGTCAACTGCGTCAACGGTAACGACAACTTAGAAAAACCCTCAATGAACTTCTTGTAATAAGCAACCAAACCAAGAAAACTTCTAATCTCAGCAACTGACTTAGGAGCTTCCCATTAAGATACAGCTTCAACCTTAATGGGATCAACCGAAATACCACCACTAGAAATCACTTGTCCAAGAAAGCTCACTTCCTTCAACCAAAACTCACACTTAGAAAGCATAGCAAACAACTGCTTCTCTTTCAACACAGACAATACGATCCTCAAATGCTCAGTATGTTCCTCTTCACTCTTAGAATAAATCAAGACATCATCGATGAACACAACAACAAACTTATCCAGATAATCATGAAAATTCTATTCATATACTCCATAAACACGCCAGGTGCATTAGTCACACCAAACGGCATAACCGAATACTCAATGACCATACCTCGTCCGAAAAGGAGTCTTCTAAATATCCTCCGCCTTCACACAAATCTGATGATACCCAGACCTCAAATCAATCTTGCTAAATACCAATTGATCCATCGAATCATCAATTCTCGGAAGTGGATATCGGTTCTTAATTGTCACCTTGTTCAATTGTCTATAATCAACACATAATCTCATCGAACCTTCTTTCTTCTTGACCAATAGAACAGGTGCACCCCACGGCGACACACTAGGACGAATAAATCTCTTCTCAAGCAAATCTTCATGTTGACTCTTCAACTCTTTCAACTCAGAAGCATACATTCTATAGGGAGCCATCGATACAGGACTAGTTCCAAGAACTAAATCAATCAAAAACTCAACCTCTCGTTCCGGCGGTAAATCATTTATATCTTCAGGAAATACCTTCGTAAAATCACAAACTATTGGCAATTCCTCAATGGTTCTCTTCTCATGCACATCTAAGGTTGCCAACAACATAAACAATTCAGCTCCATCTTGCACTGATTCATCGACTTGCTTAGCAGACAAAAACAAATCTTCTTTAACACAATTCTCAGGAAAGATGACCGTCTTATCAAAACAGGTTATATACACATGATTAAATTCCAACCAATTCATACCCAAAATAACATCAAGATGTTCTAAAGGAAGACAAACTAAATCAATCCCAAAATCTCTACCAAAGATACTCAACGGACAATTCAGACATACATAAGAAGTAGAAATAGAACCCATAGCAGGTGTATCAATAACCATAATTCTACGCATATCAGATAATACAAGATTCAATCTCTTAGAACAATCCAAAGAAATGAAAGAATGCGTTGCACCAATATCAATTATGGCAATCAAAGGTGTACCATTAATAAAGCGCATACCTTGGATTAGCCTCTCATCAGTAATGGCCTCCGCACCAGACAATGCAAACACTTTTCCCTTCGACTGCTCCTTCTTTGGTTTGTCACATTTGGTACTAATGGGACCTTTCTCTCCACAGTTGAAACAAGTCACACTCGAACCAGTCCTACAATTGTTTGCTTTGTGACCACTCTTGCCACACTTGAAACATGTCACGGGATCCTTACCACAATCAATAGAACGATGACCTTCAACACCACATTTGAAGCACTTAAGTGGAGTAGAAGATCCTCCCCCACTTGGCTTCTTTCCAAAACCAGCTTGTTTCCTCTTGTCATCATATGGTTTCCCACGATCTTGATTCTTCCCTTTCAAACTCTTGTAGAAAGAAGCACTCTCCCTACTATCCTCATCATAAATCCGACTCTTGTTAACCAATTCAATAAAGCGGGTAATCTGTTGGTAACCAATAGCCTTCTTGATGTCATGTCTCAAGCCATTCACAAACTTCAAGCATTTAGATCTCTCGGCATTAGCAGTATTGTAGTGGGGACAATACTTGATAAGCTCCTGAAATTTAACATCATAAATAGCAACAATACCATTTCCTTGCTTCAACTCAAGGAACTCAACCTCTTTCCTCCCACGACAATCTTCTGGAAAATAGTTCTCCAAGAAGACATCATGGAAAAGGCCCCAAGTAACCTCAATGCCATCTTCTTCAAACCTCTGAAGAGTGTTGTTCCACCAATCTTCAGCTTCCTTCTCCAGCATATGAGTACCAAACTGCACTTTCTAAGCATCAGTACAGTTCATGACTCTAAATATCTTCTCAATCGCCTTCAGCCAAGCTTGAGCTTTATCAGGTTCATGCGCACCCTCAATGATAGGAGGATTGTTCCTTTGGAATCTCCCCAAAGCACAGTACTCATCATCATCTCCATTCCGGTTACCAGCATTCGCTTGAGGAATCTGACCAATAGAGCCAGGCAACATCCTCAAGGCATCCGCAATGGCATCATCATTCCTGCTTGCAACCATTGTCCTACGACAACCAAACAACCAGACAAACAATATCGACCGTGTTAGATACACAAATCAAATACAACAGGATTAGAAAACATTAACGACTATTGACCAACTGGTCGACCATGCTCTGATACCACTAATGTAACACCCCTTTTATACCCCAAAATAAATAAGCATATAATCAAAGAACAAGCATGCATATAATTCAAAAGGGCGTCACATCGACGTTTTCAAAAACTAAATGCTTTTAAAAACCGACAGCATTTATCTACAATATACGATACACCTGGTCATTTTCAAAAACTAAATGCTTTTAAGAACTTTAGCTTGTAAATAAGCGTAGTCTTTCAATTCAATGTTAAGGGTCATCGAGAAAAGTATCGTTCGCCATAAGACTGCCCCTTGCCATAAAAAGGGCAGGTAGTCTAAGGGAAGGATATAATAGTCATTTAATATTTTTTAGGCATCATGCGAGGATACCTTAGCAATTGGGGACAATCATTTTTTATAAGGCAACATCGAGGGAGTTTCAATAACTTTGAAGGCAACATTGCTTTAGGTATCCTCGGAATCGAGGGACTTGACTATTTAGTACACTTAAAGGCAACAAGGCAACAGTAATAAGGCAACAAGAAGGGTTACCCTAAAGGTGTGTGGGTGCACAATCACGTGGTTAACTTCGATGATATTTATCTTGTAAGTTAGTGATCTATATTCAGTTAAAAGTCTTGCACTCCCTAAATTACTAACCATGACCGAAGATAAAACAGTTAAAATCCTACGCTATTACAATAAACACCTGCGGGGAAGGGGAAATAAAGGCGGAAAAATAAACCTAATCTATTACATTAAAACCCTTATAGGGTAATAGAAAAATAAAGGCAGAAAACAAGAGAGAAAAAATAATAATAATAATAATTAATTTACACATCTTTGAATGCCTTGATCTTCCTCGAACCCTTGATTGACTCTGAACATCTGAGAATTAGACGGGAAATAATAGGGGTGAGTGCATTACAAATTCATTGGCAATTGGAACAAAACCTTATTTTAATCAAAAGGCAAAAATTAAAATTAAAATGATATTTAAACAAAAGGAGAGTTATGAACTTAGCTTTTTGATCTGATGGCGCGTGACTGAAAGATCTTTGATCAACCCTAAAAATTGGGCATAAAGAAGAAAAATGTTAGTGCATTAAAGATCTCAACAATTACAATGTAACAGATCAAAAATTAAAATAATAATAATTCAGGCAAACAAATGAACAGGCCAAAACCCCAAATGGGGAGCAAGTTAACCAGGTTTAATGGGCAACCCCTACCAACAACAGTGATTAGTGATCATGATAAAAATCAGGGTTTAAGGCATAAAATAAATTTAATTAGCCTAAAATTAAATTATTACCCTAAAATAATTATTAGCTTAAGAAAACTAAAAAAGAATTATTTTTAATGTTATAAGAAAAATCGGATTTTCGATTAAATAAAATAAGTGATTATAAAATTATTAGGTAACAAAAATAATTTGTTTTAAAAATGAAATGATAAAAAAGATATTATAATAAAAGAGGTAAAAAGAAAATAAACAAATGAAAAAAATTATGTGATTAAAATTAAAAAAAATAAAGGACACTTAGCTCTGATTGTGTGAGGTTGAGATTTGATGTGGCAATCCTTGAGGGTGCATTAAAGGAAAGTGGCCAACAAAGTGTTTGGCCAAAACAGGGTTAATGGCCAAAGGAAGTACCTGCAAAAAAGAGTAGTAATAATAATGTTAATAATAAGAATAATAATATTAATAGTATAATAGTAATAATAACAATAATATAATAATAATAATAGAAGCAATTAAGAAAAAAATTACTAATAATAATTATAATTATAATAATAGTATAATAGTAATAATAACAATAATTTAATAATAATAGAAGCAATTAACAAAAATATTACTAATAATAATAATCATATAAAAAAAGGTTAGTAATGATAATAGTTATAATAATAAAATAAAAAATATTATAAAAGGGTTTGACCTCATGTAATCTACAATTTCCATAAGAAATAAAGAAAGGTTCAGAAAGTTACATCATGGCTAAAAGGGCAAAAATCCCCAAGGGTTTTAAAAAAATTATGATTGTAAAAACATAAATTTAAACTAAAATGTAGCAACAATGGCCAAAAGAATGATTTTAAAAAAAACATGCCCCGGGTATCATCATTGGCCAAAAATATTGTAATTCTAGATAAAGTAAAAAGGTTTTTTAAAAAAGGGGAGTTGAAAGAAAGTGTTTCGAAAAATAAAGAGGATGTCAAAAACATAAGAATTTTGATAAAATGTGGCCTCAAGTATCATCATTGGCCAATGGCCAAAGGCCAAAAACTAAAGTTAGTATAAAAACATACATCAGGGGCCTCATAGGTTAATCATCGGCCAAAAGGTTTTGAAAACAAAAGGTTTATTTTTAGTTTTGATAAAAAGATTTAGAAAAGGTTTTTTTTCTTTAAAAAAAGAAGAGGAGGCCTCATAGGAAATCATTGGTCAAGAACCAAGCAAAAAAGAACAAAAGATATTGAAGAAACTCGGTGAATTATTTTGTATGTAGGAATTAGGAATGAAGAATGAGGTTGAAGGTGTTAAAAAAAATAAGGGTTTAGTTGTTAGAGAATGAATTGAAAAAATTGGTAATTGTTAGTTTTTTTTTTATAAAAGTGTACAAAGTGACTCAATTTATAGTGTAAAGTTAGGTTAAAATAAAAAAGGAAAAAATAAATTAACATTAATACTATTGACATAACAAAATTATTTGTTTTGATTTTATCTAAAATTAGAGAGAATCAAATCAAATAAATTTTAATGCCAGTTGACTTGGACCAAAAGTTAAGAAAAAGTACTATTTTATTTTTGATTTTTTTTAGCTATAAAATGCAAAAAATAATGAATTACAACTAAAAATTAATATTTTAAAAAGAAATTAAAAAAAACGAAAATTTGAATTAAAAACTTCTTTTTTTTAGATTTTTTGAATATTTTATGATTTTTGGTGATTTTTTGACTAAAAAATGCATAAAAGTGAAAATTGACTATTAAAAAAAATGCTTATTTAAGTAGTGCGAAAATTTAAATTAAAATAATTAAAAAATGCAATTTTTATGATTTTTGAATAAATGGAAATAAAGTTAGAACTAAAATAAAAAAGCATGTAAAAGGGAAAATGTTAGAAGTGAGATTCGAGCCCGGGACCTCTCGCTCTTGTACCTTTTAACCTCAAATCCTTACCAACTGTGCTATGTCAATTATTCGAAATAAAATAACATTTGCAAATACATGAGGGCAAATTTTGGGGTATGACAGCTGTCCCTGTTCAATCTTCTTAAACCTGAGGATGTAGATTGGCTTGTGTGCCTGTCGGAATCTGACGGTGGAAGAGGATTGAACACTAGAATACCAAGAAATTTGCCCTTGCTGATGCAGAGACTTTTTCTGCAGATGGGCTTAAAGATGCCATCCAGGCAAAGTATTGTTGGAGATGGGCTTAAAGATGCCACCTGCCTTGATAGGTTGAAAGTCAGGATGAGTCGTACGTTAGACTGTATCTGAAAAGATATACTTCGGATAAGCCATACGTTAGGCTATTCTTTATGAAGAGATATACGTTAGACTAGGTCCAATTGCATTGTTAAATGTCTGGAAAGCGTCGTGCATTAGGCTGAAGGATGGGTCGTACGTTAGACCAGATCCAATTTGCATTTGATAAATGTATGGAAAGCCGTGCATTAGGCTGAAGGATGGGTCGTACGTTAGACCGGATCCAATTTGCATTTGATAAATGGCTGGAAAGTCGTGCGTTAGGCTAAAGGATGGGTCGTATGTTAGACCGGATCCAATTTGCATCGGTAGATGTCTGGAAAGCCGTGCGTTAGGCTGAAGGATGGGTCGTATGTTAGACCGGATCCAATTTGCATTGAGAAGTATTTGTTGGAGATTGATCGTGTCAGCACCGTTCGTAGTAACTGAATTAGATCTTGGAAGGATGATCGTGTCTACACCGTTCGTGATGACAGAATTAGATCTTTGAATGTTGATCTTGTCAGCACCGTTCGTAGTAACCGAATTAGACCTTGGAAGGATGATCGTGTCTACACCGTTCGTGATGATAGAATTAGATCTTTGAAGGTTGATCGTGTCAGCACCGTTCGTAGTAACTGAATTAGACCTTGGAAGGATGATCGTGTCTACACCGTTCGTGATGATAGAATTAGATCTTGGAATAATGATCGTGTCAGCACCGTTCGTAGTAACTGAATTAGATCTTGGAAATATGACCGTGTCTACACCGTTCGTGATGATAGAACTAGATCTTAAGAAGATGATTATCTCTGAACTATCTCTGTAGAATACCCAGAACTAAGTATCAGAACTAAATCTTTGTCTTGATTATCTCTGAACTATCTCTGGAGAATACCCAAAACTAAGTATCAGAATTAAATCATTGCCTTGATTATCTCTGAACTATCTCTGGAGAATACCCGAAACTAAGTATCAGAATTAAATCATTGTCTTGATTATCTCTGAACTATCTCTGGAGAATACCCGGAACTAAGTATTAGAACTAAACCATTGTCTTGAATGAGTGTCAGAATTAAATCGTTGACTTGATTATCTCTGCACTATATCTAGAAGATAATATTCATTTGATTTGTGGGAATAGACTGAAAAAGCAACATTAGTTTCATTCAATATCGTGACGCATGTTTTGTAATGTTATTATTATTTTTTTGAAATGAATGAGAGTGTTATGCATATGCCATGAGGCATATGTATGTTATGTGTGTGCCATGAGGCGTATGATGTATGAATGCAAAATGTGGTTAATGATGATAATAGATTGTGGTTGCGTCTGGAGGGGAAAATAAATCCTTGTCTGTTGTGGAGAATACAGAGTACAGTTCTTCCTTTTAGTAGGAGCTCTCGCTTCATGCCCGGGGATGCTCGGCTGGCGATTTTTTATTTCTGCTTGGGGATGAAAGCAATTTGAATGATTGATCTTGGTGTACCCTGACCGGGGATAAGGGAAATAAATAACCCTGTTTGGAGAAGAGAAAATTGTCGGGGAACTGGCAGTGTCGAGGATGTAAACTCTGCTGAGGAACTAAGTCTCTGTAGGGACGAGAACATTTGAAGGTATCTTCTTAATGATTGCTCTGTGGGGATATGATCCTGTGAAACCGGCTTTGTGGGAAGATATGGATGTCTTGAACGTTGCCCCTAGTGATTATAGCACTTGTCATTCCTGGACTCGTATTAATTGGAAAACACCAGTGAATATTGATCGAGATGTTGAACATGCCTTGCATAGATTTTCCCCAGCTATCTAAGGAATTTGAAGAGATTTGCCTCGCGAGGACCTTATTAGATGCGTACTATGGGTGACATGCCCCTAGTACTTAGTATGATTCCCCTGACTGATTGGGAAATAGCTTCAGACCCACTTGGGTGCATGCCTCTGATTGTTTGGCATTCTTGAGAGATTCTTGGAATCTTGAGCTGATTGCCCCATATCGACTGGATAAACTGTGTCATGCCCCTTGTATACATAGGAGACGTTGCTTTTGAAATGATTTCGTCTGTCGAGATAACTTTTTGTCATTAGTTGTACCCTGTGCAATTTCTTCCTAATGCTAACATTTGAAATTATGTAGCAAAATATGTTTAATAATGAATTCATGAGATGCAATACATATGTCTGTCTTGTTTTTCTGAAAAACATTAAAATAGAAGATGTAAAAGCGTGATGTTTATAAAAACGTGACGTTTGTAAAAACGAAATATCAACTCACCATTTTTGGTAAACCTTAAGGAGTCAGGAGACCTTTTTGGTGACAATATGCTTTCGAACTAACCATGCTTCAGTTAGGACTTTCAAAGGTTGTAACGTGGCTTGGTTCACGGTTTAAGAAACAAAGGATAACGGCTCAAAATTTATTTGTACTCATCCCAATCTTCGTGATGTTCTTCAATCCTATGCTTAGTTAACTTTGCGTTTAAGTTTTAGCAAAGCTTTGAAGTTGTAACATTAACATTTGATGAGGGTTTCAGCATCCACAGTTTGTTTGGACAGGCAGTCCTCCTTTTTGTAATTCTTTCTTTCTCTTTTTTTTTTCTCGAGGATTTGTAGTGACCTCTTTTTTGACATTGATTTTGTTATCCCTAACTTTTGCCTGAACTGTTTATTTTGAGGTTACAGTCAGCGGGATGTTTTGATTTTTGATAAGTCTCCTTCATAGGTTTTGACTTAACAACTTTTTTCTTTTTGGTGGATATTGACTGCCTAACTTAATGGTTGCGGGAACCCATCATTATTCGTGTAGACAACAGCTAAGATAATTGAGTTAACTGAGTAACTACCCTGCCCCAGGTTATGATTAAGGGTTTTAAATTGTACAAGAAAGAAAACTTCTACTCCTTAGGCTCAAAGGGGTTGACGAAGGATTAACATCCTTATATCTGCACTGTTTAGGAATTGAAACAATGCCTGTACATCGTCAGCATAGTCTGTTTAAAAGCATATTGTATGAGGTTGCGGTATCATTTTGGTCATCCTTCCTCAAAAGGCATACCACTTTAACAGGAGTCGAGTATCACAAAACATATTCGAAGTAAAGACGCAATTTAAAATGAGTGATAGCGAAATGATTTGTTCAAGACAAACATATGCAATGCACTGATGATGATTATTAAAACAGATAATGTCTATCATGAGTCAAATGTTTAAACAAACAGAAAAGAAACTTGCAAATGAAAGTAGATCTAATGATCCAAAAGTTCATCCGTCTAGACGTCAGTTAGTCTTGTCGTGACTAGGCATAGGAGCAGTGATCGTCCCAGGAGTTTTCAGGAGGGTTGAATTTGATTTCCCCGTCATCGATCAGATCTCGATTCTTATTCGTCAATGTTCAGCAATTGTTAGTATCCAGAACTGTTGAAATGGTATGCGCATCTCGCATTGGGTGGATAGCCAGTAGCGGATGTGCTAGGAATCTTAGGAGTGTCCCTCAAAGTACTCAATTCGATCATCAACAGGTGTTGTAATGCTTGAGCCAACGACATATTGATCTTAGTGAATTGACGCTTAGATACGTTTGGCTTTCTTTGTTGTTGTAGAACTGCTTCAACGGATGGGTTGCGTTCATCATAACCTGAGACAGGATAGTTCCTCACTTAACTCAATTATGCTTTTGTACACAATTAGTGACGGTTCCCCGTAATCATTAAGTCAGGCAGTTAATATCTATCAAAAGAAAAGACCTCTAAGTCAAAACCTATTAAGGAGACTTAGTGAAAATTGAGACAACCCGCTGACTGTAATCTCAAAATAAACAGTTCAGGCAAAAGTTAGGGATAGCAAAATCAAAATGAGGTCACAACAAACCCTGAACAAAAGAAAAATATTACAAAAAAAAAGATAACTACATTTTCAAATAAACTTCCGGTTTCTGAACCATCACAAGTGTCAGTGTTACAATTCCAAACTCTTTTGGAGCTTAAACACATAGTTAACTGAGCATAGGACTGAAGAACATCATGGAGATTGGGTTGGGTACGAATAAACTTCGAGCCTTTATCCTTTGTTTCTTAAACCTTAATCCACCCATCGTTACAACCCTCAAAAGTCCTAGCTGAAACATGGCTGGTTCAAAAGTATACTGTTACCAAAAGGTATCTTGACTCCTTTAAGTTCTACCATAAATCCTGAGTTGATATCACGTTCTTACAAATCTTGTTTTACCAAAAATGTTTTAACTTCAAGACAGACATATGCATCGCATTTTATGAGTTTCATTTTAAAAGCATTTTGGTATACATAAGTTCAAATGTTTGACATCAGGAAGAATCTGCATGGGGTATGACTAATGAATTAAAGTCCTCCCGACAGACAAAGTTGCTTCAAAAGTACGTCGAAAAGCAAAAATATCTCATGCGCCTGACTCAGTTGGCTAAAGGCTAATATATACAAGGGGCATGACATGTTATTATCCCATTCATCTGGGGCAATCAAGTCAAGATTCGGAGAATATCTTAAAGAAGCTGAACAACCAGAGGGGCAAGTCTATCATTTGGGACATGTTGCATTAATCACAAATCTCATCAAAATCTACTTACTTACTAGTATCAGATGGTGTTAGTATCACTCTCTCATCCAAAGTTCTAAATCCAGTAACTTCAAGCATTGGGTATGCAAGGCTACTGATCCCAGGGGAAGATAGACTCCCACGCGCAAAGGGCCACGTATGGTTAAGAAAATATTTTGCGACAGCAAATGATGAAATACTTGAAGACATAGGGGAAACAGAAAATTGAAACCTGCTGGAATCTTCCCCACAGAGTCGTTTCTTCAGAAATATCCCCACAGAGTAATCCTCAAGAAGTTATCTTCAAATAATCTCTTCCCGGGAGAGACCTAATTCCCCAACGGGGTTTACGTCTCTAACACTACAAGTTCCCCGATACAGAGACCTAATCCTCAAGAAGTCTTAAATTTTTATATTATTAAATAATTTATTTTGGGTTTTTCTATATATATAGTTGTGTCGGAATACCGTCAAGAACAAACCAAGACTATGAGAAAGAATAAGTTTCTTGAACAAACAAAATAAATCCTATTAGGTTTTCACAAAAGGGAAAGAATAGGAAAAAAGAAAAAGATAATTATGATTGATTATAACTATTTATCTTTCTATATTAGGGTTCACAGAATACAGGTGAATAACAACAATCTACCTTGTTGTTTCTCTATAATTTGAATTGGCATTATGTTTGGTAAAACTAATATAGTAGCAATTAGTTATATAGGATTTGTAACTTGTAAGAGAATCTAGGTGCAAGTTTTATTTGACAAAGGAACATGTTGAGTTGAAATGTTCCAACATCTCGAGCAACATGTCGAAGAAGATGTCTTATGCAGAGTCATTCGTGATTGCGCCTGAAACTACAAAACTGTTGATTGAATCTGACTCAGCAATTAACAGTAATGTAGAATATTACTAACCAATATTATGCAATCATAGGTGGCGCAAGAAATATCTGGAAGAATAAAGTCAGAAAAAGTTTGAATGAAGACTTCCTAATTTTGGATATTAATTAGGAAGATTTGAGTGAAGATCTATTTTGTAGGAGAATATTTTGGAGATTTGAAACAACATATTTGTTGTGATTAGAAGCCCAAAACCAGTTGGATAATAGGTTATAAATAGAAGCATTGTAACTTAAAAAAGCCAAGCCAACCATCATGTAAATTAAAAGGGTTATGTCGGTCGATGAACCACCCAGTTTGTGGGATGGTCATCGTGTTCTCACTTAAAATCCTTTAAGTAATGAGTTGAGTACTCTTCTTGGAGGAAGCTTTTAAGCAACTCCAAGTATGTGTTCTTAGACTATAGTCAAGGCTGAGTATGGTGGGAAGTGCAGCTTCCTGCCCGACATAGCAGTGTGTCTTCTCATCATGGAAGTGTGTCTTCTATTATGTAAATATAGGATTGTGGAAATTAGGCCGTTGTTACAGATCCTGGGACTGGAAATCTGTTCAACATCATTGCGAAGATTAGAAGTTGGATGGGGTTATTCCATATCCAGGGAAGACCTAGGTAGAAGGGTCATTAGATAGGGATTAAGTGAGGGGTTGTCAACTTGGGACTAGTTTAGCTCTGAATTAATACTGCTAATAGTGGACTTCATTCCTGGCTTGGTATGCCCCTAGAGTAGGTGTGTTTGTCACCGAACTAGGTCAATAATTTCTGTGTGTTTTTATCTTTTCAGTACTGTTATTTTATTGCCTATGTTATTAATGTCAGATCAGATGTCTCGACATCCTTATAGGACATCTGAGTCTGTTGTACCAGAATTTCAAACCTACCTCAACAACTTGAGAGAACTAGAGTATATATAGACTACTAAGCTAACTCGGGCTAGAAGCTAACTTAAACAATTGAGCTAAAAAAACAGACTTAATTCGACATGCTAATAAAACCTAGTATTATCGACTATTGCATGCTAGAACACAATGCGACCGCATCATGCAGGACTTCAACATCAGCATGCAAACAGGCTTCGACAACATATTTAAACTTTTTCGACCAAGAAGTTATCCCTGTCGAGATACTAGAGTTTGATCCAAAATATCACAAATATTCACCTTAGAACAAATTCTACAACATAAGAGAAACAAATTAGCTTTCTTCACGCACCTCTATCAACTGCATACAATGAAAAACTTGCTACTTGGCAGTGTCTTGGTGATCATATCAGCAACACTGTGATCTGTCAAAACCTTCAACACTTGGACTTCTCCATGCTTGATTACTTCTTTGACAAAATTTAGCCTCACATCTATGTGCTTGGTTTGCTCATGAAGTTTCAGCTCATTAGTAAAACCCTCAGCCCATTATGCTTCTTTCACAACTTTAGTGAGGGAAATATATTTTACTTCAATGGCTGATAATGCATCAACCTTCTAAAATGTTGCTTTCCAACTAATTATTGTTCCATACATAGTGAACACATATCTAGAAATAGATTTTCTAGAATCCATACAACCTGCATAATTAGAGTTAACATATTCATCGATTTTTGGTTTACTGTCATCACCACAGGCTCCACCATAAATTAGGATTATATTCAGAGACCATTTATGTACTTAAAATCCACTTCAATGCTTGCCAGTGTGCCTTCTCAAGAGTGGTCATATAATTGCTAACAAGGCTCACTACATACGTTATATCTTCCTAAGACTGGCCATTCAACTCTTTCATTTTCTGAACAATGGTCGAGGCTTTGCTTACTGTTGTTTTCGAGAATTTGTTATCTCTTGTTCAAAATGAATTTTCCATCATTTCTGGAATCAAATCAAAGGATCAAAAGCTCCCAACCACTTTAGAACTCATAAATGCACTTCTTGAAGATGTTGAACAAAAACAACTCACTAACCACTCTATCAAGTTATGGCTTCAACAACTCAAAGATTCAGTTTATATGCTCCATGATATTCTTGACAAGTGTTCGTTAAAATTGCTTATTTTTAAAGAAAAAAAAATCTGGCTTAGAGAGAAACCGATTAAAAAGTGTTTTTTTGTTAAAATTTATTTTTGTGATAAATCAGTTTAGTATTGAACTGATCCACATGTAAACCAATTTTATTGAAACAATTTTAACATATAAACCAAATCATACACATGGTTCGATTTGATTTGGTGATTGATCCGTGCACACACCTACTTTTGATGATTTTTTCAGATCATCAGATGATTTTTATGAGCAATAGTTTGGTGAAGTGGGGTCCCGCCTGTTCTGTTTGCCTCATATGTTTCAAGTTATCTATACTTTTTTAAATAAAAATGGCATTCTTATGATGTTTTTGGTAGGGGGCTATCTTGTATTGGATCAATTTTATTGGATCGTATGAGCGCATAACAGTTTGCAAGATGAAGCTTTGTCGAAACACCAATTTATAGTCAAATATGATTAGGAAAACTGATTATACAGTCAAATATATTTTTTAATTTTAAGAACTTTAATACTTCCCTTTCTCAAATGGCAGACTCAAACAATACACAAAGATAAAATCAAAATTAAATTATTTTACAAAAAATCATAACAGTAACTATAAATAAGCTTTTTATTATTATTGTAATAAGGCATAAATGAGAATGATGCTATAAGAACATTTATTAATAAATATTCAATAATTTACTCATGAACAATTTCAAATGAGGTGAGGTTCCTAATGTATCCCCATGGCATGTCATACACAGTGGCTTGATAATTGTTAGAAACAACTCCGTCAGTAGCAGAAAGAATGAAACGATAGTTTTTTCCCTTGACAATTTGTGATTCACCCTTGATGATTTTCTCAAACTTCAAATTAGCCCCTGTTATTTTGTTGAATTGATTAACAGCGAAATCGGCGACCCCAATCACGTATGGATCATTGATTTCCTTGATAGGCCTCCATTCTTCTGATATAACTTCATTCATGGCCGCAAAGGCCAACAAAACAAGGATGGAAAGAACAGGGGATTGAAATCTCATGATTCTTATATTGTAATTGTAGTTTTTTTCAAGCTCCAAGAATTGGTGAGGGTGTTAGCTAATACTACCTCCCATCTCTTTTTATAAGAGACAAATTATTTTTTAAGTTTATTGAATAACCAATGTATTAGACTTGTTTATAGACTAGATACAACAACTGATCTATTGGACTTTACAATATACGACATTCTAAGTATTCAACATTTAAAATAGGACATTAAATAAAATACAACAACTAATCACTATTATAAGGAAAATTTTAATTTTCATATCTGATAATTCATTGGATTAAGTTAACACTAGTCTCTTGAAGAATATTAGGGTTTAAAAGATATACATCATGTAATAGAAAACCAATAGTCTATTATGTCATTAAAAAAATAATTAATTTTCACTGTGCCACTGACAGTTAATCACCTCTTTTCTCAAAATATTATTTAAATGTGATGATATTTTATTCTAAATGGTTGAAATAAATCCAAATTAATGAAAATAATAAATCTATTTTTTCTTTTCTAATTTTGTTTTTTGTACCATATAAACAAATTATATTTCTTTATAATATGTAAAATTCAAAATTTTAAATAGGATATTTAATAAAACACCACAACTAATTTCTATTGTGAGGAAAAATTCTATTTTTAAAATTTGATGAATAATTGATTATAGTTAACACTTATCTATATATGTGATGTCTGATGATATATTATTCTAAATGGTTGAAATAAATCGAAATTAATCAAAATAATAATTCTATATTTTTCTTTTTTTAAATAAATTTTTCTTTTTACCAAATAAACAAATAACACTTAAAACAGGACATTTAATAAAAACCACAACTAATCTCTATTATAAGGAAAAATTCAATTTTTCAAATTTGTTAAATAATTGGTTATTACTATCAACACTCTTTTTTAATCGTTGATCTTATTTGAATCTAATGGTTATTACTATACCCTCCTCTCATTTATGGTAATAAATATATTTATTTTTATCCAATCAAATAACTTCTACTTCTACTATCTACCTATTACCAAACAATATGACCAATCTACCTAATTTGCCGTTTCATCAAATTATTTTTACACTACAAAAAGAACAATTTCGTAACCTTCTAATTAAACCATATTCTCCTTACAAAATACCCATAAAGCCCTTTGCTCAACATACTATACATACCTCATTTTCTCCCTTTCTCCTAATAAAAAGGATGTTTCAGTAACTAGATAAATAAACTAAAATTTTTGTACTATGGATGTCCCTATTCATGCCAACTGTAAGATGCTCATTGGTGAGATTGAAAAAATAACTTTTCCCCCTTCCCAAACCCTAGCAGAATCAATCCACTGAGCCGTTTTCTCTTTCCATTGTGAACCTCTCACTCTTTGCTCTCAGTCTTACTTTCCCTTCAAACCCTAGCAGTTTCTATGCTCAAAATGTAGAAGAGGTCAGAAGTCACATATTATAGTTTTGTTTTCTTCATTTATTTCCCATCTCCCACAAGAAAAGTCATATTTTGGACATAACTAAGTTCTTAGGTCGAATATTATGGAATTTTTGATGTATCAAATGAGGTTAGATTCTTATTTCATCAATTTAGATGTGTCATTCTTTATCTCGACACTTTCACCAATTTATTATTAATATCATTAATTATTATGAAGAAAAAGTGTAGTCCTTCTGATTCAAGAAACAAGTCATTGGTAATTTTCACATGATTGCAGTCTTATGGAATAAAAGTAGGATATCGTGGAATTCGTGGACCATTTGGAGGTAGGGATAGCCCTTGCGCTGTTGGTAGAAGCTGTTGCATTTGAAGTGAGACAAGTTGTAACCTATTTGTTTCAAATGAGTTCTTTATGTACTCTTTTCTCTTTTGGGTTTGGATATATGAAAGTATACATGTTAGTGAGTTGATAAAATTATATAACCATGTAATGATTTTTTTGAATCTTTGTCTTAAACTAAATATTTGTTTTATATTTGTTTGGATAGTTAATTGATTTGTTGTTTTATTCTTCTGTTGAAATATAATTTATGATTTGTTGATACGATATTAGCAAAACTCACTACTGAGTTTTACATCATCCTATTATTTCATTGGTATTGCCATATCTCTTATCTAAGCTTATGTTTTACACTTTGTTTTTAGACGAGATGTTTTTGGACGGGATGTTTTTGGACGAGATGTTTTTGGACGTTTGACTATGTATGCTCACAGATCAATTTTCTAATAATCGTCCCATCGACTTCTCAAAATTTGGTCCTGAAAGAGAGAATATAAAATTCGATATTTTTGTAGATGCTGCTTAATGCCTTATTTATTTTCTAGCTGTTGATATTCAGAAATTCTATGCCTTCATATTATTTTTATAGATGTTAATTATTGTTATGGCTCCTTGAAGTTGTCCGTGAAGAATCTGCTATCGAGGTCCACGAAATCGACGCGTGGTAGAGGCTTAGGTCCTTCTGAACTGTCGAGGAGGGAAGGCTTCTTGCTTGGAGCATTGATACAGTTCAGTCCTTTAGCCGATGCTTTGAAATATCTTCTTGCCGCCTCGACGTCTCGTGGAGGGTGGCCACGAGGCCCTTTGATGTGTGATACTTCATCTTCAGGTGCACTATCGAGGGTACCGCGCCGAGTTCGACTAGTGCGTGCCTACCGAGGATACACTGATACAAGGACAGGAAGTCAATCACCAGAAACTGGACCTTGATGGATCTAGTCGTTTCGGCTGCCCCGTAGGTGAATATGAGTTCCACGAAACCCCAGGGCTTGGTAACGGCCCCATTGAAGCATTTTAAGTCGAAGCTTATGTAAGGATGTTATACCCGAAAATTTTCCCATCATATTTCAAAATATTTTGTCTCAAGCACTTAGAAATAAGCTTGAATTTCTCTCTCTTGAGCAATCAACCCATACCTCAAGTGGACTTCATGGCCTCTCATATGCCTCATAGTATCCTCATGCCAAGTTTTAAGCTTTGATCCATAATAACGCCCTTTCAACTGCTCAATTGATTAGTAAACGATTATTTTGACCTAAAAGTCAACTATGGTCAAAGTACAATCAAAGGCCGGGATTTTTGGTAAACATCAAGAATATGAAGTAAAATTCATCATTTGATAAAGGTGTCATAACCTAAAATTTGCGCATCTCATTCCTCCTTTCAAGCTTATACCAAAGCTCAAGACTCAAAGACACATCCTTCTAAACAATGGCTCAAGTAACTAGGGTTTAGAATTCTCTAAAGAAAATCAATGAATCAAAGTCTCCAATGGATTTCATATGGCTTATGATGTTTCAAATTATCTCTATGGCAAAGTACAAGCTTCAATTCCAAGGATTGCCCAGTCAATTGCTCAGAAAGTCAACAGTCGACTAGTTTGACCTAAAAGTCAACTGTGGTCAAAGTACAATCAAAATTCCCGATTTTTGGTCAAAATCCTTTTTTTGAAGTATCATTCATCATTTGATCAAGGATTGATCATGATTCATCAAGGAAAGTTCAGAAATCAACAAAACCTAAAAGTTTCTAAATTAGGGTTTCATAGGAGAAAGTCAACTGAACTTTGACCAGCCATAACATTCACATGGAACATCCGAAATTTCCCATCAAAAGCTCAATTTGAAGGAAATTGAATTCCCTACAACTTTGTATCTCATATGCCAAGTCTAAAAATTCCTCATTTAAGAGTTATGGTCCAAAAGATTATAGGTCCATTTTGAAAGTCAACCAAAAGCAGTTTTTTGTCAATGCCCATATCATTAAGATAAAATCTCCAAATAAAGAAAATCTTCGAAAGTGGCTTGTAGAATACATCTTGTGGTTTCCAAAAAGTCCTAGAACTCTTCCATATCTTAAAAATTGAAGGAGATATGCCTTGTCAAAGTTTGACAATTTTGAATGAAAAATGTGAAATAAAATGCCTCAAAATGGATTTTTTTTTTCAAAGGGACCCAATCTTTCTTGGCCCAATCTTCATCCACAAGCTATCCAAAATATCAAATTCAATTTCCACGAATTAATAGATTTTATTTGATTTATTATGAATTTTTATTCATTTAAAAGTGATTAAATTCAAAATAAATCAAGCAAAAATCAAAGATTTAATTTGGCTCTTCATTCCAATCATATCCAATCATCAAATAGGCAACATAATTGATTAAATTTCATGGCCAAAGGATTGGAGAGAATTTTGGGCAAGATTTGCTTCAAAATTTAGTAACTTCCAATCAAGCTCCAAATCAAAGATTCAATTGACAAATCAGAGATATTTGGATCAATTCTCTTGCCCTAATTTGTTTCACTATAAAGCCACAATAAAACCGGATCACGAGCAAGGATTGGCAGGAAAGGGGACTGGTTCAAAAGCTCAAAGAATTTCAAGAAAATCTTGAATTTTGTTTGAGAGATTGGAGGAGATTCAAAGACATTGGAAGGCTCAAACACGTTTAGGAAGCATTCTTGATTGTTCCTCAATCAATATCCAGGCCTAAATCACACAGAATTGCTTTGGGTTTGAGAGTTAATGGCCACGCGTGAAAACCAGGTGTGGTGTCATTTTTTTTACCTCCCCGTTTCACTTGGGAGGACGGCACGCTAGACCCTTCACGCGAAATTTGGAAGGAGAATGCGCCCAGGGTGGGATGAATTTTGTTTCAGTTCTTCCTACGATATCACACGATCTTTTTAATTATCCTACGAGTAGGAAAGGGGAAAAAGATCTCAAATAAACCCTAGGAGTTTGCTAAGTGTGGGGATTCACCTAGACTAGAAATTCTGGAGTCCGGGAGGTCAGTTATACATAGGGAAGAGTTTAAGCACCCTACATATCTGTAGTACTCTACAGGAACCTTCTCTGTGTCTATGTGTTTGTGTTTGTTGCTGAATGATTGGGAAAGTTTCTCCTTTGTGTTAGGAGAAGGAATTGAATTGATGTGAAAAAAAAACAGACGGACTGACTATTTTTGGTTTTTTATTAGCTCGCTGAGATTCCTTGTGAACCTCATGCCTACATATCCCTAATGGAAGTCAGAGCTTTTTGTAGTTCGGAGAACTAATTAGGGAGATTAATGATTTTTGTGCCTTGCTTGAAGCTCAAGGTTGAAGCTTGGAATTAAATCTCTGTTTACAGTAAAGAGACATGAAATCATCTTTATAGAGAGGTATTTCTACTATTCCACCACAAACATTTTAAAGTGACGGAAAAAGATGAATTCATTTCATTAAGAGAGGGAGCCTACTTGGTTGATCAAGTATGACAGTCACGTGTCTCTTGAATGAAAGAAAGATTCTCATCCAAATTAGGGAAAGTTGTACAAGTCTGGGTGTGCTTCCAGAGCATGCCTTTCATGAGTCCTAAATGGGAGAATGTTTGAGATGATTGTTTGTTTGAAATGATTATTTGTTTGAAATGATTGTTTGTGGTGAGATAGGAGAAATATCCCCCTATAGAGATAAGCTATGTCTATCTATTGTTTAAAAGATTTGATTTTTTTAGCTGGCTTGTATGAGGCCCAAGCTTGAGGCTTTTTGATTGATTTATTTTAAATTATTGACTCTGAGAGATAACTCCACTGGGGATTGACTCAAACTAAGGAGTCTTTGTGTTCTGTACGAAGCCCAAAATTGAGGCTGACGGAGAAACAATTATTATCTCCGACTGAGTTTAAAAACGGAGGCGAGTCTGGGTCTAAAAGACGGGAGTAGGTCTTAGTGTGCTTAAACCCACCTCCGTTCTCCTGTTCCCATGCCTAGGCCATATATTAAAAGGGAAATAATATTGAGAAAAGGACAAAACATGGATGAAATTATCTTTTCTGTTTCTTAACTATTAAGTTTCCAAATCAATTAAGATACTTTTTTTTTCTTCTATTGCACAATCTATTTTAAGTTAAATTGATTGATGGCAATTCCACATGCGAATTTCAATAGTAAAACACCGTAATAAAATACAAGAAATTTAATATAAGTTATTTATTAAAAATACAGCTGGTTAATCTTAGTTTACTTTTTATATAGCCTTATTGCTAGTGTAAAATTCTATTGATTTAAATCTTTATAGAAAATCCAATTCACATTTTTTAATGGAATACTCTTTCTAACCTACATATTTGTCTACCAGACTCGAATCATACTGTATTCAAAAAATTTAAAATGAGTTTCACTACCTGTTCGAATCTAATAAAACTAGATTGTCGACCCGTGCTCCGCACGGGGAGCACGGATATATTAGAAACAAAACTACATTTTTTATAATTACATTTTTTTATAATAGTTGATATTTAACTTTTATTTATATATAAAATTGTCTTGTAGGATATTTAAAGTATTTTGCAATTATATTATTAAATTTTTAATGTGAAACAATAATACAAAAAGTATTTATAATATTATTTTGTAGGTTATTAGAAGATTTATTATGGTTTCATTTATATATTAAAATAAGTAAGTTTTTTTTTTACAAAATATGACTACCTGAACTATATTGAGTTTAACATTTAACTCATAATATAAATTAATTTTTTTACTTATTATTTAAATTTAAATATGAAATATAGAAGAGGGAGATTTTTTAGCTTATATTTTAGAAATGATAAATATATATATTAAAATTATATTTATATTTTTAATTATTCTCTATTTTAAATTATTTATATAAAAGTTATTTTTTAATTATGGAAGTAATTTCAAAAATCAAGTAATTGTAATAAAGTTTAGACAATAATTGGTAATAAATTGAAAGAAAGAAAAACTTTATGAGTGTTAAAGCCAGATATATTTAGTGAATATGATTTTTCTTTAATGAGTTGTTTTAAATATCAATACATAATTGCAAATAAAAGGAAATGAATGAAAATTTATAAGTGTATAATTGAAAATAAAGTAAAATTCATGCTAATATTTATTATTTATTAATAAAAAATCATGGCTAATATATTTTATTTATTAACAAAATATTTGACTGTTATTACATAGATAAAAAAGACGTAAAACAAATCCAAAAAGAGTATCAATCATCAAATTGAAAAGAGAGTGAATCATTTTGTTTCTTTTATTTTCAAACATAACAATTTTGACTCTTTAGTGATGGATGCATTGTCACCTTCGAGATCAATTGTTTCTAAAGATTCCAAACTCATAGCTTTCGCTCTCCAAGTGAGTTGCTAGTTGGAGTCTGGCAAGTATTAGCAACAACCACTTCATCTTTGAAATTTGAATCACCACCTTCAATAACTTCCTAAATTACATTTTAAAAGGTAATTATTAGCGATAAATACTGATCGTACCTGATCAGGAGAATCGTCAAGGCGCAATATCTGGCTTGAAGAGCAAGATGGGGGGGGTACCTGCAAGGTTCTCCGATGCTTAAGTCAGTAGCTATCAGAGAATGAGGTTTAGAGTTAAGAATAGAATACCTGACCCTCTAGTGAAAGAGGGTATTTATAGCCCCCAGCGCTGGGCCAAGGTTCCCTAATTGGGCCAAATCCAACTGGAGGCCCACGTGCTAGGGAACTGCCAGAACGTCCCATGCTAGGGCTGGGTCAGCAGGAGACTCACGTTCTGGATGCACATAGCGTAGGGTTTGGAGATGGTTGACCGAATCCTTCGCTGAGACGTGACGCGTGGTCTTCGTGTGTGGATAACTCTCGGCGGTTATCCAGTGAGTGGGCCCAAAGATTTGGGCCTGCTCGGTCAGGGTCCTCGCGAGGGGCAGCCCTTATCGGTTGCTAGTAATTGGGCCCAAGGGAATTGGGCCTGCTCGGCTGACAACGAGGGTTGGGCCTGCTCGGCCCAGTCCAGAACAGGAGCCCCCCAAGTCATTAGCCTTATAAGGGTGATGACTTTAACGAGGAGGTTTAGCCGAGCATGGGCAACGATTCCAAGTCCTGGGTTTCTCGAGGGCCTTGTTCGACCGTTGCCCTCGGTTTTTAACCTTATTGGTTGTCACTCGTCAGCGTGATTGACAGGTGTCAGCTGTACAGGCTGTAATCATTACTGCGCCATTTTTAGGGATGAAAGTAGACGGCGTCTTTTGGAGTTCTCAAGATCTTTGGGACGCGTGGCAGCTTTTCGTGGAGGGAGCCGTCTTTGGGGTGTAGGCAATGATGGCGTCTCCTAGGCTGCCTAGGCCATCATGACACCCTTTGGCCTTCCTTCCCTATATAAGGAGTGAGGAGGTCACTCATTTGGCACTTAACATTTTCCAAGCCTGCAAGATTCGCTCACTGCTCTTCTCCTCGTCCCGTTCATATCTTCTTCGCTTTCTTCAAGTAAGTTCCTCGTCTCCGTCATGTCTTTATTTAATTTTATGTATTAGTTTTGAGTGAGGCGAGCATGATTGATGAGCGTGACGAGAAAGGTTTATTAATTAGCCGAGTAAACCTAGAAGATAATCGTTTCTCCCGTGCGTTTGCCGAGTGAGTTTTGAGTGAACGGAGCTAGAACGTTTGAATGAGACGTCCAGCTTTTAGGATTATTAGGGAGTAGTATGAAGGCCACGAGCAGTGGAGGTTGCACGTCTCGGTGAGGGCATGAGTTTGCCGACCTCCGCTGCGTGCGACGTATATGCTCTGAGGGCACTTTAGCTCGTCGGCCATTTGACGATTGGGGGAGTTTTCCTCGTCCCTTTTCCTCGCCCTTTCACTTGACTTGCAGTGGAAGGGTGGATTTGACCAGTCGAATTCACGGTTTCCTCTGCTTTTCAGGTAAATGGCCGACGAGAACAAGGATGATGTAGTCTTCGACATTTCAGATGGGGAGGAAGCTGTTGGCTCGCAAGGACATTCCCGTCATCGAGACCTCCCCTCGGGCACTTGAAGAATGGGTGGCCGTTGCCCCGAGGATGATCGCATCGCGCTTCACGACGCGTCCTAGGGAAGCTTTTAACGTGATCGAGGATCTTGAGCAGGACGAGGAGCCTTCTTGGGGTGCCTTTGTGCCCAAATCTCATCAGAGGATCTGCTCGAGGTTCTCTGGCCCTCGTTTCGCAATGTACGAGTTCGTCTTCAAGGAGGCTGGTCTCCGTCTTCCCTTCACTCTTTTGCAACGGAGTGTCTTCAGTTGGCTGCGCCTGTGCCCGTCTCAGCTTCACCCCAATGCTTTAGCGTTCTTAAGAGCCTTTGAAATCGTATGTGGGTACTTGGAGGTGGAAGCGACCCTGCCTCTTTTCTTCAGAGTGTTTCACTTGCAGAGGTTGCGTGATCGGGACGGCAAGTGGAGTTGGGTGTCGTTTAAGCAGCCGAAGAAGCTGTTCGCCATTTACCAGGACTCTATCAAGCATTTCAAGAGTCGATACTTTCTGGTTAAGCCACTTATCCCCGATGCCGAGAACCACTTGTTCGAGGAGCGCGAGTATATCGAGGATGGGGTGAGGAAGGTGGGTCCGTCTGCCCGGTTCCCGTTGGAGTGGCAGCCTGACCACTTCGAGCGGGGGACCGATTATTTCATCTTCCGTGACGAGGACCTCAATGAGCGTGATACTGGGGGGTATCAACGGCTCGCTTCCTACGTGGACGGGTTTAGGCCGGCAATATGTACGTATCCCAACGGGGATCCCCTATTCGAGGAAGATGGAAGTCCCATGCTGGAGCCTCGGCACATCAACACCAAAGCTGTCCTCGAGTGCGGCAGTTACGGGGATGCTATGATTTTGTTAGGTGAGCTAGCTATTATTTGTTTAAACAATACCTTTTTGGTTCTAACTCTCTATTTTGCAGGAAAAATGGCCGACTTGCATGACAAAGTTACGAAGATGCGGGCCAAGAACAAGGGGGCCACCAAAGTGTCCGTGAAACGATCGCGGGTTGAGGAGGTCAAGGCGGCTGCCGCGAGTGCCCCCGACAGTGGCTCTCCTTCGTCGGTTGGGACGACCTCGCGTGGTTCTCCAGCCGGAAAGAAGCAAAAGAACGACGGAACCGCGGAGCTTCGTCCTCTTATCATTGACAACCCCTCCGAGGAGGACATAGTGCTGCCCTCTTGTACTCTGCATAGGGGAATCTTCTCAAAGAAGAATGTGCTCCTCGAGCGCGAGGAGGTGAGGCACATCGTCAGGCGGGACCGGGCGGCTCGAGACAAGGACCTGTCCGAGGACCTCGAAGGGATGATGAGGGTGGCCGCCTTGGCCTTGGCTCTCAATGCTCAAAATGTCTGTCCTCAGAAGGACTACGATGCTCTCCAGACTAAATATGATGAGCTAGAGCACGAGTTCGAACAGTACAAGGACAAGTATGAGGTCCAGAGCGGCATAGTGGAGGACCTCGTCAAAGAGCAGAATAAGGTCGCGGACTTGGAGGCTGAGGGAAAAAGGCTCCGCGAGCGAATTGCTGAGTTGGAGAGGGCTCATCTCCCTGCTGCCGAGGAGGATGAAGACGAGAAAGCCTTGGTGACGCGTTCTCAGCTTCTGGGCAAGGTGAAGGAGTTGGAGATTGACTGTGTTGCTACCCTGGGGGTCGGTTTCAAAGCTGCGGTGGATCAGCTGAAAGTCCTCAACCCGTGTTTGGTGACGAAGGGCATTGGTCCATACCATAAGGTCGTGGACGGGCGAATTGAATCGAACCCGGAGTTCGAGGACTGGGAAGACGAGCAGGAGCCCCAGGGCGAGGACAACGGTGCCGAGGACGAAGATGGCGATGTTTGACCAGTCTCTTTTTTATTATTGTGGCCTGCGTGCCGATGTTTTGTGGCCTGCGCGCCAAGGTAGCTAGTTGGGCGATGCCCGGATAATTTTTGTAATATTTGGATATCTCCGGTCAATTTGGTCGGTTTTTAATATTCCGTTTTATGCTCCAATGTTGTGCTTTTATGATTTTATCGTTAATATGTATGCTTTATGTTTATGCTTGAATTATGTTTGTGCTCGACCGAGGTTTATAGCCCGGGCGTGTATTGTACGGTCCGGGTGCGCAGAGCAGGTGTGCGCTACAAGCGAGCTCGAGGCCGCGGTTGGGGTCAGGTGCTCGCGGCGTGAACGATCCCATCGCGAGCTGGGGTTCTGCCGTGCAGGTACTTCTGCGGAGGGTCTGTGTGTAAGGCCCGCCGCGTAGTCGGCTTTGCCTCCTGGTAGGGTTATCCGACTGAAGCTGTCGTGGAGCATACGCGCTTGTACCATGGCGCGAGTCCTTGCCCAGCTTTCCTCGTGTTCGTTACGAGCAGCCGAGTAGCGTTAGGTTGTTTCTAACTGTAGTAGCGTCTGAGTTTTTCAGCGTTCCAAGGTCGAGCAAGTTTTTCACCGAGTAGGTTCTCGAGGTAATACGCACCGTTTTCGGTTTTGTCGTAAACTCGGTACGGGCCTTCCCAGTTCGGGGTTAGTTTGCCCTCGCGTGAATCTTTCATGTTCCTACGGAGCACTAAGTCTCCGACTTCGAAGGAGCGCTTGATAACTTTGGTGTCATGTCTTAACGCTATTTGTTGTTTCAATTTCGCTTCTCGCAGGGAGGATCCTGTTCAGATCTCCTCGACCATGTCGAGCTCTTCTCTCATGGCTTCGTCGTTGAGTTCTTCCTCGAGAGGTGACTCAGTCCGACAAGACGATTCTCGGATCTCCACGGGGATCACGGCTTCGGTGCCATAGGTTAGCCTGAATGGTGTTTTGCCCGTGGTTGAATGTGGGGTCGTCCTGTATGCCCAGAGGACGCTGTGTAGCTCTTCGACCCAGGCTTTTTTCGCTTCGCCCAGCCTTCTCTTCAACCCACGAAGAATGACCCGGTTGGCGGCTTCAGCCTGTCCGTTGGTTTGGGGGTGCTCGACCGAAGTGAAGTGTTGCTTTGTCCCGAGTTTGGCCACGAATTCCTGGAATTTTCTGTCCGTGAACTGGGTGCCGTTGTCGGTTATTATCGCCTGTGGTACTCCGAATCGAGCGAGTATGTTCCTCTTGTAAAATCGGAGTACGTTTTGGGATGTGATTTTAGCGAGCGCTTCAGCTTCTATCCATTTTGTGAAGTAATCTACAGCGACCACCAGGTATTTGTTTTGGTAGGATCCGACCGGGAAAGGTCCGAGGAGGTCCATTCCCCACGTAGAGAAAGGCCAAGGTGAGGAGAGAGATTTGAGCTCGTTTGGTGGTGCCAGGTGCATGTCGGCGTGACGCTGACATTTGTCGCATTTCTTGACATACTCTTTGGCGTCCTGCTGCATGGTCGGCCAGTAATAGCCGGCTCTGAGGGCTTTCCTAGCTAGTGACCGGCCACCGAGGTGCTGGCCGTTGATTCCATCATGGAGCTCCTGGAGTACCTCTAGTGCTTGCGAGGCATCGATGCATTTAAGGAGGGGGATGGAGAAACCTCGTCGGTACAGCTTGTTTTCGAGGATAGTGTATGAGCACGCTCGTCTCTTAATCGTTGAGGCTTCTTTCGCGTCGGCGGGGAGCTCGTCTTTTGTGAGGAAGTTGTACACTGGGGTCATCCAGCATTGGTCATCCCCGATGGCGAATATCTGTAGAGCTCGCGCGTTTTCGCCTACACTTGGTCTGGGCAGAATTTCTTGGATAACTGATTTGTTTCCCCCTTTCTTTCTCGTGCTCGCAAGTTTGGACAGTATGTCGGCGCGCGAGTTGTGTTCTCGGGGAATATGCTCGACTTCTGCTTTGGCGAATTTTTTCATCTTATCTCTGACGAGCGCGAGATATTCGGCGAGTACGTCGTTTTTGGCCTGGTATTCGCCGCTGATATGAGTTGCGACGAGTTGGGAATCAGTGTAGATCTTGATCTCTCGTGCCCCTATGTCCTCGGCGAGTCTCAGTCCCGCGAGGAGGGCTTCATACTCGGCCTGGTTGTTCGACGTGTTGAAAGAGAGGACTAAAGATACTTCTATGATAAGACCTTCGTCGTTTTCCAAGATAATGCCTGCCCCGCTGCCCGAGTTGCTTGACGCGCCATCTACGTAGATGGTCCACTTGTCTTTAATCGTGTCGGGCGAGTCGGCGATAGAGGTCATCTCGGCTACAAAGTCCGCCAGCGCCTGAGCTTTTAATGCCTTCCTGCTTTCATACTGAACGTCGAATTCGGAAAGCTCGAGGGACCATCTTAGCATTCTGCCGGCCATGTCTGGTCGGCTGAGGAGTTGTTTGATGGGTTGATCCGTCCGAACGAAGATTGTGTGGGCGAGGAAGTAGTGTCGTAGCCTCCTGGCCTCTATCACTAGGGCCATGGCGACTTTCTCGATCTGTTGGTATCGTACCTCGGGTCCCTGTAGGGCTTTGCTGGTAAAATACACAGGTTTTTGCCCGTCTACGGTTTCTCGGATCAAGGCCGCGCTGACTGCCTCGTTTGAAACGGCCAGGTAAAGGTACAGAGGCTCGTTGTCGTCGGGTCGAGAAAGGACGGGCGGCGAGGAAAGTACTTGCTTGAGGTGTGCCAGTGCTTGCTCGCACTCCTCGGACCACTCAAAGGCTGCTTCTTTGCGTAGCAGTTTAAAGAAAGGGAGGGCGTGCTGGGCGGGTTTCGCGACGAAACGTGATAGCGCAGTGAGCATCCCGTTTAATACTTGGATGGATTTTTTATTGTTAGGAATGGGGAGCTCAGAGAATGCTCAGCATTTATCCGGGTTGGCTTCTATTCCCCGTTCGTTCAGATAGAAATCGAGGAATTTTCCTGCTCGGACGCCGAAGGTGCATTTCTCCGGGTTGAAGCGCATCTTGCAGGATCTGGCCCGCTCGAATACGCGCTCGAGATGGGAGGTGTGGTCGGTGTCCCCTCGAGACTTGACGATCATATCGTCCATGTACACCTCGAAGGTGTCGCCGATCTCCCCTCGGAACACTTTGTTCATCATCCGTTGATACGTGGAGCCCGCATTTTTGAGGCCGAAGGGCATTACGTTGTAGTAGTAATTGCCCGACTCGGTCATGAACGCCGTGTACTGCTTGTCGCTCCTCGCCATCGGGATCTGGTTGTAACCTGAATAAGCATCCATGAAAGATACTAATTTATAGCCGGCCGAGTTGTCGACCAGTCTATCAATGTTTGGTAAAGGATAGGCGTCTTTTGGACATGCCCGGTTAACATCAGTATAATCAACACACATTCTCCATTTTCCATTAGATTTCTTAACAAGTACAACGTTTGAGAGCCAAGTTGAATACTTGGCCTCGGAAATAAAATTTGCCTCTAGGAGGTCTTTTACAGCTTTCTCGGCAGCCTCCGCTTTCTCGGGAGACTGCCGACGCCTACGTTGAACTACGGCCTTTGCGGCTGGGTCGATGGAGAGGTGGTGGCAGGCGACCTCAGGGTCGAGTCCGGGCATTTCCGCGGCGCTCCAGGCGAACAGATCAGCATTGGCTCGAAGGCAGGCTATGAGCTGCTTCCTCGGAAGGTCTGGGATCCCTTTACCGATTTTCACTGCTTTGTCAGGGTTTTCGCCCAAGGGGACCAGCTCGAAATCTCCGTCCGGAACTGGTCGGAAAGGGTGAGGTGACTTCGGCCGCGTCTCTTCCCCAGTCTTTAGTTCTTCCTCTGCAAACCGGGCATCCAGGTCGACTGAGCTGACGTTGGTTGTCTGATGCTGGTCTTCTCGAGGATGCTTGTCTTCGGCCCTTGGCTTTTTGTTGGAGCTGGTCGGTGGAGCGATCAGTTCTAATCCTTTGACGGAGGCGTCGAAGATTCTTCTGGCTGCTTCAATATCGGCGTTGATGGTGGCCACTCGTCCTGTTCTCGTGTAGAACTTCATCTTCAGGTGGACAGTGGATGGTACGGCGGTCAGCTCGGCCAGAGTGGGGCGTCCGATGATGCAGTTGTACAGGGTTTTGCAGTCGATCACCAAGAATCTGGTTTTGACTTGCCTAGAGGCCTCCCCTTCTCCGAAGGTGACAATCAGCTCGACGTAACCCCATGGTTTAGTGGTAGCTCCGTTGAAGCCTTGAAGGTCTGAACCCACGTAGGGAGTGAGGTGTGAGTCGTCTAGCTGGAGTGTCCGGAAGAGATGGGAGTACATGATGTCGACCGAGCTGCCTTCATCGACTAGGACCCGTCGAACATCGAAGTTCGCCATTCTTGCTCGGACGAGCAGAGGAATTGTGGCGTTTGGAGCTCCGCCGGGTAGTTCTTCTAGGTAGAAGGTGATTGGTTCAGATTTCCCTCAGAACTTTCTCAGTGTAGGGCCGAGGTCTGCGTTGGCGCTGAGCATTTCATCGAACTTTCTCTTCACTGAACTGATGGTGAGGGAGCCCGGATCTCCGCCGTTGGAGACGACCATGGCGAATGGGAATCCTTCCCATTTGCTGAGTGCGGCAGGTGCCCCGACCGATGGTATGAAATCTTCAGGTCGGGTCACTGACAGGGCTACTTGTAGGGGCCTGTTGTCCGGCGAATTCCCTTCGTCAGAGTTTCTGTGGTCGTCCCTTCGGGAAGGTTCCCCTTTCTGTGTGTATTTTGAAAGGCGACCTTCCTTGATCAGTGTTTCAATGGCGTCCTTGAGGTGAATGCATTCCTCGGTCAGGTGTCCATGGCTCCTGTGGTATTTGCAGTACTTGGACTTGTCGGTTCCTGGCCTCGCGGGGTTTGACTTCGGGGGTCTGATGTTCGACTTTTTGAAGTCGGTGTTTTGGCATTCGGCTAGGATCCTTTCCCGTGAGGCGTTCAGCGGGGTATATTCGTTGAAACGACCAGAAGGTCCCCGGCGTTCTTTGATGTCGAGAGACCTGTCGTCTTTCCTTCTCTCGTGCCCGCGCCTCGAAGTTGAGGGCTCATAGTTTGAACTGCGAGCGGCGTCGCTGCCCCGCGAAGCTCTCACGGTAGCAGCCTCTGCTTCCTCATATGCGATGAAGGCTTGAGCCTTGCGAAGGAGGGCGTTCATGGAGTGGACTTCCTCAATCTTGATGGCCTTTTTGAAGTCGCTTCCGGGGAGGAGCCCTCGTTCGAGTAGGTACCTCTTCATGTAGTCCGCGGTCTGCACTTGGACAGCTTCTTTGTTGAACCTGTCGAGGTAGTCTCTCAAAGATTCGTTGGTACCTTGGATTACCGCCTCAAGATTTGCTTCTGATTTCGGTTGCCGATGAGACGCGGTGAAGTGGCTTAGGAAAAGATCCTTCAGTTCAGTCCATGAGTGGATGGAGTTAGGGGGCAGATTCCTGTACCAGTTCATCGCGCCTTTCCTTAGCGTGGTCGGAAAGATGCGGCATTTGATGGATCCTCGTACCACATGGTAGTCCATGACAGCTTCGATGCTCCTTATGTGGTCATCGGGGTCGGTGGTCCCGTCATAGTGGTCCAAGGCTGGTGGTTTTTCCATCCCCCGGGGAAGACGAACACGCCGGATTTGCTCGGACAAGGGACTGCGGAAATCTTCTTCGTCGCTAGGCTCAGGGGAGTTTGAATGTCTGCCCCGCTGGGATTTAGTGCGTGCTTTGCCCGAGATTTTGCGGTTGTCTTTTGGAGAATGCTCGCGGACTTTCTGCACGGATTTGGAGGGGCCTCGGTGCTCCTGCTCGGGTGAGAGACTCTTGGCTTCAGTGGATTCAGGTTTCTGATTCTTCCGAGTCTTTCGAGGTGGAGAGCGGGAGTAAGACCGCTGGCGCCGGTTCCTTCTCGAGGGGGAGCGAGACCTAGATGGACTGCGCTTGCGATTTCTCCTCGGAGGAGACCGCGAAGAGGAATAGGAACGTGACCGATGGCGTCTCCGTTGGGGGGAGCGATATCGTCGCTTCCTTTCCAGGTCGTGGATGCGGTCGCCCTGTTGGCGGATGAGGCGGTTGGTCTTCTGCAGCTCTTTGAGTAGGAGAATGGCGGTCGGATCAGCGCCCTCGGGAATGTTGATCTGTTCCTCCTCCTCAGGGCTACGGCTTCTTCGTCTGTCAGAGGTGTGGGTGAACGAGGAAGCAGGTTGCCCGTCTCTGGTATCAGTCTCATTCACAATTTGGAGCTGCTCTGGTTCAGTCTGGGGTCGGGTCTGCCCGTCTTCCCCGTTCTGGGCTTGTCCTTCAGGATGGGTCTGTTCGACATTCTGGACTTGTTGAAGAACATGCACATGTTGAACGCCCAGAATCTGTTGCCTCTGGGGCTGCGAGGCCTCATGTCCCGGCCTTCTCTGTCCGGCAAGGGCACGTTCCTGCCGACGGCGATTCGTCACCTTGCGGCTGGAATCTTCAATCAGTTGTTCCAGGACGAAGGGATCGGAGCTAGGTATGTTGTTGTTGGCCATGACGATGGTGAAAGGTTATGCTTTGATCTTTGTTAAAGAAGGGGGAGCAAGTTTCCCACCGACGGCGCCACTGATCGTACCTGATCAGGAGAATCGTCAAGGCGCAATATCTGGCTTGAAGAGCAAGATGGGGGGGGGGGGGTACCTGCAAGGTTCTCCGATGCTTAAGTCAGTAGCTATCAGAGAATGAGGTTTATAGTTAAGAATAGAATACCTGACCCTCTAGTGAAAGAGGGTATTTATAGCCCCCAGCGCTGGGCCAAGGTTCCCTAATTGGGCCAAATCCAACTGGAGGCCCACGTGCTAGGGAACTGCCAGAACATCCCATGCTAGGGCTGGGTCAGCAGGAGACTCACGTTCTGGATGCACATAGCGTAGGGTTCGGAGATGGTTGACCGAATCCTTCGCTGAGACGTGACGCGTGGTCTTCGTGTGTGGATAACTCTCGGCGGTTATCCAGTGAGTGGGCCCAAAGATTTGGGCCTGCTCGGTCAGGGTCCTCGCGAGGGGCAGCCCTTATCGGTTGCTAGTAATTGGGCCCAAGGGAATTGGGCCTGCTCGGCTAACAACGAGGGTTGGGCCTGCTCGGCCCAGTCCAGAACAAATACTAATAAAAGTTTTCATATATTTTTATTAATTTTAAATACATAATATAAAAGTAATAAACCAAAAAAAAAATACATAATATAGATAAAAAGAATTACCTTTAATTAGGTATATTTGAGATATGATGAAGAGGAATTGGAAGGTTAATATTCTGCATTGTTATCGGGAGGTAAATCAGTGTGCTAGTCGAGACGTACTTTTAATGCTTCTTTAACAGTTTTTGAGAATTGTCTTCCGCACGTTAGAGAGTCGTATGAGGCTGATCTTAGGGGACATGCTACCCCGAGGCATATTGTTGTATAATGTTTTTTTATCGGGTTTAGGCCCTCACTCTTACCAAAGAAATACTTTATCCCAATTGATCATGAATTTATGCGATCAGGTGTAATCCATATAACAACAAAATAATGACAAAGCATAAATTTAATCATGTAAAATAAAATACAAAATATGATATACTAATGATATGTTTACAATACTAACCATTGGTAGTAATTTTGACATCTTGCCACTCAAAACTCAAATATTAGAGTTATCGTAGAAGAAATATAAACAAACAACAAAACAACACTATTCATTGATTTTAAAAAATTTCGTGTGTGATGAGAGGCCCGTGTGTGATCAGATGATCAAAGAGAGATAATAAAAGAGGTATTTATAATGAATAATAAAAATATTAATATTAATATGAATTAATATCTATATGAAAGTTACAAAATATTAAGTAATATAAATATAAATTATATTATATGAATGTTAACGTAAATATGAGTACTATGTATCAGTTTTTTTTATTGAAATAAATGTATCAGTTTTGTTAACGTAGGATTCTAATAGAGAGGTGAATTAATTAAATGGTGATTATATTTCAATTATGCATTGATATTCAAAACGGTCTATTAAAACAACATTATATTCACTAAATATATGTAGCTTTAATACTCATAATTTAATTAATTACAACAACTTAATTTTTTTAATTTAAATAAAATATTATTAATCACTTATAATAATATTTTGAATTTTTTTAACAAATTAATAAAATGTAAATAATAATAATAATAATAATAATAATAATAATAATTGAAGTAATAATTCTAAAAGTGTGTATCTTAAAAATATAACCCAATGTTTAAATCAATATATTATAAAATTATTATAATATTAATTAATTAATTAACGAAAAAGTAAATGGAATAAGTAAGATTTTTAATATTTGGATACAATATAAAATTTTTACTAATATTAGAATTAGTTCTTTTTATAAAAGTAATTAATTAATGATTGAAAAAATGAATGAAATAAGTAAGGTTTAGATATAAAAAAATTGATTTTTAATACTCAATTTTTTTAATTTCATTTGTATACCAATGATTAACTAAATTACTTACAACCATTTTATTTTATAATTTAAATAAAATATTATTAATCATTTATAAAAAATAGTTTGAATTTTTTTCAAATTAATAAAATATGAACTTATATTAAATTTATTTTTATTTTAAATCTAAAATAAATTAAATAATAAGGACTTTTAATTTTTTGTTACAAATTGCATACAAATTACATACAATCATTTTATTTTTTAATTTAATTAAAATATTATTAATCATTTATAACAATAGTTTGAATTTTTTTAACAAAATTAATAAAATATAAACTTATAAAAAATTATTTTTATTTTTAAATCTAAAATATATTAAATAATAAGCATTAGGATTAAGTTTGTGTCTAGGGTTGTCATGATGACATTCTTAGATTTATATTAAGGAGATTATTATTATTTTTATTATTATTATTATTATTATTATTATTATTATTATTATTATTATTATTATTATTATTATTATTATTATTATTATCTCTTACTATTATTAGTTAAACATTATGTTATTATACATTATTTATAAAATTATTATTATTATTATTATTATTATTAGTTATATTCAATATAATATCAAATAATAAAAGTTAGAATTAGGGGATTGTATAAATTATATTACTTATATAAATTATATATATATATATATATATATATATATATATATATATATATATATATATATATATATATATATTACTTATTATTTATATTACTATTATTGATTTTATTATTATTATTATATTTATTTTTAATGTAGGGTTAAATTGGTAAAATTAAAATTAGAATATAAAGTCAAATTAGTAAAATCAAAATTAGGGTTTATGCTTAGAGTTGTTATCAGGTTGACATGTGGCTAGGGTTGTCATCATGACAACTTTGTATTTATATATATTAAGATAAGATAAGATTAAGATTAAGATTAAAAAAAGAATACTATAGACCCAAGAAAGTTAAAAAGAATAGTAGCGCCCCCTGATTTGGAGATAGTACAGCTCTTGTTTTCCTATGAAAGCGACTTATAATCGAGCCCCGCGGCCCACTACACAACTACTTGTCGTTACTCATTAAATTCAATCATAGTGCTAAAATAATATCTATCATTTTCACTTTTTTTTTCTTTTCTTTTTTTTAAGAAAAAGATTCTCTTTATATACATTATTATTATTATTATTATTATTATTATTATTATTATTATTATTATTATTATTATTATTATTATTATTATTTATTATTATTATTATTATTATTATTATTATTATTATTATTTTTTAATTATTATTATTATTATTATTATTATTATTATTATTATTATTATTATTATTATTATTATTATTATTATTATTATTATTATTATTTTAAATGATTTAAAATTACACATATGAATACTTATAGTGCATCATCGTGGTTTGCTAAGAATGTAAATATCTTTGTCAAAAAAATGTTAATAAAGAAATTGAATTCATTTAATATTTTCAATAAAAATCATAACAAATTGTCTTTGTTGAGAAATTCAATGAGTTGGAGACGGGGATGGCTTTGCAGCTCGCAAATTGTTTTTGTGATGTTGTAACTTAAGTCTGGATGTTGTAACTCAAGTATGGCATTCATTTGGTCTAAACATCATGACTTTCTCAATTCTAAAATTTTATGGGTGGTTCTTTTTGTCAAATGTCAAGAATAATATCATATCCTTTAAAACTTTACTTCAGAGGTCAAACATCAATTCAAGCTCTAAGTCCATCAAATTTTCAATTGGATTCAAGGCCACATGTGCACAAAACATGGTCCATGACATGGTTGACACAATGTCTGACCTATAATTCAGTGATAAAACTTCAACTTTCGAAGCTTCCTATTTTCAGCTCAAGTGTCCTTTTGATGTGGTTCTTTTTTCATTGTATTCTTTGTAATGAAAGGAATATTTGGCATAAATAAAATCATAAAATGCATGAGTATATTTCATTTGGAATTAGTTTGAACATGACACCATGAACACTTCTTTGTACCGTGATCTTTAATTAGAAAACATGTGCAAACTTCATTTGGGGACCACCAACCAATATGCATTTCACTGATTGTTGCTAAACGCATTTCACTAAGTGTAAAATGACTCATTTTGGTACTCAAGTCATGCTTTTCATCACTTATGGGTCTGTTAATAGAGTCTAAAATTAAACTGCAAGTGCACAGCCTATCGAAGTAATATATAAGATTATAGAACCACAGAGACCAAGTCGTCAATCTATCAACTCTATTGTTAAGGTGCTTATCTAAGGCAGATGAGAACATGTGATGTGAGTGCAGTGCAAGAATATAAATAGATATTAAAAGTGCAGATAAAAGCAACAGGTTCGAATGTAATTCACGTATATCAAACAACGTTCCATTTACATATGATAGAATTACTTATGGGGCAATATTTTCTACTTATAGAAAGGAACAATTTAACGGGAACTTGTCGCTTTCGCATACTAAGAACCGAGTTTAATCTTTAAGTCTACCCGTTCGTTTGTCACATATGAACAGTGCGCATTGCGTTAAAGTAATAAACCTATTTTTAAGAAATTAATTACTTGTCTTAGTAGAAAAGTGGTTTTAACTTGGAAATTTTAACTTAAAGAGATTCTTGGCTTTTGGCCAAGAATCAGATTTCAAACCCATAAACGCGTCCGAAAATAGTTTCAAAATCGTTTTCTAAAAATATGTCAAAGATTCCTAATTAACTAAACAAACTCTTTCGCCCTTTTTGTTTGGTTAAGAACTAATCGAGTTTAATCTTAAGTATGGACGACTTTCGATCTTACCCATAAACATTTAAACACAACAAACTTGAATTAAAGGTTAAAACATCCCTAATAGTATTTCTATTAGTATAACATTTGGAACACGATCGTGACAACGATCCTTACATTCTAACCTTTATAAAATTAGCCAGACATGGAAATAAATGAGAGCCTATAAAACGTGTAGGCTATGATAAGAGCGAGGAAAGTAAATAGTGCGAGCCCATAAAACGTGTAGGCTATGATAAGAGCGAGGAAAGTAAATAGTGCGAGCCTATAAAACGTGTAGGCTATGATAAGAGCAAGAAATAAATAAAGTAAAAGCAATTAAATAAAAACCTGCTCCAACAGGAGTCTTTGGTTCTTGTATAAGGAAAGTAAATGCGGAAATGTAAATGCGGTATGATAAACTCCAACCAAAGTGCTCCAAACCCGATTACAGACTCAATCTACACCGCAACAGCTCTTCAATGTGAAGGGATTGTCAGTTCTGATGGTATATGGCTTAAGTAGTATCTAATCTTGGATGGTTTGAAGAAATGAAAAACGAAACTATTTATAGGAGTTCCTGGAGTTGCGTAAAGACGAGCCTGCCCTTCAACTCCTTTTGAGCGGGAATCATTTTGCAAAGACCACGCCCGCGGATGGGGGGTCAGCGGCCGCGGAGCAGGTCGACGTGGAGATCGTGGGAACGTGGCAGTTACCCCTCTGGTGGAAACTGGTCATGTCACCGCGCTCTCTTTAGCGGACACTGAGTTGGACGCCATGTGTACAAAACGACTGAAAATATCCGTTTCTCTGGCTTTTTTGCTTGTTTCTTCAAGCAGAGCTCCAAATGGACACAAAACCTAAAAACAAAGCAAACACAAGCATAATACAAGAAAACAACAATAAAAACTACTGAAAACATGTGATGTTCGAGTCAAAAACATAGTGCAATTCGGTGTTATCAATCACTCAATTTCACACGGATTGGATCTAGAGAATTCCAAAATTGGTTCACACAATTGAAGAGGAATTTGGCACGTACCATAACCTCTCTCATTCTCCTGTAAATAGAGCTCACTTTTGCACAGAAAACCAAGCTTGAAAGGCCAAAAAACCTCTTCTATTTTGAAGCTCAAAAACCTTTAAAATTCAGAAGATCGAAATACCATTTTATCTTAATTTCAACTTCAATTCTCCACTCAAAATTCTCCATCGGCATCATCTAAAGCTACCTGAAGCCTTACAGAAGTTAGTCGTGACCTCTAAGCATTAACTCCATCTCACCATTTTCACACCTTTTGAGCGTACTTCGGTCTGTTAGATACAAGTTTCTAGTTTACACAAAAAAGTTACTATCCTCTTTGTCTTGTTCTTCTGAGTGAAATCCCTCACTTACTGAGATTTATTGTTGTTTTTTGCCATTTAATTTCTCTTTGTTTCTCAAAATGCATTCATTTTACTCATGTTCATTTTTCAAAATTTTAAATTGTTTTCCTACATTATAATACCAACTTGTTGCCAATTCTCTTGCTTAGGCAGAAATTGGAGGGAGGATGATGAAGTAAAAACGCAAAAATTTATGATAGTATGCTTTTGAATAAAATCATGCTGATGTTGTACAGATATTGTTGCAAATTCCCAAACACCGGAGATATGAGGAAGATAATCCCTTGTTAACCCCTTTGAGTCTTGAAGTAGGATTTTCTTTTCTATACAAAAAAAAAAACTCTCACATTTAACTTGGGGCAGGGTAGTCTTCAGTTAATTTAACTGAGTGTTCAAAATTCAAAAAGGAAGGCACTTGTGAAGATCAACCACAATGGTTATCCTTTTCATATCATAAGGTCAGAAGATGTGAAACCACAATGGCTATCCCTGATCCGTCAAGGAACAAGGCAGTCACAATACCCTTAACAAGTTCAAACAAGCCAACGTCGCACAATTTGTTTTAAGCAAAAGAAAATAAAAAAGAAAAGCCTGCTAAGTCAAGTGACTTAGGAAAAATTAGGGCATCTCTCTAGACTATTAATTCAGAAAAGGATTAGTCCAGTCAAAAGTTAGGGAAAACAAAGCGAAAAGCGAAAAAATACTACAAAGAAAGGACTACAGAGAAAAAGTCCTCAGCAAAGAACAAATCTGTGTGACTACAAACATAAAGACGAAAGATGCGACTGCTACTCTGAAAGTCTCATTGGTTCCTTAACCATCATAATATCCTTTTTGAGAGATGAACACTCATGTTGAATTAACTAAACTTAGTACTGTCGAACATCCTGAAGAATGGATGGACACAAATAAACATTGAGCCTTAAAATCTTTTTTTGAAACCCATGAACCAGGCCACATTACAACCCTCAAAAGTCCTAATTGAAGTAGGGTTTATTTCGTTAGCATACTTCGACAAAATAGCGCTCCTGACCCCTGTAACACCCTTCTAAACCCCCATGGAATATTAATTAAATTCAGAGTAAAACATGTACAAGGGCATTACAACTCCAAAAATATTTAAAACCTTTAATCATGTCATGCCTTATGAGGAACATCAAACCATATTATTCAGCAAACATGTTAATATAGCGGAATTACTTCATAATCTAAATAACATAAAAAATCGGTATTCAAAACTAAGAAATCACCGACTCAAAACCACCCAAAACATTATTCCAACAAAAGAGATAATAGTTCATCAACAATTCTAAGTAAACGTTCCCCTGTGTTACAAAACCAGAGCATGACACCGACCCAACCAAACTAAACAAAATAACTCTACGAGCTATCCTCACCAAGCATAAGCCACTACTCCTTAATCTGAAAATGGTCAACAGTAAGGGTGAGACAAATCACATTTAAACTATATTATAAGCTCATAATGATAAAACGTCATAAATAGATCATTCACCCAACGTAATACAATTAGATTTCAAAAAATCATTCATAAACAGTTATCCACACAGCTCAATCATAAATCACAACAAACCGATATAACACTAGACAACCCCCAATCATGTGATATCAACATATATGCAAATGCAACGACTCTTATGCATGTGGTACCAATCATAGAATTAATCCATCTCACCGGTCCACCACCAACAGGATACGGCTACTTCCACTCACTAATTCCACACAATGGGAATTAGCTACCACTGATCCAACACCACCAAGATACAGCCACAAATATGATTATGAATGCATGCACCACCTTAAGCACGATAATCATCAACACCAATTAATATGAATAATCATTATCATATTTCAACTCACTAAAGAAACACCAGAATAATGCATTTTTATTTTAACACCATTCAGAAATTACAATATGCATAATCAACATCCTAATACAACATCCACAAAGCAATTACATTGCCAAAATTCCACCTTATTGTTACACTTAACACTTAAACATGTAACATACAACTCACCACCATAAAATAAAACCGGGTTTTAAAAATAAAATCGGGCTACAGCCCAAAAAACCATTTTATTATATAAAATATTTAATTAGTGACACAATGCTCAAAATGACGCTTAAAACCGATATACGGTTTGAAAGATATGAATTTTCAAAATAATTTTTCAAAATAATTTTTCCAAATGCATCAGGTGTAACCGGTTACAGCATGGGCGCTACCCGATTAAGCCTTTACATCAATGTATTCGCTCTTTTCAAAACGCGCCTGTAATCGGTTACATCATGGTGGGTAATTGGTTACAGTACTCAAAATTTCCCAAATTATTAATTTTTCCACGCGGCAACCGGTTGCAGCAAGGCTGCTACCCGGTTATAGCGTGCACAGAACCAAAAATATCAATTTTTGACAGCACTTCTCCATTCCAATTCCAAACCAAATTGTTCTAACATCATTAAATCACCAATTCAGTTCCAATTCAAACATCCTAACATCTTTATAACATATTTAGTGTCCATTAACATCAAGCATCATTCCAATTCATCCAATTTCATCACAATCCAACAATTGTTCTACATTTTTCCAAAAACCCCAAACCTAACATATTATCAATCGATTCAAACAACCTACATACTCAATCCTACCACTATTAAACCGATAATAGAGAGTAAATGGATTAGTCACCTCTTACCTTAGCAAAATTCTTGAGATTTTTCCTCTTCTCCTCTTCAGCTAGTTCACGTACTTGCTCTTCTCCTTCTTTGGCTCTTTTGCTTTCTATTTTTCAATTTTTCTTCTTTTCTTATTTTATGAAAAATAGAACCATTAGTTAGTAAGGCCTACTCAACTTAACACCTCCCTTCTACTAACTACTACACCAAACCCAATAACACTATTTTCCAAAATTTTCCATTAATTAAATAAAAGCCAATTAATCTCAACAATTAATTTAAATCTCAATTAAATTAATAAATGGAAGATATGGGGTGTTACAACTCTCCCCCACTAAAAGAGTTTTTATCCTCGAAAACGTACCTCAAGTGAAGAGTTCAGGATATGAGTCCTTCATCTGTCTCTCCAGCTTCTAAGTAACATTTCCACCTGCCAGTCCTCCCCAAGCTACTATGACCAACGCTATCTCCTTACCACGCAATTGTTTCAACTTCCGGTCTTCAATCCTCATAGGCAATGCTTCGTCCGTCAGATTATCCTTCACCTGTATATCATCAACGTGGATTACATGAGAAGGATTTACAATATATTTCCTCAATTGAGACACATGAAATACATCGTGCAAATTCGCAAGTGTAGGAGGTAACGCAATACGATACGCTACTTCTCCCACTCTTTCGGTAATTTGAAACGGACCAATAAAACGCGACATCAACTTCTTTGACTTCACCGCTCGACCAACACCAGTCATATGAGTAACTCTCAGAAACACATGATCTCCTTCTTGAGATTCAAGTGTTCTCCGCCTCTTATCATGATAGCTCTTCTGACGACTCTGAGAAGCTTTCATCTTCTCCTGAATCATCTTGATCTTTTCCATAGTCTGTTGAACAATTTCCGGTCCAATTACAGCACTCTTACTAGATTTATACCAGCATAAAGGCGTCCTACACCTCCTACCATATAAAACCTCAAACGGAGCCATACCAATACTTGAATGATAACTATTTTTGTAGGTAAATTCAATCAAAGGTAGATAACTATCCCAAGCACCACCTTTCTCTATTACACAAGCACACAACAAATCTTCCAATGATTGAATAGTCCTCTCTGTTTCACCATCAGTCTACGGATGATAAGCAGAACTCAATCTCAACTTAGTACCCAAAGCTTTCTACAAACCTTCCCAGAATCTAGATGTAACTCTTGGACCTCTATCTGACACAATACTCGAAGGAATACCATGTAGACTCACTATCTTCTCAATATACAACTGAGCCAACTTCTCCATCGTATAATCCATTCTCATCGGTATAAAATGAGCAGAATTCGTCAATATTTCCACGATAACCCAAATAGCTTCACAATTCTTAATTGTCCTCGGCAAACCAGAAACAAAATCCATAGATATACTGTCCCACTTCCATTCAGGAATAAACAACGGTTGCATAACTCCATATGGCTTCTAATGCTCAATCTTTAACTTTCGGCATGTCAAACAAGAATAAACAAACTCAGCAATCTCCTTCTTCATTCCCGGACACCAAAAAAACCTTTTCAAATCATGATACATCTTAGTAGCACCGAGATGAATACTCAATCCACTACGGTGTCCTTCTTCAAGAATACTCTTCCTAAGTTCAGCAACATCAGGAACACAAACTCTATCACTAAACCTCATTATATCATTCTCGTCAATTCGGAAATCACATCCTTTACCTTGGTTAATCAAAGTCAATCTATCAACCAACTCAATATCAGCTTTCTGACCCGCTCTAATCTCATCAAGAATACCACTTGTCAGCTTCAGCATACTCAATTTAACACTATTAGGAGTACCTTCACATACCAAACTCAAATCTCTGAATTGTTCAATTAAATCTAATTCTATCACCATTTGTAACACCCCGTTAATTCTTGTCTATTAATTTAATTAATTTTTTTAATTAAATTATTAGAATTAATAATTTTTGGGAATTATTTGGAAAATGATGGAACATTGGCATTGGGCTTAGTATGGTAGTTAGCAGAAGAGGGGGGGTGTTAACTAAGCAAGCCCATTAAGATATTTTATTTTTCATAAAATAAAGGAAATTGGGAAAAGAGGAGGTAGAAGCAAAAGGGACAGAGTCTGAGAATTGAAGAACACGTGAAAGAGAGAAGAGCCAAAGGAGAAGAAGACCTTCGAAGATTCGACTCTGAGGTTAGGGGGGATTCTTCGGGTTAGTAAACCTTATGCGATTGTAGGTAGTAGGATTGATTAGGATTGTTGTTTAGTTCAATCGTACGTGTCGGGTTTGGGAACTTTTGTTAGGTTTTGATGAACTCGCATGATTTAGTATGATTTCGATAATACCCATGATATATGCTGTTAATATATGTCTAAAACTTGTTGAAATGTGTGATGGTGTGAAAATTGATGATGATTCTGTGTTATGTTCGTATGTACATGAAATTGGGGAAATGGGATAGGGTTTTTTGCTGTCAAAATGGTGAATTTGGCTGTGCAGGTACGTAGAAACCGGTTCCCATGTGGGACGAACCGGTTTCCCCTTATAAAAACAGAGACGTGAGGATTCTAGGTTGCTGGGAACCGGTTCCCAGATAGGGACAACCCAGTTCCCCATAGTAAAAACCTGAAGCGTGTTTTGGGAAGCAGCCAGGAACCGGTTCCCACGTAGGGACGAACTGGGTTCCGCTGCATATTTTCTAAAAATGTTTTATTTTTAAAAATCCATAACTTTTGATCCGTGTATCCGATTTGCGTGCTGTTTTGGGCGTTCCGAAGCTAATTAGATGCTTTATTTGATAAAGTGATAAAATGGGCAGTGGCCGACTTTATTTTATTTATTCGATTAAATTGTTGATGAATTGAATTATGGTAAAGATTAACATTAACATGATGTATATGTTATTATGTTGCTGTGGTGTATGTATATAAATGATTGAATGATGCTTTTACATGTACATACTTGTTGTGACGTTATTGGTAAGATGTGATAAAGCGATGTTAAGCATCATATTGATGATGATATAAGTATGTGACATATGTGCATTCATTCATAAATCATTTGCATTGGACTCGTTGATGAACGGATCCTTGACGACTAATTTCTATTGTGCGGAGATTAGCAGGCAGTCATCGTGTGCCCATGTGGGGTGTGAGCGATGAGGTTAGTTGTCAGACCCCAATTTTTGCCCTATGCCTTTCGTCCCATTAGATTGTTTGCATATCACATTTCACATTAATATTTGAATAGGTCTTTCATATTTAGGTCCTCTTGATCATATTTGCGTCTTTTTCAACTTTTAATTTCCTTTTTTATCTTTCGTTTTTTAGTTAATTATTAATTAAATATACTCTTTTTAGTAATAATTAAATGTTAAATTTGATTATTGATTAAGATTGGTATTTAGTTAGTAGTTAAAGTTGTAGTTGTTTTTGAATAGTGTTGTGATTATTATAAAAATAAATTTTCTTTCTTTCTTAAAAAAATAAAAATAGAATAGTCTTTGTCTTTTGTCTTCATACCACTAAAAAAAAAAACTAGAAAAAAACATTAGAGTACATGACACAGTCTGTATCAAAATACAAAAAAGGGAAAGAGATTGATTCTTCACAGGGCCTGATTTCGACCTCCAAGCATCACCATAACAGTCCAAAAACACCTGCTTCTTGCTGCAACACTGCTGTCCCAAAACTTGCACCATATAGTCCAAACATTGCACCAAAATGGTCCTCAAAAAACCTGCAATCAAAAAGTGAAAGATTCAGTGCTTCAAAGTGTTCAAATCTCACCAAACTTTCCCCCCAAAAATCCCATCAATCCCTCTATAAATTCATAACAGAACAACAAGAAAAGGAGGAGGAAAATTGCAAAGAAGCTCTGTCCAAAAACCACCAGAGAATTGGTTCGTCCAAACCAAAAATTGTGACTCACTTCATTTTACTTACCTGCAATCATATAACACTCCAAAAAACTTTCATCAAACTTCCTTCACCCTCAAACTCCTCAACCATAAAATTCATCACATCTTTAGATTCATTCTCAACACAACAACTGAAACAATATATTCAGAACCTCACCACCTCAAAGCAAAACCAAATCTGAAGAACTCAACCACAGTTCTTGTATCACATTTGAACACTACCTTACAATCTAAACTTCACAGAACCAATACTCTGTTGAAACTAGCTCTCAGAACTTACAATAAACCTCCAAAACCTTTACACCCAATAACCTTCAGAAACCTTACCTTCTGTTTCCTACGAACTCAATGCCTTCACATCCATACCAACACAACAACCGACACGTCCTCCTCACCACTGCTCCATGCGCTTGATTGGCATCAGCTTCATCACTTCAACACGACCTTCATCAAATCACTTCACACGCGCAAACCTCACAACAATCAACAACACCTCACAAATTCAAGTCATGAAATCAGAAGCGAAAGAATCAGCAGATGAAGAGCAAACGTTGAAGCAAGAAGAACGTACCTGTCTTCAAGTTGTGGTAGCTTCTGGATCCCTTCGATTTTGTTAATTGTTTATGTTCGTTTTCTGTTTTATTGTTTGAGCTTGCTGTAATGTGTAATCCATCGAAATCATATGGATTGGGGTTGTTTCGGGTTTGTGGGGATTAGGGTTCATATCAGATACTCTTAAATCTTGCTGTGTTTATTTGTTTTGATAAGAGAGAATCGTTAGAGATCGAGAGAGGAGACAGAGAGCTTCATCTTTTTGTTGTTGCTCATTCTTGGAGAAACCGAGAGAGGCGAGATCGAAAAAGTTTAATATGTTGTTGTTGTTGTTCTGTTCTGAGCCACAACGAGAGAGATTAGCGAGAGATTAAGAGAGACTGAAAACATGGTTGTTGTTGTTGAGCTGAGTGAGATTCGAGAGAGAGTGCAGAAATCGAGTGAGAAAGACGCAACGAGAGGGGAAAGAGAGGATGGAGGCGCTGCCTCCTCTCTTTCGTTTAGGTTTGTTTCAAACGAACTTGTGTTTATGAGAGGGTCATGGATCCGGGTCTGAACTGGTCCGGCCCAAACCTTTGTTTCTTTTATTTAATTTTATTCACTTAGTCAACATTGGGCCTACTATATGTTAGTGCACCCCCCATGTTTTGAGCCCATTTATGTTTCCTCTTTATTTTATTTTTTTCTCCACTTTAGTTTTATATTAATACTTGTTTTATTTTCTAATATAATAAAAATATACAAAAACATGTTTTAATTAGACTTTTCATTTCTCTTTTATTGTTAAAAATACCAAAAAAACATTATAAATTAGATTTTTGTTCTCTCCTTTATTTTTCAAAAAAATATTAGATTAATTTCACAATTCGAAAATCAATAAACCTTGGTCCAACGCCAAGTAGTCAAATAATTTCTCGATCCAATGTCGAGCTTCTTCTTTTTGAAAAACTCTTTTTTCTTAATCATATCAAAAGATCGTGTGACAAGAAGTGTACACCTCTTGAATACCTCGATTCTTTTGGATTAACACTTTTTTTAAACCTTTCTTAATTAAATCAAAGTGATCAAGTGACAAGAAGTGCACACCTCTTGAATACCTTTGATCCTTTGAATCAAACCTTAAAAGGTATTTCTTAATTAAATCAAAGTGATCAAGTGACAAGAAGTGCACACCTCTTGAATACCTTTGATCCTTTGAATCAAACTTAAAAAAATTCTTTCTTAATTAAATCGAAGTGATCGAGTGACAAGAAGTGCACACCTCTTGAATATCTTTGATACTTTGAATCAAACCTTAAAATTTCTTTCTTAATTAAATCAAAATGATCGAGTGACAAGAAGTGCACACCTCTTGAATACCTTTGATCCTTTGAATCAAACTTAAAAAAATTCTTTCTTAATTAAATCGAAGTGATCAAGTGACAAGAAGTGCACACCTCTTGAATATCTTTGATACTTTGAATCAAACTTAAAAAATTATTTCTTAATTAAATCGAAGTGATCAAGTGACAAGAAGTGCACACCTCTTGAATACCTTTGATCCTTCATAAAACCAATCAACAAATTCGTAGTTTTTATTTCGAACTACAATCGCTCTGATTCTTCCATGGAAGATATGTAGGCACAAGATTCGAATGTCTTGGCGAGCACACTAAATAAAAAAATATAATCTCGTAGGTCCGAACTACGATCGCTCTGACTGTCCCATTGCACGAGGGAATACGTAGGCACAAGATACAAATGTCTTGGCGAGCATAATAATAAAAAATCTTTCCCTTTGTTTCACAATAATAAAAATAAAAATCCTTTTTTTTCTTTTCTCGATTAATAAGTTAAAGAACGCAAACAAACACGCAAACACTCATTCATAAAACTAACTAAATGGGTCCCATCGAGTACGATGGAGGTGAGGGGTGCTAATACCTTCCTCTTGCTTAACCGACTCCCGAACCTTAATTTGGTTGCGATGACCATCTTATCCATTTCTTTTTAATCGTGGGTTTTATTCGACATTTTCCCTTTCCATTTTGGAATAAATAAAGATCGGTGGCGACTCTGTTCTATTTCGAGTGTGTAGACACCTCGAGTATTTTTTAGCGCTACATTAGTCGTGTGCCCATGTGGGGTGTGAGCGACTAAAGGGCAGTATCAAAGAGAGAAGTCTTGTGAATGTGATTCACGAATTTTGGTACCACATGCATTAGTGTCAGTCCATTCATTGCATTATAGTCTGATATAACTGAATGTCTGTGTGGTGTGATAGATGATGCTTATGTACTAATGCTTGTTTGTTGTAATAAATTCCGATTGCATATATGATTGAGTGGATGATAATTACTATGCGATTTTATTGCTTATGACTGCATAATGCTTATTAATTCGAATGAAACTCACCCCTACTTAGATGATTTCAGATTAAGGATGTAGCGGCTTCATTGGGTGAGGATAGCTCGTAGGCTAGCCCGTAGTTCGTGTCGAGTCATGCTATGATTGTAACACTGGGATCGATAGTCTTAGCGTTACTTGATATACATTGTTGCCATTATTGGTTATGGATTATGTGTTGTTGATTTGTTTGGACATGATCCTTAACATTATTAAAATGAGTTTCCGCTGTGCTAAACACATGTTTGATATTTGGTTTAATTCTAATAAAGCATGACAAACGACTTGGTATTTTGTTTATTTTATTAATTGTAGCATCCTTGCTGAAAATTTACTCTGATTTTTATTATATTTCCGCGGGGGTTTAGAAGGGTGTTACAATAGTGGTATCAGAGCATAGTCGATCGTTAGAGTCAGAGTCTTAGTGTCAGTATTCCCTTGTATGCGACTAGTGTAAGGTAAACACTATCGATACCTTTATCCTAACGAGATTGTTTTGTGATTGAGCAGAACAATGGCTGGAAGAGGTGGAAGGAACGATGACGCTATTGCAGAGGCTTTAGGCATGATTGCTGGTGTACTGGGAGGGAATGCTAATGGAGCTGTGATTGGTGCTGACAGGAAGCTGAACAGCTTTCAGAGGAACAACCCTCCACTGTTCAAAGGCACCCATGACCCTGATGGTGCTGATAAATGGTCGAAAGAGATCGAGAGGATCTTCCGAGTGATCGATTGTGCAGAAAATCTGAAGGTGAGGTACGGTACTCACATGCTATCAGAAGAAGCTGATGATTGGTGGGTTACTACTAGGACTGTATTGGATTCTAATGGAATCGCAATCACTTGGGCCATATTCAAGAGGGAATTTCTGAGGAAGTACTTTCCTGAAGATGTGCGGGGAAGGAAGGAAATCGAGTTGTTGGAGCTGAAACAGGGTGGTATGATAGTGCCGGAATATGCTTCCAAATTTGTGGAATTGGCTAAGTACTACATACACTACACCAACGATGCAGCTGGAGAATTCTCTAAGTGTATAGTGTTTGAGAATGGTCTTCCTGACGAGATCAAACAGGGTATCAGGTATCAAAGAATTCGCCGATTTGCTAATTTGGTGGACTGTAGCAGGATCTTTGAGGAAGATAGTCTTAAGCTGAAATCATCTCACTCTCGCGAGTTAGTTGATAAGAAGGGTAAGAAGCCTATGGACAGAGGTAAACCATATGGTAGAGGAAACCCAAGAGCCGGTGATTGGAAAAGGCCTAGTGGGGGAGATTCTAGCGCTCCCGTTAGGTGCTATAACTATGGTGAACCAGGGCATAAGAGGAACGAGTGTAAGCGCGAGGAAAGGAAATGCTTCAAGTGTAATAGAATGGGTCATATTGCTGCTGATTGCAAAATGAGAACTGTAACTTGCTATAACTATGGCGAAGAGGGTCATATCAGTCCGCAGTGCACCAAGCCAAAGAAGAACCAGTCTGGAGGGAAAGTCTTTGCTTTGTCTGGATCAGAAACTACTCCGGAGGATAGATTGATTAAAGGTACGTGTTTCATACATAACACACCTTTAATTGCGATTATTGATACTGGTGCGACTCACTCGTTTATTTCATTGGATTGTTCTAAGAGGTTAAATTTAGAGATATCAAAGATTAATGGAAGTATGGTTATTGACACTCCTGCGTCGGGTTCAGTGACCACTTCATCTGCATGTTTGAACTGTCCTGTTGATATATTTGGTAGAAAGTTTGGAATGGACTTAGTGTGCCTTCCACTTGAACAACTTGACATTATTTTGGGGATGAACTGGTTGCAATTTAACCGAGTTCATATTAATTGTTTTACGAAGACGGTCATCTTTCCTGAAGAAGTTAATGTCGATGAGTTGGCAATGACTGCAAGACAAGTGGGTGAAGCAATTCAAGACGGGGAAGCCGTGTTTATGCTAATTGCGTCGATGGAAATGAAGAGAAGAATAGAGAGTAATGAATTACCAGTGGTACGAGAATTTCCAGAAGTTTTTCCAGAAGATGTTAGAGAGCTACCACCTGAAAGGGAAGTAGAGTTTGCTATTGAGTTGGTTCCTGGAACCAATCCTATGTCGATGGCACCTTATAGAATGTCGGCATCTGAATTGACTGAATTGAAGAGTCAATTAGAAGAATTGTTGGAAAAAGAATTCATTCGTCCAAGTTTGTCACCGTGGGGTGCACCAGTGTTATTGGTAAAGAAGAAGGAAGGATCTATGAGGTTGTGTGTAGACTACAGACAACTGAATAAAGTTACTATCAAGAATCGGTATCCATTGCCGAGGATTGATGATTTGATGGATCAATTGGTCAGAGCCAGTATATTCACTAAAATTGATTTGAGATCTGGGTATCATCAGATTCGTGTGAAGACGGACGATATTCAAAAGACTGCGTTCAGAACGAGGTATGGGCATTACGAATACACTGTGATGCCGTTTGGAGTTACTAACGCACCTGGTGTTTTCATGGAATAGATGAATAGGATTTTTCACCCGTATCTTGATAAGTTCGTCGTGGTGTTCATTGACGACATTCTGATATATTCCAAAAGTGAAGAAGAACATGCAGAGCATCTCAGAATTGTGTTGGAGTTGTTGAAAGAAAAGAAGCTTTATGCCAAACTGTCGAAATGTGATTTCTGGTTAAGTGAAGTGAGCTTTCTTGGTCATGTGATTTCCAAGAACGGTATTGCCGTAGATCGGCAAAGGTAGAAGTCGTGTCTCAGTGGGAAGCCCCGAAGTCCGTTACTGAAATTCGTAGCTTTCTGGGTCTTGCAGGTTACTATCGGAAGTTCATAGAAGGATTTTCAAAGTTATCTCTACCATTAACGAAGTTGACTAGGAAGGGTCAAGCGTTCGTTTGGGACTCGAAGTGCGAAGAAGGATTCCAAGAGTTGAAGAAGAGGCTGACTAGTGCTCCTATTTTAATTTTGCTGAATCCGGCAGAATCTTTTGTTGTGTATTGTGATGCTTCATTGATGGGACTTGGAGGTGTACTAATGCAGAACCAACAGGTAGTCGCTTATGCGTCGAGACAACTTAAAGTGCATGAGAAGAATTACCCGACTCATGACTTAGAGTTGGCAGCAGTGGTGTTTGTGTTGAAGTTATGGAGACATTACCTTTATGGTTCACGGTTCGAGGTGTTTAGTGATCATAAGAGTCTGAAATACTTATTTGACCAGAAAGAGCTCAATATGAGGTAGAGGAGGTGGTTAGAGTTCCTTAAAGATTACGATTTTGGGCTGAATTACCACCCGGGTAAGGCGAATGTCGTTGCTGACGCTTTGAGTAGGAAGTCCTTGCATATGTCGATGTTGATGGTGCGAGAACTAGATTTGATTGAGCAATTCCGGGATTTAAGTTTGGTATGTGAAGGCACTTTGAATAGCATCAAGTTAGGTATGCTAAAGCTGACAAGTGGAATTCTTGATGAGATCAGAGAAAGGCAGAAGGATGATGTGGGACTAGTTGACAAATTGACTTTGATTAACCAAGGAAAAGGAGGTGAATTCAGAACTGATGAGAATGGCATAATGAAATTTGGCGACCGTGTTTGTGTTCCTGATGTTACCGAACTGAAGAAGAGTATCTTGGAAGAAGGACATCATAGTGGATTGATTATTCACCCTGGTGCTACTAAGATGTACCATGATTTGAAGAAGTTATTCTGGTGGCCTGGAATGAAAAAGGAAATAGCTGAATTTGTTTATTCTTGTTTCACTTGCCAGAAGTCAAAGATCGAACATCAGAAGCCGCATGGAACTATGCAGCCTTTATTTATTCCTGAATGGAAGTGGGATAGCATATCCATGGACTTTGTATCTGGGTTACCAAGAACAACTAAGAATTATGAAGCCATTTGGGTTATTGTGGATAGACTGACGAAATCTGCTCACTTCATACCGATGAGAATGGATTATTCTATGGAAAGGTTGGCACAGTTGTACATTGAGAAAATAGTAAGTTTGCATGGTATTCCTTCGAGTATAGTGTCAGATAGAGATCTAAGATTTACATCCATATTTTGGGAAGGGTTGCAGAAGGCTTTGGGTACTAAATTGAGGTTGAGTTCTGCTTATCATCCGCAGACTGATGGTCAAACTGAAAGGAAGATTCAATCATTGGAAGATCTATTGCGTGCTTGTGTACTAGAAAAAGGTGGTGCATGGGATAGTTATTTGTCGTTGATTGAGTTCACTTACAACAATAGCTACCATTTGAGTATTGGTATGGCTCCATTTGAAGCTTTGTATGGTAGGAGGTGTAGGACACCACTGTGTTGGTATGAATCTGGTGAAAGTGCAGTGATTGGACCATAAATTGTTCAAGAGACGACGGAAAAGATTAAGATGATTCAGGAGAAGATGAAGGCTTCTCAAAGTCGTCAGAAGAGCTATCATGATAAGAGGCGGAGAACACTTGAATTTCAAGAGGGAGATCATGTGTTTCTGAGAGTAACTCCTACGACGGGTGTTGGTCGAGCACTAAAGTCAAAGAAGTTGACGCCGCGTTTTATTGGTCTGTTTCAGATTACGGAAAGAGTAGGAGAGGTGGCTTATCGTATTGATTTACCGACAACACTTGCAAACCTACATGACGTATTCCATGTATCTCAATTGAGGAAATATATTGCGGATCCGTCTCATGTAATCCAGGTGGATGATGTGCAAGTGAGAGATAATATGACAGTTGAGGCGTTGCCTATGAGGATTGAAGATCGGAAGTTAAAGCAACTACGTGGTAAAGAGATAGCTTTAGTCCGAGTAGCTTGGGGAGGAGCTGCAGGTGGAAATGTTACGTGGGAGCTGGAGAGTCAGATGAAGGACTCCTATCCCGAACTCTTCGTTTGAGGTATGTTTTCAAGGACGGAAACTCTTTTAGTGGGGGAGAGTTGTAACACCCCGTTAATTCTTGTCTACTAATTTAATTAATTTTTTTTAATTAAATTATTAGAATTAATAATTTTTGGGAATTATTTGGAAAATGATGGAACATTGGCATTGGGCTTAGTATGGTAGTTAGCAGAAGAGGGGGGGGGGTGTTAACTAAGCAAGCCCATTAAGATATTTTATTTTTCATAAAATAAAGGAAATTGGGAAAAGAGGAGGTAGAAGCAAAAGGGACAGAGTCTGAGAACTGAAGAACACGTGAAAGAGAGAAAAGCCAAAGGAGAAGAAGACCTTCGAAGATTCGACTCTGAGGTAAGGGGGGATTCTTCGGGTTAGTAAACCTTATGCGATTGTAGGTAGTAGGATTGATTAGGATTATTGTTTAGTTCAATCGTGCGTGTCGGGTTTGGAAACTTTTGTTAGGTTTTTATGAACTTGCATGATTTAGCATGATTTCAATAATACCCATGATATATGCTGTTAATATATGTCTAAAACTTGTTGATATGTGTGATGGTGTGAAAATTGATGATGATTCTGTGTTATGTTCGTATGTACATGAAATTGGGGAAATGGGATAGGGTTTTTTGCTGTCAAAATGGTGAATTTGGCTGTGCAGGTACGTAGGAACCGGTTCCCATGTGGGACGAACCGGTTTCCCCTTATAAAAACAAAGACGTGAGGATTCTGGGTTGCTGGGAACCGGTTCCCAGATAGGGACAACCCGGTTCCCCATAGTAAAAACCTGAAGCGTGTTTTGGGAAGCAGCCAGGAACCGGTTCCCACGTAGGGACGAACCGGGTTCCGCTGCATATTTTCTAAAAATGTTTTATTTTTAAAAATCCATAACTTTTGATCCGTGTATCCGATTTGCGTGCCGTTTTGGGCGTTGCGAAGCTAATTAGATGCTTTATTTGATAAAGTGATAAAATGGGCAGTGGCCGACTTTATTTTATTTATTCGATTAAATTGTTTATGAATTGAATTATGGTAAAGATTAACATTAACATGATGTATATGTTATTATGTTGCCGTGGTGTACGTATATAAATGATTAAATGATGCTTGTACATGTACATACTTGTTGTGACATTATTGGTAAGATGTGATAAAGCGATGTTAAGCATCGGATTGATGATGATATAAGTATGTGACATGTGTGCATTCATTCATAAATCATTTGCATTGGACTCGTTGATGAACGGATCCTTGACGGCTAATTCCCATTGTGCGGAGATTAGCAGGCAGTCATCGTGTGCCCATGTGGGGTGTGAGCGACTAAAGGGCAGTATCGAAGAGAGAAGTCCTGTGAATGTGATTCACGAATTTTGGTACCACATGCATTAGTGTCAGTCCATTCATTGCATTATAGTATGATATAACTGAATGTCTGTGTGGTGTGATAGATGATGCTTATGTACTGATGCTTGTTTGTTGTAATAAATTCCGATTGCATATATGATTGAGTGGATGATAATTACTATGAGATTTTATTGCTTATGACTGCATAATGCTTATTAGTTTGAATGAAACTCACCCTTACTTTGATGATTTCAGATTAAGGATGTAGCGGCTTCATTGGGTGAGGATAGCTCGTAGGCTAGCCCGTAGTTCGTGTTGAGTCATGCTCTGATTGTAACACTGGGATCGATAGTCTTAGCGTTACTTGATATACATTGTTGCCATTATTGGTTATGGATTATGTATTGTTGATTTGTTTGGACATGATCCTTAACATTGTTAAAATGAGTTTCCGCTGTGCTAAACACATGTTTGATATTTGGTTTAATTCTAATAAAGCATGACAAACGACTTGGTATTTTGTTTATTTTATTAATTATAGCATCCTTGCTAAAAATTTAATATGCTTTTTATTATATTTCCGCGGGGGTTTAGAAGGGTGTTACACCATTAACATTGACATATGTAAAGACTTCCTACTCAAAGCATCAGCAACAAAATTCGCCTTACTCGAATGGTAATTCAGTCCAAAATCATAATCTTTAAGAAACTCTAACCACCTTCTTTGCCTCATATTAAGTTCTTTCTGATCAAAGAGATACCTCAGACTCTTATGATCACTAAACATTTCAAATCTTGAACCATATAAATAATGTATCCACAACTTCAACACAAAGACCACAACTGCCAACTCTAAATCACGAGTCAGATAATTCCTTTCATGCACTTTGAGCAGTCTCGACGCATAAACCACTACCTGTTGATTCTGCATTAATACACCACCTAATCTCATCAATGAAGCATCACAATATACTACAAAAGATTCCTCCGGATTCGGAAAAATTAGAATAGGAGCACTAGTGAACCTCCTCTTTAACTCTTGAAATTCTTCTTCGCATTTCGAATCCCAAATGAACGCTTAACCCTTTCTAGTCAACTTAGTTAACGATAACTCGAACTTTGAAAATACTTCGATAAACTTTCTATGGTAACCTGCAAGACCTAGAAAACTACGAATCTCTAACACGAACTTCGGAGTTTCCCACTGAGATACAACTTCTACCTTCATAGGATCTACGACAATACCATTCTTCGAAATCACATGACCAAGAAAGCTTACCTCGCTTAGCCAGAACTCACACTTTGACAACTTCGCGTAAATCTTCTTCTCTTTCAACAATTCCAACAAAACTCTAAGAAGATTCGTATGCTCTTCTTCTCTCTTAGAATATATCAGAATATCATCTATAAACACCATTACAAACTTGTTGAGTTAAGGATGAAAGATCCTATTCATATATTCCATAAAAACACCAGGGTGCGTTAGTTACTCCAAATGGCATCACTGTATACTCGTAATGACCATACCTTGTTCTGAATGCAGTCTTCTGAATATCATCCTCTTTCACACGAATCTGATGATATCCATATCTCAAATCAATTTTACTAAATACACATGCTCCAATCAGTTGATCCATCAAATCATCAATCCTCGGCAATGGATATCGATTCTTGATAATAACTTTATTTAGCTGTCTATAATCAACACATAGTCTCATCGAACCTTCTTTCTTCTTCACCAACAACACCGACGCACCCCACGGCGACACACTTGGGCGAATAAATTCCTTTTCCAACAGCTCTTCTAATTGACTCATCAATTCAGCCAACTCAAATGCCGACATACAATACGGCGCCATCGACACAAGACTAGTTCCAGGAATCAACTCAATAGCAAATTCCACTTCCCTATCAGGTGGCAACTCCCTCACATTTTCAGGAAAAACTTCCGGAAAATCACATACTACCAGAAAATCGTTACTCACCGATTTTCCTTTCACTTCCATTGATGTAAACAACATAAACACAACATCCCCATCTTTAACCGCCTCGTCCACCTGTCTAGCAGTCATTGCCAAATCCTCAACACTGACAGCTTCAGGAAAGATAACCGTCGTCGTAAAACAATTAATATGAACCCGGTTGAATTCCATCCAGTTCATTCCCAAGATGACATCAAGTTGTTCTAGCGGAAGGCACACTAAGTCCATTCCGAATTCTCTACCAAAAATATCAATCAGACAATTCAAACAAGTAGATGAAGTAGTCACTGAACCCGACGCAGGAGTGTCAATAACCATACTTCCATTAATATCAGATATTTCCAAATTCAATCTTTTAGCGTAATCCAAATTGATGAACGAATGAGTCGCTCCAGTATCTATAATTGCAATTAAAGGTGTGCCATGGATAAAACACGTACCTTTAATCAATCGATCCTCAAGAGTAGTCTCAGAACCAGATAAGGCAAAAACTTTACCAACAACTTGATTCTTCCTTGGCTTAGGACACTGTGGACTAATGTGACCTTCTTCCCCGCAGTTATAGCAAGTCACGGTCTTTCCCTTACAATTAGCAATAACATGACCCGCTTTACCATACCTGTAGCACTTATTCTCTTTGCTCTTGCATTCATGGATGCGATGTCCAAGTTCACCGCACTTATAGCACCTAACGGGAGAACTAGAGTCTCCCCCACTAGGATTCTTCTAACCACCAGCTTTCGAATTACCTCTGCCCTACGGTTTACCTCAATCCATAGGCTTCTTTCGTTTCTTGTCAACCAACTCGCGAGAGTGAGATGACTTCAGCTTTATGTTATCTTCTTCAAAGATCCGACTGCAATCCACCAAGTCAGTAAATCGACGAATCCTCTGATATCTGATACCTTGCTTGATTTCATCACCGAGACCATTCTCAAACTTGATACACTTTGAGAATTATCTAGCTTCATCATTGTTGTAGTGAGTATAGTACTTTGCCAGCTCAACAAATTTGGAAGTGTAATACGGTGAACTGACTTTTTATCGATCGAAATGTCGCGGTTAAGCATGAGTCGCCACCGACTTTTATTTTATCCAAACAAATTCAGAAAGGCTAAAAGAAACAGAAAAAAACCTTTTAAATAAATCTAAGTTCGGGGGGTAATTTATGCAAAGGGAAGGTGTAAGGCACCCTTTGCATCCATGGTTTTCCATGGGCTCTTAATTGCTTTGCTTGCTCGTTTTCAGAAAATGTAGATGAAAGAGGAAAAAATGGACTTTAGCTCGTAAATGAGCGTAGCCAGCTTTTGAAGAATTTTGAGAAAGAATATAGAAAATAGAGCATGGCAAGGCAATTAGGGGCAATTACCTTAAACTCAGATGATAGGTCTCTTTTTAGCCTTTCAGAATGAAAGGGTCAATCCTTGCCATAAGAGGGCAGGAAGCCTTTCGTTTGGAGGTAGAAGGGTCATCGAATTATCATTCGCTCAAAGACTGACCCATGCCATAAAGAGGCAGGTAGTCTAAGAGGAAGGATCAGAATAGCCTTTTTCGTAGGCAACCAGAAGATACCTCAGCCTTTTCCGTAGGCAACTTCCGAGGGTCGAGGTCATGTTAGTGTATCGAAGGCAGCATCATTAGGGACCATGACCTTTAATCGAGGCAACATGGATGAGATATCCTCGTATTCGAGGGACTGGCTATTCTGCACAAAATACAAGGCAACAAGGCAACAGGCAACAAGGCAACAAGCAACAGGCAACAAGGCAACAGGCAGCAGGCAACAAGAGGGGTTACTACAAAAGGTGCGTGGGTGCAACAATCACGTGATTAAATTCAGAATAAGTTATCTTGTAATTAGGTGATTCTGAATCAATTAACAAGACTTGCACTCCCTAGAATTACTAACCACGCAATATTATAAACAGTATAATTAAAGCAATATGGGGAAGGGAAATTGCAACCAGCGGAGGAGAGGGGAATTGAAACCAGCGGGATATATTTAAAAGCAAGAATATAATAGAGTTAGGGTTTAGGGTTACCGATACTCGTAGCTTTGACAATTGACAAACCCTGAAGATTGGGAAAAAAAAGAATAAACAAAGAAGGGGTGAATGCATTATCGGTTCGAAGACAAATACAGTTAACCCTAAAAAACAAAAGGATAAAGAATTTAAATAAATACATAAAAAAAAGCAACTTAGCTTTGATTGATAAAGGTTTGCCTTGAGCCTTAAGCATTGACCCTGACCATCAGAGAATTGGCAAAGAAAGAGGAAAGGAATGAATGTAGGAGAAATTCCACGTGCGAGGAAATTAAACCCTAATTAAACGAACTAAAAGATAAATAACATTAATAAAAAAAGGGTTTAGAACTTAGCTTCGTTCTTTTGACGTAGCGCATAGTCGGAGCGTATCGGAACAGTAACCCTGAAAAAATTGGCAAAGACAGACAAAAAAGGAAGTGAGTGTAGAAAGAGTCCATTGACTTTTGGGGACGAAACCCTAATGATATTTAAGGCAAACAAATATTTAAATAAAATAATAGAGTCGGGACTTAGCTTTGTAAAAGGTGTGGCGCGTGATCGGAAGGTGTGTGATAATAACCCTGAAAAATGCACCAGAAAAGAAAATTTTCAGTGTGGGGTTAATTCTCGTGAACCCTGATTCGGACACAAGTTAGCCATAATTAATAGAATAAGGATAAGTTAATTGTTGGTTTTCAACCCAATTAATTGAATCGGTTAAAATCGAGTTTCGATTAAATTACCTAATCCTAATATTTATTTTATCAATTAATTAAACAAATAAATTAGGCAAATTAAACTAATTTTAAAATATTAAAATAGAAATTTAACAATAATAAAAATAATTTTTTTAATATTTATGTTTTTTAAGAGAAGGAAAAAAAGGAATTTTATAACAAAAATGTTAAAATAAAGTATTAAAAGAATAGAATAAAATAATAAAAAGAAAATTATATTATAACAAATAAATAAAAGAGAGAAGTTAGAAACACTCAGCTTTTATCCAGTGTGGTTGGCTTGTGAAGTCTATGGTACGCCTGCGTCCTCAAGAGCGTTAGATTTGCTGGGTGCTGGATCCAATGGTGTAGACTCTAGAGTGTATCGTGTGCGTTCGCGAGTGTGCACCACCAGATCTACAGCTAGTTAATAGTTTAAAAAAAACAGAACTGAGGCGCCCCAGCCAAGAATCGAACCCACTCCTCATCAATGATACCCCTCCGCCTTGCCTATTGCCAACTAAGCCAAGAGAGTTGTTTGTTTTGTAGCTGCAAGCGGAAGATAATATATTAAAATCGAACGGTATAAATTTAAGTCAAAAGACTTGCGCGCCTTCCCTGGTTTTGGATTGGACCAACCATTGACTGCCACACAGTCATCTTCTTCGTCCCCAGGAGCCAGCATTGTTAGCTACGAATTAGCTTTGGATTTGCGACAACATTGAACGTGGCTAAAGCACCGATGGATCTGACAGGGCGTTCTTGCTGCTCCAGGCCTTGGTTAAGGTTACAAAACGATCAGTGATGCTTTGGGAAGATGCTTGGATCTCTCAATCTCCTTGAATCGACCTCCAACTTCGAATTCAATCTCTCACCTTTCTTGCATACTTTTGACTATGAATGCGTTACTCTGCCTGCGAAAATTCTTCCCCTAGTGCTTTGGACAAGTTGTCTCTTTATAGGAGAATAGATTAGGTTAACAATTATGAAAAAAATCCCTTTGAATCTTGATTTGTATGTTATGGAAATTTGATTGAAGATTAGTTTGAAATTTTCCAAAAATAGCTCAAATATTGTTCATCTCTCTCCAATCTCTTTTGCACGTATTTGATTCCAATCTTTGGCCCTTTTTATTGATTAAAATTGATTGGGAATCACATATTTGATTAAAAACTAATTTTCCATATTTATATGATTTATTCAATATTTAAATGAATTAAAAAAATTCAAATAAATAAGGTAAATATTATAAATATAAAATAATTAATTTAAAGATCATTTTAAATCCCATAGAAATATTTGAGATCCATATTTTAGGCCCATTAGTCCAGAAACACCCAATTGTGCAGTTAGTGTTTTGTGTTTTTTTCTTGAAAATTGACCAACTTCTGTGCCTCATATTTCCTTCAATTTTTATCATATGACCATGTTCTAGGACTTTTTAGAAATCTTAGAGGGTCCTCTAACCATCCTTTTTGGTCTCATCTCAATTGAGTCTACCATGTTCTAGTTATGAGCTTTTGAAAAAGATGACTTTTTGTTGACCTTTTGGAGGACCTATAATGTATTGGCTTATATCTCTCAAATGGTGCATTTCTTGACTTTGAGCCCAACATCAAAGTTGTAGAGAATGAAATTTCCTTGAGAATGAGCTTTGGTTGAGGAATTTATGATAAAGTATGAGAGAGATACGATCAGTCAAAGTTGGGTTGACTTTTAGTTCAAAACCCTAAATTAGTAACTTGGACATTTGATGATTTCAGAGCTTTCCTTGATCAATCCTGATCAATCCTTGATCAAATGATGAATTATACTTCATAATGAGGATGTTGACCAAAAATCAGCAGTTTTGACTGTGGTTTGACCATAGTTTGACTTTTAGGTCCACTAGTCGATTATTGATCGTTTGGGCCATTGAGTGAGTAATCTTTTGAATCAGAGCTTGAAACTTGGAATGAGGATTATTTGGAGCATGTGAGAGACCATGAAGTCCACTGGAGATATCAGAACCTGACTTTTCTTTGAGAAAAGCAAAACCTTAGTTCATAGGCACTTGTTTAGGAGATAGGTAGCTTTGAGCAATTGGAGATCTTTGAGCATTTGAAAGGTGAAATGAGATGGGCAAATTTTGGGGTATGACAGCTGCCCCTGTTCAATCTTCTTATACCTGAGGATGTAGATTGGCTTGTGTGCCTGTCGGAATCTGAAGGTGGAAGATGATTGAACACTAGAATACCAAGAAATTTGCCCTAGCTGAAGTAGGGACTTCTTGTAGGAGATGGGCTTAAAGATGCCATCCGAGCAGAGTATTCTCGGAGATGGGCTTAAAGATGCCATCTATCTTGATAATTTTTGAAAGTCAGAATGAATCGTACGTTAGATTATATCTGAATTTGAAGTGTTGAGAAGTAGTTGTTTGAGTGTTGATTGTTACGGAACCGTCCGAGGATACTGTTTTTAGATTTTGAAAAGTTGATTGTTTAAGGAACCGTCTGAGGTGTCGACTTAAAACTGAAAGTAGATCATTAAGGAACCGTCCAAGGTATCGACTTAGATCTAAAGGTAGATTGTTAAGGAACCGTCCAAGGTATCGACTTAACTATGAAGGTGGATCATTAAGGAACCGCCCAAGGTATCGACTTAACTCCAAAGGTAGATCATTAAGGAACCGTCCAAGGTATCGACTTAACTCTGAAGGTGGATCATTAAGGAACCGTCCAAGGTATCGACTTAACTCCAAAGGTAGATCATTAAGGAACCGTCCAAGGTATCGACTTAGATCTAAAGGTGATTGTTAAGGAACCGTCCAAGGTATCGACTTAACTTTGAATGTGGATCATTAAGGAACCGTCCAAGGTATCGACTTAATTCCAAAGGCAGATCATTAAGGAACCGTCCAAGGTATCGACTTAGATCTGAAGGTAGATAATGTTTATTTGACTGCAGCAGTAACCTGAAAAAGGTAAAGTTAGTTTTTTATGCCATGTCATGATGCATGTAATGCGTTTATGTAACGGGGTTCTCAAAATAAATGAGAACCTCGCATGTTATGTATGCACTTGTCGCGATGCTTTATGTATTATGTGTGTATGCAATTGTATGACTATGTTTATGACATGTGATATGTGAATATGATTTGTGTTGTCTTGATTGAGAAAATAAATCTCTGTATCCTTGTGGTTTTATTGTTCGATCTTGTCTTGAAGATGCTCAGCTGGGGATTTATGATTTCTGCTTGGGGACGATCAGTAACTTGATGTACCCTGATTGGGGATAAAGACATTAATACGCCATGTTTGGAGAAGAGCAAAGTGTTGGAGAAACGACAGTGTTGAAGATGTAAACTCTCTTGGGGAGCCATGTCTTTGTCGGGACGAGAACTTTTGAAGATATTTTCTTAATGATTACTCTGTGGGGATATGATCTTATGAACCTGGCTCTGTGGGGAGATGTGGGTGTCTTGAGAGTTTCCCCTAGTATCATAGTAACTTACTACTCGACTCAGGACACGCAACTGAGTATTGATCAAGATGTTGAACTGGACTTGCATAGATTTGCCCCAGTTAGCAGGAACTTTGAAAAGATTCGCCTCGCGAGGACTTTATGAGATGTTCACTATGGGCGATATGCCCCCAGTAATCATAGGCTCATGACAATGTCTCACGTTGATTGGGGAGTAGCCTTAGATATACTTGGATGCATGCCCCTGATTGTTCGAGCATCCATGAGAGATTCTCGGAATCTTGACTTGATTTCCCCAGATTGATTGGGCAAAACGCGTCATGCCCCTTGTATACGTAGGAGACATTGCTTCTTAGAGTAATCTTGTCTGTCGGGATAACTTTCAGTCATTAGTTGTACCCTGTGCATATTCTTTCTGTTGCTAACATTTGAAATTATGTAGCAGAATTTGTTTAATAATGAATTCATGAGATGCAATGCATACGTTTGTCTTGAGTTTTTTGAAAAACATTTAAAACAGGAGATGTAAAAGCATGATATTTGTAAAAACATGATGTTTTTGTAGAAGCGAAATATCGACTCAGCATTTTAGTAAACCTTAAGGAGTCGGGATACCTTTTTGGTGACAGTATGCTTTCGAACTAACCATGCTTCAGTTAGGACTTTCAAGGGTTGTAGCGTGGCTTGGTTCACGGTTTAAGAAACAAAGGATAAAGGCTCAAAATTTGATTGTACCCACCCCTCTTCGTGATGATCTTCAGTCCTAAACTCAGTTAATTTCAACTTATGCATTCAGGTTTCAAGAGACTTTTGGATTTGCACCTTTGATAATGATGATGGTTCACAAACAAAGAGAACTTTTGAGATGGCAGTCATTTCTTCCTTTTGGTAGCCACAACATTATGTTGTTCAGGAATTTATTGACTTCTCTTTTTATCTTTTTGATATCCCTAACTTTTGCCTGAACTGTCTATTTTGAGCTTACAGTCAGCGGGATGCCTTGACTTTTGCCTAAGTCTTTGATTTTTCACTTAGCAGGCTTTTCTTTGTATATATGTTTTCCATTCATTCGTTTTTTTTTTCTTTTTTTTTTTTTTAAAGATATTGACTGCCTTGCTTAATGATTGATGAGCCATTATTGGCTTTTGATTGACATCTCCAACACTTCTTGTATGTGTGCGGATGAACGCTTGTGATTGAAACCTTTGTTGAAAGGTGTACTGAATGATTCTCTTAAAATAGAATGCACAGCCAAATTAACTGAGAACTACCCTGCCCCAGGTTATGATCAAGGGTTTTAATTAGTACAAGAAAGAAACTTCTACTTCTTTGGCTCAAAGGGGTTGACGAGGGATTAACATCCTTATATCTCCACTGTTTAGGAATTGAAACAATGCCTGTACATCGTCAGCATAGTCCGCTCAAAAGCATACTGTATGAGGTTGTGGTATCGTTTTCGTCATCCTCCCTCAAAAGGCATACAGCTTTAGTAGGAGTCGAGTATCACAAAACATATGCAAAGTAGAGACATATTTTAAAATGAGTGATAGCGAAATAATTTATTCAAGACAAATATATGCAATGCACTAATGATGATTATTAAAACAGATAATGTCTATCATGAGTCAAATGTTTAAACAAATAGAAAAGAAACTTGCAAATGAAAGTAGATCTAATGATCCAAAAGTTTGTCCGTCTAGACGTCAATCAGTCTTGTCATGACTTAGGCATAGGAGCGGTGATCACCACAGGGGTTTTAGGAGGGTTGGATTTGATTTCTCCGTCATTGATCAGATCTTGAATCTTATTCTTTAATGTCCAGCAATTGTTTGTGTAATGTCCAAGAATGTTGGAATGGTACGCGCACCTCGCATTGGGATTATAGTCAGGAATGTAGGTGTTAGAATTCATTGGCTCGATTGCCCTGAGCGTCTGGATCATATGAGTGAATTGATTGTTGTGACTCAGTTGTCGTGATTCCATTATCGTGATTCCATTATCGTGACTCAGTTGTCGTGACTTCGTTGTCGTGATTCCATTATCGTGACTCAGTTGTCGTGATTCCGTTATCGTGACTCAGTTGTCGTGACTTTGTTGTCATGACTCAGTTGTCGTGACTCAGTTGTCGTGATTCCATTATCGTGACTCAGTTGTCGTGACTTCGTTGTCGTGATTCCATTATCGTGACTCAGTTGTCGTGATTCCGTTATCGTGACTCAGTTGTCGTGACTTTGTTGTCATGACTCAGTTGTCGTGACTTCATTGTCGTGGTCTTTTCTGGTTTGAGTGTCATGATTAGATCTTTAATCGCATGCTTCAACGGTCTACCATCCTTTACACCATAACCAGGATTGTTCGAATAATAAGCGCATCTCGCATTGTAATTGTACCCCAAGAATAGGAGTGTCTTCAATTCTTCTTGCCCCTTAGGTGAGTTCAGAATCAAAGTCTGGGATCCGATATTCCGAGCCTGGAGGTGTTTGACTGATTGCTCGAAATCCATTTATGATGAAGTAAACAACAAGGGAGGATGAGATACTTGTTGTGAGAAACCTTTTATGCGATGTTATAAATGCAAATGCAATAATTTTCAAGGATCTTTAGGCATTTAGTTAGTAACATTTAGAAAATGATTTGGTCGCGCCTTTGTCTGAAGAAATCTGAACCTTGTCTTGGAACGTCTTTCTTTGAGAATCAAGCTCACCATATCGAGTGGGTCATCGCCTCTGATTCGGGATACTTCTGAATTTGAAAGTGCATGGCTAGAGGAAAATAAATCCTCTTGCCCCTTGTTAGGTGCTAAACCTTTGAATCGGAAGGTATGTGGCTGGAGGAAAATAAATCCTCTTGCCCCTGGCTAGGTACTGAGTCTTTGAATCGGAGGACATACGGCCAAAGGAAAATAAATCCTTTTGCCCCTTGACAGGTACGGTGTCTTTTGATTTGGATGACAAATGGCCAGAGGAAAATAAATCCTCTTGCCCCTAGATAAGTATTGTGTCTTTGAATTGGAAGGTATGTGGCTAGAGGAAAATAAATCCTCTTGCCCCTTGATTAGGACATCAACCTTTGATAGAGGTACCTGAAATTGTGCGCCCTAAATCCCTAAGATCCTTGAAAGGGTTAGTTAAATCATGTTATGCTTATGATGTCATGACGTCATGATGTTATGCGAATACAGTTCATTAGGCATAGCATGAGACAGTAAGGGTGAACAAGTCCTTTCAACAAAACCTGCGGGGAAACGACGGTTAGTGGCAAACACAAACAAGTCACACAAGTCACACAATTTTTGGCTTAAGGCTTGCATGGAGTCTGATCAGGTGTCCTTCCCAAGGGTGTTTCTATGGATAAGGAGATTTCAGCAACGGGTTCTACAAGTTATCCAGAATTGTCAGCCCTTCTAAAGCACCCTCAGACATGATGCATTCGCACCATGCAATGATACTTTGAGAAAGAACCTATCTGAATTGTAGCATCGGGTAGCGACTAGTTCTTAACATTTGTCAAGAGTAGTCCCCCCACTACGTTCCTAAAGGCCAGGATGGGTTAAGGGTAACTAAAGGTCCTTGAGCTCCGGCGCACCCACAGACACATACATAGACCCCCCTCATTTGAGAAAGGTGTGCATATGCTATGGAGTCCTAACTCAAGCGTGAACTTCATATTGACTCATCTCCCACATATGTGAAAGAGGTCGCCATGACTATGCCACTCCTAATCTTAAGTGTTCTTGAATCCGGGAATAGGATTCGTCCTTCAATTTTCCCAAAACAGCCCTGAAAAACAAGCAAAGCAAACAATAGAAAACAATTAAGTGATTCCTAAACTTTTAAGGTAACCCCTCTTTTATCGAAAAGTCCCCAGCAGAGTCGCCAGTTCTGTAATACGGTGAACTGACTTTTTATCGATCGAAATGTCGCGGTTAAGCATGAGTCGCCACCGACTTTTATTTTATCCAAACAAATTCAGAAAGGCTAAAAGAAACAGAAAAAAACCTTTTAAATAAATCTAAGTTCGGGGGGTAATTTATGCAAAGGGAAGGTGTAAGGCACCCTTTGCATCCATGGTTTTCCATGGGCTCTTAATTGCTTTGCTTGCTCGTTTTCAAAAAATGTAGATGAAAGAGGAAAAAATGGACTTTAGCTCGTAAATGAGCGTAGCCAGCTTTTGAAGAATTTTGAGAAAGAATATAGAAAATAGAGCATGGCAAGGCAATTAGGGGCAATTACCTTAAACTCAGATGATAGGTCTCTTTTTAGCCTTTCAGAATGAAAGGGTCAATCCTTGCCATAAGAGGGCAGGAAGCCTTTCGTTTGGAGGTAGAAGGGTCATCGAATTATCATTCGCTCAAAGACTGACCCATGCCATAAAGAGGCAGGTAGTCTAAGAGGAAGGATCAGAATAGCCTTTTTCGTAGGCAACCAGAAGATACCTCAGCCTTTTCCGTAGGCAACTTCCGAGGGTCGAGGTCATGTTAGTGTATCGAAGGCAGCATCATTAGGGACCATGACCTTTAATCGAGGCAACATGGCTGAGATATCCTCGTATTCGAGGGACTGGCTATTCTGCACAAAATACAAGGCAACAAGGCAACAGGCAACAAGGCAACAAGCAACAGGCAACAAGGCAACAGGCAGCAGGCAACAAGAGGGGTTACTACAAAAGGTGCGTGGGTGCAACAATCACGTGATTAAATTCAGAATAAGTTATCTTGTAATTAGGTGATTCTGAATCAATTAACAAGACTTGCACTCCCTAGAATTACTAACCACGCAATATTATAAACAGTATAATTAAAGCAATATGGGGAAGGGAAATTGCAACCAGCGGAGGAGAGGGGAATTGAAACCAGCGGGATATATTTAAAAGCAAGAATATAATAGAGTTAGGGTTTAGGGTTACCGATACTCGTAGCTTTGACAATTGACAAACCCTGAAGATTGGGAAAAAAAAGAATAAACAAAGAAGGGGTGAATGCATTATCGGTTCGAAGACAAATACAGTTAACCCTAAAAAACAAAAGGATAAAGAATTTAAATAAATACATAAAAAAAAGCAACTTAGCTTTGATTGATAAAGGTTTGCCTTGAGCCTTAAGCATTGACCCTGACCATCAGAGAATTGGCAAAGAAAGAGGAAAGGAATGAATGTAGGAGAAATTCCACGTGCGAGGAAATTAAACCCTAATTAAACGAACTAAAAGATAAATAACATTAATAAAAAAAGGGTTTAGAACTTAGCTTCGTTCTTTTGACGTAGCGCATAGTCGGAGCGTATCGGAACAGTAACCCTGAAAAAATTGGCAAAGACAGACAAAAAAGGAAGTGAGTGTAGAAAGAGTCCATTGACTTTTGGGGACGAAACCCTAATGATATTTAAGGCAAACAAATATTTAAATAAAATAATAGAGTCGGGACTTAGCTTTGTAAAAGGTGTGGCGCGTGATCGGAAGGTGTGTGATAATAACCCTGAAAAATGCACCAGAAAAGAAAATTTTCAGTGTGGGGTTAATTCTCGTGAACCCTGATTCGGACACAAGTTAGCCATAATTAATAGAATAAGGATAAGTTAATTGTTGGTTTTCAACCCAATTAATTGAATCGGTTAAAATCGAGTTTCGATTAAATTACCTAATCCTAATATTTATTTTATCAATTAATTAAACAAATAAATTAGGCAAATTAAACTAATTTTAAAATATTAAAATAGAAATTTAACAATAATAAAAATAATTTTTTTAATATTTATGTTTTTTAAGAGAAGGAAAAAAAGGAATTTTATAACAAAAATGTTAAAATAAAGTATTAAAAGAATAGAATAAAATAATAAAAAGAAAATTATATTATAACAAATAAATAAAAGAGAGAAGTTAGAAACACTCAGCTTTTATCCAGTGTGGTTGGCTTGTGAAGTCTATGGTACGCCTGCGTCCTCAAGAGCGTTAGATTTGCTGGGTGCTGGATCCAATGGTGTAGACTCTAGAGTGTATCGTGTGCGTTCGCGAGTGTGCACCACCAGATCTACAGCTAGTTAATAGTTTAAAAAAAACAGAACTGAGGCGCCCCAGCCAAGAATCGAACCCACTCCTCATCAATGATACCCCTCCGCCTTGCCTATTGCCAACTAAGCCAAGAGAGTTGTTTGTTTTGTAGCTGCAAGCGGAAGATAATATATTAAAATCGAACGGTATAAATTTAAGTCAAAAGACTTGCGCGCCTTCCCTGGTTTTGGATTGGACCAACCATTGACTGCCACACAGTCATCTTCTTCGTCCCCAGGAGCCAGCATTGTTAGCTACGAATTAGCTTTGGATTTGCGACAACATTGAACGTGGCTAAAGCACCGATGGATCTGACAGGGCGTTCTTGCTGCTCCAGGCCTTGGTTAAGGTTACAAAACGATCAGTGATGCTTTGGGAAGATGCTTGGATCTCTCAATCTCCTTGAATCGACCTCCAACTTCGAATTCAATCTCTCACCTTTCTTGCATACTTTTGACTATGAATGCGTTACTCTGCCTGCGAAAATTCTTCCCCTAGTGCTTTGGACAAGTTGTCTCTTTATAGGAGAATAGATTAGGTTAACAATTATGAAAAAAATCCCTTTGAATCTTGATTTGTATGTTATGGAAATTTGATTGAAGATTAGTTTGAAATTTTCCAAAAATAGCTCAAATATTGTTCATCTCTCTCCAATCTCTTTTGCACGTATTTGATTCCAATCTTTGGCCCTTTTTATTGATTAAAATTGATTGGGAATCACATATTTGATTAAAAACTAATTTTCCATATTTATATGATTTATTCAATATTTAAATGAATTAAAAAAATTCAAATAAATAAGGTAAATATTATAAATATAAAATAATTAATTTAAAGATCATTTTAAATCCCATAGAAATATTTGAGATCCATATTTTAGGCCCATTAGTCCAGAAACACCCAATTGTGCAGTTAGTGTTTTGTGTTTTTTTCTTGAAAATTGACCAACTTCTGTGCCTCATATTTCCTTCAATTTTTATCATATGACCATGTTCTAGGACTTTTTAGAAATCTTAGAGGGTCCTCTAACCATCCTTTTTGGTCTCATCTCAATTGAGTCTACCATGTTCTAGTTATGAGCTTTTGAAAAAGATGACTTTTTGTTGACCTTTTGGAGGACCTATAATGTATTGGCTTATATCTCTCAAATGGTGCATTTCTTGACTTTGAGCCCAACATCAAAGTTGTAGAGAATGAAATTTCCTTGAGAATGAGCTTTGGTTGAGGAATTTATGATAAAGTATGAGAGAGATACGATCAGTCAAAGTTGGGTTGACTTTTAGTTCAAAACCCTAAATTAGTAACTTGGACATTTGATGATTTCAGAGCTTTCCTTGATCAATCCTGATCAATCCTTGATCAAATGATGAATTATACTTCATAATGAGGATGTTGACCAAAAATCAGCAGTTTTGACTGTGGTTTGACCATAGTTTGACTTTTAGGTCCACTAGTCGATTATTGATCGTTTGGGCCATTGAGTGAGTAATCTTTTGAATCAGAGCTTGAAACTTGGAATGAGGATTATTTGGAGCATGTGAGAGACCATGAAGTCCACTGGAGATATCAGAACCTGACTTTTCTTTGAGAAAAGCAAAACCTTAGTTCATAGGCACTTGTTTAGGAGATAGGTAGCTTTGAGCAATTGGAGATCTTTGAGCATTTGAAAGGTGAAATGAGATGGGCAAATTTTGGGGTATGACAGGAAGCATACTCAGGCACTGTCACACTATCCAGCTTCAGCTTTAAGAATTCAATCTCTTTTCTTCCCCGGACATCTTCAGGAAAGCACTTCCTCATAAATGCATGCACAAATATGATTATGAATGCATGCACCACCTTAAGCATGCTAATCATCAACACCAATTAATATGAATAATCATTATCATATTTCAACTCACTGAAGCAACACCAGAATCATGCATTTATATTTTAACACCATTCAGAAATTACATTATGCATAATCAACATCCAAATACAACATCCACAAAGCAATTACATTGCCATAATTTCACCTTATTGTTACACTTAACACTTAAACATGTAACATACAACTCACCGCCATAAAATAAAATTGGGTTTTAAAAATAAAATCGAGCTACATCCCTAAACACCATTTTATTATATAAAATATTTAATTAGTGACACAACACTCAAAACGGCGCTTAAAACGGATATACGGTTTGAAAGATATGAATTTTCAAAATAATTTTTCAAAATGCATCAGGTGTAACTGGTTACAGCATGGGCGCTATCCGGTTACGCCTTTGCGTCAATGTATTTGCTATTTTCAAAATGCGCCTGTAATCGGTTACAACATGGTGGGTAACCGATTACAATACTCAAAATTGCCCAGATTATTCATTTTTCCACGCGGTAACCGGTTACCGCAGGGTTGCTACCCGGTTACAGCGTGCACAGAACCAAAAATATCAATTTTTGACCGCACTTCTCCATTCCAATTACAATCCAAATCGTTCCAACATCATTAAATCACCATTACAGTCCCAATTCAAACATCCAAACATCTTTCTAACATATTTAGGGATCCATTAACATCAAGCATCATTCCAATTCATCCAATTTTATCATATTCCAACAATTGTTCTACATTTTTCAAAAAACCCCAAACCTAACATACTATTGTCGCACCCTCGCGAAAAAAACAAACTACCGGCTAAAAAAAACAAAGTCGCCGTCGAACTTTCTTTATCTTTGAAGAGAAGGGAAAATATCGAGAAAACCCATAAGGAAGAAAGGATAAGAAAAAGGCCTTATGACCCGAGATCGGGTAAGGAAGTCGGTTATGCAAGGGGAAGGTATTAGCACCCCTCACGTCTATGGTACTCCATAGGATCCACTTAAGCTTGCTTCTAATCTAAGGGTGTGTTATCTAATGCTAAAATCCTAGTGCTAGAAGGGAAAATGCATGCAAGAAGAAGGAAAAGAAAATACGGGGAAAAGAATGAATATTTACAAAATTGTGCTCGTTCAGGCCCCGCGACCTGATGCCTACGCATCCCTTTTGAGGAATTAGAGTACAGTAGTTCGGCTCAATATTTTTGTTTGTTTGTGTTTTTTAGTGGACGAAGTTACATTCGCATTCTAGCATTAGGATAGTTGCTCGTTGAGTGGAGTCTTATGCGTTACCTGTTTGCGATCGAAAGGAAGTAACCTGTCCGATTAAGGGAAAGAAAGCCCTGAAGGTGAGAGAGATAAGAGAAATGATTGGTTGGTGTTTTTTGATGTATATAATGGTGAATTAAATCCTAATGCAAGGATACTCACCCTTCTCTACTCTTTTAAGAGTCTGAAATTTATTAAGTGTTTTATGTGTTTTGTTGGTTTTTTGGTGTAGATAGTTGTGAATTAATACCAATCCAAGGATACTTACCTTTCTTTACTTATTAGGACTTTTGTGGGTATTTTTTAAGGGAATTAATTTGAGTATTTATTAGATGTTTTAAAGGTTGAAAAAGAAAAGAAGAAATGGAAATGAGGGGGATGACTATCCTATTGTTATGTGCAATGGACCTATAGTTGGGATTGAAAGACTAATCTATAGTGGGCTTAAAAACAGTAAATAATGGGTGTCGACAGAAAGGGGCGCTGAGCCCAACTAAAGTTAAGGGAGAAGACCCAAATTCATCTTGAAACAAAAGCTATGAAGGAGGTGCATGTTAAAAACGTTGGGCTGAGTGGTATGAAGAGGAAAAATGATTGGGCTTAAAGCCCTAAAGCCTGCAACAACAAAAAAAAAACAAGTGGAACCCTAATGAGAAACAAACTCAATCCGCCTCCCATTCTCAAATGATCACTCGGTCTCTTTCCAAACGTACTCCCTACTCTATGTCTTTTATGGCTGCAAAACTCTCTTCCTCTCACTTAAACTCTTAACTCTCCACTCACTGTTTCAAGTAAAACAAGAACAACAATTCAAAAATCTTGCAATAGTCCACTCACATTAAATAATCAAGTTAACTACATCATGAAATCAAGAGCAATGAATTTCTAACTACCAGACGATATATCAAGAGAAATCAACCACATGAACAAAATCAATGTGAACGAAAAAGGGAATTGAGAGTCGAGGTTACCGGTAAAGAAAGCAGAGTTCTAATCCGTGCGATTTGTGGTTGAAATGTCAAGGCTGAGTTTTTTGATGTATATAATGGTGAATTAAATCCCAATGCAAGGATACTCACCCTTCTCTACTTTTTTAAGAGTCTGAAATTTATTAAGTGTTTTATGTGTTTTGTTGGTTTTTTGGTGTAGATAGTTGTGAATTAATCCCAATGCAAGGATACTTACCTTTCTCTACTTATTAGGACTTTTGTGGGTATTTTTTAAGGGAATTAATTTGAGTATTTATTAGATGTTTTAAAGGTTGAAAAAGAAAAGAAGAAATGGAAATCAGGGGGATGACTATCCTATTGTTATGTACAATGGACCTATAGTTGGGATTGAAATACTAATCTATAGTGGGCTTAAAAACAGTAAATAATGGGTGTCGACAGAAAGGGGTGCTGAGCCCAACTAAAGTTAAGGGAGAAGACTCAAATTCATCTTGAAACAAAAGCTATGAAGGAGGTGCATGTTAAAAACGTTGGACTGGGTGGTATGAAGAGGAAAAATGATTGGGCTTAAAGCTCTAAAGCCTGCAACAACAACAAAAAAAACAAGTGGAACCCTAATGAGAAACAAACTCAATCCGCCTCCCATTCTCAAATGATCACTCGGTCTCTTTCCAAACGTACTCTCTACTCTATGTCTTCTATGGCTGCAAAACTCTCTTCCTCTCACTTAAACTCTTAACTCTCCACTCACTGTTTCAAGTAAAACAAGAACAACAATTCAAAAATCTTGCAATAGTCCACTCACATTAAATAATCAAGTTAACTACATCATGAAATCAAGAGCAATGAATTTCTAACTACCAGACGATATATCAAGAGAAATCAACCACATGAACAAAATCAATGTGAACGAAAAAGGGAATTGAGAATCGAGGTTACCGGTAAAGAAAGCAGAGTTCTAATCCGTGCGATTTGTGGTTGAAATATCAAGGCTGAGTTTTTTGATGTATATAATGGTGAATTAAATCCCAATGCAAGGATACTCACCCTTCTCTACTTTTTTAAGAGTCTAAAATTTATTAAGTGTTTTATGTGTTTTGTTGGTTTTTTAGTGTAGATAGTTGTGAATTAATCCCAATGCAAGGATACTTACCTTTCTCTACTTATTAGGACTTTTGTTGGTATTTTTTAAGGGAATTAATTTGAGTATTTATTAGATGTTTTAAAGGTTGAAAAAGAAAAGAAGAAATGGAAATGAGGGGGATGACTATCCTATTGTTATGTACAATGGACCTATAGTTGGGATTGAAAGACTAATCTATAGTGGGCTTAAAAACAGTAAATAATGGGTGTCGACAGAAAGGGGCGCTGAGCCCAACTAAAGTTAAGGGAGAAGACCCAAATTCATCTTGAAACAAAAGCTATGAAGGAGGTGCATGTTAAAAACGTTGGACTCAGTGGTATGAAGAGGAAAAATGATTGGGCTTAAAGCCCTAAAGCCTGCAACAACAAAAAAAAAAACAAGTGGAACCCTAATGAGAAACAAACTCAATCCGCCTCCCATTCTCAAATGATCACTCAGTCTCTTTCCAAACGTACTCCCTACTCTATGTCTTCTATGGCTGCAAAACTCTCTTCCTCTCACTTAAACTCTTAACTCTCCACTCACTGTTTCAAGTAAAACAAGAACAACAATTCAAAAATCTTGCAATAGTCCACTCACATTAAATAATCAACTTAAGTACATCATGAAATCAAGAGCAATGAATTTCTAACTACCAGACGATATATCAAGAGAAATCAACCACATGAACAAAATCAATGTGAACGAAAAAGGGAATTGAGAATCGAGGTTACCGGTAAAGAAAGCAGAGTTCTAATCCGTGCGATTTGTGGTTGAAATGTCAAGGCTGAGTTGGTTGCGTGTCGTGAGTTGGTCGTAGGTTGTGGAAAATTGCGTCTGAAGATGCGATGCTGATGAAAGTTGTTGTTCGTTGCAGGTGCGTGAAGGAGTTATGAAACCGCGTCAGTGTTGAATCGTTGCTGGAAGTTGTGTTGTTCGTCGTGTTCGGATCTTTCCACAAACTGACTTAGTTGTTGAAGTCGATGATGATGATGATGTTAGTTGTTGTTGAGATGTGATGTGGATAGGAGATGGAAGGTGAGCTGATGTTATATGTTGATGAAGATGAAACGTGAAGTTAATGTGAATCAGTATTTCGATGGAAGGAGGTTTTTGTATATGGATTGAAAGGTGGTATAAGTTTGATGAATATAGTTGTTGGGATGAAGGTATTGTGTATGAAATGTGAAGGTGAATGAGGTTATGTTGAAAAATGGTAGAGGAAGCTTTTGGTTTTAACTTTGATAGAGCTTTACTATGTTTTTCTTCCTCTCCCTTCTATGTGGTAATGAGATTCTTATATAGGAGAGTGAATGAGAGGGTTAGGTAGAGATTTCATGAGTGATTTGGATATGAATGAAGGGAACAATTATGTTATAGTGGGGAGTGGAAGATGAAAATGGTGGAGCAGAAGTGTACTATTTTGAGGTGCAAAGAATTGATTTGAATTTCTTGTCTTTTAGTCAGTCTAGAAGATAGAATGGTGTGAGATCTTGGATTGAATTGCGGATTTTTTCTGTGACAAACTGTGAAAATGTAATCATGTGGACCCCAACAATTTGGCTTGACAATTTGACAATATGGCTAATGGCTTGAAAATGCCTTGAACCAACAAATAATCAAATGGGCTTTAGAACTTGGGCACTTGAATTGATCATGGACTTTGTAACAAATGAATCCAATAACTTCTCCTTTGATTTGCACCTATAATAAAAACAATAAAAAAATGCAAAATAAAATATATATACAGATGACTCGTTAATTTTAATTTCAAAATTCAAATTGAACTTCAAAATTAAAATTATAAGTCAACAAAGTTAGTAACAAAAATACTTTTAATCAAACGAGAATGCATAAAAATGGTGATATATACATTATTTTTTTCATTTTTTTCTTGAAATGATGCAAAGTTATTAATGTCCTAATGAAAGGATGCAAATGATTATGAAGCGATAAGACAATTAAAAAATAAATCAGGAGGACAAATTTTAGGTTACAACAACTATCAAATGATCAAACAACCTACATACTCAATCCTACCACTATTAAATTGATAATAGAGAGTAAATGGATTAGTCACCCCTTACCTTAGCAAAATTCTTGAGATTCTTCCTCTTCTCCTCTTCTGCTATTTCACGTACTTGCTCTTCTCCTTTTCTGGCTCTTTTGCTTTCTATTTTTCAATTTCCCTTCTTTTCTTATTTTATGAAAAATAGAACCATTAGTTAGTAAGGCCTACTCAACTTAACACCTCCCTTCTATTAACTACTACACCAAGCCCAATAACAATATTTTCTAAAATTCTCCATTAATTAAATAAAAGCCAATTAATCTCAACAATTGATTTAAATCTCAATTAAATTAATAAATGAAAGATATGGAGTGTTACAACCCCATGAGTTTTTCTAAATATTTATGTTGGTACACATGCTTTTGTTATCTTTTATACAAAATCAATCAATGTTGCACCCAAACCAGTGATTCATTTACAAAATTTTGTAATAAAATCTTCAAGACTTACATAACTGTTGCATTAGAATTTTCATTCTTAGAATAAACATTTTCTACTTGTAATACAATTGCTTGACATCAAGGAAGTTTACACTTGAGTATCAGCAAAGGGAATCTTTCCTAGAAGACTCTGTGGATCAAAGAATATGCCAAGTTTAGTCAAATCGGGGCAGTTACGTCGATATTTTACGAATCCCTCCAAGAATTTGAAGACACTTGGGGCAACCTATACCAAGTTGGTACAAGTTTCTCTCTGTTCAAAATATTTTCCTTCATAAACCATATAGTCTGGGGTAGTGACGTCCAGATTCGGCAAATCACTCAAAGAGATTGAAGATTCTGGGGCAGATTATTTAAAGTCATTATGGTACAAGGTTTCCTCTTGAGAAAAATTCTTTCATAGATCATGTAGTCTAGGGAAACTCGTGAAGGTTGTCTTGATCAGCACAATAAACTTGGGGCATCAAAGTTGGTGCCAAATACGAGTCTAGTATCGATGGCTCCTTATAGAATGTCAGCGTTATAATTAGTTGAGTTGAAGGAAAAATTGGAAGAGTTGCTTGGGAATAAGTTTTTTCAACCGAGTGCTTCTCAGTGGGGTGCGATTGTTTTGTTGGTTAAGAAGAAAGATGGGAGTACGAGGTTGTGTGTGGACTACAAGCAATTGAATAAAGTGACTATCAAGAATAAGTATCCACTCCCAAGGATTGACAATTTGATGCATCAATTAGTGGGTGTTGATGTTTTTAGTAAGATTGATTTGAGGTAAGGGTTATCATCAGATTCATGTTAAACTAGATAATATTCCGAAGACGGCTTTCTGAACGAGGTATGGTCATTACAAATACACTATGATTCCGTTTGGTGTATCTAATGCTCCAACTATTTTCATTAAATATATGAATCATACTTTCCATTCGTATTTGGATAAGTTTGTTGTGGTGTTCATTGATGATATCTTGATTTACTCTAGATCAGAAGAAGAGCATGATGAGCATTTGCGAATTGTGTTACAATTGTTGAAAAAGAAGAAGTTGTATGCAAAGTTGTCGAATTGTGAGTTTTGGTTGGAGGAAGTGAGTTTTCTTGGCCATGTCATTTTTAGTGGTGGGATTGTGGTAGATCCTTCTAAATTATTGTGTTGCAATGGGAGACTACGAAGTCTGCGACCGAGATTCGAAGTTTTCTTGGTTTGACTGGTTACTATCGAAGGTTCATTGAGGGGTTTTCTAAGTTGGCGTTACCATTGATGTAACACCCATATATAAATACATACATCAAAGCATATATGTATACATGAATCCAAGTATTTGGTACTGAAATACAATAAGTTCCTAGTCAACACATTATATACATTAATGCCCTAATACAAAAGTTCTACACAATGGCATAATATATACAAGATGTTCAAAACAAAATACTAAGAACTAGATCAAAACAATGATCCCAAAAAGAACTCCATAACGGAAGCTTCACCATGCCAAAAGAACAGAAGACATAAGGAAAGTCAAACTGCTTTCTCCTCACCCTTCGCGGAATCTGTAGTACCTGAAATCAATATATAATGGGGTGAGATAAAATAATCTCAGTGAGTTCCCTATCTTATGGATCCTCTCGGCTTTACAAGGTTCTAGCCTATCAAAATCTCAAGTCATAACAAAGGAACTAGACCTTGAATTCATATACTAACATTATATGGAAACATACTTAGAGTTCTACAACTCAAACACAACAGTACCAAATCGGAAACTGTTACCAAGGTATCCCTCTATTCCCGCCCCCTTCTACGTCTAGGAGGTGGTACGAGTCATGGATCCTCTAGAAAATCTTGACATACGAAATGGATTCGGACTCATGGGCCTTTCCTCATGAATCGTCACTTCACATGGTCTGTACACCATCACAAGTCTCTACCCTGTTAGGTTCCATTCATACACAATGCGGGAATCAAACCTGCCAAGATTACTAGTGCTATTTTCACATCGAATGCCTGTTAGCATTTAAAAGAAATAAAGAAATATAATGGTCCCGATCAATACATTATACAGTGGTGATTGCACATACAAATCACTAGGCTTATTATCCTTTCCACTAGGCCTGTTAGCCTTTCCTCACAAGATTCAAAACACACGTATGTTCCATATAAGGTTTCATCCTAGGTTCTCTTTGTTAAGCTATATATATACCTAACAAATCCTAGTTTTCCTCACCTTTCTTTTATTCATTTAACCCATGTAATTATTCAACCTCTTTGCTATATACATATATATATAACAAGGTATACCACTCCACCTGCAATAGGACTCAACTAACCAATTAACATCATTGTCATGTAATCAACGGCAATTTATCACAATTATATGGCAATCACTCATTATACCAAAAGTATACCGTTCACATGTTTCCGAACGATAGAACAATCCAAAGAATCAAACAAATTTCCCAATTTTCGATCAAATTATTTCCTCTTTGTTCCCAAAACCTACACTACTATAAAGTACATGTTTCTAGCTTCATACTGCTTCGAACGGCGACCAAAACGGAGTTACGGTTCAAAATTTATGATCGAAACAATTCTCTAATTAAACTAAATTCTGGTCAGGGAAAGATGTTCAGTTCGCGCCGCGCAACAGCTTGGTCGCGCCGCGAACCTCTGGCAGTGGCCAATCTCACAAATTTCCCAGGGTGATCGCGCCACAAACCCTTGTACGCGCCGCGTACTGTTGGCAGATCTTAACCTCCTAAATATCTCCATGGTTCGTGCCGCGAAGCGCGCGAAATCTGAGTTCTCAGCTCCGTTTCTTACTTCACAAATGGTTCAATCCAACCAACTCCACACTCAATCCTGTTCCAGATCATACTAATGCATAGAAACAACATATATATGATATACTTGTGGTTTACCAACACTTATCCATGAGCATTCATGATTTTGGTTCAAAACCTAGGTTTTCTATAAAATCCCCAATATTCAAAACTATGATTTCTCATCCATAACCAAATCTATAAGTTTCTAACTAGAACCCACCTGGTATACGAGTTGTAGATGATGAAGATGAGTCGATTCGGCGAAGAAACGGCGAAGATCCAAGCTTGTTCCTCTTTTCTCCTCTTGCTCCTCCTTCTCTCTACTCCTTCTCTCTAAAACTTTGTTTTGTTGCAAGAATGAAGAAGAAAAGCAAAGGAAAAGAATATAAGCAAAATATCTTTAAGTTAGCACTTCTAACTTAAATGTCCAAAAGTATCTCTAATGCACCAAATAATAAAACCTCAGTGTTAGATAATAACATTAGAGCATTTTATTAGATACAGGGTATTACAGTTGACTCAGTTAACTTGAAAAGGTCAGACTTATGTATGAGACGTTGCATGTGAAGAAAATTTTGTAGAGTTGAAGAAGAGTTGACGACCGCTCCGGTATTAATTTTTCCAAATCTAAGTATGTCTTTTGTGGTGTATTGTGATGCGTCTAAGATGGGACTTGGTGGTGTGTCGATGCAAAATGGACAATTGGTTGCCTATGCTTATAGATAACTTAAAGTTAATGAGAGGAATTATCCTACACATGATTTAGTGTTTATTCGGAAATTTTGGAGTCATTATCTTTTTGGCTCTAAATTTGAAGTGTTTAGTGACCATAAGAGTCTAAAGTACTTGTTTGATCAGAAGCAGTTTAACATGAGGCATAGAAGATGGCTTGAATTGTTGAAAGATTATGATTTTCATTTAAGTTACCATCCTGGTAAAGCAAATGTAATGGCTGATGCATTGAGTAGGAAGTTTCTGCATATGTCAATGATGATGGTGCATGAATTGGAATTAGTTAAAAAATTCAGAGATATGAGTTTGGTGTGTGAATCAACTCTTGATAGTATGAAATTGAGAATGTTGAAATTGACGAGTAGTATTCTTGAAGAAATTTGAGAAGGACAGAAATCTGACTTGAAATTGGATGAGCAATTAACATTGATTAACCAAGGTAAAGGTAGTGAATTCCGAGTTGACGAAAATGGTGTGATGAGATTTGGGAATAGAGTTTGTATTCCAGATGTTTCGGAACTTAATAAGAGTATCCTTGAAGAAGGACATCGAAGTGGTTTAAGTATTCATCTGGGTGCTACGAAGATGTATCAGGACTTAAAGAGATTATTTTGGTGGCCTGGTATAAAGAAAGATGTTCCTAAGTTTGTTTATGTTTGCTTAACTTGTTAGAAGTCGAAGGTGTTAGAACATAGTTTGGTTCTAATCATATTTTAGTATTTTGATGATAACAACGAATAATTTTGTATAACCAAACATGGTACTCTAATCATACGTTTGTAATTTTAGAAGATGTACCAGTACCAGCAATCAGAACTTGGCACGTATGAGAAGCTTGAGAAATGCAACTCAAGTCATAAGGCAACTTCTGATACTGCACCAGAATGCTGCAAACATATATACAACAGAAGTTGAAGAACAAGGCTAAACAAAATATCATAAAGAATGATTCAAAATTAATACTATTGAAAGAAACTTTTGTTACTGCACCAAAACACTTCGAACACATCCATAACAGAAGTTGAAGAATAAGGATGAACAGAAGATCATAAGGAATGATTCAAATTAATGCCGTTAAAAACATAATCATTAGAAAAACGGCTGCAACACTCCAAAAGTGCAATTTCCAAGACTGGTTGAAAAAGCTATCCACATGCAAACCCTTGGAGAAAACAAAAGTAAAGATAACACGCAAACCATTTAATGTTGCGTACAAGTGTTGAAGATAATGGTCAAGAATTCTGAAGCTATATATACTCATGATCGTTTGAAGAAAATACAATATATAGAAGAAAACAAGAAAGAACACATAAGAACACTGCAACTCTGAAATATCATCAAGTGTGAAGAAAAACTCTCTGAAGCAAAAACTCTCATATCCATATTCTGAGTTCATTACTTTGTACTTAATCTTAGTGAAATATCACAGTTGTGATTATAGCTTTCTAGAAGCAATACTATACACTGTCAGCAGAAGTTACGGGGTAACTGAGTCCTTGAGAGACCAGTTGGGTCAGAAGTCTCAAGAAGTCTATGACTAGTTAAGTCTTAGAAGTTGGTTAGTCACAAACAGTTGGTTTGTGCATAGTGGTTAGTCACCAGCAGTTTGGCTCGTGCATTATATTGTAAGTCACGGAAGTTGGTCGTGCAAGTATAATCAGGTTCTGATTATAGTGAATTAAGACCTCTGTTGAGAGGCAAATCACCTTGTTGAGGGTGGACTGGAGGTATCCTTATTGAGAAGGTGAACCAGGATAAAAATAATTGTGTTCTATCTATCTTTCCTTCATCAAGTTTTAAAGAACCACTTATTCACCCCCCCTTCTAAGTGTTTTCTCAACCTTCAATTGGCATCAGAGCGCCTGGTTCTTGGTGCAAACACTTAACCGTGTCAGAAAAAGATCCAGAAGGAAAAAACTATGGCGAATGAATTAAACAACAATTGCTACACAAAACCTCTTGTGTTCGATGGAGAAAATTTTGAATATTGGAAAGATATGATAGAAAGTTTCCTTCTAGGACAAGATCCTGATCTATGGGATATCGTGGTAGATGGTTAAAATCATCCAGAAGACGCAGGTGCAAAGATAGCAAGGAAGAACATGACTGATAAACAAAAGAAGGAATTCAAGAGTCATCACAAAGCCAGAACTATCTTGCTAAGTGCTATCTCACAGGCAGAATATGAGAAAATCACCAACAGAGATACATCACATGATATATTTGAGTCACTCAAAATGACTCATGAAGGCAATGCTCAAGTCAAAGAAACGAAAGTTCTGGCCTTAATCCAGAAGTATGAAGCCTTCAAGATGGAAGAGGATGAGACTATTGAAGCCATGTTCTCAAGATTTCAGACCTTGACTCCTAGTCTAAGAGTTCTAAACAAAGGATGCACTAAAGTTAATCATGTAAAGAAAATAGTCAGAAATCTACTAAGAAGATGGGGGCCAATGGTTACAGCGTTCAAAGTCGCAAATAATCTTGACGAAGTATCTCTTGAAGAACTCATCAGTGCGCTAATAAGTCATGAGATTGAGCTCGATGCAAATGAGCCTCAAAAGAAAGGTAAGACTATAGCTCTTAAATCTGTTAAAAAATCTGAAACTAATGCTTTGCAGGCTAAGGAAGAATGCTCAAGTGAGTCCGGATCAGAGGAAGAAGATGAGTTGTCTCTTCTATCCAGAAGAGTAAATCAACTATGGAGGAGCAAGCAAAGGAAGTTCAGAAACTTCAGAAGACTAGAATATAAAGGAGAAACTTCTGAATACAGAAGGACAAGCAGAAGAAGCAATGTGTGCTATGAATGCAATGAACCAGGACATTTCAAAAGTGAATGTCCTAAACTGCAAAAAGAAAGGCCTAAGAAAAGATTTGAAAGGAAGAAAAGTCTGATGGCTACTTGGGACGACTCTGAATCCTCTGAAGACGAATACATCTCAGAATATGAACATGCCAACATAACATACATGGCCGCCACAGAAAATGACTCAGACTCAGAAGCTGAAACAAATGAGGTATTTTCTAAACTCACTAGAAAAGAGCTTGAACAAAGCTTATCAGAACTCTTAGAAAGACACAATAGATTAAGAACAAGATTTAAAAGGCTAAAGATTGAACTGTTAACTAAAACAAAGAAACTTAAACAAGAAAATACTGAACTTAAAGATAAAAATACACAACTCATAGAGGAAAGAGAAACAAAAACCCTTAATTCAGCCAGCACCTTAAAATCTGATATTCTGAAAGAATATGATGATAGTTTTCAAAAATTTCTTGTTAAAAGCATAAACAGAAGCAAAATAGCCTCAATGATTTATGGTGTTAGTAGAAGCTATCGAACTGGAATTGGCTACAAAACACCTCAGGGTAAGGAACCATATCTACCTAAACCGGTTGGATGAAGAGTAAATTAGAAGATTATCACATCTATGAGCGTAAGATTCCTATTTTCTATGATAATACTTCTGCTATATGTCTTTCCAAAAATCCTATCCTTCATTCTAAAGCTAAACACATAGAAATTAAGCATCATTTCATCAGGGACTATATTCAGAAAGGGATATTAAGCTTAAACTTTACTGATACAGACCATCAATGGGCTGATATTTTCACAAAACCACTTTCTGAAGATAGGTTCAAGTTCATTCTAAAGAATATTAGTATGGATTTGTGTCCTGAATGAAATCTTGGTTAAGTTCTGAAATGCAAGATGAACTATCTGAAGTACAACTTGTTACAAGTTATCATCTAGAAATATCTGACCTACTCGATTCAGAAGTTTGTCTTCTCAGATGAGTCAGAAGTTCAGAAAATAAAACTGCCGATCCACGTGAACTTGGAAAATTGAGCACATGTTCAAATATCTGAAAGGTCGCGCGTGTAATACAAAATGAGTAATAAGTCATTGGTAACTGTTGCATTAATTTCTCTACGTTATCCCTAAAATGTCTTCAATCATAACGCTACTATTTTCTTGGTCATTGAAACATATCTCTCCTTTTCCATAATGCATGTGAGTCTATACATTGATTACCTTGTCCAAACGTTTTCTCTTCTCATCAATCCTCTATAAAAGTCTTCGTTTGTCAATAGTTTTCTAACATCCATCTATTCAATTCGTGTCAGTTTGTTCTTTCATCATGTCATCTCAAACATCCCTTTCTGTCATAAAAGAACAAAACCGATGGCTAGCCAAAAGAGACAACTATTACATCAACCTCTTCCATAAACAAGGATGGGAATCCTACATTTCTCTCCTAAATGGTTCTGTCCTTCCAAATCTTGTCAAAAACTTCTGGGAAAATGCTTCAGTCAGTGGAGATAACCTGAGTATTACTTCCTCCATTCATGGAATTCATTTTACAATTTCTGAAGCATCCATTGCTGAAGTAATTGGATGTCTAGCCTGGAACAATGCTGCATGTCTCACTGTCTTTGACTATGCTAATGCTTTTGTTGTTCCAACCGACTTAAGTAAACTAGCCCATCGTCTCAGAAACAATCCCTACTACCTCTCTTCATGAAAACAAGTATGGTTTATGATGATTCTCTCAAACTTCATCCCTCGAGGAAAATTCCATAAGATCTCTCAAACTTCTTGATCAATCGCCTAGAGTCAAGTAAACCCGTAAATCTTGACGGGATCATATTTGGACACTTGAGAGAGTCTCTAATTGCTTTCAAGTGTGGTCAAGAATTCTTTATACCCTATGGAAGAATCCTGTCATCATGTTTTGAATCTGCAAGAATAGTGAACACGCTTCGCATCTCAGAACTTCCGAACAAAAGAGAAGCACTGTATGCTAAGCGCAGTAATCTCTTTTTCTTTCATGGAGGCTATTATGAGTCTAGCTACTATGTGTCAGTGTCCTTGAGTCTGTATCCATCTTTTCTGATTAATGAATTTTTTCTTCTTTTTCTGTCTAGGATAATATGATGTTTTAATGCTTATAACAGTTCTACCTGACCAAAAGTATCTCATACATTATCATACGCTTTTTGATTATGACAAAAAGGGGGAGAAGTAGGAATGAAATTTTGAAGAACTAACAAGTACTAAAGTGTATGAAAAGTAAAAAAATTCTTCTGAAAGTAATGCAGGTACAAATTCAATGTTTTAAAAAGAATATTACACTGAACTACAAAGAACAAATCTAAAGAAGAAAGTGTGAAAGATGTTCTGAAGATATATAAGATCTCTAATGAACAAGTGCAAATTCTGGAAGAAAGTCCAACAAAGATCTTCTGAAGTACAAAGCTAAAATAATCAATTTACTGAAGAAAAACGCCACAACATATACCATCTTATCCAATCTACTGAAGGAATGCGCTGAAGAGAAAAACACTCAGGGAAGTCATCAATTATATTTCTTTTTAAATATTTATTTTAGGGGGAGTCATACCTTAAGGGGGAGATTATACTGTCATACCCTAATTTTGATCCCCCCCGAGATGTCACATCTCTAGACTTTTCATCAATTTCAAAACAAATTCTCATAACACTTAATCAAGGATGTTCAAGGACAAAAGAGCACAGGCAAAGGATCAATCAATAAAAGGATTAGTCCCCAATACAATCATAGGACTCAAAAGCTTCATTCTATTCACCTATGATTGATTAGACACCAATCATCTGGACTCAGGTTTGCTTAGTTTACCAATCTAGGGTTTTGAGCCCATCAAGGACTGCAATCAGGGACCACATTTGGGAAACCCTAAAAAGCTCCAGGGCATCACTCAAAGGGTTCAATCATCTTCAAATGATCCATATGACAATATCCATATGGCATTACACTTTAATTCAAGATCTACAGCCATCAATTTCATCTGGTCGACAGTTAGGGTTTCAGACCTAATTCACTTGCATAGTTGACTTTTAATCAGGACATGGATCCACCATTTAAAACATGGCTCAAGAACCTCTATTAATTCAATATAATCCAATAATATCATCCATTTGAGGAGGAGAGCTTGATTCAACACAAAAGCCCAAAATTTCATTTCATTTGGAAAAAGTCAACTATACAAGATCACCTTTGACTTTTAAGGTTTTTGGTCAAAACATGACTTTTAAAGACCAATATCATCAATATATGATTATTGAAGTCATTTGGCCAAAGAAAATCAAGAAAAATCATCAAGGATCAAAAAGTCAACAAAAAGTCAAACTAGTGCATTTTGACCTAATTCATGGATCTCAAAATTTCACCTACACAACTCAAAAAACTTCCAACATGAAAGTTGTAGATCTCATCAAATAAAAAAACTTCTTACATAACAACTTTTTTCAAGAGATCAATCATTTGAGAGATTTAGGCTTTGGAAGTTATAGGTCATAAAAACTTAGAAAAGATTCTAAGTGTTTTTAACCTAGTTTTCTTCCAACTTTAGGCCCTTTTTTCACAAATTTCCCAAATGATTCTAAAGAAACTCCAAACTAATGAATTGAAGTACATGTTAAGGGCTTTCCAAATTGTGCTCAACCTTCTCCAAATTCATTTTGAGCTAGGAGTTATGCTTGTTCAAAGTTGGCCTCATGAAGTGAAATTATAGGTCATGCACCATTTTGAAACTTTGCAAAATTGTGCAAATGGCTGCACTAATGGATGCTACACGACCCATAACACATAAGAAAAGATGCCATGCATTCATTTTCACCATGGCATGAGGATTGGAGAATATTCCCAAAACAAGAACATGTGATTATGTAATGATTACATTTGGGAATTTATGGCAAATGGATGAATCACCAAAGGAATCTTCTCACCAACCACACTACGCCAAATTTGGCTTTTGGCAGCACACCTACGAAAGCGCTTTTAGGCAAAATCGCTTTCGTAGGTTTAACTAAAAACATAATTAAATAACACGGAAAAAAAGCGCTCTTATAGGGGGGTTATGTAAGCGCTTTTTATAAGCGCTCTTATAGGGGGTGTTATGAAAACGCTTTTTATAAGCGCTCTTATAGGGGGTTATGAAAGCGCTTTTAAAAGCGCTCTTATAGGGGGTTGTCTACGAAAGCGCTTTTGGGATAAAATACTGCATTTAGCTACGACAGCGCTTTTAAAAAATGCTCTTAAAGGGGCACCTACTAAAGCGCTTTATAACTAAAAGCGCTGCCTAAGATTAAAAAAAAAAGCATAAAAAATAAAAAAAAACGCAACCTACGAAAGCGCTTCTAGAAAAAGCGCTCTTATAGGGGAGGCTACGAGAGCGCTTTTCTGGAAAAAGCGCTGCTATAGGGGGGCTACGAGAGCGCTTTTCTGGAAAAACGCTGCTATAGGGGGGATACGAGAGCGCTTTTCTGGAAAAAGAACTGCTATAGGGGGGGCTACGAGAGCGCTTTTGGAGTTTCAAAAGCGCTCTCGTATCCTACTGCAGCGCTAGCTTTGGCAGCGCTCTTAAAGCCCAAAAAAAGCGCTTTTAAAGCCCTTAAACGTTATAGTGCCAATTGGATCACACTCTGCATCAGAAATGTTCCCTAAGATCACAAGAGATCAATGGATAGGGAGCTAGCTCGAAAATGCAATGATCACATCTTGATATTCTTTGAAATTTCTTCATGCTTAAGAAACCAAACTTACTTCACTAAGCAAGCTCTCTACATCCAAATGCTCTGAACCTTTTGCCTATAAATAGAAGAGCCCTCCTTAGTATTCAACACACAAAAGCAACTCTACTTCTTGCTTTCTCTTTCTCTCCCTCATGCTTATGGTTTTCAAAAGTTCTTTGGCAAGAAGAATCGATTTCATCAAACCAGAGCTCTTCTTTTGAAAGTAAGCATTCTAACATCTGAAGGGGGTTCATTAGAAGTGATCCAAGCACCTGGATCATTTCTGTAAGTGGAGGAGCACCATAGTCACTTCCATTTTGAAGCTCGAGCAGTTGGAGGTCTGTAGCACAATTCAGGAGGTATCAAGCAAGTCCAAGCATCCAAACAGGTTCCTTAGGGTGTGGTGAAGCTATCCAGATGGTCGCAGCTCATCTGTAAGTTCAGAATCCTCAACCTCCATGTTCACTTGAAGCTCAAATCGAAGGAGTCGAGCAGGACAATTATGAAGCATTCAAGTTACAATAAGCATTCAGTTAGCATCACTGAGTCCCCAGGAAGCTTTTAGGATCATTCAGCCATAGCCAGAAGTTCTCCACCATAGCCATCGACCTCCATTTTCAGAGGTATTTTTTCAAACTCTAACACTCATATTTAAGTACTCTTCTTGATATATCTCGATACCAGTTTGTTCAGCATCATCGGAGGATTAAAAACCCTCTATCATCATTCATTTATTCATCTTGTTCATCATTTAATTTTAAAATTATGGTTTATGTGTTCTTCGTGTTCATACTGAAATTCGTTAGTTACACTTAGAATAAATGAATTCTGAACCCATGATCACGTTCCTCGTCCAAAAACGAGCAAAATTGATGTTTACATCATACCATTTGGTTGAGAAACCAGAGAGTTAGAAATTCAAATTCTCACGAGCTCAAGGAAGAAGATGACTATGGTGGCGCGCAAATTTGAATCTCCTGGGCATTTTTAAAATAAAGCAAATTCAGTGTGGTTATATTGCAAACTGAGCGCGTAGCTCAGTTGGTCAGGTTTTGTGAAATGGTTATCAAGGGCGTGGGTTCGAGCCTTTCTAGGACCAAAACCATTTTTTTTTACCACTTTTCTTCTCTAATTTCTTCATAACTTAAACCATTTAATTCACCTATCAAATTAATTCATTTTAACTTCATTTTTCACACACTTGTCAATTAATATATCTATTTTATGAAACAATCGAAAAATCACAAAAAATATTATTTATTTCATGTATTTTTATTAGGTTTTAAATGGTGTGTTTTAAGTGTTTTCTTAATACTTCAAATATATGTTTTCCTTTGTTTTTTTAACCTAATTATTGAATGAATAATTTTGTGATAAAACCATAAGCCATTTAGGTTTTAATTAGGTATAGATTTCATCTTTACTTTAATTAAGTTGACTTTTGTCAAAATTCAAAACTATTTTCAATCTCCTATCAAACAGACGATCCAGGTTTTCAGACAACAAAACCTTGTATCTCCTCAATTGTTTCTCATAAACAGTAAATCATTTTCAATGGGCCTCTAATAGAGTGTAAGTCCCAACACCTTTTTCTAGTCATAGTTTGTTTTTCAAAACTGTATTTACAAAATCTTCTTTCTGTTTTCAAAACATTCTTCTGGTATTTGAAGGGCATTATTCCCGGTGAAACTCTTCAGATACCTATATGACCTATGTCCATCCTCACTTCTTCTGTTTTCAAAAAACTTTAACTGTTTATCATAAATATTCAACTGTTATCAATAAAACAACAAAATTGCTGGTGAGGCTTTGTACATACATCTTCAAAGGCTTACACTCCATCCAGGTTAGGCTTTACAAGCTTTCAATTTACAGTCTTTACTTAAATTATTGTCAAATATAAACTGTTTATATACTGTTTAGAACTACGTCTGAGTGTAAACCTTAGGACAGTTAAACTATATATATATATATATATATATATATATATATATATATATATATATATATATATATTATAGGAATATGGCCTAGGATTGAGAATGTCTTCCCGGTAAAGGCTCTTTCCTAATTAGAGATCTTTAGTTCAAACCCTCAAGATGAATTATTCCCGGTGAAACATCTTGAAAAAAGCCTTAGAACCCAAAACTAGGACACATCCACCCAAGAGGAATTATTCCCGGTGAAACCTCTTACCTATTTACTTAAAGCCAAAATAAGTTCAAAACCACATAGCTTTCTCTTGTTCTATAACAAGGACCCTCGATGACCCTCGATTAGCATCCTCTTGGGCTTTGTACAAGGACCCACAGGCTTCTTAAAAGCATTCCCAGCTTCCTCTTGAGCTTGTATACAAGGACCCATCAGGTTTCTTATAAACATAGGAACAGGTCTTTAGTCACCTTTTAGCCTACCTTGGTGAGTTTCTTCTACTCTTGAAACCAGACTTTTACACAAGCTAAGTTTGTCTCAATCTCAGTATTGAGCACACCTTTTGGAAAGACAGAAATGGACAGTCTCTGTCACCTTTATCTTCAATAATTTTCCTTAGCAGATCTAGGATCCATAATTGTTTATTTTCAGTCAGTGTCAGCCTTAATCTTGGGCTTTAAACAAGAAGTCTCAAATAGTTAATCCTTCTGCCATCATTCAAAATCCCTGGAAAGGGTCAACCTCCATTCATTCCTACATTTTTAACAAAACCCCTGGAAAGGGTTAGCCTCCATTCCTTCTTTCATTTTAACAAAAATCCCTGGAAAGGGTTAGCCTCCATTAATTCTTTCATTTTAATAAAATTCCCTAGAAAGGTTTAGCTTCCCAAAATTCAATTTTTAAAAAGATAAATCTCACCAGTCTCAGTCAGTAAAAAGACAACTTCCCCGGTAGAGTCTACTTTAGGTCAACCACTCAAACAAGTTACCAGTAGAGTCAATCTTCAAACCTGGGTCTTTCATTCATCTATTCCTGTTAACAAAAGCACAATTCCTCAGTAGGGTCAACCTTTAGGATAATCCTCAACAGAGTCAAAATCCCCTCTGAGTCAAAGATCCCACACTGGTAGATATTTCCCCTTTTTTTAAGAGTCAACCTCAACCTTAGGCTTTGTACAAGGCACATATTCCTTTTAATGTCAAAACCTTGTTCATAGGAATTCCCCTATCCAGAGTCCGTCACAATCTTGGGCTTTGTACAAGGCAGAAAATAGTGTCTCCCCTAGAGAGTCAGCCACAACCTTGGGCTTCGTACAAGGCAGCAAATAAATAATATACCCCCCAATAAAGAGTCAGCCATAATTCTGGGCTTTGTACAGAACACCAAATAAGACCCATCAAATAAACACTCTCCAACTAGAGTCAGCCTCAATTCTGGGCTTTGTACAGAACACAAATTTCTTCAGTTAATTCCTAGTAAAGTCATTTCCTAGAGTCAATAAAAATCAATCAAAAGCCTCAAGCTTGGGCCTCATACAAGCCAGCTAAAAATCAAATCTTTCAAACAATAGATAGACATAGCTTATCTCTATAGAGAGAAATTTCTCCTATCTCACCACATTCAAACAAACAAACATTTCAATTTCAATTTCAATTTCAATTTCAAACATTCTCCCATTTAGGACTTTGAAAGGCATGCTCTGAGGAAAACAAACCCAGACTTGTACACTTTCCCTAATTTGGATGAGAATCCTTCTTTCATTCAAGAGATACGTGACTGGCATACTTGCAAACACACAAGTAAGGTCCCTCTCTTTAATGAAATGAATTCAGCTTTTCTGTCACTCTTTTAAATGTTTGTGGTGGAATAGTAGAAATACCTCTCTGTAAAGATGAATTCATGTCTCTTTACTATAAATAGATATTTAATTCAAGCTTCAACCTTGAGCTTCAAGCAAGGCACCAAAAATATTAATTTCCCTAATTAGTTCCCCGAACTACAAAAAGCTCTGACTTCCATTAGGGATATGTAGGCATGAGGTTCACAAGGAACCTCAGCGAGCTAATAAAAAACTAAAAATAGTCAGTCAGTTTGTCTTTCTTTCAAATCAATTCAATTCCTTCTCCTAGCACAAAGGAGAAATTTTCCCAATCAATAAGCAATAAACACAAACACATAGACACAGAGAAGGTTCCCGTAGAGTACTACGGATATGTAGGGTGCTTAAACTCTTCCCTATGTATAACCGACCTCCAGGACTCCAGAATTTCTAGTCTAGGTGAATCCCCACACTTAGCAAACTCCTAGGGTTTATTTGAGATCTTTTTCCCCTTTCCTCCTCGTAGGATAATTAAAAATTTCGTGTGATATCGTAGGAAGAACTGAAACAAAATCCATCCCGCCACGGGCGCATTCTCCTTCCAAATTTCGCGTGAAGGGTCTAGCGTGTCGTCCTCCCAAGTGAAACGGGGAGGTAAAAAAACGACACCACATATACCTTTAAGGGAAATATATAATTCAGGGGGAGACTATACATCTAAAAGAGGAAATTGTCTCACATATATACAAAATTTCAAGAACAGAAAGTAAAAGTTTTGTCATCATCAAAAAGGGGGGATTGTTAGAGCATAGTTTGGTTCTAATCATATTTTAGTGTTTTTATGATAACAACGAATAAATTTTGTATAAGCAAACATGGTACTCTAATAATACGTTTATTTCAGAAGATGTACCAGTACCAGCAATCAGAACTTGGCACTTATGAGAAGCTGGAGAAACACAACTCAAGTTATAAGGCAACTTCTGATACTGCACCAGAACACTGCAAACATATCTACAACAGAAGTTGAAGAACACGGCTAAACAAAAGATCATAAGGAATGATTCAAAATTAATATCGTTGAAAGCAACTTCTGATACTGCACCAAAACATCGTGAACACATTCACAACAGAAGTTGAAGAACAAGGCTGAACAGAAGATCATAAGAAATGATTCAAATTAATTCCATTAAAAATATAATCATTAGCAAAACGGCTGCAACACTCCAAAAGTGCAATTTCCAAGACTGATTGAAAAAGCTATCCACAAACAAACCCTTCGAGAAAACAAAATCAAAGACAACACGCAAACCATTTAATGTTGCGTACAAGTGTTGAAAGATAACAGTCGTGAATTCTGAAGCTATATATATACTCATGATCGTTTGAAGAAATTACAAGATATAGAAGAAAACAAGAAAGAACACACAAGAACACTGCAACTCTGAAATATCATTAAGTGTGAAGAAAAAATCTCTGAAGCATAAACTCTCATATCCATATTCTGAGTTCATTACTTTGTACTTAATCTTAGTGAAATATCACAATTTGTATTATAGCTTTCTAGAAGCAATACTTTACACTATCAGCAGAAGTTACGTGGTAACTGAGTCCTTGAGAGACCAGTTGGGTCAGAAGTCTCAAGAAGTCTATGACTAGTTAAGTCTTAGAAGTTGGATAGTCACAAACAGTTGGTTTGTGCATAGTGGTTAGTCACCAGCAGTTTGGCTCGTGCATTATATTGTAAGTCACGGCAGTTGGTCGTGCAAGTATAATCAGGTTCTGATTATAGTGAATTAAGACCTCTGTTGAGAGGCAAATCACCTTGTTGAGGGTGGACTGGAGGTATCCTTATTGAGAAGGTGAACCAGGATAAAAATAATTGTGTTCTATCTATCTTTCCTTCATCAAGTTTTAAAGAACCACTTATTCACCCCCCCTTCTAAGTGTTTTCTCAACCTTCAATTGGCATCAGAGCGCCTGGTTCTTGGTGCAAACACTTAACCGTGTCAGAAAAAGATCCAGAAGGAAAAAACTATGGCGAATGAATTAAACAACAATTGCTACACAAAACCTCTTGTGTTCGATGGAGAAAATTTTGAATATTGGAAAGATATGATAGAAAGTTTCCTTCTAGGACAAGATCCTGATCTATGGGATATCGTGGTAGATGGTTAAAATCATCCAGAAGACGCAGGTGCAAAGATAGCAAGGAAGAACATGACTGATAAACAAAAGAAGGAATTCAAGAGTCATCACAAAGCCAGAACTATCTTGCTAAGTGCTATCTCACAAGCAGAATATGAGAAAATCACCAACAGAGATACATCACATGATATATTTGAGTCACTCAAAATGACTCATGAAGGCAATGCTCAAGTCAAAGAAACGAAAGTTCTGGCCTTAATCCAGAAGTATGAAGCCTTCAAGATGGAAGAGGATGAGACTATTGAAGCCATGTTCTCAAGATTTCAGACCTTGACTCCTGGTCTAAGAGTTCTAAACAAAGGATGCACTAAAGTTAATCATGTAAAGAAAATAGTCAGAAATCTACTAAGAAGATGGGGGCCAATGGTTACAGCGTTCAAAGTCGCAAATAATCTTGACGAAGTATCTCTTGAAGAACTCATCAGTGCGCTAATAAGTCATGAGATTGAGCTCGATGCAAATGAGCCTCAAAAGAAAGGTAAGACTATAGCTCTTAAATCTGTTAAAAAATCTGAAACTAATGCTTTGCAGGCTAAGGAAGAATGCTCAAGTGAGTCCGGATCAGAGGAAGAAGATGAGTTGTCTCTTCTATCCAGAAGAGTAAATCAACTATGGAGGAGCAAGCAAAGGAAGTTCAGAAACTTCAGAAGACTAGAATATAAAGGAGAAACTTCTGAATACAAAAGGACAAGCAGAAGAAGCAATGTGTGCTATGAATGCAATGAACCAGGACATTTCAAAAGTGAATGTCCTAAACTGCAAAAAGAAAGGCCTAAGAAAAGATTTGAAAGGAAGAAAAGTCTGATGGCTACTTGGGACGACTCTGAATCCTCTGAAGACGAATACATCTCAGAATATGAACATGCCAACATAACATACATGGCCGCCACAGAAAATGACTCAGACTCAGAAGCTGAAACAAATGAGGTATTTTCTAAACTCACTAGAAAAGAGCTTGAACAAAGCTTATCAGAACTCTTAGAAAGACACAATAGATTAAGAACAAGATTTAAAAGGCTAAAGATTGAACTGTTAACTAAAACAAAGAAACTTAAACAAGAAAATACTGAACTTAAAGATAAAAATACACAACTCATAGAGGAAAGAGAAACAAAAACCCTTAATTCAGCCAGCACCTTAAAATCTGATATTCTGAAAGAATATGATGATAGTTTTCAAAAATTTCTTGTTAAAAGCATAAACAGAAGCAAAATAGCCTCAATGATTTATGGTGTTAGTAGAAGCTATCGAACTGGAATTGGCTACAAAACACCTCAGGGTAAGGAACCATATCTACCTAAACCGGTTGGATGAAGAGTAAATTAGAAGATTATCACATCTATGAGCGTAAGATTCCTATTTTCTGTGATAATACTTCTGCTATATGTCTTTCCAAAAATCCTATCCTTCATTCTAAAGCTAAACACATAGAAATTAAGCATCATTTCATCAGGGACTATATTCAGAAAGGGATATTAAGCTTAAACTTTACTGATACAGACCATCAATGGGCTGATATTTTCACAAAACCACTTTCTGAAGATAGGTTCAAGTTCATTCTAAAGAATATTAGTATGGATTTGTGTCCTGAATGAAATCTTGGTTAAGTTCTGAAATGCAAGATGAACTATCTGAAGTACAACTTGTTACAAGTTATCATCTAGAAATATCTGACCTACTCGATTCAGAAGTTTGTCTTCTCAGATGAGTCAGAAGTTCAGAAAATAAAACTGCCGATCCACGTGAACTTGGAAAATTGAGCACATGTTCAAATATCTGAAAGGTCGCGCGTGTAATACAAAATGAGTAATAAGTCATTGGTAACTGTTGCATTAATTTCTCTACGTTATCCCTAAAATGTCTTCAATCATAACGCTACTATTTTCTTGGTCATTGAAACATATCTCTCCTTTTCCATAATGCATGTGAGTCTATACATTGATTACCTTGTCCAAACGTTTTCTCTTCTCATCAATCCTCTATAAAAGTCTTCGTTTGTCAATAGTTTTCTAACATCCATCTATTCAATTCGTGTCAGTTTGTTCTTTCATCATGTCATCTCAAACATCCCTTTCTGTCATAAAAGAACAAAACCGATGGCTAGCCAAAAGAGACAACTATTACATCAACCTCTTCCATAAACAAGGATGGGAATCCTACATTTCTCTCCTAAATGGTTCTGTCCTTCCAAATCTTGTCAAAAACTTCTGGGAAAATGCTTCAGTCAGTGGAGATAACCTGAGTATTACTTCCTCCATTCATGGAATTCATTTTACAATTTCTGAAGCATCCATTGCTGAAGTAATTGGATGTCTAGCCTGGAACAATGCTGCATGTCTCACTGTCTTTGACTATGCTAATGCTTTTGTTGTTCCAACCGACTTAAGTAAACTAGCCCATCGTCTCAGAAACAATCCCTACTACCTCTCTTCATGAAAACAAGTATGGTTTATGATGATTCTCTCAAACTTCATCCCTCGAGGAAAATTCCATAAGATCTCTCAAACTTCTTGATCAATCGCCTAGAGTCAAGTAAACCCGTAAATCTTGACGGGATCATATTTGGACACTTGAGAGAGTCTCTAATTGCTTTCAAGTGTGGTCAAGAATTCTTTATACCCTATGGAAGAATCCTGTCATTTCATTAAGTTCCCAAGCAGTGTTTTAAAAACCGGACCGGATCGGCCGGTCAGACCGGTCGAACCGGAAACCGGTCAGGTAACCAGTCTGGTTCAATAGTTGGATCGGGAATGTGATTGAACCGGTGTGAACTGGTCAAAACCGGTGTAAACCGCTAAAACCGGAAAAACCGGCGGTTTTTGTGAACCGGCGGATTAAATGCATTTCTTAATTTTTAAAATTTTTTTATTTTAAAAAATTAAAACAACGTCGTTTTGACTATTTTAATGAAAAAATAAAATAAAAAATAAAAAAAATTGTTCCAGATACGGTTGATTTTGTTACCGATAATTTTGATATTTAAGAAGGAGATCCCAACATTGGAACAATTTTTTTTATTGAAGTTAAATTTAGTAGACAATGGAATTATTTTGTTATAAATTATTCAATTAGATTATATTGCGATTAAACTTTTGTTTCCAATTATATTTTATAATTATGTACCATTTTATTGTGTGTGATACCTATGTGTAAAATTTGAATTTATATTATAAACTTGTGAATTTATTTATAGTATGATATTTTCAAAAAATTTAAGTGCTAGTTATATTTTATAGAGACTGAATCATCCGGTTCGACATATTTTATACCTATGTAATTTTGTTATAACGACCGGTCTATTCAACCGAGTTATCCGGTTTAACCCGGTTTAGTCATGCGGTTCGACCGGTGACTCGGTGGTTCGACCAATAAACCAGTGACCCAGTACCCTCACCGGTTTGATGTCCGGTCCGGTTTTTAAAACACTGTGTTCCCAAGTATTTCGTAAGTTTTTTCATCTACGCATCATTGATTACGTAAGTCCTCAAGCCATTTTGGTATGAACAAACTTCCAAAAGGTCACAACATGGATGGATGGGCTCATTTGGAAGTTGACACAATGAGGTTTCGATCTATGAATATAGACTTTGTTGTTGTCCATAAACAAGAGTTCATACTTTTGAAATTGAGACAAAGCGGAGTAGGACATCTTTTGCATTCAAATGGCATTAACACAAGTTACCACAATTCCTCTTATATGACAAACGAATTCAAGGTTGCTCGTTGCTCTACTATATTCAAGCTTGCAAAGCCCACGACATGTAATTCAAGTTAAGGTTCATTTGAAACATAATCCAAGGGCTAACAGAACATGGAAGTTTTAAGTTGCATTTCCAATTTCATTGGAATTCTTACGTTGCTACAAAAAAAACGTTAAAAGCATGCCGGAGATACCGCAAGTTAGCAAAAACAAACAATCTTGATTCAAATACCTTTGAGCCTAAATCAAAGATTCCAAGTTTTAAGTTGTAGATGCAAACTAATACAGGGGCTGTATTGTTCCCACTGCACCAACGCACCGAAACCTCAAAAGAATGCATCATTTGAACCTGATAAAATCCTGCAGCAGTGCTCAATCAAGTCATGGTCCTTCCTATCCACTATTATTTTAAAGTAAAACTCAAAGGAATTGGATTTTAAAAAATAAAAATAAAAGCTAACCTTGTGGTAGGCTTCTTCGGTTGGGTTCGGTTCGCTTTAAAAAATAGGCAGTGGGCAGTTTGCTTCCGGCATCAACGGTTTTGTCAAAATATCAGCAACATTGCATTGATCAAAGCATCATTGTTTTCACATATGCCCAAGACATAGGACCTGCCAAGCATTATAGAAAAATCAAGTGATCAAACATGCACAAATAAAAAAACTCATGACAGGCTCAAAAGCTAACACATTACAGACCCATGTCAGCACCCTACCCTATCATGTTGATAAAGGTCCTTCATGGTACCTTACCAAGCAGCTCAAAATTTCATTATTGCTTTATGTACCCTGCTACCAACTTGCTAAAATCATGACCAGGCCTGCATGAAAAGAAGCAGAGACAATTCATTCCCATGGCAAGGCATCACTTTTCACACTATGGCCACACCGATCACTAAAGCTTTGTCTGCGAGTTTAGAGGGGAGGGGAGGGGAGGGGAAGGCTTCCGAAAACAAAAATTTAAAAAAATATAGAAAAATATTTGACATTTTTTGAAAAAATAATTTTGTTTAGAATGATAAAAGAGTCATTATGATCACTAAATTTTTAATTTTCAAAATACTATAACAACCTAAAAGATATTTAGAAAATTTATGCAAGCCCTCCAAAACCCTCATTCAATACAATTTTTTAGTTCCCCTATTATAGGGGGTTTTTGATGTTATAAATAAAATCAAACTCTCCAAAATCCTTCTACTCAAAATCTTTCTATTCTTTTCACTCAATCCTTCCTATTTTCCAAAGCCCTCCCCTCCCTTCCCCTCCAAACTCGCAAACAAAGCCTAAGGAAAATTGCATCCAAGATGAACCATGGATGTCATGATAGTCATTATCATAATAAGGATACAATGACATACAACAGACCTCCATCAATGCATACATATAATTCAGCCCATTCATATGTAACAATGCAAGACAATTAACATTTACAATTCAAGTGCAATCCAACGTACTTCTTTCTTAACATACATCTAATCCACAAGCCAAGTTCAAACAAGTTCACATTCAAGCTAATTTACAATTGTAAAAGTTTATTGCTTACATCAATTTTGCAATAACTCAAGTCATCGCATTTAAGGTACCCAACACACATGAAAGACTCCACACATAGCCTCATAAAGACAGTATACCCTAGTGCAGCAGTTTGCAATTCTTTCAAAGCAATCGACATAATCATTAGCATAAAAATCAATAAAAATACCACCTCATTGAAAAAAGGAAAAATAAAGCATGCTTTATACATCAAGGTCAAGCATATAAAATATTGTCAATTCAAGGGAATTTTGTGGCTGATACATTTTTTAGGAAAAGAGTAATAACAATGACAAAAAAAACAAGAAACTTAAAGTGCAAGAAAATAAGAGAATTGCAAGAAAAAATATACAGGGCATGAAAATTTCGTTTGATACTTGCTTTGTGATGTCATTAATCGATTGGGACCACCTCCCTTCTAGAATTTAACTATCAAACAAAATCCAAGCTAGCAATTTCCTATCCTACCCCCATAATTCATCTTAAGGCCCCACAAAATCAAGAGAAAGAATATTCTCTCTAACGGCTTCCCCCACTCAGAATTAAACTCACACACGCCCTCATTCCTTCACAAGAAATCCAACTCATCTTCACACGTATTAACCCAAAACTTGGGGATAAAGGTAAATTATCACACACTTACCTCACCCTTTTTCCCCTTATATAAAGAAACTTATTGTTTCATTTCAAGACACTGAAAAAAACCTAGAAAACCTCTGCCAAAAATCCCTCAGAACCCTAATATCCTGAGCTCTTTTATTCCTACTATCAACAAAGTTTCATACTTAAACTCTGTTTGATTAAGCTAAGATCTCCACATACAACACAAATTTACACTCAAAGCAAAAGAATAGAGACCAAATGGTTACCTGAAAGCTCTTACATTGTTGGTGCTTTTCTTTATAGCTCTATTTTCCTTTTGCTTTATCCTTTGTTGTCACTTTCGTTTGATTCTTCTAATGTAATCTGTAACTGAATAGGGTATTTTCTACTTTGCTTGTGCTTGTTTAGTTTGAATATTTGATGTATTTGCACCTCTTTCACTCAAGCCATTTTATTTCCTGCATAAACACGTTCAAACCATTGAAAAAGTAAGTTTTCAAGATTACTTAATTAAACTGAGTTTTGTTGCCTTACCATTTGAGTAATTGGGATAATCCTGATAAGATCATGAACATTTGAGTTCATTCGATCTGTAATGGAGACCGATTCACCATTTTAGAATCAAAAATTTGTTTTCCAAACTTTGTTGTTAGTAACATGATTACGCTACATTTGCAAGTGGTTGGAGAATTTTGATTTGGTTTATTGATATAAGGAGTTTGAAATCGTTGCCATGTTCGATTCACCTTTGTGTTAATATACTTAAGGTTGAGAAAAATACAAGAAATGAGAGTTTGAATTGTGTTTTCTAAAGACTTTGATTCTTTAAAAAAAAAAGGGTTTTCAAAAGTTAAAGAGATGGTTCAAGAAAAGATAAAAAGAACACTTTTAGTTATCATGGTTTACCTTAGAAAAGGTTATTCTTGTCCACCCACCAAGGTGATTTCTCCTTAGAAAATGACTTAATCCACTAATCTTGAAAGATTAAAAACAACCTCTAAGAGTCTAGAAAGATACCTTAGCCCTCTCAAGTATACAGACTAACAACCTAGTCACTTGAGGAAAACAAATATCAACAGAATTACAAATGAAATGTTTACAAGATATTACTTATAAGAACTTTCTTTCTCTCTTTCTCTCTTTCTCTCTTTTTCTCTTTGAAGTTTATTTGCTGAGTTGGAAAATATTGCTTGAATAGCGTTGTAGTTCGGAAACATCTTCAAAAGAGTGTGTATTATATATATAGTCCCATGATTATATTACCGTTGAAAGTGGACAAGACGACACTTTCCTTGATGCAACGAATCCAAAAATTCTAGGGGAACAGTGAACACATAAACGGAGGAATCATACAATACGTCCTGCAAAAATGGAAAAAGTGATGTACTTTTGTACCATGTTGCTTCTTTTGCAAGCTTCTGATCGTCCTTTAGTTGTGATGTACTTCTTATCTAAAGTAGAGCGTGTGCACTGAGGAGATCAAGTAACGCAAACGTTCTAAGATAGAGAATCCTTTAGAAACGGAAAGAGGTCTTCAGAGTCAAGAGTAAAAGCCTATCTAAATGACACATTTTGATTTCTAAACTGGAAGCAACAAGCGTTTCTAAACTAAATTCTTGTATCTGAATAGTCGTTTTGCTTCAGAACATTTGTAGAACCTTTTCTAATGAGTTGTTCAACATTCTTCAGAACTGCTGACGTCTCTTCAGAGTTGAGATGAATAGTTCTTCTGATATGTGATGACGTTGATTCTGATGATCATTTGGACAACAATTCTAATCAACCAAAATAGTGAATTTGCACACTTAAGCAACTATTAGAGTACAAATTGTCTCATACAAATATATCTATTGTTATCATCAAAACTCAAAGATTGAATGCAGAACCAAATCTTGTTCCAACATATACGAGTTTTGTTGTAGAAGAGGAGGATGACTGAAGTGAGAGAGGAAAAGCACATTCCTCTTAGCTCTAAGAACTTGAGACTCTATGCTTAATTCTTGATTTATTTAGTGCACCTTGGACCATATTGCTTGTTAATCAAAGATATAATGAATGTAGTATAAAATCGACATTTCAAAATAATATCCAAATACTTGATTCAACATCAAGCCACTTTTTTTAACCCGTAAGTCGATTTCCTTGACATCACCATCTACCTTCTAAGCCAATTTCTCGATTCATAATAAACCTTGGTCAACACCAATTGTTTTCATAATCAAATCTCTTTTTTCAAATAAATTTGAATCAACAAGCCCATTTTCAAAACCTAATCAAGGATATTTTCCAAAACATCTTTTGCAATAAACATGGTAGTGTATTGGACGGCCTAGTGCATTGTTTGAACCAATCACATATTTCCATTTAAAATCAATCTTAACTCATCAAACTTTTGTTTTTTGCCAGTGTGCGACTTCAAGCCATTTCATTGAAGAGAGACATTTTGTTGAGTGTCTCCCACTAAAATCAAACCAACCAAAAAACTTTTCTACCACGAACTACGAAAGATTTGACTTCCTTATTTCAACATAAGGATACATATGCACGAGATGAGAAATCTTAGCGAGCCCAATAATAAAAATCCAAACCCCGTTCCTATCTTTCTTAAAAATTCAAGTAAACATCACGCTAATAATTGATCACGAAGCTAACTAAAATGGTACCATTGACTATAATGGATGTGAGGAGTGCTAATACATTTCTCTTGCAGAACCGACTCCTGAACCCTAACATGGTTGCGATGACCATCTTATCCATTATTTTTTTTGGTTTTATCGATCTTTTCCCATTCCTTTGGAACAACTAAAATATGGTGGCGACTACATTATAATCTTTGAGCGTGCGAATACTTGAGTATTTTTCACGCCACGACACTCTTCCCCTATTTTCCAGAGTTAATGTACACACATTTTGATACAATAAACTATCATTAATCTGAACTCTAATAGCAACACTGCATTAGTCTGCTCACAAAATAAATGATAATTCATTCTATCGATGCAGATACTCAACTGCAACATAGAAGATCCTCAATGATCTTGATCCAATAATCTTGCTATCAAAAATAACTTGCTCCAAGCTTCATTTATGCAACATTCTTTCCTTGAATATGACAAAGACTTTTCTGAGTGATTGTGTTGGCTAGGATTTTCGACTTCATAGAAAATCAAGCCAAAGGATGGAAGCTGAAAGCAAAATGATATGGTCAAACCTCATCTGGTCGACTGAAGTTTAAATGGCTGAAAAGGGTCTATTGGGCTTGGGAAACAAAAAGGCCCAAAACGAGGGGTAAAAGCCCATAGATTTAAAAAGGACGGTTAAGATCATATGAAAGAAGGTTTTGGAGGGAAAAGGATTGGATAAAGAACGTGGGGTTATGGATCAGGGGTTACATGAAGGAACATGGGATTGACGACCTCCATGGAGCAGTTAGTTTTATGCATTATAAATAAAGCATTTTGTACATAGTTTTAGAGGTTCACAATTTACAAATGCCTACACGCATACACTCAGAGTACCCAAGCGAGAGAGCGAAATGAGTCAAGCAAGGGCTATGTATGTTTTGAACCATCTAATTTCATGCACACTTTAAATGTTATGTCATTTATTTTTACTTTGTCATACCCCAAAATTGTCCTACCCTATTTATTTCTATAACTGGCTTTGGCATCATATTCATGTACATATCTCATTTAGGTCATTCATCCCACACATTCTTTCATACCATAGTTACTGCTCAAAGTTGGCAAGAAAAGGGGGTTTCGTTGAAGAAATTCTTGGTTAAAAGAGTGGATTTGAGGTTTAACTGGGTGGAATCATCTCTGTTGAAGTCCTCCTGAAACTAGGGTTTCACAATCCTTAATTCAATGTATTGAATGGAGTATGCAAGTTGCAGGTTCATCTGATATTCCAAATCATGGTTTTTGACCAAAGTCAACGCAGTTCAACGCAGTTGACTTTTTGGCCAACCTTTTAATTAGGAGCCGAGTATATGGTATGAGGTGTCATGGGGTTCATGTAGAAGTTTTCAGTTGGTTGGAGTTTTACTGAGTTTGAACCGTGGACTAATTAATCAGAAAATTCGTCTGGAGTTGAAAAAGTAAAACAGCTGACTTTTTGGTCAAAATCGGGGCCAATTCTCAAATAACGACTTTTGGTGAAAATCGGTCAAAGAAAGTCAACAAAAGTAAATAAAATCAAGAAATGAACAGAATTTCCCTTTTGGGATGGTAGTTAGAATGGGAAATTCTAAAAGTGGAAAGGAAGAAAAGACTCGGGAAATTTTTTGGGAGTTTTGGAGTTTTCAAATTTGGTTGATCAGCCCACTTCATCATCATTTTACACGTGTCTCTAGGTTTCAATTCAAGACAAGCTCAAGAACAAAGTTGTTCAGTTCATGGCCCTCTACAACTTTGTAGTTGGGAGTTTTCTCAATAAAAGCTTAGGTTGGGAGATATGAAGCTCTGAAGTTGGAGGTTACAACTGAATGCATGTCACGCTCCCAGGCACAATTTCTCACCAGCGCAAGCAAATGAACAAACATGTGGCGTGCCACTTTCAAGACTGATTTTAGAGATCTAAGAGCACCTAATTGAATCAATTCCAATGCAAACACATTCTCTTCCACTCCCTATATCAATTGAGCTAGAAATTTCGATTTTTGGTCGTGTGGTTAAGGATCTATAAAGCTCTAAAGTTATGCCCTGGAAAACTGTGTTTAGTCGGCAAGAGCTATGTCACGCATACAGGCAAAATTGCAGTGGCGCATCGCGAAGTTTCATGGCAGCTCTAATGAGTTATAATCATCATCTCAATAAGCGTCCAGCATCAACATTGTTCTACTCATGGCAATCTACAAATTTGTAGTTCAAAGTTCATTTAAAAGAGCCCTTGATTGAAAGCTACGAGGGGAAGAAGTTCAGGGATTAAGTGTTGGTGAAGTCTCACTAAGTGACATTTTCCAGAGTATGAAAAGTGAATGGGTGGGTGATTTTGAAGAAGAATTGCACAAGGATCCAGACATCTATTCATAAAGTCACCAACATGAAACTCATCCTATTCCGTGTCCTCTTCATGATGTGCCCGGATTTACGACAAGTGATGACCCAAGGAGGGTGATATGATCACGTGAAGTTGGCTCCTCGGATTCGCGTTGGTCCAAGGCATTGGCTCGGTCTGGCTACAGCAAACATAGCACAATCACCACTTACTACTAAAAGCCATACACCATTCTGAATATGTAAAAGCAATGGAGGAGTTTACTACCAATACAACACACCTCACTATTCACTACATGCATACGTCACCTCCTTTGGCCATACAAAAAGCTGCAGCAAAATTGTATACATGCTATTGAAGAGAGAGGGAGGGAGTAAACCAAGAGAACTACACGCGTAAAACAGTGAATATTTTACTACAAATGCACGTGATTTGTGCATTAAGGGCATACATTAACAGAAGAAAAAAAACTCAGCATCACATGCACACTACATCACCATCCATGCAACCATCATATATAAAGCCAAAGACCCTTCACGAAGCAACAGTTTTTTTCACTTCCCATTTTCTCAGTTTTAAAATTTTCTTTCTCTCTTCTCATCACTCTCTACTCTCACTCTCATCACTTTTTTCTCTCTTTCGTCCTCACCAAACTCCAACAAACTCCTAACCACCCTAACCGCCATAACAACTTTCCATCACCATCAACCGCCAATATCTCTGATCTCCACCCTCTCTCCGACTTCAACTGATCCATGGCATCACCACCACCTCCATGAATCAAGCTCCGTTTGCCTTGCCATGGCTATGCTCAGATTCCAATCCTCAATCTCAGTTCCACACGCAGGTCGCAGGGATCCAATGTTCATAGCTGGTTCGAGTTCATTTCTCTACTATACTGGAAGATTCTTGAAGTGGATTATCGTCCCATTCAAGTTCCAAGAAGTCATACAAGAATTGAGTTTATTTCTCAGCCAAATGAAGCTTCCGAAGCTAATCATCACCTTCAAGATCCAGATCCAAGTTTGATGCGTAAAGTTTTCTGAAGAAGTGTTTAAGATCGCAACAGGTAAACACTTTGAATCTTCTTAGAATTCTAAGTCACACACACTTGATGCAATCATGTTCAATTTTGGTGATTCTTGAGTATGATTTGTTTACGTGAAACGCCTGCTGTTTACATGTTTAGATCATAAGTTTAAGCTCTATGAGTGTGTACGAGTGTAATGATGTGTTTAGCTTGAATTTTGGTGAAGAATGTGTAGGTTAGGGTTTTGATAAACCATTCGGTTATAGAGATAGAGATCTCGAATGCGAAAACTAAGGCTATAATCGGAATTTACGCGTGATTTCTAGTAGAATGGAGTCCGGTTTTAAGTTTTTTGGGCGAAGTCTTGAGTTGCACTGGCAAGGGCCACCGGAGAAGACGACCGGAGCCCTAGCTCCGGTGTCTGTGTTACTTGTTTTGTTTTATTCAGGTGCGTTCGTGGCAGCGTCCTGTTGGCCCATACTCCCATCCTTTTATTTTTTGGTTTTATTCAAATCATTGGCTTGCTGCGTGGGCTGCTGTGATTGGCCTAGACTTGGTTTTGTCTTTATTTCACTTAAGTTTACATTGACCAATTGATACATGTTCTTGCACGTTACACCATAAAAAACCATAAATAATACGCATGCTGATTAATGGAATAGAAAGAAAACAAAAATGAAATAAATCTGGGCCAAGTTCTAATTTCATTTGGGCCTAGCGTTTTGTTCTACACCTCCCTAGTTCTGGTCCAAAATCCTTATAGCATAAAATCAGTTCATTGCCTTTTACTTCTACACCCCCTGCCAATGTATTTCTTTTTGTATAAAATTGTTTTTTTGTTTTCATAATTCCTTCTTAATTCATTTTTCCTTCAAATAAAAATAATAAAAATGTCTTTCTACCCAATTAGAATTTTAGGATTTTTAGTTCCCCTTTTTTTAGAATCTCTAATTGTTGATTTCCTTTAATTGTTGATTGGTTAATAATAAAAAAATACATAGTTTTTAGTTTTTAATTCAAAAAATAGTCTCGAACATGAATAAAAAATACAATTTGTTTGTGAATATTTCCTTAATAGTTTAGATTTTATTCTCCTTATTTTTGTGAATATTTTCATATTTTGTGAAATACCAAAAACGCCCCTAGTTGTTAAAGTTGACTTTAGTGAACTTAAATAACTTTCTCCCCTTCTTTCACTTAGTTTATTTTCCCTTAGATCCTAGCTAAGCCTTAATTAGGATTTAGACTTGCAAATAACAATTAGGCTAATAATTAGGTTAGTCTCCCCCTTTTTCATTTCTTTTTCTTTTTTCAACATTAAAAAACCTAATAAATACCGACGAAGATCATGCTACTATTTTTTCATAGTAGGAAAGAAATGATTGGGGCGTAGGCTCCGGTGTATTTTTCTTCTACTTAGCGGGAGAGAAATGATTGAGGCGTAGGCCTCAGTGTATTTCTTAACTGCTATTTAGAGAAATGATTGAGGTGTAGGCCTTGGTGTATTTCTCTAAATGCTCAAACTCTTTTTTGTATGATCTAAGTCACAAATGAATTCCCCCTAAAAAACATTCAATCAAAAATACTCAAAATACTTAATAAATAATCAGACTTAAAACAAAGTAAGGAAGTGGTGCGAAGCCTTGTAGTGGGTTTTGTCATCATGGAATTACATCAAAAAACACAAACCCATGTTCTCTTTCTTCTAAGAACAAGTTAAGTCCATTCCATACTTAGGCGTGTAAGTCTCCCAGGGTCGAGCATCGTGGATTGTGACCTTAACCTCTGTTCAACTAAAAAACACAAAAACAAACAAAAACATGTGAGCCGAACTACGTCGCTCTGATTCTTGAAAAGGATACGTATGCATCAAGTCGCGGGGCTTGAACGAGCACAATTGTAAATAATTCCTTCTTTTCCCCGTATTTCTTTTGCATTCATTCGCATGTAGGCTTAGACATAGATTACACCCTTTAGATAGAAACAAACATAGGTGGATACCATCGAGTACGATGGGCGCGAGGGGTGCTAATACCTCCCCCTTGCGTAACCGACTCCAGTACCTGGATTCTCTGGTCGAAAGACCTTGTTCTTATTCGTTTTAGGTTTGCTGACGTTCCTTTCCTTTTAGGATAGATATGTTAGTGGCGACTCTGTTGTTCATTTTTCGTGAGCGTGCGACATACTTCTTGTCTTTTTACTTTTTTATTTTTGTTGGTTTGATTTCCACAAAGAGTTTTTCACAACACTTTTATTTCACGATCAGGCGTGTCGAACGCCTCCCTCTACTATTGTTGGTTTGATTTTCACCAAGTACCTTGGTGAAGACATATCCATTAACTCCTGAACGTGTCGACGTCATGTCAACGCTAGCATAGAATTGAAGGACTTTTCACCAAAAACCTTTGAGAACCAAAAGCACTGTTCTGAGATTCTCTGGACGGTCTCGCAAGTAACCTTTAATAAGAGATTAGCAAAGTTTACCAAATCCAAGGTTAAACTAAATGTCATTAGCCATGAATAATTAGATAACTCCCAACTTTATTCTGTGATAACCTTCACGTGGTTTCACCAAAGTCTTTAATGGAGTATAAAGACACTGTTCTCTCTTAAAAACAACACACAACCATAATTCATGTCCATGAAATAGTTCTTCCACCTGATACAAAAAAACATAACCTCAAAGAAAAGAATTATATTCTCTAATGTAAATTTATTCTACATCTCACGCTCAATTTTTAGAGTTGGAGATCCACAACAATGATAAAGGTTGAAGAAGATGAATAGTATCTGAAGAATCACACACACACACATAACTAATTCTCACAACATCCACATTCTAAGAGGTTAATCACAAGGTATTAACAATGAGATAGGTGTTGGTGAATGAAGAACACACACTTGGTTCTGTCAAGGTTATAGGAAAAAATGAGTTTCTAGGTTCTTGTTGAATGTTGTCTTAGTCTTTGCTCAACCATTTAATCCATCTATAATTTGCACAATTTTGTATATCCATGGTATTCTTATAAAGTGCTTCTTCTCCATCTATTTGACATCTTCTTTGACCTCATAATTTTGCAAAAGATTTTGGTGAGCCATCCAATGCTTCTATCTCTAAAAGTATTCCACGCTTCAATAGGTATTTTGTCTGACCTAACTGCCTTACTATCACTCATCATTTTCAAAACTTTTTTTACTTCTTATTTTTGAATCTGACTGTAATATTGAGTTTGTTAAAGTTTGGTGAGATATCATGTCATTCATTAAATAAATTGTAGAAATATGTCTTTCACTTATCTTTTATATCATTTTTCTGAGCTAATACTTTTCCTTCTTTATCTTTAACACAATTAACTTGAACCAAATTTCTTGTATTTTTTTTCTTCCATTAGCAAGCATGTATATAGATTTTTCTTTCTCTTCACATAAATAAATTATAGAATACATTTTCGGTAATATATTTTGATAAATTTAAATATATGAATATCGAAATGAGAAAGTTTCAATTTAAAATGAATATTTTTTTGTTTATAGATGAAGTGGTAATAACCACAATAAACTTACACACATAACACACATAACCAACTTCGTAACCTCATTAACCAACCTTTTGTATTTCAATAACCAACTTTGTTTTACTACTAAAAATTATTTTTAATATATGAGTGTTTATTAACCAACTTCACCACTTTATTAACCAATTTTTTTATAGGAAAATGCTTATTAATAAGAAAAATATGAAAATAAGAGATGCGAGAATAAATCACAACCATTCATTATCACTACAATCTCATGATCTCTATTAAAAAGGAAATTAAATTTTAAATCAATTTAAAATTTACCTCTAAAAAAATAACATGTGTGCATTCGTGCATTTCTTATTCAAATTGTTTCGTACTAAATAACACTACTATTTTTATATTTCAATAATCAACTTTTCTTTATCATTAAAAGTCATTGTTTACGAATACTGTTCACAGCACTTCACAGCACTGTTCACGTACTATTCATAAAATATAAAAAATTTTATAAAAAAAAACAGTGTTATTCGTTCAACATTAAATTTTAATGTAACATTAAATTTATTTGTAATTAAATTTTAATGTATGTATTTGAGTATAAACTTGGGTGTAAGAGTCCCATTAAAAAAACTAGGATACAATTAAGATGCACTTTTGAATAAGCATAGCCCACGTGTCTATATCATCGAGGCAATAAATAGAATCTAAGTGAGAAAAACCTTATCCTTCAAAGAATGGCCAAAAGTTTACATGATTAGACCAATTTACACTGTTTCATGGTTCATATCCACAAAATTAAAACCGAAATGTTTCGGCAAAAATTATGATAAAAAAATTTGAATAGCACTTGATCCTATTAAAAAAAACAATTTAGAAATTATGCAACCCGCCCCTTAGGAAACTATTTAGAAACTCCATAAAAAGGAATCGTGAATTATCAACCCATCCGTGCTGTCTTCTTCGTAATCAAAATTTGTGAACTCTGGCACGTAGAAATCGCCACAAAAATCATCAAACCCGGAAACATAGTGTAGCCCGATCCCGTGTCTGAAAACAAATCTCTAAACAACTCGTTATCAGATATATCACTCTCCATTTTAACTGTAACATCGGAGAGAGCAGGAGATGGCAACTCCATAAGTAACAATGGTGTGATTGGTGTCCCCACCGACGAAGATGGTGTTTGATCTGGAGTATTATCGTTTGAATCTCAGAATGGGTCATGGACCTTCCCCCTCAATATTCGGAATACTAGGGAAATTAAACCTTGCACCACTGCCACGTAAGCAAAATATAGCTGCGTCAAATGCACGCGCCGCGTTTTCAGCGGAGTCGTAAGAACCTAACCATATTCTTTGACGGCTGTTCAGTAATATGATTTCTGACACATATTTTCCCCACTTCCTCTTCCTCACTCTTCGGAACAATGAATCACTTCGCTCCGCCGCAGGTTTCTCCATACTTGTTTTCACCATATTTACTCTATGAGAAATGATAAACATACACTATATATTACAACTACACCGTATTCTTATACGGTTAGATTCCTTTTACTATATTTAATAATAATTGTTTATTTCTTTTAATAACAAAAGACACATGCTTTAGTGTATTTTATGTGGTGTATATACTTGGTGTAAAAAATTTAGTGTAAGCATAGCAATCCTCTTACTCTATAGAACGTTAGTAAACAAAACACTTTAAATTCTGCTACGATTTTAGTTTAGTGTTGTTTTTGTTGGAACTGATAATTGTTTTTTAAAGGGGAATATGATCTTTGTAGAATGATGTTTTGACTAATTATAAAGGGTCAACTCAGTTCGAATGCGTGTTTGAGTGTACACGTGTGATATGACGAGAGTAGTAAATAAGGTCACTACGCGGCCAATGAGACAAGAATGGCAAGATTTGGACTATGTTTACTTATTTTTACATTATTATATCATCTTAATAATAATAGTTCACGTGAACATATCTATAAAGTGAAAAGGGGTTGGTTGATGTTGGTGGGTGATGGCATATTACGCTTTATATCGTAAAAACGACAAGGTTGGATCACTCTCACTTTTCTACTAAAATATAACTTTAACACAATATATATATATATATTCTTCTGTGCAACCAGAATTAGATAAGTTGGTGATAAAGAATTCTGAACCGGTACTGTGATATGGTGGCACGGGAGTGGATCGATAAGATTAACACTCCAACGTCAAAGTCAATTAAAGATTTTGTGAGTGCAATATATTCTCTTTGATGTTTTGAATGATGTCAAAACTAAATAATATGTAGTATTTGTACATTAAACCTTATATCTCTATGTCTATGTTGCATTTTCATCTTAGGACACTTAGGGATCAAGTCAAAAGGATATGGACATGTTAAGATTTTCAAAAATATGCATTTTTATGAAAAATCAAGTTTAGAGTCGACTCCTTCGTGTTAGGAGTCGACTCCCACTGAAAGAAATTTGAAAAGGAAGCTCTCTGGTCCAAAGGAATTGATTCCCAGGGTCTTGGAGTCGATACAAAGCATGAAGGAGTCGACTCACACTTTGAATGAGTCGACTCCCACTGTTGAAAATGTCCAATTTTAAAATTTGGCAATCATATTTTTTATGTTTTGTTCTTTCTCACACTCATACATATATATATACTCATTCATGCATCATTTTTCATCAACTAAACCACAAATATACAAAGCATTTCTCATCATCTTCAACCTCTCATTGCATACATACAACAACTACACATATTAATTTTATTGTGTAATCAAGAGATAGTTTGATAAGGTCCAATTTAGGATTAGTGTAATCGAATTAGGCTGAGAATTCTTTGGGGGTTTCAACTCAGAAAACCAAGGCAGGGTTTTCCTTCAAGATCATCGGGATTTGAAGGTTTTGGACATGATTACACTATTTGGATTCAGCCGAGTGAAAGCTTCGAAGAATGTTGGGTTCGATCGAAGGAGTAACCGTAATCGGATGATCACTTTGGTAAATAGGTTACTACTTGGTGTTTTATATTCAAACGCATATTGCGGGAAATATATTGGTCATCTTTCTCATCCTACGTACTCGTTCGATCGGTTAACGCATATTCGATCTTTTTGATAATGGATCGGGATAGTCGATTGTTGATCCAAGATTGTTTCCGCATGCCTTAGTTAAAACATTTTAAAACTGAATTTTTGTAAGAAAATTTCATTTGCGATATATTCACCCCTTCTAGATTATAGGATATGTTCTAACAAGTGGTATCACGGGCGTCGATTCATCTTATGCTTCAAAATCACTTATTAAATAATGGATTCCGAACCTAAAAGGGCGTATAATATAGCACCCACTTTCAATTGCGAAAATTGTGGTTATTAGAAATGTCGTATGTGTATCCATCTGTTAGCTGGGAATTTCGTTTAGAATTTTGATCTTCGAAAGTCTTAAATTCGAAGAATGATGGTTACTGATAACCATCTTTGAAGATTTAAATGGCTACTGATGGCCGTGCTTCGAAAATGTGTTTAAGTTGAAACGAAAGAAGAGAGTATTGAAGCTGATACGAAAGACACCTTTGCCAAGACTTAGGCATTCCGCGAAAAATACATAAAGTACTGAAGCTTAGTGTATTTTCGTAACTTTTTCGAATATAACTATATGGCCACATGTCGAAAAAGGACTTGAGCGGGAAGGTTTGAATTGCGAAACGGTTTATATAACTGCACACAGACAGATGGCGTCCCCAGAGTTCTCGTAGATAACGTGGCATTAGATTATTGTATGACCGTTAGGGTCGAATTTAGTATAAATAGGGGTCTTGATGATAGGATTCCGTGTGTTCATTTTGTACAAATCACTCACATATTGCTCAAGTATCAAGTGTTAACAGAAAGAGTTCGCTGAGAAATATACGTATGACACCACCAATTTGAATACATGTGTATTTACTTTACTAAGCATCTTTTCGATTTCTTTACTTTCTTTGTTTAAACTTTTACTTTCGAAGTCATTTACTTTCCTGCACTTTACTTTCCTGTAATTTATATTCCTGTAACTTACATTCTCGCATGTTACATTTCTTGCAATTTACATTTTCGCAATTTACACATTTTCTTGTTACGATTTATGTATCAAAGATTACACTAACATATATAACCAGCATCATCTCGAATGATCAGTCATTTGAATATATTAAACACCAATTTCTTAAAATCAAAACAAACAGGTATGAACCAAATCACATCAATAAGCCATTCGTTTGACTATGTCCTAGGATCAATCTAGTCGATCCTGCGAGTAACCAAATCATATTTATTATAGTTTGGAAGACTAGCGGTTGTTTACCGGAAATCACCGTAAACAAATTGGCACGCCCAGTGGGACAGTGTCAAACTGAGTGTTATTAATTGATTGTTTTGTTTTGTCTAGAAATTGTCAAGACCTTGTATGAACCTTAGGAACGGTATATTAACCAACAGTGCAAAACCAGTTCCTAAACGAAGGTACAACAAGAAAATGGTCGTAGCGACCAATGCAGGGGGCGAAGAAGATCCCCCACAAGGGTCAGGAACAGTAGCGGCAAACGCGACGAATGTTTCGACTTCTACTCAAGAAGCGCAGGCCATACCGGGTTCGACAGGATCTGAACCAGCGGGTAGTTCGCAAGCCATGATTGAAAATACTTCCCCATCAACAGGGACTATCCCAATTTCAGTATCGACTACCGCTCCTCCATTTGCAAGCACAAATGAGATACCACCCGTATCGACGAACGCTGCAAATCATTTATCTACCCCAGGACCATCATTTGCTGTAGATGGTTGGAGACAAAATATGCCATACGGGATGCCATATTCATACATGGCAGGATTGCGAGGACCAGGACCTACATACACTACAGCCAACCCAATGGCGTTTTCGCCGAACATGGGTTCAGTAGGTCGAAGTGCGCACAATACTGGTTTGTCGGCTCAACTTCCCCCTATGACCACTAGCACTCAAGCAGCATTTCGACAGGAAATGGATGAAAGTAACCAGGATATGGTAGGACCCCTTGCTAGAGAGTTAGGAACAATCTTTAATCCAATAGCAGCAAGCATTACTAGGTCTAGCCAGGATAGTGCAGAAACATACCAAAGGTTATCATCGCAATTGGGACGAATGGCGGATTTTTTAGGAGTCCCACAAAATAGACGAAGGAATAACCAATCAACCTACCAAGAAGAAGATCCAACTTTCGAACAAATCCGAAACGTAGTACCCCCACCAAGGCCAAATCCAGTCGCACAGAATCCAACGGTCGAATTGGGAACTCAAATCGAAACGACTGAGACTGGCCAACAAGCTATTCCCCGACAACAGCCCAGACTAGTTATGGTAGGGAGAGACGAACATCCTGACGAAGTTGTCCACAGAGTCAGGAGAAATGATTTGGCAACAGAAAATAATCTTACTACCATGATAGAAAGAATAATGGCTAATAACGACTTTAATACTGGATTTCGACGTCCAAATTACACATCTCCCATACCCGAATACATCATGCAAAGTGAATTGCCAAGAGGTATTAAGGTACCCAAGTTTACCAAATTTGCAGGGGATACTAGTGAATCGTCAGTGGAACATATAGCCAGATATTTAACAGAGGCAGGAACGCTAGCAGGGAACGAAGATCTAAGGATCAAGTATTTTCCTAGTTCACTAACGAAGAATGCTTTCATTTGGTTTACTACCTTACCCCCAAATTTCATAGATACATGGACACAATTGGAAAGATTGTTCCACAAACAATTCTATATGGGTCAAACCAAGATAAGTTTGAAAGAATTGGCTAGCATCAAAAGGAAATTCACAGAGCATATAGATGATTACCTAAACAGATTCCGTTTGTTGAAATCAAGATGTTTCACAGTCGTTCCAGAGCACGAATTAGTCGAAATAGCCGCTGGCGGTTTAGACTATTCGATTAGAAAGAAACTAGATACCCAATATTTAAGAGATATGGCCCAATTGGCAGATAGGGTTCGACAGGTCGAACGGCTGAAAGCAGAAAAGGCTAAAGTGAACAAGAGTTATAAGAAAGAAAGAATATCCTACGTCGAAGCCGAAGACGCTGATAGTGAAACCTTCGAAGACTCATGCAGTATAGAGGAGGTCGAAATAGATCTAGATGAATTAAAAGAAGCACCGCCTTATGCTTGCAAATTGCTTACCCCTGCCAACGGAAAAAACCCAGTAGAAAATGATAAAAGCGATAGATTTCCTAAGAAAACCTATACGTTCGACGTCACCAAATGTGACGAAATATTCGACTTACTAGTAAAAGATAGCCAAATGATAGTGCCTCCTAACTCTAAAATCCCTCCGTTAGAGCAACGGAAGAAGAGGGGCTTTTGTAAATATCATGGTTTTTTAGGCCATAAAACCTCACAATGTTTTCTTTTCAGGGATCTAATTCAGAATGCTATCAAGGATGGTCGTTTGAAATTCGCTGATAAGGCCAAGAGCCATATGAAGGTTGACACCAACCCTCTGAACATTGCTGACACCAACTTGTGTGAACCATGTGACATCAACATGGTGGAAGTATCTGAAGTCGAAATTGCTGAACCATAAATGATGACAAAGGGAAAGCAGGCTACTGAAAGCCTAAATAATGACGTGGTCTTCAATACTGATGTTGAAGGATCCCTCGATCCAGAAATGACCGACAATCTGGAAGGAAAAACTAGCGAGGCCACTGAAGACCTCAGGATGAAACTTCAGCAGATACAAATTTCTGAAGCTCCTCCAGCAGTTGTTAACATGGTAAATGCTAGACGACCTTTGTCTGAAATCGAAGAGCTGGAGAAATGGCTGATAATGCAACAGGGAAATGTGGATATTTCACCAAGGGGCGAAAGTTTGAAAGATTACCTTTGGAATTGCCACGAGAAGAACGGAGGAAGAATGCTGATGTGCCCAAGATGCTCTATAATGCTGAATCGAAGAGTCCAAGCTAACTTCGAGAGGACCCTACGAGAGAGATTGGAGCAACCTTGGAGAGGCGGAAACCTACTGCTGAAGATATACCCAAGAACTGAGGAAAGTTTGGTGAGTTTCTTAGTCAGATGCCACAAAGCAAATACAGAAGTGGTGTTATGTCCCAGGTGTGGAGCAGTGTATGATGAGCTCCTAGCGCGTTCTCTCGAAAGAGTTTATTTCATTATGAGTCGAGAAACCCAGGGTCTCCGTCCTAATATATATACGTTCGACAATCGAACTTCATATAAGAGGCCTGACAGTCCACACCCTAAGGCACGAAGGGTCACATTCAAAGTCCCTGCAGATATACCTAGGGACAGATGGATGCAAGCTGGCGCAAGAACCAATAAGTGGAGAAGTTGGGACCAAGGAGGAAGAACTGCAATGGCCTATAGGAAGCAATTCCAGACCTCAAATCGAGAGATGTATAGGCTAGAGAATTACAAGGGTAGAAATCCTATGTCCAGGTCCCAATGGAGAAGGCACCAGAGAATGAAGAAGGCTCAAAGAGAATACAAGCCAAGAGAGATTGGAGAATCTAGTAGCAACCAAATTTCAACCAAAGGGGCAATAACAAGCAAACCTCCAATTGAATGAAAACTGTTCGAATTAGAAAATGAGAAAGAGGAGGAGAAGTTGCATTCCAGCCCTTGGAAGGTTGACGATAGGATGTCAAATGATTTCGATTCGGATGGAGTGTCATCTCTCAACCTGATTTGTAATGTGGTGTCAATGCTCCCTCACGAATTCAATCAAGAAACTGAAGTTGAGGATTGTGAAGAAACTGACGTCGAAGAGATGGCAAAACACATACCTGTGTGTTACTATGTGCTAAACAACGGAGCAGTTGAGGGGAAGAATGCTTTCTTCGAAAGGCCTGACGAAGGCATGCGAAATCATCTGAAACCACTCTACATAAGGGCTAAGATTGAGAACGTTGGCATTAACAAAGTTTTGGTAGATGGAGGGGCGGCAGTGAATCTAATGCCCCAATACATGTTGAAGAGAATTGGTATGTTTGACACAGATATAAGGCCACATAATATGGCTTTGTCAAACTACGAAGGCAAAATTGGGCAGACTCTGGGAGTTGTTCAAGTGAATTTAACTGTGGGTTCCGTTACCATACCAACTATGTTCATGGTAATACCAGCAAAAGCAAATTATAACCTCTTGCTAGGTAGGGAATGGATCCACGGAGTTGCTGTGGTGCCTTCAACTATGCACCAAAGACTAACCATTTGGAGGCAAGATGGCATAGTGGAGAACATCGAAGGAGACCAGAGTTACTATATGGCTGAAGTTAATCAAGTCAACAAAACTAGCTTCGATAGGAACCTGGGAAATATAGGACCTTGTCATGCTGCGGAAGATATATACACTCCAAACAAGAACGCATTATATTATCTATCTTTACACCCAAATGGCTTATAGTGGAATAGAGAGATAATGGACGGTCCAGAGGATGCCGCATCAAGAGAGAATTATCCAACAATACGCCCAACGGGCTGGGACGACGACGTTGATAATGTCTGAGTCCTCCTTCTTCGAGAAGATTTCGGCTTATATAGCCGAGAAAAAAAGAAACACGGCTCTCGAAGCCGAGTTATCAAACATGACAGTAAATTCAGTTTCAGGAAATAAAGAGATATCGAATTCAGGGTTACATGCGTCCCCTCAATCCTTTGAAGATCCAGTTCAAGCGGTAAACACCTCAGAGGAGGAATTGACCCAAAAACTGGACGCAATTTACGACGAAGAACCTTTAGGGTTCGAAAAAGACCCTATGGCCTCAAATATCAAGATGTTAGCCCAAGATCCACTTGAAGAAGTAAATATTGGGGAAGGAGATCGGAAGAGGGTAACGTATGTTAGTGCAAAGCTGGAACCAACTCTGAAGTCAAAAGTCATTGCGTTGCTGAAAGAAAACAAAGATTGTTTTGCGTGGGATTACGACGAAATGCCTGGTTTGGGACGAGACTTGGTCGAACTAAAGTTGCCAATCAAAGAAGGAAAAAAGCCTATTAAGCAAACTCCAAGAAGGTTTGCACCAGAGATCCATTCGAAGATCAAAGCAGAGGTGGAAAGACTTCTGCGCTGCAAATTCATCCAGACCACGAGGTATGTTGAATGGATTGCTAATATTGTGCCAGTTATTAAAAAGAATGGTTCTTTAAGAGTATGCATAGATTTTCGTGATCTGAACGCAGCAACACCTAAGGATGAATATCCTATGCTTGTGGCAGAAATGCTGGTAGATTCAGCCGCAGGTTTCGAGTATCTGAGTATGTTGGATGGATACTCTGGATATAACCAGATTTTCATTGCAGAAGAAGATGTATCTAAAACAGCTTTTCGTTGCCCAGGGGCAATAGGTACATACGAATGGGTAGTAATGCCTTTCGGCCTAAAAAATGCTGGGGCAACATATCAAAGAGCAATGAATTCTATATTTCATGACTTTATAGAAACATTTATGCAGGTATACATAGATGATATTGTGGTAAAATCTGTATCAGATTCCAATCATCTAGATCATCTGAGCCAATCATTTGAGAGAATGCGAAAACATGGCTTAAAGATGAATCCCCTTAAATGTGCTTTCTTTGTGCAGGCGGGAGACTTCCTAGGTTTTTTGGTCCACAAGAAGGGGATAGAAATTAACCAAAATAAAACAAAGGCCATTATGGAAACGAAGCCTCCCTCCACGAAGAAACAACTGCAGTCCTTACTGGGGAAGATAAACTTTTTGAGAAGATTCATCTCCAATTTAAGTGGACGCACACAAGCCTTTTCACCCTTGCTTCGACTCAAGCAAGGCAAGTTTGAATGGCTCGCTGAACATCAAGAAGCTTTCGAGAAGATCAAGCAATACTTGATGCATCCTCCAATATTGGCTCCTCCAAATTGAAAGAAGCACATGCGCTTGTATATTTCAGCTTCGGATAATACAATAGGTAGCATGTTAGCTCAGGAGGATGAAAATGGCATCGAAAGAGCCATTTATTACTTAAGTAGAGTACTCAATGATGCAGAGACTAGATATAGTGCAATAGAAAAACTCTGCCTTTGTTTATATTTCTCATGTATTAAACTCAAGTATTATATAAAGCCAGTTGATGTTTATGTTTCGTCCCATTGTGATGTTATTAAACATATGTTATCAAAACCAATATTGCATAGTCGAATTGGCAAATGGGCTTTGGCCCTAACCGAGTACTCTTTAACATTTCAACCCCTTAAGGCGATGAAGGGGCAGATTGTGGTAGATTTCATTGTTGATCATGCAGTAGTGGAATATCCTCAACAGTATGTGGAATTACCACCCTGGAAGTTATACTTTGACGGTTCAACTCATAAAGAAGGAATTGGCGTTGGAATATTGCTAATTTCTCCTGAAGGAATTCCAACAAATCTCAAGTATAAAATCGAAGGCCCTCTGTGTTCCAATAACGGAGCTGAATACGAAGCGTTGATAGCCGGACTTGAGCTTTGTTAGAATTGGGGGCAACCAGAGTCGAAATTAAAGGAGACTCCGAATTGGTGATTAAGCAACTGACGAAAGAATACAAGTGCATGAAAGAAAATTTGATCTTGTACTTTGTCATAGCAAATAGGTTGCTTAAAAAATTCGAATATGTGGATCTGAACCATGTCCCAAGATTGCATAATCAGGAAGCAAATGATTTGGCACAACTAGCCTCAGGGTACAGGGTATCGAAAAGCAAATTCGAGGAATTAATCCAAGTAAGAGGTAGAGCAATGGCTACGAAACTCTCTCCAAGTGATCTGGAAAATTCACAGTTAGGGTTTGCTAACAAAGAAGAATTCGAAGTTTTGAACATAGACTCGTTGGCAGACACAGACTGGAGAAGTCCAATTGTGAACTATTTAAAGGACCCTTCGACAGACACGGATAGAAAGGTAAAATATCGAGCCTTGTCGTACTTTCTGATGGGAAATGAATTGTTCAAAAAGACTCCTGAAGGAGTATTGCTAAAATGTTTGGGTGAAGCGGAAGCTTACTTAGCTCTCTCGAACGTGCATAGCGGAGCATGCGGTGCCCACCAAGCGGGGCACAAAATGAAATGGCTTCTTTTCCGATACGGAATGTATTGGCCTTCCATGTTAAAAGACTGCATAGAATTTGCTAAAGGGTGTCAAGAATGTCAAGAACATGCAGGTATCCAACATGCTCCCGCAAATGAACTAAGTTCAATAATAAAGCCTTGGCCCTTTAGAGGATGGGCGTTGGAACTAATTGGAGAAATTCACCCCAAGTCATCTAAAGGTCAAAGGTATATTTTAGTGGGAATCGACTATTTTACAAAATGGGTCGAAGCGATACCACTCGCGAATGTTGATCAAGAAGCTGTGATCGAGTTCATTCAAAAACATATTATATACAGATTTGGAATCCGAGAAAGTATAACTACAGATCAAGGATCAGTGTTTACTGGACGAAAAATGCAAGATTTCGCCAAAGAAATAGGTTTCAAATTGTTTACTTCCACACCTTACTATGCTCAGGTAAATGGACAAGTCGAAGCGGCGAACAAGATAATAATTGGTCTCATCAAGAAACATGTAGGGAAAAAACCTAAAAATTGGCACAAAACTTTGGACCAAGCACTTTGGGCTTGTCGAACATCTCCGAAAGAAGCTACAAACACTACGCCTTTTCAGTTGACATTTGGACATGATGCAGTACTCCCAGTTGAAATATACTTACAATCAGTCCGGATACAAAGACAAGCAGAAATTCCCCCTAACATGTACTGGGAATTGATGATGAATGAATTAGTTGATTTAGACGAAGTCAGACTTCGAGCTTTGGATATGATAAAGAGACAGAAAGAAAGGGTGTCCAGAGCATACAATAAAAAGGTGAAAGGTAAAACGTTTATTAATAATGACTTAGTTTGGAAAGTTATTCTACCTATAGATCGAAAGAACCAAGCTTTGGGTAAATGGTCCCCACATTGGGAAGGACCCTTTCGAATCCTTAAAGTATTCTCAAAAAATGCTTACGAGATAGAGGAATTAGCAGAAGATCGTAGGATCTTAAGAGTAAATGGGAAGTATCTAAAGAGATACAAACCAATCATGCATGAAGTAAAGATTGCAAAAATGTAGACGTCTAAGTTATATTACGCAAGCCAAAATGGTCAGATTTACACCAAAATGGCTCTATGACTAGAAAAACATACATGAATAAAAGTAAGAAGGCGGAGATGTGTCAGAAGAAGATTTTCATTAAATTTAAACGAAGTACAAGCTACATTGGTCCATATGGAACATCAAGGGTTACAAAAATCAAAGCAATAAAACCTAAAAAGGATCTTCCCTTTTAGTTGACCCTTTGATCTAAGTCTTCCAAAGACAGCATAGGAAGACCCTCTGCTTCGAACATATTCATGCGCCCCGAGTCTCGCATCTTTCGCACTACACCCCTCTTGAGGAACAAATAAGACAAAAACCTCCCGTAAGGAAGACAACTTACTGAACCTTCTCGAGAGGAAGTTAAAGCGACAGTTTCCACGAGCCGTTTAAAGATCAACAAAGGAAAGTTGATCTTCACCCCTCGCAAAGCACAAGAGATGAACTCTAAGTCCTCCACCATAATGTTGTTTTCGTCACAGCTACGTGGATAAAAGTTTCCCACCAGAAGTTGGTGCCAAATCCTGATGATTTTAGCGCTATATGGGTCATTATCCACGAGACCCTTCAGTAAGATAGAAGTGGTCATGGTAAAACTATTATCATCAAAAGTCGCTCCAATGTTGCTGCAGCGCAACAAATCAGAGATCGTGGAGGGCGTAATAGAAACTTCAGCCCCTCGAACTTCAGAAACTATGGTAGTTCTTCCTTCAGGATCAATGCGTAGATACGCAAACATCCAGAAATCAGCTAGCATCTTGGGATAGACATTCCCTTCTAAGATTGCTGGGTAAAATCCCATCCCCTGGTTGTTGAAAAGGGCACAGAGGTTGACATGATGTGCACTAAATTCTTCTGGGGAAGGTTTGAACTCTTTTTTGATGAGAGTTCTGATGGTAGCATATGTTAGGTTGTTATTGAGTGCCATTCTAAAGGTTGAAAAGATGTTGGACTCTGTGTTGAAAAGGATATGAGAAGAAGGAAAGAAAGTTCTGAAGCAAAGGTTCGGGAAAAGTGTGAAGAAAAGAAGGGGATACTGACCCTTTATATAGCCAAACTGGGCGGTAAAGGAACGTTTCAGTTTTTAATGAATGATTAGACTGCGTTTGGTATTCTCAGAAAGGAGTTATGATCACCGCCGTTTCCCGCCCTTGGAAGTTGGAACGTAATCATAAAAACTGATGCACGCACGTCTCAAAGAGACGTTTGAAAGGAAATGACGTCATCAAGTAATGATGATTACGGCTAAAAAGAGTGGAAACGTCAAGTCTAGGGCTGCGAAGAGTAATCGAGCCACGTGAGGCATTCATTAAAATCACTGTGGCATAAAAATATATTTTGATACGTTTTGAAGTATTGCCGAGACATTACCCATGGTCATCTTAGAGCAAAAAATGTGAAAAGATAAAAAGATGAGTTTCGCATACATACATATCTTGAAAATAAGTGATTACAAAACAAAAGGAGTTCACACCACAAAAGGGAGTACAAAGTTTGAAGAAAACTAGTCAAAATCCCTAGGAAGACCATCTTTGATCTTCGAATACTGAGCCTCCCACAAAGACATACGAAGCTCAAGCAATGCTCGTTGCTTCTTTAACTCTTCGATTTCTGGCACCAGTTTTTGTGCAGCCTCGAAATGTTGGATACCTAGTTGTGCCACTTCAGTTATCTTCTGATCATTGGCTTGTCGAATGGTTGCTTTACGAGACTCAGCTTCCTGTATCTTCTCTTCGAGCCTCTTAATCTCTTGCTTCCAAGATTGTATATTTTTCTCACACTTATCATATTCTTCCTGGTTCTTCAAACGTTCCAACCTAAGAGCGTCACCTTTGTTGGTTGCCTCAATGGCAGCTTTCCACGAAGAACTATGAGAGGCCATCTTTGCAGCAAGTTGTTCATTAACATTTTTCTGTTGAAGAATGTTAGACTGAAGCTGGTCGATTAGAGAACCCAGAAGTACAATCACCTCTGAGACTGTCTTCGAAACCGAAAGTAAATCCACTTTCTTCAAGAGTTGTTTCAAGCCATGACATTTTGTAGGATCCTTACTTAAGATTTCAACAAGGTTTGTTTCGAAGAAATTTTCCTTTATTTGATGAAGGAGGCCAGGAGTATCTTCTTTGTCTCCAGACTTGGTTTGAGCAGTTGGAGAGGCTTCGAAAGCAGGGGATGAAGTACTATCAATATTCATCACAGTTTTAAGGAAAATGAGAGGATCAGTTTGCCTAAGTTGCTCCAACTCTGAAGAAGTAGGCATTGCTGGGGCAGACATTGAAATAGTTTCAGGAATGACTACAGTTTTTAATGTTGAAGTTTCAGGGAGGTTAGTTTCGAACAACTTGGAGGTTTCCTCCACGACACCTTGATCAGATACAGCGTCCTCACTGCCAGTTGATTGTACGGCTACATTATCTCTGCCTGAAAATTGGTCATCCTCCCCCATGTTTTCGTCTTTACGAGTAGGAGGAGAATCATCAGTCGATTGGCTTCCGTCAACATGGGACGTAGGAATGATGGTGGCAAGAGGTTGAGCGTCTTCGAAGACTGGTGATAGTCTATGAGGCGTGTGCTGAGGGACATCTGCAAATGTGAACAATTATGATTAATCATAGTGTAAGGGTTGCAAGAGGTTTGTTTCGATATAAGCAAAAGGTTTTTTACTCACCTTGAAGATTACCAAGGTCAGTGGCGGCATTGCAAGAGTTGAAATCAGAAGTAGCTGTACCAATATCATCCTGCAATCATGAGGTAATGTTAACTTAATCATTCGAAGTAAGATTTATAGAAGTGATTATGTTATAAAGCCCAGATACCTTAGCTGGATTGGTGGTTGGACTTGAATTGTGGCTTTCCATAACAAGAGCATTACTAGCGGCTTTTAAAGGTGATTCTTCAGAAGCCACCTTATCACTCGAAGAAGTGATCCTCGAAGACCTAGATCCTTTCCCTTTGCCTGCAGGAGTGACAGCCTTCTGTCTCTTTTTATGCCCTTGCCTGGTACGAGGGGGAGACCTGTCTTCCTCATCCGAAGCAACGTCTGGAGTAACAGTTTGAGGAACTTTTCGCTTCAAGAACATCAGAGGTTTCGAACTCTAAAAAATGAAAAGGAAGAAAGATAAGCACTATTCGTAAGATATGCAAATTGGAATATGAAATATGCGTGTACCGTGGGCTTCTTGTCAGTCGTAATAGAATCACTCCCACTTGGTTTATTGCTCTTCGAGGCTTCAGAATCTTTCTGCGCAGGAGTTGCTTTAACCTTTCTCTTTCGAGCAACAACTGTAATAGAAGTTGGAATTATTATTTCGATAAGAGAAGGAAGAGTCAGTTGAAAGATTATCTAAACCCAAACCTTCAGGTATTGGAGTCAAGACACGAACGTGTTCAAGATCTATATGGAGGTGCCCTTTGAAAGTATCCAGGGTATGCTTAGTCGGGACCACTCGTTCAGCGCGTTTTTTAGTGCTCTCTTGAAGAATTTTGAGAGCATTCCCACACACAAACCAGTCTGGAAAGGGAGGACTTAAAGCCACACCAAAATCAGCACTTGGTAGTGGAGGGAATTTTGGAGGATTAAGTTTGAAAGCCACTTCATAACGCAGTTCTGGCCGAACAGACGGGGGCAGTTTCAACTTATCCAGTTTTGCAGAAAACTTTTCGCGTAAAATAACTGCAGCTTCGCGAACGGTCCGACTAAGATCATCAGGCCTGTAAATAGTTTCAAAGAACTTTTGAAAGGCTTGGATCTCTTTAATATGAGTCGAGGTACCTTTGTGGAAGTTATCCTGCACAGCAGTAAAAGCTTCAGTTAGTTCTCGAGTAAGGCTTTCAGCATCAAAGATTTGTGCGGTATAGTAATCTGTCCATTATTGTTGGAAGTCGGGGGTGGAGTAGAAAGCAGGATCAAAAGAAATAGGGGTAAGAGTGGAAACCCCAGTGTATCTAACCATTTTTGTTCCACATTCATCTTCAGCCAGACATAGAGTATGGAATCACATGTGGTTTCTCTTGTCATACAAACACTTGGGTTTCACTTGGACCAATCCAAACTGTCTCGACACCAGATTCGGCTGATAGCAAACAAGGATAAAATAACCTTTAGAATGTCGAAGACGGTGATAGAATAACCTCGGGATGAGAAAAGCTTCCCAAATGGCCAAAGACTCAGCTTGGTGATCCGGAGATGTTGCTGGAAACTCTCGAGTAAACCATTTAGGACCTACAGCTCTTCGTACAAATGGAGCCATCGAAGAACTGAACTGGTAACGTCTAGCGAACATCATTAAGTATGCTAAGAAATGTTCACGAAGTCTCCCAGTTTCTTCTTTCGGGGTTAACAAGGCCAATCTAGTCCCTTCTACAACACGATGTTTGATTTCTGGAACTTCTTCGTTGACGACGCCCCTGAATGGGAGGTGAGCTTCGAAGGTGGCGTTAAGCCACAATTGTAATAACCAGAAGGGACCAGCGAAAAGGAGAGATCCTGTTGTATAAGTCTTTATAAGGTCTACAGCCTCACCAAGGTTTTCATAAAGAAATCCTAGAATTAATTGGCTCAGGTTCAGTTTCTTTCCATCATGTAACTGATTAGCCATGCAGAGATATCTTTTTGCTACTTGTATGGACCTGGAGCAGAAAACACACCTCGAAAGCCATAACGCCAAGAAAGCAATATGTTCTACGTCAGAGACTGCGGCATTTGCCTGATCATGATATTGCTGGATGAAAGCAGTATAAGTGACTGTCGCTTCGTTGAAGTTGATAGTATCAACATCCAGGACATTGGGATCAAAGGCTTCGCCAGTCGGTCGAAGCCCTGTGATGGCAGCTATATCGAAAAGGGTTGGAGTGATCATTCCACATGGAAGGTGAAAGGTATTGTGAGAAGCGTCCCAGAAATAGACTGACGCTACTAACATAGTTTGGTTATATTCTAAACCAGTCTTGGACAATTGAATCAGGTCATAAATCCCTAACTCTTGCCAGAAAGAAGCCTTCTGTTTCTCTACTTTGGCTAACCAAGCATAATACAGTTCGGGATCTTTTGCTAAAGGGATTGACCTAAAAACCTTTACAAAATTGGTTACATAATTTAACCTAATTTTTTCTAAGGCTAAAGGAGGCGCAGTCGGAGTCCCTTCTGCAAGGTCAGAATTCTCTGGGACTGGATGACCTTCATCATTTATCTTAATCTTGCTAACCAGAGGCCTAGTCTTATAATAAGCAGGAAAGAATTTATTTGACGAACTATTTTCTCCTGGTAACGGGCCCATGAAAGCGTGAGTTTTTCCAGAAAGTTCAAATGGGATAATTACCTTAGAAGCGTAAATGGCGCGTGCCTCCGCAGTATTCGGATTTGGTATGTATTCTTGGTTCCCCATCTGCATAGGTGTTTGAAGCTTCAGAACTGGTTGGAGAACATTTGAAGAAGACGCCATTGAATGATGTTTGATCTGAGAAAGGAGCTTGAAGGTAACTAAGTATGGTCTTTTCTAAAAAGAAGTTTGAAGGAATAGAACTGAAAGTGAAAAGAGGAGGAAAGACCAAGTATTTAAAGGTTTAACGGAAACACTTTCAAATCTTTTGGGTAAAAACTAAAGGACACGCGGCAAGCAGTGATTTAATCCAACGGCGGTCGAATAGTCACCAGCTCTACTCCTAGGATGTAGGAGTAATGATCATGAAGTAAGGTCAAGACGTGGGAATGTAACTGCTGAGAAGACGTTTTTGATAGCGACAAGACGTTTTGGAAATAGAGTCATAATTGATTATGACGTCAATTATTGGTCTCGGGACTCTAAGAAAATAAAACGAAATCCCATCATGGCAAGAAATGCCCATTTCTCTCGTTTTTCGAAACAGGCATTTATTGGGGGCAATTTGTTAGCTGGGAATTTCATTTAGAATTTTGATCTTCGAAAGTCTTAAATTCGAAGAATGATGGTTACTGATGACCATCTTTGATGATTTAAATGGCTACTGATGGCCGTGCTTCGAAAATGTGTTTAAGTTGAAACGAAAGAAGAGAGTATTGAAGCTGATACGAAAGACACCTTTGCCAAAACTTAGGCATTCCGCGAAAAATACATAAAGTACTGAAGCTTAGTGTATTTTCGTAACTTTTTCTAATATAACTATATGGCCACACGTCGAAATAGGACTTGAGCGGGAAGGTTTGAATTGCGAAACGGTTTATATAACTACACACAGACAGATGGCGTCCCCAGAGTTCTCGTAGATAACGTGGCATTAGATTATTGTATGACCGTTAGGGTCGAATTTAGTATAAATAGGGGTCTTGATGATAGGATTCCGTGTGTTCATTTTGTACAAATCACTCACATATTGCTCAAGTATCAAGTGTTAAGAGAAAGAGTTCGCTGAGAAATGTACGTATGACACCACCAATTTGAATACATGTGTATTTACTTTACTAAGCATCTTTTCGATTTCTTTGCTTTCTTTGTTTAAACTTTTACTTTCGAAGTCATTTACTTTCCTGCACTTTACTTTCTTGTAATTTATATTCCTGTAACTTACATTCTCGCATGTTACATTTCTTGCAATTTACATTTTCGCAATTTACATATTTTCTTGTTACGATTTATGTATCGAAGATTACACTAACATATATAACCAGCATCATCTCGAATGATCAGTCACTTGAATATATTAAACACCAATTTCTTAAAATCAAAACAAACAGGTATGAACCAAATCACATTAATAAGCCATTCGTTTGACTATGTCCTAGGATCAATCTAGTCGATCCTGCGAGTAACCAAATCATATTTATTATAGTTTGGAAGACTAGCGGTTGTTTACCGGAAATCACCGTAAACACCATCTCAATTTCATTGATAGTAAAGTATGGAGTGTAATACCCCAATTCCACCCGATAAATTATTCGGTAATTATAACGAAAAATCAGAGTTATTCAAAATTTTCATCAACAATTGAGATGTCACATTTTGTCATTTAAATCATATACGGCGTTCACGCCTTCACATAGATACACAACACATACAATTAAAATGGACAACTTATAAAATTTAACTTAATCCTCAAAATCACTTCATTAAACAAAGTTATTTCATCTCGCAGCGGAATTCAGAAAAATTCAATTTTTTCACTTTAATCATAACATCTTCGCAATATAGCTTTAAGCTACAATTCAACAATAAACATCATTAAAATTCAGCAAGTAAAAAATAATTAAAACACGCGTTTATCCCCCCGAGTACTACGTATCAGAGCAACCACTGACTCGACTCACAGCGTCTAAATCTTCATCAAAGCTACCACCTGCACGTTACCAGTATAAAGGTAACGACGAAACAAATAAAGGGGTAAGATATCAAACAATATAAACAGGGCGATGATAAACAGTATATTTATGGTTCAAGTCATAATAGTCATCACTTTGCGGTATATTCGTTACCGTCTAATTTACTTCGCTATTTTAGCCAAAATGACATACATCACTATATCTCACATAAATTCATATAAGTTCACACATCAAATAACATAAACTCATAATCACACAAATGAAATGCGACTCTAACAAATGCACATGCATGTGGTACCCAGGGCTTCAGCCCCCATTGCCAATTTCCAATAAATAGAGGCATCAAAACAGGCATAAGCCTTCGTCATTATTTGTCAATCCAGGCCGTCACAAAAATGCAAATCATGAGACTCAATGAATGCATCATCATAAAACAAATCACAACAACACCGTCACGAGGCATATGCCTATATCACAAATGTTACGAATAATTAGAGGTAACTCATCGTCACATATATCCTGCACATCGCAATAATCACAGAATAACAGCATCGCATCGTCATTGGCCATAGGCCTACACCTTAATATCACTACGTCACAACATTCACAAAAGAAAACACGTCGCATCATAAAACAACGGTTACCAGACTAATCCCGGACATCCCGAATATTATCCCAACCGCTATATATTTTTACGTCTATTATTATTTTTTTGTTTACTAACTAAATTAACATTGGCAAAAATCATGCAGAACTACAAAACCTGTTAATAATATTGTTTCTGTTTCTATCGTTATTTTGAACATACCTACCACATCAATTATATTGCCACCTGCTAGTTATTCTTACACCACCATCAGTTAAATTATTCCAGTCGCACTACTTAATCTCTAGCCAATTATTATGATAACTCTGTAACCTATGCATTTAATTACTAATGAATTGGTTGCAAATAGTACCTAAATCAATATTGTCCTTAAGTTCACTTAATTAAATAAAAGGGGCATGTTAACAATGAAGTCTCCCCGTCCCCATTATGTGGTTTGTTCGTCCCACATAAGGGACACCTCTTAAGAGGATAGGGTGCCTGCCCCTAAGGCATGGGCTGCCCGTCCCTCACTTATTGTGGGTCTTCCCCACTTTCCTCCAAAAAGGGACGCCCGTCCCTCTAGCAAGGGACCCCCTTCTCTATTATTTTCTTCCTCATTCCGAACTTAATTCCTCACTCCGGTATCAGTTTCCACCTAAAAAAACAATTTCCAATTTCAGAAGAATTAACATCACAATATCACAGATTATTTCTCATACGGAATGTATAAATTCTTCATCATTGATTACCAATTCAATTCAATCATCACTGACAACACAAAATCAATAATACTCATATATCAACATAGTATTTCATGCAATTCACAGAGAACATCATCACACATATCACGGAAATTACCGGAACAAAGAGATAATATCAATCCCCTAAACCCCACATACGGTCCATCATATCCCCGTTTATTGAGCAAGAACCCCACCCTTACCTTGTATTCAGAGTCCGCTTTACAATTTCCAGTCAAATCCAAGCTTCCGACTTTGCATAATTCTTCTGGTTTCTTCTTCACACCATATCTCCCGTATCTCTTTTTCCTCTTGACAGTTTTAATCTTCTCACCTCCTCCATAATACTTGACAAGAATATTCCATGTCTCCTTCGTTGATTGAGCATGAGAAATCTGATCAAAATTCTATACATCTACCGCTGACTGGATACAAAACGCAGTCTTGCAATCTTTCATCTTGGCATCCTTGTGATTGACTCTCCGAGCATCAGTTACGTTGTCAGCAATTTCAAGAACGCCATGGATGGCAACTTCAAGGGTTTCATGGAAAGGGAAAAAGAATTTCATTTGCTTGCTGATAAGTGCCAAAATGTTGTTATTTTGAGTATATAATTGTGGCACTTATCGATTCGATTCATTCCGTTTTTTTAATAAAATCCCCACTTTTGTGTATATATTCAAATTATTTAGTTTTCATATGTTTTATATACCGTTTAATAGTTTTTCCTTTGTTTTTATAGGTATTCATGCATATCGAAGCCTCGAGGAATAAAGTGTCGAAGGCACGGCTTCGATTGCGCAATTTTGGACCTGAATAAGGAAGTTTTGTAGCAGAAGGTCCGCTCAGCGGAGTTCAAGCGGAGCCTGGCAGAGATTTGAAGCATTTTTGGGTCCGCTTAGCGGAGGTAGCCCGCTCAGCGGAGCTACGTATACTGTTGTAGATATTTTGGGGAATAAGTGGAGGCCGCTGAGCGGAGGGGGTCCGCTGAGCGGACCTGTGCAGATTTGTGTTTATATTCTCTTCATTTGTACATTTCTAGGTTATGGTTTTGGGAAAGTTTTAGTCCCAACTCCATCATTTTCATTCTTAGATCAAGATTAGCTTAGAAAACAACACCGGGTCATGCACTTGGAAGATCGGAGGTGGATTTCTCATCAAACGGAGCTGACAACCCGCGAGATGTTTGGTTTATCTCTTCTTTGTGTATTTCTTTGTGTTGGGTTTGTTTGTATCGTTACTCGAATCTTATGTATATTTACCGATTATAATGTTATGTTTAACTTGCTTTACAAATCTGTGTTGATGTTGTTCTGGATTTTTGCTCTATGCTGGGGATTTGGGGTGCTTTAGAGATAAACTTCTTGAATCCTTATCTAGGATGATTATCTGTTGGCTCTGAACTCTAGAGATAGATTTAGAGCTAGCATTCACTGTTTGTATCTGTTCTTAATGCTTTCGTGTTTGAGCGTCGCGCGAGAGATCGCCGACGCGAGAATACGGATGTTCTCGCGACTTCGCGTTAGAGATAACCTTAGTTGTGAGATGATCTCGTTTGTGCTCCAGAGATGGACGCTTATGTGTGAGATACGTGATGACATAGATGAGTATCGTAGGTTGAGTATAACGGGTTGGTAAGTGTATGTTTGTGAAGAGTGAATATATTTACATTCCTGATAAGTTATTTCTCTTCTAAGAATGTGTTTATTCTTTTCCTGTCTATATCTTTATTTACTTTTTGCCCATTCAATCCCGAGCTCGAAACCATAGAAACTGTTGAATGGCATCTCTCTATCTCTGAGGACGATAAATCCCGGATCAATATTTCCAAATCTTTTTTCGTTGCTTGCCCTATACAGCATTCAACAAAATGGCGCCGTTGCCGGGGATGGTTGTGGATTGCATCGCAATAGTTTCCGTGGTTTTGAACTTTGTATATAACGTATATATTGTATAGTTTCATGTGTATATATTTACTTGTATATGTTTACTTGTTTATATTCACCAATTTTCTCTTTTTCTATGATAATAATTGTATTTGTTCCATACTTGTAAATATGTGTTTATTTGTGTATATAGTTGTATACTTTCGTTTTTATGTTCGTATAGTTGTTGTATATATTTGTACCCGTAACGTTTGTTGAGTGGTTGGTTAGGACACTTTCTTTAGGCTTGTGCGGTGAGACGTCACCATGGCATGACGGGAGGAAGCTACTTTCCAAACACCGAAATAATAAAGGCGTCGAGCTAACGACGTAAAACAAGCGCTTGTTGGGAGGCACCCCAACGGTTGTAAATATTGTTTATATTTAGGATTAAGAAGTATTTAGGTGAAGTGGAGGAAAATTGGAACAGCTGTTTCTGTTCTGGTTTTTCTGGTTTTTCTGTCATCCGCTAAGCGAGCCTAGCTCCGCTAAGCGATGACAGTAAAATTTTGTTTTCTTGCTTTGTACCAGTGGGGTTCCTATTCCACTTGGTTCACTCCTTTTTCCCACTCTCACCAAGGCTAATTAGTAATATATATTAGTTTTGTTTTTCTAATTCTTTTATTGATTGTTTGTGCTTGAATTTTGTTCGGTGATTCGAAGATTTTTGAGGTGATTTTCCAAAGCTTGAGTGTTTCAACTTGCGGATGTATGGTAGGATATTGTTTTTGAAGTTGTATCATTCAAGGTACTCATTTATCGCTTTCTATATCATAACATGTTTAAGAAACTTTTCATTTGTACAATTACCATACCATTCATTCTTTTGCATTACTTGCTTGTTGATTGAATCATTTTAGTTCCCAAACCATAAATGTGAGGAAGCTTTCCATTGTTCATATATGCTGGAGGCCACAATCTTTGTTTTAACTGGATTTTATTATGCTTAATCTTTTGTTTATGTTGATTTTATGAAAGCATGAAAAGGATCAAGGCATTTTGTTTCATTTTGAGCACAACTACCAAAACCAAATAGTCAATTCACCTTGTGAGTGTGTGATCATTTGTTAACCCTTTTGAGCCTTTTTTATCAATGTCCATGTTGTTTTTCCTAAATGCTTATCTTTGAGTGTTTAGTTCTCATTTTTGCATGGATGATTGATTCTTTGTTTTCTTGAACCCTCAACCATGATTTTTGGTATGAATTCTTACCTTGCCTTAGAAAGTAGGGAGTATTCACATGATGATGTGGTTGAATTCAAGTTGGGGAGAAAAATGATTGTGCACTTATTTGGTTGTTGCTATGAGGTTGAAAAGAAAGAAAAGAAAAGTGAAAAGAAAGAAAAGAAAAGAAAAAAAATGAAAAAGTTTTGAAAAAAGAAGAAGAAAAGAGAAATGAATAAATGTGCTAATAAGTATTGTGATTGGTTTGAGAAACTTGTGGTTAAGGAAGAAGTTTAATCGAGATTTTGTTGCTTAGAACTTTGTGGATTGATCACTCCCTTAGGTTTAGGCAAGTTTTTGTTTCGATTAGCCTTAGGACTTATCCCTTGTTTGTTAACCAAGCCACATTACAACCTTGAAAAGTCCTTGTGATTCTTGCTTTTGTATCTTCAATGTGATTTTTGGATGAATGCATAATTTAATCTTTTGTTTGCAAGATTGTTGGATGAGTGTTAAAAGTCCTTCACCTTTGTGTGTTCTGTTGGATAAATAAATCCAGCGTCACCCTTAGGGATTCGAATGGGCTTAACATCCCAACCCATGGCGCCTAGAGAGAGCTTACAAACCTCGCTTTAGGTGCAGCCCCTGAGGGCTCATACTATAAGGAAATAAAGTTGCGCCCTCACTAACAGCAATTGCTTTTAGCGCAGTGGTAAGCGCTTGATCCTACAAGTGGTATCAGAGCATGGTCATGGGTTCGAATCCCCCCGGCTGACACTGGGGGGGAGATTGTTGGATAAATAAATCCAGCGTCACCCTTAGGGATTCGAATGGGCTTAACATCCCAACCCATGGCGCCTAGAGAGAGCTTACAAACCTCGCTTTAGGTGCAGCCCCTGAGGGCTCATACTATAAGGAAATAAAGTTGCGCCCTCACTAACAGCAATTGCTTTTAGCGCAGTGGTAAGCGCTTGATCCTACATGTTCTTCATCCATTGATGAAATTTTTCTAGGTGTGATTCATGAGATAGCATGTATTGTGTTAGAATGTTTTGTATGCTTTTTGTACTTAGGATTCATTTCGTTTACATGTTGTCGTTGTAGTATAGTGGTAAGTATTTACTTTGTTTATACGTTTTTGTGTTGAGCCATACATTTGTTTTTGGTTTTCAAAATTTGTTGATTCACAATTCTTTGGTTTATTACTTTTGATTCTTTGATTTATTTGACATTGTTTGAGGACAAACAAAGTTTCAAGTTGGGGAGAGTTTGATAAGTGCCAAAATGTTGTTATTTTGAGTATATAATTGTGGCACTTATCGATTCGATTCATTCCGTTTTTGTAATAAAATCCCCACTTTTGTGTACATATTCACATTATTTAGTTTTCATATGTTTTATATACCGTTTAATAGTTTTTCCTTTGTTTTTATAGGTATTCATGCATATCGGAGCCTCGAGGAATAAAGTGTCGAAGGCACGACTTCGATTGCGCAATTTTGGACCTGAATAAGGAAGTTTTGTAGCAGAAGGTCCGCTCAGCGGAGTTCAAGCGGAGCCTGGCAGAGATTTGAAGCATTTTTGGGTCCGCTTAGCGGAGGTAGCCCGCTCAGCGGAGCTACGTATACTGTAGTAGATATTTTGGGGAATAAGTGGAGGCCGCTGAGCGGAGGGGGTCCGCTGAGCGGACCTGTGCAGATTTGTGTTTATATTCTCTTCATTTGTACATTTCTAGGTTATGGTTTTGGGAAAGTTTTAGTCCCAACTCCATCATTTTCATTCTTAGATCAAGATTAGCTTAGAAAACAACACCGGGTCATGCACTTGGAAGATCGGAGGTGGATTTCTCATCAAACGGAGCTGATAACCCGCGAGATGTTTGGTTTATCTCTTCTCTTCTTTGTGTATTTCTTTGTGTTGGGTTTGTTTGTATAGTTACTCGAATCTTATGTATATTTACCGATTATAATGTTATGTTTAACTTGCTTTACAAATCTGTGTTGATGTTGTTCTGGATTTTTGCTCTATGCTGGGGATTTGGGGTGCTTTAGAGATAAACTTCTTGAATCCTTATCTAGGATGATTATCTGTTGGCTCTGAACTCTAAAGATAGATTTAGAGCTAGCATTCACCGTTTGTATCTGTTCTTAATGCTTTTGTGTTTGAGCGGCGCGCGAGAGATCGCCGACGCGAGAATACGGATGTTCTCGCGACTTCGCGTTAGAGATAACCTTAGTTGTGAGATGATCTCGTTTGTGCTCCAGAGATGGACGCTTATGTGAGAGATACGTGATGACATAGATGAGTATCGTAGGTTGAGTATAACGGGTTGGTAAGTGTATGTTTGTGAAGAGTGAATATATTTACATTCCTGATAAGTTATTTCTCTTCTAAGAATGTGTTTATTCTTTTTCCTGTCTATATCTTTGTTTACTTTTTGCCCATTCAATCCCGAGCTCGAAACCATAGAAACTGTTGAATGGCATCTCTCTATCTCTGAGGACGATAAATCCCGGATCAATATTTCCAAATCTTTTTTCGTTGCTTGCCCTATACAGCATTCAACAAAATGGCGCCGTTGCCGGGGATGGTTGTGGATTGCATCGCAATAGTTTCCGTGGTTTTGAACTTTGTATATAACGTATATATTGTATAGTTTCATGTGTATATATTTACTTGTATATGTTTACTTGTTTATATTCACCAATTTTCTCTTTTTCTATGATAATAATTGTATTTGTTCCATACTTGTAAATATGTGTTTATTTGTGTATATAGTTGTATACTTTCGTTTTTATGTTCGTATAGTTGTTGTATATATTTGTACCCGTAACGTTTGTTGAGTGGTTGGTTAGGACACTTTCTTTAGGCTTGTGCGGTGAGACGTCACCATGGCATGACGGGAGGAAGCTACTTTCCAAACACCGAAATAATAAAGGCGTCGAGCTAACGACGTAAAACAAGCGCTTGTTGGGAGGCACCCCAACGGTTGTAAATATTGTTTATATTTAGGATTAAGAAGTATTTAGGTGAAGTGGAGGAAAATTGGAACAGCTGTTTCTGTTCTGGTTTTTCTGGTTTTTCTGTCATCCGCTAAGCGAGCCTAGCTCCGCTAAGCGATGACAGTAAAATTTTGTTTTCTTGCTTTGTACCAGTGGGGTTCCTATTCCACTTGGTTCACTCCTTTTTCCCACTCTCACCAAGGCTAATTAGTAATATATATTAGTTTTGTTTTTCTAATTCTTTTATTGATTGTTTGTGCTTGAATTTTGTTCGGTGATTCGAAGATTTTTGAGGTGATTTTCCAAAGCTTGAGTGTTTCAACTTGCGGATGTATGGTAGGATATTGTTTTTGAAGTTGTATCATTCAAGGTACTCATTTATCGCTTTCTATATCATAACATGTTTAAGAAACTTTTCATTTGTACAATTACCATACCATTCATTCTTTTGCATTACTTGCTTGTTGATTGAATCACTTTAGTTCCCAAACCATAAATGTGAGGAAGCTTTCCATTGTTCATATATGCTGGAGGCCACAATCTTTGTTTTAACTGGATTTTATTATGCTTAATCTTTTGTTTATGTTGATTTTATGAAAGCATGAAAAGGATCAAGGCATTTTGTTTCATTTTGAGCACAACTACCAAAACCAAATAGTCAATTCACCTTGTGAGTGTGTGATCATTTGTTAACCCTTTTGAGCCTTTTTATCAATGTCCATGTTGTTTTTGCTAAATGCTTATCTTTGAGTGTTTAGTTCTCATTTTTGCATGGATGATTGATTCTTTGTTTTCTTGAACCCTCAACCATGATTTTTGGTATGAATTCTTACCTTGCCTTAGAAAGTAGGGAGTATTCACATGATGATGTGGTTGAATTCAAGTTGGGGAGAAAAATGATTGTGCACTTATTTGGTTGTTGCTATGAGGTTGAAAAGAAAGAAAAGAAAAGTGAAAAGAAAGAAAAGAAAAGAAAAAAAATGAAAAAGTTTTGAAAAAAGAAGAAGAAAAGAGAAATGAATAAATGTGCTAATAAGTATTGTGATTGGTTTGAGAAACTTGTGGTTAAGGAAGAAGTTTAATCGAGATTTTGTTGCTTAGAACTTTGTGGATTGATCACTCCCTTAGGTTTAGGCAAGTTTTTGTTTCGATTAGCCTTAGGACTTATCCCTTGTTTGTTAACCAAGCCACATTACAACCTTGAAAAGTCCTTGTGATTCTTGCTTTTGTATCTTCAATGTGATTTTTGGATGAATGCATAATTTAATCTTTTGTTTGCAAGATTGTTGGATGAGTGTTAAAAGTCCTTCACCTTTGTGTGTTCTTCATCCATTGATGAAATTTTGCTAGGTGTGATTCATGAGATAGCATGTATTGTGTTAGAATGTTTTGTATGCTTTTTGTACTTAGGATTCGTTTCGTTTACATGTTGTCGTTGTAGTATAGTGGTAAGTATTTACTTTGTTTATACGTTTTTGTGTTGAGCCATACATTTGTTTTTGGTTTTCAAAACTTGTTGATTCACAATTCTTTGGTTTATTACTTTTGATTCTTTGATTTATTTGACATTGTTTGAGGACAAACAAAGTTTCAAGTTGGGGAGAGTTTGATAAGTGCCAAAATGTTGTTATTTTGAGTATATAATTGTGGCACTTATCGATTCGATTCATTCCGTTTTTGTAATAAAATCCCCACTTTTGTGTATATATTCACATTATTTAGTTTTCATATGTTTTATATACCGTTTAATAGTTTTTCCTTTGTTTTTATAGGTATTCATGCATATCGGAGCCTCGAGGAATAAAGTGTCGAAGGCACGACTTCGATTGCGCAATTTTGGACCTGAATAAGGAAGTTTTGTAGCAGAAGGTCCGCTCAGCGGAGTTCAAGCGGAGCCTGGCAGAGATTTGAAGCATTTTTGGGTCCGCTTAGCGGAGGTAGCCCGCTCAGCGGAGCTACGTATACTGTTGTAGATATTTTGGGGAATAAGTGGAGGCCGCTGAGCGGAGGGGGTCCGCTGAGCGGACCTGTGCAGATTTGTGTTTATATTCTCTTCATTTGTACATTTCTAGGTTATGGTTTTGGGAAAGTTTTAGTCCCAACTCCATCATTTTCATTCTTAGATCAAGATTAGCTTAGAAAACAACACCGGGTCATGCACTTGGAAGATCGGAGGTGGATTTCTCATCAAACGGAGCTGATAACCCGCGAGATGTTTGGTTTATCTCTTCTCTTCTTTGTGTATTTCTTTGTGTTGGGTTTGTTTGTATAGTTACTCGAATCTTATGTATATTTACCGATTATAATGTTATGTTTAACTTGCTTTACAAATCTGTGTTGATGTTGTTCTGGATTTTTGCTCTATGCTGGGGATTTGGGGTGCTTTAGAGATAAACTTCTTGAATCCTTATCTAGGATGATTATCTGTTGGCTCTGAACTCTAGAGATAGATTTAGAGCTAGCATTCACCGTTTGTATCTGTTCTTAATGCTTTCGTGTTTGAGCGGCGCGCGAGAGATCGCCGACGCGAGAATACGGATGTTCTCGCGACTTCGCGTTAGAGATAACCTTAGTTGTGAGATGATCTCGTTTGTGCTCCAGAGATGGACGCTTATGTGAGAGATACGTGATGACATAGATGAGTATCGTAGGTTGAGTATAACGGGTTGGTAAGTGTATGTTCGTGAAGAGTGAATATATTTACATTCCTGATAAGTTATTTCTCTTCTAAGAATGTGTTTATTCTTTTCCTGTCTATATCTTTGTTTACTTTTTGCCCATTCAATCCCGAGCTCGAAACCATAGAAACTGTTGAATGGCATCTCTCTATCTCTGAGGACGATAAATCCCGGATCAATATTTCCAAATCTTTTTTCGTTGCTTGCCCTATACAGCATTCAACAAAATGGCGCCGTTGCCGGGGATGGTTGTGGATTGCATCGCAATAGTTTCCGTGGTTTTGAACTTTGTATATAACGTATATATTGTATAGTTTCATGTGTATATATTTACTTGTATATGTTTACTTGTTTATATTCACCAATTTTCTCTTTTTCTATGATAATAATTGTATTTGTTCCATACTTGTAAATATGTGTTTATTTGTGTATATAGTTGTATACTTTCGTTTTTATGTTCGTATAGTTGTTGTATATATTTGTACCCGTAACGTTTGTTGAGTGGTTGGTTAGGACACTTTCTTTAGGCTTGTGCGGTGAGACGTCACCATGGCATGACGGGAGGAAGCTACTTTCCAAACACCGAAATAATAAAGGCGTCGAGCTAACGACGTAAAACAAGCGCTTGTTGGGAGGCACCCCAACGGTTGTAAATATTGTTTATATTTAGGATTAAGAAGTATTTAGGTGAAGTGGAGGAAAATTGGAACAGCTGTTTCTGTTCTGGTTTTTCTGGTTTTTCTGTCATCCGCTAAGCGAGCCTAGCTCCGCTAAGCGATGACAGTAAAATTTTGTTTTCTTGCTTTGTACCAGTGGGGTTCCTATTCCACTTGGTTCACTCCTTTTTCCCACTCTCACCAAGGCTAATTAGTAATATATATTAGTTTTGTTTTTCTAATTCTTTTATTGATTGTTTGTGCTTGAAATTTGTTCGGTGATTCGAAGATTTTTGAGGTGATTTTCCAAAGCTTGAGTGTTTCAACTTGCGGATGTATGGTAGGATATTGTTTTTGAAGTTGTATCATTCAAGGTACTCATTTATCGCTTTCTATATCATAACATGTTTAAGAAACTTTTCATTTGTACAATTACCATACCATTCATTCTTTTGCATTACTTGCTTGTTGATTGAATCATTTTAGTTCCCAAACCATAAATGTGAGGAAGCTTTCCATTGTTCATATATGCTGGAGGCCACAATCTTTGTTTTAACTGGATTTTATTATGCTTAATCTTTTGTTTATGTTGATTTTATGAAAGCATGAAAAGAATCAAGGCATTTTGTTTCATTTTGAGCACAACTACCAAAACCAAATAGTCAATTCACCTTGTGAGTGTGTGATCATTTGTTAACCCTTTTGAGCCTTTTTATCAATGTCCATGTTGTTTTTGCTAAATGCTTATCTTTGAGTGTTTAGTTCTCATTTTTGCATGGATGATTGATTCTTTGTTTTCTTGAACCCTCAACCATGATTTTTGGTATGAATTCTTACCTTGCCTTAGAAAGTAGGGAGTATTCACATGATGATGTGGTTGAATTCAAGTTGGGGAGAAAAATGATTGTGCACTTATTTGGTTGTTGCTATGAGGTTGAAAAGAAAGAAAAGAAAAGTGAAAAGAAAGAAAAGAAAAGAAAAAAAAAATGAAAAAGTTTTGAAAAAAGAAGAAGAAAAGAGAAATGAATAAATGTGCTAATAAGTATTGTGATTGGTTTGAGAAACTTGTGGTTAAGGAAGAAGTTTAATCGAGATTTTGTTGCTTAGAACTTTGTGGATTGATCACTCCCTTAGGTTTAGGAAAGTTTTTGTTTCGATTAGCCTTAGGACTTATCCCTTGTTTGTTAACCAAGCCACATTACAACCTTGAAAAGTCCTTGTGATTCTTGCTTTTGTATCTTCAATGTGATTTTTGGATGAATGCATAATTTAATCTTTTGTTTGCAAGATTGTTGGATGAGTGTTAAAAGTCCTTCACCTTTGTGTGTTCTTCATCCATTGATGAAATTTTGCTAGGTGTGATTCATGAGATAGCATGTATTGTGTTAGAATGTTTTGTATGCTTTTTGTACTTAGGATTCGTTTCGTTTACATGTTGTCGTTGTAGTATAGTGGTAAGTATTTACTTTGTTTATACGTTTTTGTGTTGAGCCATACATTTGTTTTTGGTTTTCAAAACTTGTTGATTCACAATTCTTTGGTTTATTACTTTTGATTCTTTGATTTATTTGACATTGTTTGAGGACAAACAAAGTTTCAAGTTGGGGAGAGTTTGATAAGTGCCAAAATGTTGTTATTTTGAGTATATAATTGTGGCACTTATCGATTCGATTCATTCCGTTTTTGTAATAAAATCCCCACTTTTGTGTATATATTCACATTATTTAGTTTTCATATGTTTTATATACCGTTTAATAGTTTTTCCTTTGTTTTTATAGGTATTCATGCATATCGGAGCCTCGAGGAATAAAGTGTCGAAGGCACGACTTCGATTGCGCAATTTTGGACCTGAATAAGGAAGTTTTGTAGCAGAAGGTCCGCTCAGCGGAGTTCAAGCGAAGCCTGGCAGAGATTTGAAGCATTTTTGGGTCCGCTTAGCAGAGGTAGCCCGCTCAGCGGAGCTACGTATACTGTTGTAGATATTTTGGGGAATAAGTGGAGGCCGCTGAGCGGAGGGGGTCCGCTGAGCGGACCTGTGCAGATTTGTGTTTATATTCTCTTCATTTGTACATTTCTAGGTTATGGTTTTGGGAAAGTTTTAGTCCCAACTCCATCATTTTCATTCTTAGATCAAGATTAGCTTAGAAAACAACACCGGGTCATGCACTTGGAAGATCGGAGGTGGATTTCTCATCAAACGGAGCTGATAACCCGCGAGATGTTTGGTTTATCTCTTCTCTTCTTTGTGTATTTCTTTGTGTTGGGTTTGTTTGTATAGTTACTCGAATCTTATGTATATTTACCGATTATAATGTTATGTTTAACTTGCTTTACAAATCTGTGTTGATGTTGTTCTGGATTTTTGCTCTATGCTGGGGATTTGGGGTGCTTTAGAGATAAACTTCTTGAATCCTTATCTAGGATGATTATCTGTTGGCTCTGAACTCTAGAGATAGATTTAGAGCTAGCATTCACCGTTTGTATCTGTTCTTAATGCTTTCGTGTTTGAGCGGCGCGCGAGAGATCGCCGACGCGAGAATACGGATGTTCTCGCGACTTCGCGTTAGAGATAACCTTAGTTGTGAGATGATCTCGTTTGTGCTCCAGAGATGGACGCTTATGTGAGAGATACGTGATGACATAGATGAGTATCGTAGGTTGAGTATAACGGGTTGGTAAGTGTATGTTCGTGAAGAGTGAATATATTTACATTCCTGATAAGTTATTTCTCTTCTAAGAATGTGTTTATTCTTTTCCTGTCTATATCTTTGTTTACTTTTTGCCCATTCAATCCCGAGCTCGAAACCATAGAAACTGTTGAATGGCATCTCTCTATCTCTGAGGACGATAAATCCCGGATCAATATTTCCAAATCTTTTTTCGTTGCTTGCCCTATACAGCATTCAACAAAATGGCGCCGTTGCCGGGGATGGTTGTGGATTGCATCGCAATAGTTTCCGTGGTTTTGAACTTTGTATATAACGTATATATTGTATAGTTTCATGTGTATATATTTACTTGTATATGTTTACTTGTTTATATTCACCAATTTTCTCTTTTTCTATGATAATAATTGTATTTGTTCCATACTTGTAAATATGTGTTTATTTGTGTATATAGTTGTATACTTTCGTTTTTATGTTCGTATAGTTGTTGTATATATTTGTACCCGTAACGTTTGTTGAGTGGTTGGTTAGGACACTTTCTTTAGGCTTGTGCGGTGAGACGTCACCATGGCATGACGGGAGGAAGCTACTTTCCAAACACCGAAATAATAAAGGCGTCGAGCTAACGACGTAAAACAAGCGCTTGTTGGGAGGCACCCCAACGGTTGTAAATATTGTTTATATTTAGGATTAAGAAGTATTTAGGTGAAGTGGAGGAAAATTGGAACAGCTGTTTCTGTTCTGGTTTTTCTGGTTTTTCTGTCATCCGCTAAGCGAGCCTAGCTCCGCTAAGCGATGACAGTAAAATTTTGTTTTCTTGCTTTGTACCAGTGGGGTTCCTATTCCACTTGGTTCACTCCTTTTTCCCACTCTCACCAAGGCTAATTAGTAATATATATTAGTTTTGTTTTTCTAATTCTTTTATTGATTGTTTGTGCTTGAAATTTGTTCGGTGATTCGAAGATTTTTGAGGTGATTTTCCAAAGCTTGAGTGTTTCAACTTGCGGATGTATGGTAGGATATTGTTTTTGAAGTTGTATCATTCAAGGTACTCATTTATCGCTTTCTATATCATAACATGTTTAAGAAACTTTTCATTTGTACAATTACCATACCATTCATTCTTTTGCATTACTTGCTTGTTGATTGAATCATTTTAGTTCCCAAACCATAAATGTGAGGAAGCTTTCCATTGTTCATATATGCTGGAGGCCACAATCTTTGTTTTAACTGGATTTTATTATGCTTAATCTTTTGTTTATGTTGATTTTATGAAAGCATGAAAAGAATCAAGGCATTTTGTTTCATTTTGAGCACAACTACCAAAACCAAATAGTCAATTCACCTTGTGAGTGTGTGATCATTTGTTAACCCTTTTGAGCCTTTTTATCAATGTCCATGTTGTTTTTGCTAAATGCTTATCTTTGAGTGTTTAGTTCTCATTTTTGCATGGATGATTGATTCTTTGTTTTCTTGAACCCTCAACCATGATTTTTGGTATGAATTCTTACCTTGCCTTAGAAAGTAGGGAGTATTCACATGATGATGTGGTTGAATTCAAGTTGGGGAGAAAAATGATTGTGCACTTATTTGGTTGTTGCTATGAGGTTGAAAAGAAAGAAAAGAAAAGTGAAAAGAAAGAAAAGAAAAGAAAAAAAAAATGAAAAAGTTTTGAAAAAAGAAGAAGAAAAGAGAAATGAATAAATGTGCTAATAAGTATTGTGATTGGTTTGAGAAACTTGTGGTTAAGGAAGAAGTTTAATCGAGATTTTGTTGCTTAGAACTTTGTGGATTGATCACTCCCTTAGGTTTAGGAAAGTTTTTGTTTCGATTAGCCTTAGGACTTATCCCTTGTTTGTTAACCAAGCCACATTACAACCTTGAAAAGTCCTTGTGATTCTTGCTTTTGTATCTTCAATGTGATTTTTGGATGAATGCATAATTTAATCTTTTGTTTGCAAGATTGTTGGATGAGTGTTAAAAGTCCTTCACCTTTGTGTGTTCTTCATCCATTGATGAAATTTTGCTAGGTGTGATTCATGAGATAGCATGTATTGTGTTAGAATGTTTTGTATGCTTTTTGTACTTAGGATTCGTTTCGTTTACATGTTGTCGTTGTAGTATAGTGGTAAGTATTTACTTTGTTTATACGTTTTTGTGTTGAGCCATACATTTGTTTTTGGTTTTCAAAACTTGTTGATTCACAATTCTTTGGTTTATTACTTTTGATTCTTTGATTTATTTGACATTGTTTGAGGACAAACAAAGTTTCAAGTTGGGGAGAGTTTGATAAGTGCCAAAATGTTGTTATTTTGAGTATATAATTGTGGCACTTATCGATTCGATTCATTCCGTTTTTGTAATAAAATCCCCACTTTTGTGTATATATTCACATTATTTAGTTTTCATATGTTTTATATACCGTTTAATAGTTTTTCCTTTGTTTTTATAGGTATTCATGCATATCGGAGCCTCGAGGAATAAAGTGTCGAAGGCACGACTTCGATTGCGCAATTTTGGACCTGAATAAGGAAGTTTTGTAGCAGAAGGTCCGCTCAGCGGAGTTCAAGCGAAGCCTGGCAGAGATTTGAAGCATTTTTGGGTCCGCTTAGCAGAGGTAGCCCGCTCAGCGGAGCTACGTATACTGTTGTAGATATTTTGGGGAATAAGTGGAGGCCGCTGAGCGGAGGGGGTCCGCTGAGCGGACCTGTGCAGATTTGTGTTTATATTCTCTTCATTTGTACATTTCTAGGTTATGGTTTTGGGAAAGTTTTAGTCCCAACTCCATCATTTTCATTCTTAGATCAAGATTAGCTTAGAAAACAACACCGGGTCATGCACTTGGAAGATCGGAGGTGGATTTCTCATCAAACGGAGCTGATAACCCGCGAGATGTTTGGTTTATCTCTTCTCTTCTTTGTGTATTTCTTTGTGTTGGGTTTGTTTGTATAGTTACTCGAATCTTATGTATATTTACCGATTATAATGTTATGTTTAACTTGCTTTACAAATCTGTGTTGATGTTGTTCTGGATTTTTGCTCTATGCTGGGGATTTGGGGTGCTTTAGAGATAAACTTCTTGAATCCTTATCTAGGATGATTATCTGTTGGCTCTGAACTCTAGAGATAGATTTAGAGCTAGCATTCACCGTTTGTATCTGTTCTTAATGCTTTCGTGTTTGAGCGGCGCGCGAGAGATCGCCGACGCGAGAATACGGATGTTCTCGCGACTTCGCGTTAGAGATAACCTTAGTTGTGAGATGATCTCGTTTGTGCTCCAGAGATGGACGCTTATGTGAGAGATACGTGATGACATAGATGAGTATCGTAGGTTGAGTATAACGGGTTGGTAAGTGTATGTTCGTGAAGAGTGAATATATTTACATTCCTGATAAGTTATTTCTCTTCTAAGAATGTGTTTATTCTTTTCCTGTCTATATCTTTGTTTACTTTTTGCCCATTCAATCCCGAGCTCGAAACCATAGAAACTGTTGAATGGCATCTCTCTATCTCTGAGGACGATAAATCCCGGATCAATATTTCCAAATCTTTTTTCGTTGCTTGCCCTATACAGCATTCAACAAAATGGCGCCGTTGCCGGGGATGGTTGTGGATTGCATCGCAATAGTTTCCGTGGTTTTGAACTTTGTATATAACGTATATATTGTATAGTTTCATGTCTATATATTTACTTGTATATGTTTACTTGTTTATATTCACCAATTTTCTCTTTTTCTATGATAATAATTGTATTTGTTCTATACTTGTAAATATGTGTTTATTTGTGTATATAGTTGTATACTTTCGTTTTTATGTTCGTATAGTTGTTGTATATATTTGTACCCGTAACGTTTGTTGAGTGGTTGGTTAGGACACTTTCTTTAGGCTTGTGCGGTGAGACGTCACCATGGCATGACGGGAGGAAGCTACTTTCCAAACACCGAAATAATAAAGGCGTCGAGCTAACGACGTAAAACAAGCGCTTGTTGGGAGGCACCCCAACGGTTGTAAATATTGTTTATATTTAGGATTAAGAAGTATTTAGGTGAAGTGGAGGAAAATTGGAACAGCTGTTTCTGTTCTGGTTTTTCTGGTTTTTCTGTCATCCGCTAAGCGAGCCTAGCTCCGCTAAGCGATGACAGTAAAATTTTGTTTTCTTGCTTTGTACCAGTGGGGTTCCTATTCCACTTGGTTCACTCCTTTTTCCCACTCTCACCAAGGCTAATTAGTAATATATATTAGTTTTGTTTTTCTAATTCTTTTATTGATTGTTTGTGCTTGAAATTTGTTCGGTGATTCGAAGATTTTTGAGGTGATTTTCCAAAGCTTGAGTGTTTCAACTTGCGGATGTATGGTAGGATATTGTTTTTGAAGTTGTATCATTCAAGGTACTCATTTATCGCTTTCTATATCATAACATGTTTAAGAAACTTTTCATTTGTACAATTACCATACCATTCATTCTTTTGCATTACTTGCTTGTTGATTGAATCATTTTAGTTCCCAAACCATAAATGTGAGGAAGCTTTCCATTGTTCATATATGCTGGAGGCCACAATCTTTGTTTTAACTGGATTTTATTATGCTTAATCTTTTGTTTATGTTGATTTTATGAAAGCATGAAAAGAATCAAGGCATTTTGTTTCATTTTGAGCACAACTACCAAAACCAAATAGTCAATTCACCTTGTGAGTGTGTGATCATTTGTTAACCCTTTTGAGCCTTTTTATCAATGTCCATGTTGTTTTTGCTAAATGCTTATCTTTGAGTGTTTAGTTCTCATTTTTGCATGGATGATTGATTCTTTGTTTTCTTGAACCCTCAACCATGATTTTTGGTATGAATTCTTACCTTGCCTTAGAAAGTAGGGAGTATTCACATGATGATGTGGTTGAATTCAAGTTGGGGAGAAAAATGATTGTGCACTTATTTGGTTGTTGCTATGAGGTTGAAAAGAAAGAAAAGAAAAGTGAAAAGAAAGAAAAGAAAAGAAAAAAAAAATGAAAAAGTTTTGAAAAAAGAAGAAGAAAAGAGAAATGAATAAATGTGCTAATAAGTATTGTGATTGGTTTGAGAAACTTGTGGTTAAGGAAGAAGTTTAATCGAGATTTTGTTGCTTAGAACTTTGTGGATTGATCACTCCCTTAGGTTTAGGAAAGTTTTTGTTTCGATTAGCCTTAGGACTTATCCCTTGTTTGTTAACCAAGCCACATTACAACCTTGAAAAGTCCTTGTGATTCTTGCTTTTGTATCTTCAATGTGATTTTTGGATGAATGCATAATTTAATCTTTTGTTTGCAAGATTGTTGGATGAGTGTTAAAAGTCCTTCACCTTTGTGTGTTCTTCATCCATTGATGAAATTTTGCTAGGTGTGATTCATGAGATAGCATGTATTGTGTTAGAATGTTTTGTATGCTTTTTGTACTTAGGATTCGTTTCGTTTACATGTTGTCGTTGTAGTATAGTGGTAAGTATTTACTTTGTTTATACGTTTTTGTGTTGAGCCATACATTTGTTTTTGGTTTTCAAAACTTGTTGATTCACAATTCTTTGGTTTATTACTTTTGATTCTTTGATTTATTTGACATTGTTTGAGGACAAACAAAGTTTCAAGTTGGGGAGAGTTTGATAAGTGCCAAAATGTTGTTATTTTGAGTATATAATTGTGGCACTTATCGATTCGATTCATTCCGTTTTTGTAATAAAATCCCCACTTTTGTGTATATATTCACATTATTTAGTTTTCATATGTTTTATATACCGTTTAATAGTTTTTCCTTTGTTTTTATAGGTATTCATGCATATCGGAGCCTCGAGGAATAAAGTGTCGAAGGCACGACTTCGATTGCGCAATTTTGGACCTGAATAAGGAAGTTTTGTAGCAGAAGGTCCGCTCAGCGGAGTTCAAGCGAAGCCTGGCAGAGATTTGAAGCATTTTTGGGTCCGCTTAGCAGAGGTAGCCCGCTCAGCGGAGCTACGTATACTGTTGTAGATATTTTGGGGAATAAGTGGAGGCCGCTGAGCGGAGGGGGTCCGCTGAGCGGACCTGTGCAGATTTGTGTTTATATTCTCTTCATTTGTACATTTCTAGGTTATGGTTTTGGGAAAGTTTTAGTCCCAACTCCATCATTTTCATTCTTAGATCAAGATTAGCTTAGAAAACAACACCGGGTCATGCACTTGGAAGATCGGAGGTGGATTTCTCATCAAACGGAGCTGATAACCCGCGAGATGTTTGGTTTATCTCTTCTCTTCTTTGTGTATTTCTTTGTGTTGGGTTTGTTTGTATAGTTACTCGAATCTTATGTATATTTACCGATTATAATGTTATGTTTAACTTGCTTTACAAATCTGTGCTGGGGATTTGGGGTGCTTTAGAGATAAACTTCTTGAATCCTTATCTAGGATGATTATCTGTTGGCTCTGAACTCTAGAGATAGATTTAGAGCTAGCATTCACCGTTTGTATCTGTTCTTAATGCTTTCGTGTTTGAGCGGCGCGCGAGAGATCGCCGACGCGAGAATACGGATGTTCTCGCGACTTCGCGTTAGAGATAACCTTAGTTGTGAGATGATCTCGTTTGTGCTCCAGAGATGGACGCTTATGTGAGAGATACGTGATGACATAGATGAGTATCGTAGGTTGAGTATAACGGGTTGGTAAGTGTATGTTCGTGAAGAGTGAATATATTTACATTCCTGATAAGTTATTTCTCTTCTAAGAATGTGTTTATTCTTTTCCTGTCTATATCTTTGTTTACTTTTTGCCCATTCAATCCCGAGCTCGAAACCATAGAAACTGTTGAATGGCATCTCTCTATCTCTGAGGACGATAAATCCCGGATCAATATTTCTAAATCTTTTTTCGTTGCTTGCCCTATACAGCATTCAACAAAATGGCGCCGTTGCCGGGGATGGTTGTGGATTGCATCGCAATAGTTTCCGTGGTTTTGAACTTTGTATATAACGTATATATTGTATAGTTTCATGTCTATATATTTACTTGTATATGTTTACTTGTTTATATTCACCAATTTTCTCTTTTTCTATGATAATAATTGTATTTGTTCTATACTTGTAAATATGTGTTTATTTGTGTATATAGTTGTATACTTTCGTTTTTATGTTCGTATAGTTGTTGTATATATTTGTACCCGTAACGTTTGTTGAGTGGTTGGTTAGGACACTTTCTTTAGGCTTGTGCGGTGAGACGTCACCATGGCATGACGGGAGGAAGCTACTTTCCAAACACCGAAATAATAAAGGCGTCGAGCTAACGACGTAAAACAAGCGCTTGTTGGGAGGCACCCCAACGGTTGTAAATATTGTTTATATTTAGGATTAAGAAGTATTTAGGTGAAGTGGAGGAAAATTGGAAAAGCTGTTTCTGTTCTGGTTTTTCTGGTTTTTCTGTCATCCGCTAAGCGAGCCTAGCTCCGCTAAGCGATGACAGTAAAATTTTGTTTTCTTGCTTTGTACCAGTGGGGTTCCTATTCCACTTGGTTCACTCCTTTTTCCCACTCTCACCAAGGCTAATTAGTAATATATATTAGTTTTGTTTTTCTAATTCTTTTATTGATTGTTTGTGCTTGAAATTTGTTCGGTGATTCGAAGATTTTTGAGGTGATTTTCCAAAGCTTGAGTGTTTCAACTTGCGGATGTATGGTAGGATATTGTTTTTGAAGTTGTATCATTCAAGGTACTCATTTATCGCTTTCTATATCATAACATGTTTAAGAAACTTTTCATTTGTACAATTACCATACCATTCATTCTTTTGCATTACTTGCTTGTTGATTGAATCATTTTAGTTCCCAAACCATAAATGTGAGGAAGCTTTCCATTGTTCATATATGCTGGAGGCCACAATCTTTGTTTTAACTGGATTTTATTATGCTTAATCTTTTGTTTATGTTGATTTTATGAAAGCATGAAAAGAATCAAGGCATTTTGTTTCATTTTGAGCACAACTACCAAAACCAAATAGTCAATTCACCTTGTGAGTGTGTGATCATTTGTTAACCCTTTTGAGCCTTTTTATCAATGTCCATGTTGTTTTTGCTAAATGCTTATCTTTGAGTGTTTAGTTCTCATTTTTGCATGGATGATTGATTCTTTGTTTTCTTGAACCCTCAACCATGATTTTTGGTATGAATTCTTACCTTGCCTTAGAAAGTAGGGAGTATTCACATGATGATGTGGTTGAATTCAAGTTGGGGAGAAAAATGATTGTGCACTTATTTGGTTGTTGCTATGAGGTTGAAAAGAAAGAAAAGAAAAGTGAAAAGAAAGAAAAGAAAAGAAAAAAAAAATGAAAAAGTTTTGAAAAAAGAAGAAGAAAAGAGAAATGAATAAATGTGCTAATAAGTATTGTGATTGGTTTGAGAAACTTGTGGTTAAGGAAGAAGTTTAATCGAGATTTTGTTGCTTAGAACTTTGTGGATTGATCACTCCCTTAGGTTTAGGAAAGTTTTTGTTTCGATTAGCCTTAGGACTTATCCCTTGTTTGTTAACCAAGCCACATTACAACCTTGAAAAGTCCTTGTGATTCTTGCTTTTGTATCTTCAATGTGATTTTTGGATGAATGCATAATTTAATCTTTTGTTTGCAAGATTGTTGGATGAGTGTTAAAAGTCCTTCACCTTTGTGTGTTCTTCATCCATTGATGAAATTTTGCTAGGTGTGATTCATGAGATAGCATGTATTGTGTTAGAATGTTTTGTATGCTTTTTGTACTTAGGATTCGTTTCGTTTACATGTTGTCGTTGTAGTATAGTGGTAAGTATTTACTTTGTTTATACGTTTTTGTGTTGAGCCATACATTTGTTTTTGGTTTTCAAAACTTGTTGATTCACAATTCTTTGGTTTATTACTTTTGATTCTTTGATTTATTTGACATTGTTTGAGGACAAACAAAGTTTCAAGTTGGGGAGAGTTTGATAAGTGCCAAAATGTTGTTATTTTGAGTATATAATTGTGGCACTTATCGATTCGATTCATTCCGTTTTTGTAATAAAATCCCCACTTTTGTGTATATATTCACATTATTTAGTTTTCATATGTTTTATATACCGTTTAATAGTTTTTCCTTTGTTTTTATAGGTATTCATGCATATCGGAGCCTCGAGGAATAAAGTGTCGAAGGCACGACTTCGATTGCGCAATTTTGGACCTGAATAAGGAAGTTTTGTAGCAGAAGGTCCGCTCAGCGGAGTTCAAGCGAAGCCTGGCAGAGATTTGAAGCATTTTTGGGTCCGCTTAGCAGAGGTAGCCCGCTCAGCGGAGCTACGTATACTGTTGTAGATATTTTGGGGAATAAGTGGAGGCCGCTGAGCGGACCTGTGCAGATTTGTGTTTATATTCTCTTCATTTGTACATTTCTAGGTTATGGTTTTGGGAAAGTTTTAGTCCCAACTCCATCATTTTCATTCTTAGATCAAGATTAGCTTAGAAAACAACACCGGGTCATGCACTTGGAAGATCGGAGGTGGATTTCTCATCAAACGGAGCTGATAACCCGCGAGATGTTTGGTTTATCTCTTCTCTTCTTTGTGTATTTCTTTGTGTTGGGTTTGTTTGTATAGTTACTCGAATCTTATGTATATTTACCGATTATAATGTTATGTTTAACTTGCTTTACAAATCTGTGTTGATGTTGTTCTGGATTTTTGCTCTATGCTGGGGATTTGGGGTGCTTTAGAGATAAACTTCTTGTATCCTTATCTAGGATGATTATCTGTTGGCTCTGAACTCTAGAGATAGATTTAGAGCTAGCATTCACTGTTTGTATCTGTTCTTAATGCTTTCGTGTTTGAGCGGCGCGCGAGAGATCGCCGACGCGAGAATACGGATGTTCTCGCGACTTCGCGTTAGAGATAACCTTAGTTGTGAGATGATCTCGTTTGTGCTCCAGAGATGGACGCTTATGTGAGAGATACGTGATGACATAGATGAGTATCGTAGGTTGAGTATAACGGGTTGGTAAGTGTATGTTCGTGAAGAGTGAATATATTTACATTCCTGATAAGTTATTTCTCTTCTAAGAATGTGTTTATTCTTTTCCTGTCTTTATCTTTGTTTACTTTTTGCTCATTCAATCCCGAGCTCGAAACCATAGAAACTGTTGAATGGCATCTTTCCATCTCTGTGGACGATAATTCCCGGATCAATATTTCCAAATCTTTTTTCGTTGCTTGCCCTATACAGCATTCAACACTTGCTCCATCGGGTTAAATTCTTGTCGTCAAGAGTTAGAAGAGAATTGAGAATACTATTGCCGCCATTCATCTCTATAGTAAAATCGATTCACGATCCCTAAAAACACGACCACCAACGTGCAGTTCTTGAAAACACGATAATAAAATTAACGGGAAGATCTAGATACCAATTTTTCAGTGTGTGAGATGCTTTTAGTGAAAATAGAAAAAGAGAGAATAAAGAATAAGGTTTGTTATTATTGAAGGTAAGAATAGAAACTGAATTGAATTATAATATGTATTTATATACAACTAAGTAATAAATCACAACTTAGATTATATTACAACTAATATAACTGAAAAATATCATGTAATACTTTTATTCATATGCAATATACTTTGAATATAATTGTAAGGAACTTAGTATATTCATCTTACCCAAAATACAAGCTAGGCTTATAAAATTGGTGCTAGAGTGCTAGATGACCTCCTCTAAAAATAGCCATTACAGCAAAAGACACCATTCCTTCAAATAATTGTCAAAACCAAAAAATAATTTCTCAAAAGTTAAAATCAAACAAAAATCTCTGAAACTAAAAATCACCACAGAATTCTCCTTGCTTATCCTAGATCCCATTGATTTAGAAGGAAGAATTAATGTGAATTTTGCATGAAAAATTGTATTTGTTATTTTTTTTAAGCAAGAAATCATATTAATGGGAGAACTGAGGGTTCTCCAACCTTGATACACAAAGGTGGTCGACAACCGCTACAAAACGAGATTACAAACTAATTAAGATTACGACATAAAAGACCAAGGGTCTTTACTAAAATCGTAAAAACTATAGTTGGAATGAGCAATATCGCCAAAAGAATATCATCTTCAAGCCATAAATTTAACATTCCAAACCATGTTGTTGATGTTCCAAACCTCATTCTTAAAACAAGCATCATTCCTTGTCAACCAAATAATCCACACGGTGGCTAACCAAAACACTCCCAACTTACATAAGAATTAAATTTACGATACTTCTCTAATTGATATTGTGTTTCGCTTTATTCAGTAGCGGAGCCAGGACCCCGGAGCAGGGATGCAAGATTATTTTTAAATTTTTGTAAATGAACAAATATTTTATTTTATTTTATATATATATAACAATTGCGTAAAAAAAATTCTAATTTCAAATGGTACAAGTGTTGCGACACATATTGTGATCGTCATGATGTGAATTAATCGTAAGTTATTATTAAAAGAAAATTGATGATAACAGTATCGATATTGACATTTGTCAAAACCGTTTTATCGCTACCATTTTTGTTGATTAAAAACCGTTTTTTAAACTCATATATATATATATATATATATATATATATATATATATATATATATATATATATATATATATATATTATTTGCAAAATTATATGGTAAATGCTTAACTTCTTTTTAAATTTAAAATTTCATAGGTTCTATGACAATGTTAATTTGTCATAATAAGTGATGGTTGAAATTTAACATGAGAAAGTACAATAGACTAATGTTAAGAATTTTTTTTTTAATATTAGAGAATACTCTAAGTAACGTGGAGAGAGTAAGAGAGTATTTATTAGTGTGTCCTATGAAAATTAACATGAGAGAGAAGGATATATTGACGTGGAGTGAGATAGCAGCATAGGAGAATATTGGGTGCAAAGCGTATTAATTCAAGGGATGCAAACTGTCCTTAACTAAAAATATTGAACTAAAGTTTCAATTTTGAGGGGTGCACTTGCATCCCCTGGATCAAACGTGGGTCCGCCACTGACTTTATCTTATATAATACTAATAACAAACTCGTGCGTTCGCACGGGTTTTGGTATGGGACGCACATTTGTTTCAAATATATATTTTTAATAGAAAATATTTTAATCAGTAATTTCATGTTCATGTTAATATTCAATATTTTGATCAATAACTTCATGTTCACGTTAATATTCAATATTGTTATCAGTAACTTCATGTTTCCGTTAATATTCAATATTTTAATCAGTAACTTTGGATTCCTGTTAATTTTCAATATTGTGATCAGTAACTTCATGTTCTCGTAATATTCACTATTTTGATCAGTAACTTCATGTTCCCGTTAATATTCAATATTTTAATGAGTAATTTCAGGTTCCCGTTAATATTCAATATTGTGATTAGTAACTTCATGTTCCCGTTAATATTCATATATTAGGTAAAAAATTGAATGGAAAATGAAATTGATCAAATTAATTGACATTTATTAGAATGTAATAATCTTTTTCCCATTTATAGGAATATTTGCATCAAGTCTATCAACAATATAATTTTTCCCGATTATAGAAATATTTGTAACAACAATATATTTCTCTCCGTTTATAAAAATATTTGTAACACCCCACACATATTTGTCTAGAATAATATGCATAAAGTATTAAATATGGTTTCATAAAGACAACAATTACATAATGTCGCAGCGGAAAGATAATAAAAACATCACAAGCACGAGGTACAAAAGCCGAATGTATCATGGCCAAAATGATAATACATCCAAAATAGTACAATATCCAACAAGGTACTACAAAAGCATAAAATGCGAACAAAAGATAATATCTAGCAACAACGTCAAAGGACTAATCCGCCTTGCCTTTGCCACGATCTTGCCTTGAACCACCTGAAAAAGATAGAATTGGAATGGGATGAGATTACTAAATCTCAGTGAGTCCGCCTATCCTATTAGTCCACTCGGATCTAAAGGGTACATGCAAAACAAACGAATCCACCATGGATTCGGGAAATCCTCACATCCGGTACAAGTACGGAGCAACCAAATGATTTATCCACCATTGGACTCATCGCATACAAACACACAAGTATATCACAAACAAGTATGCAAAACCCGTATCCATATACGGGGAATCAAGAAGTGTAATAAACCTCGGCTAGATTATGGAACGAACGCACCCTCGATGAGTCCACCCATGCCTAGTGTCAAGGGACTTGTACAAGCTCACTGCAAGATGGTTAAACGGGTTCGCACAAGCCTAAGTAGCCGCGAGATGACATTAGCCTAAATGGCGTCATTGTCCCATTAACCCTCTTTACGCAAGTGGGTTATACCGAGTACAAACCGCCACCTTGACGCATGGTCCCACCGGGCGAAAGCCTAGTATTAGTCTACATGACTTTACTAGAGGTGAGTTACAATCATTATGTAATAGCCTACATGGCCACATAACCCCACCATACCGAGCACGCAAGTGTGTCAACGTCAATGAGTATAAGCCCCTCACGGCACTCACGAGCACACTACAACGGTAGCTCAGGTGCGCGACCTCTGATCATAACATCGGACTATTCCACGGACCACATGATCCAGGATAATACCTTACATCATAGTAAGAGGTTTATCCCAACCTAGCCCCCGGCCACTTCGATTCAAGCATACGTACACACATCAAGTGTAAGGTCATAATACAAACCAGTCCGAATGTTTAACCAAAACATTGGACATTAAGATAGATCCATACTTATCTCATCAAGGTATTCAAAATCAATCACAATTGAATAGACAAGGATTTATGGAATAAACTTATCCAACATTATGTATAATATTCCACATAAACAATTGAATGGAATCATCGGTAATGTGTGTCATAAAACACCACTCTTCAGACATTCATATGCATATTAATAATTAAGGAGGGGTCCGATTACGATTAGAATCCGAAACTGCCCTCAGGGGAAGGAAAAATATAATTCTGCCCAGCACTGGCCGCTTAGCGGCCTGCAAGCGGGCTTTCCAGGGGCGAACCTCAACTGTTTCCCCGCTTAGCGGTCTCACGTCCGCTTAGCGGGCTCGCGATTTTTATTTTTCTTCACAAACAGCATCCTCCGCTCAGCGGACAGACTGGGTCCGCTCAGCGGAACCGCGAATTTCTGGAAAAATGCTCAGCATCCGCTTAGCGGACCATAGCAGATACAGAAAAACGCAGAACTCATCAGTTCTGTCCTGGGGTACTTTAACCCCTTGAAATCACCTGCATGCACGAATTAAAGGTATATCCAGCCAACATACAGTATGAACAAGCAATAAACAGCATCGAAACATGTTATTAGCAAGGATTTAAGCATAATCTCTCAAAACCTTTAAACCCCAAAAATCCCCAAAAGAGTCAAAACCCCATTTTCTATCTATGGACTCACCTTAGATGAACGAAGTAGAGCTGGAGCAAGGGAGATTTGGACGAAAATCGGAGCTTTGGGACAGATTCTTGAACATGCAAGGATTGAAGTTCTTGGAGTGGCTTTCCTTCACTTCTCTTCCTCTTCTATATCACGTTTTCAATCCTTCCTCCCACAAAATCTGTTTTTGTTCACAATGAAGAGGAATTGCCTTAGCCAAACAACTCCTTACTCTAATTAAGGGAACTAAGACTATAATGCCCTCCAACTAGGTCCAATTGTCCAATTTGCCATTTAGTTCTATCTCAACTAATGTTATTTCCATTTATTCTAAAAGGGAATAAATAGGACATTACATTCTCCCCCCCTTAATTAGGATTCGTCCTCGAATTCGAAAACTTACCAGAACAAATGAGGGTAGGATTCACGCATCTCCGACTCAAGCTCCCACGTAGCTTCCTCAGGACGCGCTTCGTCCCACAACACTTTTACGAGAGGTATCTCTTTGTTCCTTAGGGACTTGCTAGCATGCTCGAAAATACCGCAGGGCTGTGGATCATAGGAGAGATCTGGTTCTACCTCAACGGAATCCGGGAGGATAGGGTGAAAAGCGTCAGGCACGAACCTTCGGAGTTGAGACACATGGAACACATCATGCAGACCAGATAGCGAAGGTGGCAATGCTAACTGATACGCCATTTCGCCTACCCGACTCAAAATCTGGTAGGGTCCCACATATCTCTGACTAAGCTTACGCGTTCTGAACGGCCCTCCCAATCTCAATCTCGGGGTGACCTTCAAATACACGTGGTCTCCAACTTCAAATTCCAAAGGTCTTCTTCGTTTGTCCGCATAATTATTCTGTCGGTCTTGGGCCTTCTTAAGGTTGTCCCAGATCACTTTAACCTTCTCAGTGGTTTCTTGTAAAATCTCCGGTCCAAAAATACTCTTTTCTCCCACTTCAGCCCAACATAGTGGTGATCGACATTTCCTTCCATATAGAGCCTCATAGGGATCCATACCCAAACTAGCATGGTAACTGTTATTATATGCGAACTCTACCAACGGTAAATGATCCTTCCAACTTCCACCTTCTTCTAGAATGCAAGCTCTTAACATGTCTTCAATCGTCTGAATTGTTCTCTCCGTCTGCCCATCGGACTGGGGGTGGTTAGAGGTACTCATATCCAGTCTAGTTCCCATTTCCTTATGGAACATTTTCCAAAATCTCGAAGTGAACTTCGGATCTCGATCGGACACTATGCTGGATGGCACACCATGCAACCGCACAATCTCTGCTATGAAAAGCCTCGCGAGATGTATCACCTTGTGGGTCGTCTTTACAGGTAAGAAGTGAGCAGACTTAGTCAACCTGTCCACTATTACCCATATAGAATCGTATCCGCCTTGAGCACGAGGCAATCCCACAATGAAGTCCATAGAGATGGAATCCCACTTCCACACCGGTATCTCTAATGGTTGTAACATCCCTCCTGGTCTCTGATGTTCAATCTTAACCTGTTGGCAAATAGAACATCGTGCCACGTACTCTGCAATTTCCCTTTTCATTCCTGGCCACCAAAAGTCTTTCTTCAAATCTTGATACATTTTGGTCGACCCAGGATGAATAGAAAATCTACTCTTGTGCGCCTCATCGAGAATTAAGCATTTCAGTTCAACATCATTCGGTATACACATTCTTCCCTTAAATAAAAGAAGTCCATCAGGTGCTCTATTAAAGTCGGGCATACACTCACTTGCTTGCAATTGCTCGTCATATCCTTGAGTCACTCGAACTCTCTCTCGCAGTTCGTTCTGAATACTCAAGTTACTAATTAGTACACCATTGGGTGTCCAATCGAACTGGAGGTTGAGGTTCCGAAACTTCTCTAATAATCCATGCTCTAACATCATCAACTCTGCAACCCGAAATTCCTTCCTGCTTAAGGCATCAGCTACTTTATTAGCCTTCCCTGGATGGTATTTCAGTTCAAAGTCGAAATCTTTAAGATACTCCATCCATCTTCTTTGTCGCATGTTCAACTCCTTCTGATCAAAGAGGTATCTTAGGCTCTTATGGTCACTGAACATCTCAAAGTGGACGCCATACAAGTAGTGTCGCCACACTTTAAGCGCAAAGACTATTGCAGCAAGCTCAAGATCATGAGTAGGGTAATTCTCTTCATGAGATTTCAATTGTCGAGACGCATAAGCCACGACTTTACCGTCTTGCATCAATACTCCGCCTAAACCTTTCTTAGAAGCATCACAGAACACTTCGTAAGATCGGTCTGGGTCTGGAATCACTAGTACAGGTGCAGTAGTCAACTTCTTCTTAAGTTTCTGAAAACTCTCCTCACATTCGGAGTCCCACTCAAATGCAACCTCCTTCCGAGTAAGTCTTGTCAATGGTAATGCTAATTTAGCGAATCCCATGATAAATCTCCAGTAATAACCTGCCAAACCCAGGAAACTTCTGACTTCTGTCACACTCTTCGGTCGATCCCAATTCACCACCGCTTCTACTTTAGAAGGATCTACTGCCACGCCTCCTCCTGAGATGACGTGACCAAGGAAACTTACTTCGGATAGCCAAAATTCACACTTACTGAACTTGGCATATGTTATACCCCAAAATTTGCCCACATATTTTTCAAGAAAACTCCAATCTGAAAATTAAGGGTCTCATATAATCATGGATTTTTATTTCAACAAATATCCTGACATATGAAATACTTAGTTTTTAGAATTTTTCTTATACAGTAATTTGGCTTGCAGTTGAATTTATTCTTACGCAAACGCCAAATACTGTGTATTACTTCACACATGCTATTTATTTATTTACAGATAAATGGTACTGACACAATTGGTACAGAGTTAAATCTTTTTGCAGGCGCAGAATCAGGAAACTCAGACTGTACTGGTAACAAGTAGATTATTATTATCTTTTGTTTCCCACTAATTTTTGTACTATATTCCATTATTTGCAAAAAAATCTTTTCAAATCTCTTTTTCAAAAATCAAATCTCTCTTTTTTCCAACACTATCATACACTTTCTTTCAAATCTTACTTCCACTCAAATTTTCCTTTTGTACGGAATCACATCATTCCCCAACGTCTCTTTCCTTCTTTCCATTCTATAAATACCTCTCATTTTCTTCCATAAAATCTCACATCAAATTCCAACTCATCTTTCAAATTCCTATCTCATATCTATTTTCTCTTCTTCCCTGACAAGAATGGCAAAGTGGATAGAGACACTGTTTCTTACAGTCATCACCATTGCTACGGTGATCATGACTTTCTTCTGCCTGCATAGTCCTGAAGAGTGTGGACCTGCAATGGTTGCACTCCCAATCATCTACATGTTATTGTTCATAGCATGGGTCATTAATCGTCATTCTTAAAATTTGCCGTATTTCTTATTTCTTAAATGTACCGTTTATTCGTCGTACTGTTCAATATAGTATGTGATATTTGTACTGTCAGTATTAAATGTTGTACTATTTGTCATAATATTGCTTAATTACTAAGATAATATTTTGTGTGTTTTCTGCCAGTCAAATATTCCTATTTCTGTGCATTAAATGATTTTCAGGGTTATTATCGGTAATTTTGCCCGCATACCGTAAATATTAGTTATTTATTATGTCTGTGTTTTTTTAACAAGTCATGTAAATAAACTTTCATTTTTTACATAAAACAAAAACAAAAAACAACAAAAAAGAAAATTAACTTTGACTGTTGATTTTTCACTCTAACTGCTACGTCAATACCTGAACAGTCAGTTGACAGCCAAACTGCTGGCAGTACAATTCTCAGTGTTTTGTACCATCAATCAAATCAATCTTTCACAATTCAAAATTCCAAGATTTTTGTTCTAGAAGTCTTCTGAATATCACGCGATTAGCAGAGACTCAACACTGCGCAAAAATCAGGTACGCTTAACTGTCTCCTACATAAACAGTCCCTAACTAGGGTTTTTCTTGTTTTTACAGGAGCAACAAGTTTTTGAGAGCTCAAATGGATTTCATACACATCCATATATCTCAAAGTACCATCATACAAATTTTCAAACTTCAATTCACTCAGACGCACCGTCAGCAGCTCAAACAGTCAACAGACGACCCGTTTGACCAAAAAAGTCAACAGACAGTCAAAAATGAAATTTTTTGTCAAAGTCCATATTTTGTCAAAGGATTCATCATTTGATCATTGGATGATTATAATTCATCAAGGAAAGATCAAAAATCAACAAAACCCTAAGATTCAAAATTAGGGTTTTTGCCTGAAAAGTCAACTCAACTTTGACTGATCATAACTCTCTCATCCTTCATCCAAAAAATTTAAACCAAAGCTTGTTTTGAAGGAAATTCAATTATCTTTCAAATGCCATTGATCCCATGGTCATTGGATTCACCATTTGAAAAATATGATCAAAGACATTACAGGTCATTTTCAAAGTCAACAAAAAGACACTTTTTTCAAAAGGACACACAAGGAGCTTCAAAAATCATTTTGACATGAGACCAAAGGCATTGGTTAGAGGACTCTTTGAGGTTTCCAAAAAGTGCAAGATCTCCTTCATATGACAAAAATTGAAGGATTTACACCTTGTTGAAGTTGGCTAAATTTTGGGAAAATACATGAAATCAACATTGTTCAAAATGGCATTTTTTCCAAATGGGGCCAAGTTTTCAGCATTCAAACATCATTTCCATGTTACTATGGGCCTCCCACGACCAAGACTAAGCCCATACCTTTTTTTATCCATTTTTGCATGATTTTATCTTACTTTAAGATTAAAATTAAAAGGAAAATGCATGGATAAATGGTAGCTTACAAATCAAGCATGACTCACCCCAAAGAATCTTCATCTTTCTGCAGAGAAGTAAAGGGCAAGGCAGGTGCATTGAAGGCAAGGTGACTTGGTCAAGAATTCAAGCTTTTTTAATATTAAAAAATGCAAGATTTCAACAAAGGCAACTAGCTACATATTAGCTTCAATTCTAAGCACACATGGCTTATAAATAAGCTATCTTAGTTCAGCAACAAAAGGGGGGACAAGTTCAGAAGCAAAGCTAAGCATAACACCTTTGTAATCACTTGAAAAAATTCAAAGAAAACTCAAATTCGAATTTGTAATTTCTGCTCATTTCAATACAAACTAAGCATTCATACACCTTCCTTGAACATCACTGAAACTATCTCAATCAATTACAAGCCTTGAAGCTCACTGAATCGAGCTACACAGGTCAAAAATTGTTCAAACTAAAACCAATTCGTATCTGGCTATTCACACATGTTTAACAAGATGTAGACATACTATTGAGTTTGGTTTGAGGTGTAGATCATTTCTGGAGCTTTAATTAAGTTTTAGATGCGTATACACGAAACCACCATTTTAGGGTTCTTCATCCCAAAATTAGGGTTTTCTAAATTAGGCAAAATTACAGGTTCTGAATAGTACCATTGAGTTCGCATGAACAATACGAACTCAACCATACCATCGCGCCAAATTTATACTCACGTTTGCTTGTATTCGCTATTATTACCAGGTGTAAAAGATTGGGTTTTTTACACCACCTGCAAATGAACGGTGTAAAAACCCATCTGAAGGTTGAAGATGATGCGTGGCGCCCTCTGATTCGCTGGGAGGCGCGCGCGTGTTTTTTTAAACTGACTTGGAATTCAGTGTTTTGCAGGTGTTCCACGTGCTATGGTCCCTCACCATCTGGGCCTTCTGATCCATCCATCAACTCATCCAACGCCTCAGAACACGCACGCATATCATACTCCCTCATTTAATTTCCATACAGGATCAGTATCCTTTTATTTTCTATTTTATTTTCTATTTTGTTTTAATTTCTTTGTTAAATTAATTAAAAATAGTTTTAAAAATCCAAAAAATACACAAAAAATATTTTTATACTTCTAAAATAATATATTATTTTCTGAATTAAAAATATTTTATTTTTCTTCATAATTTCAATATTTTGCATAATTAATTAGTATATATTTATATATTGGCTTTTTAATTATTCTAACCAATCAAAAAATCATAAAAAAAAATTGTTCTTTGTGTTAAACATTGTTTATATATTATAAACTAATTTTGTACATATTTTGAATAATTTTCTTTTTTTTAAGTTTTAATTATTTGTATAATTATTTGTATAATTATGTATTAATTAGCTTAATCAATTTCCAATCAATTTCAAAAATTCCAAAAAAATTAGTTTTGTTTTAAAATTAATTAACAAATATTTTGTACATATTTTAAACTTAATTTCTAGGTTTAAATCTATTTTCATCCTTTTTCTTCATTTTAATTTAATTAATCATGCATTAATTATAATTAAAACCAATCATAAAAATTCCAAAAACATGCCTTTTATTTTTCTTGCAATTTAAAATTCCTAGATAAATGTATAGGATGTCAAATTCATGTAAATAGGCTAGTTTACGTTTCCTGCACAATCGATGTAATAGCGTAGATTTACTTTCCGCACTTTACATTTCCGCATTTTAATTTCCAGCACATATAAACTGCGTGTATGTCAAAGATAAAATTGGACCGTTAGATCACTAACTTCAAAGATAAATATCTGAATCCAATCACAATCACACTTGCACCTCTTAAGGTAATCCCTTCTCATTCCTTTCAAAATCAAAGTCAAAATTCCACTGTTTTGAGTACAAAATCGAACCTTGCTTTTATATCCGGTGAAAGGATAGATTTTTAAAGGAAATAGGATAAAGACCTTACAACTCAGGGTAGACCTCCTAGTTTGCTTGCTCAAATCAAAACAAACAAAATTCTCATACACTGTTGATTTTTCAAAACTTTCAAAAAAGACAATACTTTGTATACATCCAAACACGGGTTATTACAAAGTTAACGTTCTTTTCAAAACATCTTTCGAAAGATAAACAAGCACTTTGTATACATCCACACACGGATCATTACAAAATTCAATTTACAAAAGTATTTGAAACCACATATGAGCAATTTCAGAGCAATTGAAAAGTGATCAAAAAACAAGTGAGCTAAGCAAACTTAAGAGCCCATGGATAACCATGGATACAAAGGGTGCTAACACCTTCCCTTTGTATAACCTACCCCCTTACCCAGAATTTCTTAAAGGTCTTTTTTCTGTTTCTTTTATAAACCTTTCCTTAATTGGATAAAATAAAAGGTCGGTGGCGACTCTGTGAATTTTCAAAAAAATGCGAAAGCATTAAGCGACAAAAAAGAGTCAGTTCACGTATCTCTACAGATCAGAGGTATGGCCCGGTATTAAAAAAAATCGGAGGTCCACAGAACTGGCGACTCTGCTGGGGATATACTTTCAAAAACAAAATGTTTTCAAAAGGGGTTACCTTAAGAGAATAGATCACTTCGATGTTTTCAATTGATTGACTTGATTGCTCTATTTTTCAAAGGCTTGCTTGGGTATTTTGCTTGTGTGAAAGATTCTAACACGAATCTCGAGATACCTTAAGTATATGACAATAGACCAAGGAAACTGTACGGCATGTACCGATACGGTTGATCTGGTAGTCATCGTTAGTGCGATACTTTGGTTTATACTGATGTCCCTTGAAAACGATCAAGGAGTATATTAGGCTTCCGAAATGTCATTAAACACTAATTTGTCTTAGAACCTTTTTAGTTGAACTTGACTTGTGGCCTATTAAGTGGCTAGCTTTGAAATTGATCGAAGTTAGTTATCCTCGAGGAATATTTTGATCGGCCGCTCGAGCGCCGTATTGAGATGTTACTTCCAAGGATCATAGAACCCGAATGCTATTCCAGGACAGGTTTTAACCAACTAAACTTCAGTGGGGAGGGTATCACCTATCAGCTCCATGCAAGCCTTTAAACCTAAGGCATTGTTTGATTTGTTTTTGTGTGCCACATGTTTGCATCATAAGCATATCATTTTTTGCACCAAACACTTCAAGGATCAAAGAGTTTACCTTTGTTTTTGCAGGTAATGGCTCCCGCCACCAAAGATTACATCCGAATCAACATCTCAACGGTACCGTCCGAACTAAAAGACTTAGTGTCAGAATTCCCCAGGAATGTTCAATTCACTGAAAAGCATGGTCACCTACTCCATTTGGTTACCTCAAAATTTGAAGAAGACATGATACGGGTCCTGTTCCAGTTCTTTGACCCTGAACATCATTGCTTTACCTTTCCTGATTACCAGTTGGTACCCACTTTGGAAGAATTCTCTGAACTAATGGGATTGCCTGTTCGAAATCAATTACCTTTCACTGGTTTAGAAAGGATTCCAAAGCCTGAAGTCATTGCTGCTGCTTTACATCTGCGGAAATCAGAAATCAAGTCCAATTGGGAAACAAAGATTGGAGTTAAGGGTTTGCTTGCCAAGTTCTTGTTGGAAAAGGCTCGACTACTGCTAGAAAACAAAAGTTATCCAGCTTTTGAGGAAGTTATGGCACTTTTGATCTATGGGTTGGTTTTATTCCCTAATCCCGACCAGTTCATAAGTGTACACATCATCAACCTTTTCCTAATCCGTAACCCGGTACCAACATTGCTGGGAGACATTCTACATTCTCTACACACTCGTACCATGAAGAAACGAGGAACTCTCATGTGCTGTATACCACTACTGGCTAGGTGGTTTACATTTCATCTTCCCCGATCAGTGTTGAGAAATGAACAAAGAATGCATTGGTCTCGCAGGATTATGTCTTTGTCTCACTCAGATATCCGGTGGAACAACTTCTTTCAAAGAGACATTACTATCATTGATCATTGTGGAGAGTACCCTAATGTGCCACTCCTTGGCATCAAAGGAGGCATCACTTACAACCCCTCTTTAGCTCTACGCCAATTCGGATATGCAAGGAGCAACGGTCCTCATGACATGATTATCCATGGCATTGTGTTTGATTACGAGAATGATTCTCATAGACACCGACGAAGGTTCATACATGCATGGGGCAGTGTCTATAGAATAGAAAGCAAAACTCTGGGGCAATGGAATTCTATTCCTATGGAACCCTACCTCAGATGGGTCCGTACTCATGCTCAGAAACTCCTTATGCCATATCCTGCTGTTCTACCTGTGACTATTGAACCAGAGGTCGAAGGATATGAACCTCAAGTTATTCTACACCCGGACATGCCAACTGACCTAGAAGAGTTGCAAAAATCTTGGGTTCAACTCAAAGAGGAAAGAGACACCTTCAAATCCTACTGTCAGGACTATGAGAGAAGGATATTGGAGCTCACCGGACAGCTTCAAGAAGAACAGCAGATCAACACATTCCTGGGGGCAAAGAGAAAGCGTCCACGGGAGACCTGAAGGATCATTTATTTTATTTCTGTCTTGTAAGCCCAAATGAGGCAAAGAAAAAAGAAGCAAAAAAAAAAAAGAAAAAAGAAATAAATTGATTAACTAACGTTTGTTTCTTCTTTAACAAATCTAAACTCTAAGATCCTTGAAACATTGCACACACATTTCACTTCATGCATTGCATATACATTTCATACATTGCATTCATATACATTGCATATACATTTCATACATTGCATACACATGGCATCCAGTCATACACATTGCATAACAGGTTCACATGACGGATTTCTCATCTTCTCGCTGTTTATTTCAGTCAGAAGAGATGGAATCTGAAATGAGCATCAAGAATCTCGAAGCACAGAATGCCCAAGTTCAAGTGGCAATCTTGGAACTGGCAAAGGGGCAGCAAGAACTGAAAGCCCTGATAATCAAGAAGAAAAAGAAGCCCAAAGGATCTGTAGGCGTGAGTCACCTGAAAAGGAAGATCAAAATCCCAGTCAAAAAGTTCAAAAAGCCACCGATCCCTGAAACAGTCGGTGATGATGAACAAGAAGACAATCAAAGCAACCAGGGTTCTGCTAAACCCTCTCTCTCTTCAAATGAAGAAAATGATCATTCTGGGGACGAACCGGATGATGAAAAATACCAACAGCTGGAAGACCGTATGAAAGCTATGGAGATACAAAAAATACCTGGCTTAGATTTCAATGATCTGGGGCTCATCTCGGATGTTGTTATCCCTCCAAAATTCAAAGTTCCTGTCTTTGCAAAATATGATGGAGTTTCTTGCCCGAAACTACATCTGAGATCCTATGTGAGGAAGATACAACCTCATACAACGGATAACAAATTGTGGATTCACTTCTTCCAAGAAAGTCTGTCGGGTACACAACTCGAGTGGTACTACCAGCTGGAAAATACCAAGGTTCATACTTGGGAAGAATTAGCTGCTGCTTTTTACAAACAGTACCAATACAATGCTGATCTTGCGCCAACCCGTACTCAACTAAGGGGCATGTCTATGGGACCAAAAGAAAGTTTCAAAGGATATGCACAAAAGTGGAGAGATATGGCTGGAAGGGTTCAAGCACCCTTATCTGATCGCGAACTAGTTGACATGTTCATGGGCACTTTAACTGGCCCTTTCTATAGCCATTTGCTGGGAAGCTCATCATCAGGTTTCACTGACCTGATACTGACCGGAGAACGTGTCGAAAGTGGCATTCAAAATGGAAAAATTCAAATAGGTTCTTCCTCTGGTACTACAAAAAGGCCCATCAGCGGGAGAAATGAGGTCAATGCAACACAAATTCAGAAAAGTCGCAAAAGTGAGCAGCATCAAGCTGTAGGGGCAGTTCTGATCTCCGCATCTGCACCTCAAAAAGATCAACAGCCAAAATATACGCATCTACCAGATGCACCAAGAAGAAATTTCACCAAAATCAACATGCCAATTTCTCAGGCATTGCAGCACTTGCTAAAAGCAGATCTGATCACCTTAAGAGGTCCTCCAAGGAATGTCAACACTTCCTCTCCGAATTATCGCCCTGATGCGACATGTGCCTATCACTCAAACTGTCCAGGACATGACGCAGATCACTGCTGGGCCCTGAAAAATAAAATACAAGATATGATAGATGCTGGTGAAATTGAGTTCGATCCTCCAGAAACTCCAAATGTCATCACTGCACCTATGCCAAAGCATGACAAAACTGTCAACGCTATCCTGGACACTGTTTACATCTATGATGTGAACGAATTATCAACTCCACTCTGCGAAGTCAAAGGAAAGCTAATCCGAGCTGGTTACTTTCCAGGGTGTGACCCCGACTGCTTTTATTGCTCATGCCTGCCCAATGGTTGTGAAAATCTGAGGATGGGAATTCAAAAATGGATGGATCGCCGTATCATTATGTTTGAGAGGCTCCCTTCTATGGACGTACTGTGCGAAGTCTTTGCAAACGGGATGAGAATAGAGGATGCCTCAGTGATCTCCAGCTTACCATTCAAAATCTCTGCCAAAGCTCCATTCAAAATTTCTGCTACACTCAAAGTGGCATCAGTAGTCATTGCTAGTCCAACTCCATTTCCATACTCCTCAGACAAAGCTGTCCCATGGGGATATGACACTAATGTTTACATTCATGGAGTTAAGCAGGGTACCTCGACTGAAGAGACCGCAAAGTTAACTACTCCAACTGTGGGTAATATTGTGGGTACCAGCAAGATCACGAGAAGTGGAAGAATCTTTTCACCAGAAATTTCTCCAAATGTTGCTGCTGGTCCATTCCGAGTCCCAGTTCCTAATCAAGATAACAGCGCTCGAGGCAAAGAGCCACAAGTTGAACAAGTTCAAACCCCGGTGGAGATCACTGCTGAGGATCCATCAAAGCAAGAAATGGAGGAAATATTGAAAATCATCTGCAAGAGTGATTACAATATTGTTGAGCAACTGGGGCACACTGCTTCAAAAATCTCAATGCTATCTCTGCTAAAATATTCAGAAGCTCATGCCAAAGCTCTGATGAAGTTCCTAAAAGCTGCGCACGTGCCTCAAGAGATCTCAGTCGACCAATTTGAGAATTGTGTTGCCAATCTAACCGTGAGCAATGGTCTCGGTTTCTCTGATATGGATCTAACCCCTGCTGGGAAAAATCACAACAAAGCCTTACATATCTCCATTGAATGTAATGGCACCACTCTATCTCATGTGCTAGTAGATAACGGTTCTTCTCTGAACGTGTTACCGAAAACAGTACTAGAAAAGCTTGACTTCGAAGGAATTGTGTTACAACCAAGTGATGTTGTGGTAAGAGCCTTTGACGGGTCAACCAGAACGGTATACGGAAAAGTGAATCTCCCAATCAGAGTGGGTTCTCAAATCTTTGATTCTATCTTTTACGTAATGGAAATTCACCCAGCCTACTCCTGTTTACTTGGACGCCCTTGGATACATGGGGCAAACGCTGTAACTTCTACCCTGCATCAGAAGTTAAAATATCCAGTAAAAGGAAAGATTGTCACAGTCTATGGCGAAGAGGAATATGTGGTTAGTCACCTAAGCAATTCCAAATATGTCGAGTTGGAGGACGAATTCATCGAAACTCCATGCCAATCATTTGAGGTGGTCTCTCCAGATGTCTCTACCACCAAGCATATTCCTGCTACTCCAACTACAACTATGGCTTCTCTCAAAGATGCCAAAGCCATGATTGAACAGGGTGATTGCACAGTATGGGGACAGCTTCCCGATATACCCTACAAATCTGACAAGCTAGGTCTGGGCTATGATAGTGAAAATCAAAAGAATGATCAAAGTCCTCGTTCTGGAGGATTAGTGTCACACTTCGTCAGCCAAGAAGTAAACGCTATTGAAGATGAAGGAGTGTTCTTGAACCATATCATTCAGCCATATCCAGATGAAATTCCACCCATTTCCATGGGAATGTGGGATGCTGTGGGAGAACCAAACGGCGGGTATAATTATCAGTATGCCGAACCTCAGAATTCTTATATTGCTATGGAGGACCTTACCCCGACTGGATGGGGTGATGAAGTTGGAAATGATCAAATTTTCACAAGTCCCGCCACTGAGCAATATCAAAATCCACCCAAAGAAGTATGGGACACGCTAGGAGAACCCAGCGGCAAATATGACTATATGGTGAAATATTCCGCTCCTCCGAGCTCACAAATTGCCATGGAGGACATTGTCCCAACTGGATGGGATGAACATTACGATGACAACTTCGCTCTTGAAAAAGCCAGGGAAATACCAAATAACGAGGGTTGCTTTCTGTCAGCATACACTCCTCACCAAGATGCACAAGTCTCTATTCAAGACATCATCCCGACTTCATGGGACGGCCTTATCGAGCATCTCGCTCAGCCGACAGAGATATCTCAGCCTGGGCTCTCGTATCCAGCAGAGTATATCCCTTATCCCGAAGGATCACCGGCTCATTTTCCCACTAATGAAATCAATGCTGTGGAAGATGAAAAAGACAACTGCAACTGGAACAGCTGGGTACCCCCTGCTCACAACAGTGGATTGAACAACTGGAAAGCTGAGGATGTGATCTCCTTTGACCAGGAGTAAATGCCATTTCCTGTTTTCTTTGTGTATAATGTGCAAAGATAAAAATGGTTCCTGAACAATCGAACCATGAGCTTGAAAGCCGTGTGCCTTAGCACACTGGTCCTTCTATAAGGGCTTATCATATCATGATCATGTGCATTCAATAAAATCATGGGACGCTTGCATATTTAAATTTTGTGATCCTTTTTCCTTCTTTCTTCGCTTTCAAATAGCTATGTTTTTTCTTCACACACACTCACATAATTAACATGCAGATTCACATACACTCTGGATCCAGTCAACAACGATTCTGCTATTGCCCGTCATGACTTTGAAAATCCGATCTACCAAACTGAGGACGAAAGTGAGGAAGATTGTGAAGTGCCAAGAGAACTTGCAAGGCTGTTAGAACAAGAAAACAAGGCCATACAGCCTCACGAGGAGCCAATTGAGGTCATCAACTTGGGCAGCAACGAAGAAAAGAAAGAAGTCAAAATAGGGGCTGATTTAGAACACAGCGTCAAGCAAAGACTGATTCAAATGCTGCGAGACTACGTCGAGATATTCGCCTGGTCCTATGAGGATATGCCAGGCCTTGACACGGACATTGTAGTTCATCGCCTGCCAATCAAAGAAGGTAGCACTCCAGTCAAACAGAAACTACGAAGGAGTAGGCCTGATATGTCAAAAAAGATCAAAGACGAGGTTGAAAAACAGTTCAATGCCGGATTCCTAAAAGTTGTAAGTTATCCTCCTTGGATAGCTAACATCGTGCCTGTACCTAAAAAAGACGGGAAAGTCAGAATGTGCGTGGACTACAGAGATCTGAACCGGGCAAGTCCCAAAGATGATTTCCCTTTACCACACATCGATGTACTGGTTGACAATACCGCACAATGCAAGGTATTCTCCTTTATGGACGGATTCTCAGGGTACAATCAAATCAAGATGGCACCCGAAGACATGGAAAAAACAACCTTCACAACACCCTGGGGAACCTTTTGTTACAAAGTAATGCCCTTTGGTCTGAAAAACGCAGGAGCAACCTATCAACGTGCAATGGTAGCGCTATTTCATGATATGATTCATCAAGAAATAGAGGTGTATGTCGATGACATGATTGCAAAATCCAACACCGAGGAAGAACATTTGGGTCATTTACACAAGTTGTTTGACAGACTCAAGAAATACAAGTTGCGACTGAACCCAAATAAGTGTACCTTTGGAGTAAGATCCGGCAAACTCTTAGGTTTCATCGTCAGCAGCAAAGGTATTGAGGTTGATCCCGCCAAGGTTAAAGCCATTCAAGAAATGCCTATACCTCGTACCGAGAAACAAGTCAGAGGATTCTTGGGACGTCTAAATTACATCGCCCGATTTATTGCCCACATGACTACTACTTGTGTGCCGATCTTCAAACTGTTGAAGAAAGATCAAGTGGAAAGGTGGAATGACAAATGCCAGTTAGCCTTTGACAAAATCAAAGAATATCTCCAAAAACCTCCAATCTTGTTGCCACCTGTGGAAGGCAGACCTCTGATAATGTACCTAACTGTGTTAGAAGACTCAATGGGGTGTGTACTAGGACAACATGACGAATCCGGCCGAAAGGAGCACGCAATCTACTATCTTAGCAAAAAGTTTACCGATTGTGAAACAAGATACTCACTACTCGAAAAAACTTGTTGTGCCTTAGCTTGGGCAGCTCGCCGACTAAGACAGTACATGCTAAATCACACCACTTTCCTAATCTCCAAGATGGATCCCATCAAATACGTGTTCGAAAAACCTGCTCTCTCTGGAAGAATAGCGAGATGGCAAATGATCTTAACAGAATATGACATTCAATACACTTCACAAAAAGCAATCAAAGGAAGTGTGGTGGCTGATCATCTGGCTCATCAAGCAGTAGATGATTATCAAGCATTGAACTTTGACTTCCCAGACGAAGACATTATGCTAGTCAATGACTACAAACAACCAGGACCAGAAGAAGGACCCGGGCCAGGATCCCGGTGGACTATGGTTTTTGACGGAGCTTCTAATGCACTTGGCAACGGCATCGGAGCTGTGATCATTTCCCCCGCGGGAAGTTACACACCGTTCACTGCCAGGTTATGCTTCAATTGCACTAACAATATAGCCGAATACGAAGCATGTATTCTGGGTCTTAAAGCTGCAATCGATCTAAGAATCAAATTCCTAGAAGTCTACGGAGACTCGGCCTTGGTAATCTACCAAGTCAAAGGGGAATGGGACACGAAGCACCCAAATCTAATTCCTTACAAAGAATATGTGCTGAGTTTGATTCTTTACTTCGAAGAAATCACTTTCGAACACATCCCACGCGAGGAAAATCAACTAGCTGATGCTTTAGCTACCATGTCATCCATGTTCAAAGTCAGGTGGGACAACGAGGCGCCTATGATCACCATCTACAGGCAAGATGAACCATCCTATTGCAATGAGATCAATACCGAAGGAACCGAGGAAAAACCATGGTTCCATGAGGTAAAAAGATATCTCGAAGCTCAGGAGTACCCTGAAGGGGCATCCATTAATGACAGAAAGTTTCTAAGGAGATTTGCTGCCAAATTCTTTCTAAGCAATGGAACCCTATACAAACGCAACCATGACTCGACTTTACTTCGCTGTGTAAACAAGAAGGAAGCAGAACAGATCATGGAAGAAATACACAATGGTGCCTTTGGTACTCATTCCAGTGGACATACAATGGCTAAAAGGATCCTTAGAGCAGGTTATTACTGGTCTACCATGGAAACAGACTGCCATCATCACTCCCGAACATGTCACAAATGCCAGATATACGCTGACAAAGTACATGTACCTCCAGTTCCATTAAGCGTCCTGACGGCTCCTTGGCCTTTTGCAATGTGGGGTATTGATATGATTGGAGAAATCAAACCTACTGCCTCCAACGGACATCGCTTTATCCTGGTCGCTATTGACTACTTCACAAAGTGGGTAGAAGCAGCTTCATTTGCTTCTGTCACCAAAAATGTGGTGGCCCGGTTCATCAAATACAATCTCATTTGTCGGTACGGCATCCCTGAACGGATTATCACGGACAATGGCACAAATCTAAACAACAGAATGATTACTGAACTTTGCACACAGTTCAAGATCAACATCATAATTCTTCTCCATATCGACCAAAGATGAACGGTGCGGTGGAAGCTGCCAACAAGAACATCAAGAAAATCATACAAAAAATGACAGTAACCTACAAAGACTGGCATGAGATGTTGCCTTTTGCTCTTCATGGTTATCGCACATCTGCGCGTACTTCAACAGGGGCAACTCCATTCTCCTTAGTCTATGGTATGGAGGCAGTTCTTCCGATTGAAATTCAGATTCCTTCCCTAAGGATTATGAAAGAAACCAATCTAGACGAAGACGATTGGATTCAAACACGGTTGGACCAGATAAACTTGATCGATGAGAAAAGGCTCGCAGCTATTTGTCATGGTCAGCTATACCAAAAGCGTATGATCAAAGCCTTCAACAAAAAAGTCAAAAGTCAAGTATACCAAACTGGTGGCTTGGTTGTCAAACGCATCATCTTACCACAAGGTGATCCCAGAGGCAAATGGACTCCCACCTACGAGGGACCATTCATAATCAAGAAAATATTCTCCGGCGGCGCCATGTTGCTTACCACCATGGATGGCGAGGATTTCCCACACCCTGTGAATGCTGACATAGTCAAAAAATACTTCTCTTAAAAAAAAAAAAAAAAAAAAAAAAACAGCTCGCTAAGTTGAAAACCTGAAAGGGCAACTTAGGCAAAAAATGAGCGTCTCGGTGGATTGAAAACCCGAAAGGGCGGTCCAGGCAAAAATTAGAGACTAAACAAATACTATCCCGGTAGGCTGAAAACCTGAAAGGGCGGCCTAGGCAAAAGTTAGGGAATGAAGCATACAACTGTGTTCCGTTCAGCTGCCTACTCACCATCAAGATTCAACACCTCAAAGACACCGATCAGTCTAATCACTTTCTTCCAACAAGTGAGGGATGAGATGCTCGAAGACAGATTGGCAATAGCAGAGTTGAAACTTGACTGGATCATTTTCACATAGCTATTTATCTTCATAAATATTTTTCAAAACTTTCTGACAGTTTCCTACTTCTAGGATTGTTGTCTCCCTGTGCTAACCCGCCTATCATGGCTCTTTTCAATGCAGCTCTTTCAAAAATCACTATTTTCATTTTTTCTGTTTAAATACGTAAGCATCCCAATGATAATTTTGAATGAACATATGCATTTGAATATGATTGATGTTTACCAGGAAAAACAGGAATGGCATTCAGGAAATGTCCCGATCATCTGGACATCATTCCATCAGAAGGAAATCACCAAGAGAAACGCATTTCTCAGCAAATTCCTCAAAAAGATTTTCTCTTCAAAAGAAGTCTTATTCCCCAGCAGGGTTGTTCCAGATTACTATCTTCAGAAGGTGTGATCCCCGCACCCGGACTTGGTCAGATAGTGCATCGGAGGATTATGCATCTTCCTCATTCCCATTTGAAAGGACATCAGAACTTCCAGTTACCTTTGGTTCCCCAAGCAGTAGTCAAAGATCCTTCAACGGGATACCCGGGTTCTCAAAGAATTTCCCCAGACGAGGGTACTCAAGCAAGACAAAAGATCATCAACGATCACAATACATTCATGTCCAGCTGACTAGCGGGAATTTATTTTTCCAATTAGAAGCTTGACATCACATTCATACAGTCATACATTCATACATTCACATATTCATATTCATAAATCATGCATCATACATCATACATCATGCACAACATAACATGCATATTTCTCCGGGAATATCTCACATTTACATGCATCATAAACATTGCATATCACTAACTTGATTTTTCAGGTAGGCAGATATCTTCAACAAAGATGTTCTCAATCACATGCCATGTTCACCTGAATTCCATGAACGGTTCTCTCAGATATAATCAAGCCGAAGATTCATTCTGATCACTCACCAACTCAAAAACAGACATTGCAGATCTAAAGCGATACCTCAGACGGTTCCAGAACGATCTAGCATCATAGCTCTAAAGCGATACCTCAGACGGTTCCAAAACGATCTAATATTGCAGATCTAAAGCGATACCTCAGACGGTTCCAGAACGATCTAATATTGCAGATCTAAAGCGATACCTCAGACGGTTCCAGAACGATCTAATATTGCAGATCTAAAGCGATACCTCAGACGGTTCCAGAACGATCTACTATCACAGATCTAAAGTGATACCTCAGACGGTTCCAGAACGATCTACTATCACAGATCTAAAGTGATACCTCAGACGGTTCCAGAACGATCTACTATCACAGATCTAAAGTGATACCTCAGACGGTTCCAGAACGATCTACTATCACAGATCTAAAGTGATACCTCAGACGGTTCCAGAACGATCTAATATTGCAGATCTAAAGCGATACCTCAGACGGTTCCAGAACGATCTACTATCACAGATCTAAAGTGATACCTCAGACGGTTCCAGAACGATCTACTATCACAGATCTAAAGTGATACCTCAGACGGTTCCAGAACGATCTACTATCACAGATCTAAAGCGATACCTCAGACGGTTCCAAAACGATTTAACATTGCAGATCTAAAGCGATACCTCAGACGGTCCCAAAACGATTTAACATTGCAGATCTAAAGCGATACCTCAGACGGTTCCACAATGATCAACTTCCAAAATCTAAATCGGAAAAAAACTTTGGACAAGTTCCGTAACGATTATCTTCCAAGACTTAAAGCGGTAACCTTGGACGGTTCCGAAACAGTCAACACAAAGACTTTCAAATCCTTCATCAAGATATAATCAATGGATTCATTCTGATGAACAAACCATCAACACATTTACCAGGTGGCATCTGAAAGCCCATCTCAGGTAATGTTCCAATCTGCCAACAACATTTCGCAGACGACATTCAAATGCAACTTCCAACATCTCTTCTGATCAAGGTAAGTGCAAATTTTCAGGGCATCTAAATATTCAATCATCTTCTACCTTCAGATTTCAGACAATCTCTTCAGGTTTAAGAAGATTGAATAGGGGCAACTGTTATACCCCAAAATTTGCCCACATATTTTTCAAGAAAACTCCAATCTGAAAATTAAGGGTCTCATATAATCATGGATTTTTATTTCAACAAATATCCTGACATATGAAATACTTAGTTTTTAGAATTTTTCTTATACAGTAATTTGGCTTGCAGTTGAATTTATTCTTACGCAAACGCCAAATACTGTGTATTACTTCACACATGCTATTTATTTATTTACAGATAAATGGTACTGACACAATTGGTACAGAGTTAAATCTTTTTGCAGGCGCAGAATCAGGAAACTCAGACTGTACTGGTAACAAGTAGATTATTATTATCTTTTGTTTCCCACTAATTTTTGTACTATATTCCATTATTTGCAAAAAAATCTTTTCAAATCTCTTTTTCAAAAATCAAATCTCTCTTTTTTCCAACACTATCATACACTTTCTTTCAAATCTTACTTCCACTCAAATTTTCCTTTTGTACGGAATCACATCATTCCCCAACGTCTCTTTCCTTCTTTCCATTCTATAAATACCTCTCATTTTCTTCCATAAAATCTCACATCAAATTCCAACTCATCTTTCAAATTCCTATCTCATATCTATTTTCTCTTCTTCCCTGACAAGAATGGCAAAGTGGATAGAGACACTGTTTCTTACAGTCATCACCATTGCTACGGTGATCATGACTTTCTTCTGCCTGCATAGTCCTGAAGAGTGTGGACCTGCAATGGTTGCACTCCCAATCATCTACATGTTATTGTTCATAGCATGGGTCATTAATCGTCATTCTTAAAATTTGCCGTATTTCTTATTTCTTAAATGTACCGTTTATTCGTCGTACTGTTCAATATAGTATGTGATATTTGTACTGTCAGTATTAAATGTTGTACTATTTGTCATAATATTGCTTAATTACTAAGATAATATTTTGTGTGTTTTCTGCCAGTCAAATATTCCTATTTCTGTGCATTAAATGATTTTCAGGGTTATTATCGGTAATTTTGCCCGCATACCGTAAATATTAGTTATTTATTATGTCTGTGTTTTTTTAACAAGTCATGTAAATAAACTTTCATTTTTTACATAAAACAAAAACAAAAAACAACAAAAAAGAAAATTAACTTTGACTGTTGATTTTTCACTCTAACTGCTACGTCAATACCTGAACAGTCAGTTGACAGCCAAACTGCTGGCAGTACAATTCTCAGTGTTTTGTACCATCAATCAAATCAATCTTTCACAATTCAAAATTCCAAGATTTTTGTTCTAGAAGTCTTCTGAATATCACGCGATTAGCAGAGACTCAACACTGCGCAAAAATCAGGTACGCTTAACTGTCTCCTACATAAACAGTCCCTAACTAGGGTTTTTCTTGTTTTTACAGGAGCAACAAGTTTTTGAGAGCTCAAATGGATTTCATACACATCCATATATCTCAAAGTACCATCATACAAATTTTCAAACTTCAATTCACTCAGACGCACCGTCAGCAGCTCAAACAGTCAACAGACGACCCGTTTGACCAAAAAAGTCAACAGACAGTCAAAAATGAAATTTTTTGTCAAAGTCCATATTTTGTCAAAGGATTCATCATTTGATCATTGGATGATTATAATTCATCAAGGAAAGATCAAAAATCAACAAAACCCTAAGATTCAAAATTAGGGTTTTTGCCTGAAAAGTCAACTCAACTTTGACTGATCATAACTCTCTCATCCTTCATCCAAAAAATTCAAACCAAAGCTTGTTTTGAAGGAAATTCAATTATCTTTCAAATTCCATTGATCCCATGGTCATTGGATTCACCATTTGAAAAATATGATCAAAGACATTACAGGTCATTTTCAAAGTCAACAAAAAGACACTTTTTTCAAAAGGACACACAAGGAGCTTCAAAAATCATTTTGACATGAGACCAAAGGCATTGGTTAGAGGACTCTTTGAGGTTTCCAAAAAGTGCAAGATCTCCTTCATATGACAAAAATTGAAGGATTTACACCTTGTTGAAGTTGGCTAAATTTTGGGAAAATACATGAAATCAACATTGTTCAAAATGGCATTTTTTCCAAATGGGGCCAAGTTTTCAGCATTCAAACATCATTTCCATGTTACTATGGGCCTCCCACGACCAAGACTAAGCCCATACCTTTTTTTATCCATTTTTGCATGATTTTATCTTACTTTAAGATTAAAATTAAAAGGAAAATGCATGGATAAATGGTAGCTTACAAATCAAGCATGACTCACCCCAAAGAATCTTCATCTTTCTGCAGAGAAGTAAAGGGCAAGGCAGGTGCATTGAAGGCAAGGTGACTTGGTCAAGAATTCAAGCTTTTTTAATATTAAAAAATGCAAGATTTCAACAAAGGCAACTAGCTACATATTAGCTTCAATTCTAAGCACACATGGCTTATAAATAAGCTATCTTAGTTCAGCAACAAAAGGGGGGACAAGTTCAGAAGCAAAGCTAAGCATAACACCTTTGTAATCACTTGAAAAAATTCAAAGAAAACTCAAATTCGAATTTGTAATTTCTGCTCATTTCAATACAAACTAAGCATTCATACACCTTCCTTGAACATCACTGAAACTATCTCAATCAATTACAAGCCTTGAAGCTCACTGAATCGAGCTACACAGGTCAAAAATTGTTCAAACTAAAACCAATTCGTATCTGGCTATTCACACATGTTTAACAAGATGTAGACATACTATTGAGTTTGGTTTGAGGTGTAGATCATTTCTGGAGCTTTAATTAAGTTTTAGATGCGTATACACGAAACCATCATTTTAGGGTTCTTCATCCCAAAATTAGGGTTTTCTAAATTAGGCAAAATTACAGGTTCTGAATAGTACCATTGAGTTCGCATGAACAATACGAACTCAACCATACCATCGCGCCAAATTTATACTCACGTTTGCTTGTATTCGCTATTATTACCAGGTGTAAAAGATTGGGTTTTTTACACCACCTGCAAATGAACGGTGTAAAAACCCATCTGAAGGTTGAAGATGATGCGTGGCGCCCTCTGATTCGCTGGGAGGCGCGCGCGTGTTTTTTTAAACTGACTTGGAATTCAGTGTTTTGCAGGTGTTCCACGTGCTATGGTCCCTCACCATCTGGGCCTTCTGATCCATCCATCAACTCATCCAACGCCTCAGAACACGCACGCATATCATACTCCCTCATTTAATTTCCATACAGGATCAGTATCCTTTTATTTTCTATTTTATTTTCTATTTTGTTTTAATTTCTTTGTTAAATTAATTAAAAATAGTTTTAAAAATCCAGAAAATACACAAAAAATATTTTTATACTTCTAAAATAATATATTATTTTCTGAATTAAAAATATTTTATTTTTCTTCATAATTTCAATATTTTGCATAATTAATTAGTATATATTTATATATTGGCTTTTTAATTATTCTAACCAATCAAAAAATCATAAAAAAAAATTGTTCTTTGTGTTAAACATTGTTTATATATTATAAACTAATTTTGTACATATTTTGAATAATTTTCTTTTTTTTAAGTTTTAATTATTTGTATAATTATTTGTATAATTATGTATTAATTAGCTTAATCAATTTCCAATCAATTTCAAAAATTCCAAAAAAATTAGTTTTGTTTTAAAATTAATTAACAAATATTTTGTACATATTTTAAACTTAATTTCTAGGTTTAAATCTATTTTCATCCTTTTTCTTCATTTTAATTTAATTAATCATGCATTAATTATAATTAAAACCAATCATAAAAATTCCAAAAACATGCCTTTTATTTTTCTTGCAATTTAAAATTCCTAGATAAATGTATAGGATGTCAAATTCATGTAAATAGGCTAGTTTACGTTTCCTGCACAATCGATGTAATAGCGTAGATTTACTTTCCGCACTTTACATTTCCGCATTTTAATTTCCAGCACATATAAACTGCGTGTATGTCAAAGATAAAATTGGACCGTTAGATCACTAACTTCAAAGATAAATATCTGAATCCAATCACAATCACACTTGCACCTCTTAAGGTAATCCCTTCTCATTCCTTTCAAAATCAAAGTCAAAATTCCACTGTTTTGAGTACAAAATCGAACCTTGCTTTTATATCCGGTGAAAGGATAGATTTTTAAAGGAAATAGGATAAAGACCTTACAACTCAGGGTAGACCTCCTAGTTTGCTTGCTCAAATCAAAACAAACAAAATTCTCATACACTGTTGATTTTTCAAAACTTTCAAAAAAGACAATACTTTGTATACATCCAAACACGGGTTATTACAAAGTTAACGTTCTTTTCAAAACATCTTTCGAAAGATAAACAAGCACTTTGTATACATCCACACACGGATCATTACAAAATTCAATTTACAAAAGTATTTGAAACCACATATGAGCAATTTCAGAGCAATTGAAAAGTGATCAAAAAACAAGTGAGCTAAGCAAACTTAAGAGCCCATGGATAACCATGGATACAAAGGGTGCTAACACCTTCCCTTTGTATAACCTACCCCCTTACCCAGAATTTCTTAAAGGTCTTTTTTCTGTTTCTTTTATAAACCTTTCCTTAATTGGATAAAATAAAAGGTCGGTGGCGACTCTGTGAATTTTCAAAAAAATGCGAAAGCATTAAGCGACAAAAAAGAGTCAGTTCACGTATCTCTATAGATCAGAGGTATGGCCCGTTATTAAAAAAAATTGGAGGTCCACAGCATACAATTGCTTCTCTCGAAGAGTAGATAACACAATCCGCAAATGCTCTACGTGCTCTTCCGGAGAACGTGAATACACCAAGATGTCATCAATGAAGATCACTACAAACTGATCCAGGTACGGTTGAAAAATTCGATTCATATAATCCATGAAAACCGCCGGAGCATTAGTCACACCAAAAGGCATAACTAAAAACTCGTAATGACCATACCGAGTCCTGAATGCAGTCTTAGGCACATCTGAACTCTTAACCCGAATCTGATGATACCCTGACCTGAGATCAATCTTCGAGAACACACTGGCTCCTTTCAACTGATCTAGGAGGTCATCAATCCGCGGTAAGGGGTATTTGTTCTTTATAGTGACCTTATTCAGCTGACGATAGTCGATGCACAAACGCATACTCCCATCCTTCTTTTCACCAATAGAACAGGAGCTCCCCATGGAGAAACACTGGGCCGAATAAAATGCTTAGCTAGAAGCTCTTCTAGCTGGCTCTTCAGTTCTCTGAGTTCAATAGGAGACATCCTATATGGAGTGATAGAAACTGGGGCAGTACCAGGAATAAGATCAATTGCGAATTCCGCTTCCCTTTTCGGAGGAAGAGAAGTGATATCCTCAGGAAAGACATCAGGATATTCGCACACTACAGGTATCTCCGACAATACCACTCTCACGGAGGGTTCCTCGGAAAGAACCAAAAGAAAAGATCTTTCTTGTGAAAAGAGATAATTGACCGCGTTGATCGTACCTTCAATCAACTTGGTAATTGCATCATCAGAAGATGTTTCTTTAGCAGGAATGAATATGGCTTTTTCCTTGCAACCAATATATACCGAATTAAGAGACAACCAATCCATTCCAAGAATGACATCAAGTCTCTTAAGAGGTAAACAAATTAGATCGATCGGAAAGTCACAGCCATTAAAAGATACTGAACAATCCTTACAAATCAGTCGAGCCTCCACGGTATCATCTGTTGCCGAAGAAATGACCATAGGATCGGGTAATGGAGTAACTTCCAAACCAAGTTGACAAACACACTCGGTTGAAATGAAGGAATGAGTAGCTCCACAATCAACTAAAACACATAATGGTTGGTTATTCACATAACAAGTACCTGCGATGAGATTGTTGTTTCCTTTGGCCTTTCTTGCATCTAAGGTATAAACACGACCTGTAGTCCTCTCCTGATCTTTCTTCTTTGGACAAAACGGGGATTTGTGACCCGGCTCGCCACATTTGAAACAAGTAATTGGAGTAGGTTCGCACTCCCCAGCATGTTTCTTCTTGCACTTGTGACAATAAGGAGGTTGAGCCGATTGGTCGCCATATCCTTGCTTCTTCTTTGGTGGAAAACTACGGGGCTTCAAGTGTTGAGCAGATTTTCCTTGTTCCCTGTAGTTAGTCCTGTTCTGGTTCCTCTCTTCTTGAACCCTCTTTAGACTGTTCTCCGCAACATAACATTGCCTCAAACATTCAGCATAAGTAGTAAACTCCCTCTGGGACACACTATGAGCAATGTCGGCCCTCAAACCCATCAAGAATTGATCAATCTTCCATAACTCATCAGGAGCATAAACAGCCTGTCGTGAGTAATCAGCCATGTCTTCAAACTTTTCAGCATACTCGGAAACAGACAAGTTGCCTTGCTTGAAATTCTGGAATTCTCTTTCTCTTTGGGTTCGAACACTGTTAGGGAAATACTTCTCCAGAAATGCCGCCTTGAAATGATGCCAGTCTTTAGGGATCTCCTGGGTAGTGAAATAGGTAGATGCAGTATTCCACCACCTAAGAGCTGGTTCTTTCATCTTCTGAGTAGCAAAGATTACTTTCTCTTCTTCATTACACTGGATTGCCTGGAATATCCTCTCCATACTAGCCAACCAATCATGGGCTACTACCGGGTCTAAGCCACCCGCAAACTATGGAGGATCCATTCTGAAGAAAGCACGAAAATCTGGCCCTGTTAGAGCTTGTGGAACAGGAACTGGAGCAGGAGGTTGTTGTCCCTGCATACCCTGCATCATCTGCATCATCATCTGATTCTGCTGTTGCATCTGTTGCATTATCTGTTGCCAAGGTACGCCTGCATTCCCAGTTGCTTGCTCGGGTTCCACATTCCTAGTTCTCGGCCTTCCGGGACCTCTGCGTTGCTCAGCCATCTCCCTGTCTGTCCTACACACGGAATTAAGTTGATCAGGCTCAATGCCATAGGTAAGACACACGGAATCATGCCGGCTATACACATATGAGGAAGAATTGTACTGCATTATGATGTGTCTTTAGCAAAGCCGAGAATCGACCTGCTCTGATACCAACTGTAACACCCCACACATATTTGTCTAGAATAATATGCATAAAGTATTAAATATGGTTTCATAAAGACAACAATTACATAATGTCGCAGCGGAAAGATAATAAAAACATCACAAGCACGAGGTACAAAAGCCGAATGTATCATGGCCAAAATGATAATACATCTAAAATAGTACAATATCCAACAAGGTACTACAAAAGCATAAAATGCGAACAAAAGATAATATCTAGCAACAACGTCAAAGGACTAATCCGCCTTGCCTTTGCCACGATCTTGCCTTGAACCACCTGAAAAAGATAGAATTGGAATGGGATGAGATTACTAAATCTCAGTGAGTCCGCCTATCCTATTAGTCCACTCGGATCTAAAGGGTACATGCAAAACAAACGAATCCACCATGGATTCGGGCAATCCTCACATCAGGTACAAGTACGAAGCAACCAAATGATTTATCCACCATTGGACTCATCGCATACAAACACACAAGTATATCACAAACAAGTATGCAAAACCCGTATCCATATACGGGGAATCAAGAAGTGTAATAAACCTCGGCTAGATTATGGAACGAACGCACCCTCGATGAGTCCACCCATGCCTAGTGTCAAGGGACTTGTACAAGCTCACTGCAAGATGGTTAAACGGGTTCGCACAAGCCTAAGTGGCCGCGAGATGACATTAGCCTAAATGGCGTCATTGTCCCATTAACCCTCTTTACGCAAGTGGGTTATACCGAGTATAAACCGCCACCTTGACGCATGGTCCCACCGGGCGAAAGCCTAGTATTAGTCTACATGACTTTACTAGAGGTGAGTTACAATCATTATGTAATAGCCTACATGGCCACATAACCCCACCATACCGAGCACGCAAGTGTGTCAACGTCAATGAATATAAGCCCCTCACGGCACTCAGGAGCACACTACAACGGTAGCTCAGGTGCGCGACCTCTGATCATAACATCGGACTATTCCACGGACCACATGATCCAGGATAATACCTTACATCATAGTAAGAGGTATATCCCAACCTAGCCCCCGGCCACTTCGATTCAAGCATACGTACACACATCAAGTGTATGGTCATAATACAAACCAGTCCGAATGTTTAACCAAAACATTGGACATTAAAATAGATCCATACTTATCTCATCAAGGTATTCAAAATCAATCACAATTGAATAGACAAGGATTTATGGAATAAACTTATCCAACATTATGTATAATATTCCACATAAACAATTGAATGGAATCATCGGTAATGTGTGTCATAAAACACCACTCTTCAGACATTCATATGCATATTAATAATTAAGGAGGGGTCCGATTACGATTAGAATCCGAAACTGCCCTCAGGGGAAGGAAAAATATAATTCTGCCCAGCACTGGCCGCTTAGCGGCCTGCAAGCGGGCTTTCCAGGGGCGAACCTCAACTGTTTCCCCGCTTAGCGGTCTCACGTCCGCTTAGCGGGCTTGCGATTTTTATTTTTCTTCACAAACAGCATCCTCCGCTCAGCGGACAGACTGGGTCCGCTCAGCGGAACCGTGAATTTCTGGAAAAATGCTCAGCATCCGCTTAGCGGCCTTAGCCCGCTTAGCGGACCATAGCAGATACAGAAAAACGCAGAACTCATCAGTTCTGTCCTGGGGTACTTTAACCCCTTGAAATCACCTGCATGCACGAATTAAAGGTATATCCAGCCAACATACAGTATGAACAAGCAATAAACAGCATCGAAACATGTTATTAGCAAGGATTTAAGCATAATCTCTCAAAACCCTTAAACCCCAAAAATCCCCAAAAGAGTCAAAACCCCATTTTCTATCTATGGACTCACCTTAGATGAACGAAGTAGAGCTGGAGCAAGGGAGATTTGGACGAAAATCGGAGCTTTGGGACAGATTCTTGAACATGCAAGGATTGAAGTTCTTGGAGTGGCTTTCCTTCACTTCTCTTCCTCTTCTATATCACGTTTTCAATCCTTCCTCCCACAAAATCTGTTTTTGTTCACAATGAAGAGGAATTGCCTTAGCCAAACAACTCCTTACTCTAATTAAGTGCACTAAGACTATAATGCCCTCCAACTAGGTCCAATTGTCCAATTTGCCATTTAGTTCTATCTCAACTAATGTTATTTCCATTTATTCTAAAAGGGAATAAATAGGACATTACAATATTTCTATCAACAATACATTTTTTCGGTATATATATATATATATATATATATATATATATATATATATATATATATATATATATATATATATATATATATATATATATATAACTTACTGATCCACATCACGACCATTAATTCTTCCCGATCTAATGGTTAAAAATAATAAGTAATAGTTTTCTCTCTCCACATTTAATTACTTATTATTTTTAACCATTAGATCAAAAAGAATTATGATAAAGATATGAAGTAAGTTATAATAACTTACTCTTGTAGTAAGAATATCTCTCCTTATATCTATATATATATATATATATATATATATATATATATATATATATATATATATATATAAACTAATATTCTTATATATTACTACTTTAAGAAAATAAAGAGAAATATTTTTAAAATATAAAGAAAAACTAGTGTGATACCCGTGCGTTCGTACGGGTACCCGTCGTTTTCGCGTATTTGGGATTGAGAAAAATAAAAGGTAGTATTAGTAAAAGATTAAATTTGAATTAAAATGGGAAAATTTATAAAAACATCAATATTAAAAAAATTGAATATTGAAAATAAAAATTAATTAAGAAAATAAAGTTTATATTGTTTTAGATTGAATACTACATCTAAGGATGTATGGTTCCATTGAGAAATAATATATGTAAAGAAAATGTATAGATTATAACCCATAAAATGAATGAGCTATTTATTGAAAGGCCCATATAACCGAAGTCTAAATAAGAACATGACCAAACATGGGTTCATTTTATTTTGTTGTGAGGATAAAATATTTTTATCAGTAACTTCATGTTCATGTTAATATTAAATTTTTTTATTAATAATTTCATGTTTCCGTTAATATTAATATTTTGATCAGTAACTTCAAGTTCTTGTTAATATTCAATATTTTGATCAGTAACTTCATGTTCCCGTTATTAGTAAATTCATGTTTCCGTTATTATTCAATATATTGATTAGTAACTTCGTGTTCCCGTTAATATTCAATATTTCAATTAGTAATTTCATGTTCACGTTAATATTGATTTAGAACCCGTCGATTTTGCGTATTTGGAATGAGCAAAATAAAAGGTATTAATAAAAAAATTTGATTTAGAAGAAAAGTTAGAAAAATAATAATATTAAAAAAATTAAATAGTAAAAATAAAAAGTAATTAAGAAAATAATATTTGAATCAATATATTATTTTTGTTTTGGAATTATTGTCAAAAATATTTAAACCAATAGTAAAGTTGTTCTATTATTATTCAATATTTTTATCACTAACTTCATGTTCCCGTTATTATTCAATATTTTGATCTGTAATTTTATGTTTATGTTATTATTAAATATTTTGATTAGTAACTTCATGTTTCCGTTAATATTCAATATTTTGATCAATAACTTCATATTCCCGCTAATATTCAATATTTTGATCAGTAATTTAATATATTCGTTAATATTAAATATTTTGATCAATAACTTCATGTTTTCGTTAATATTATAAAAATAAGATGAAATTTTTTTAAAATAGATAATAAATCAATTTTGATCAGTAACTTAATATTCCCATTAACATTCAATATTTTGATCAGTAACTTCATATTCCCGTTAATATTCAATATTTCGATCCGTTACTTCATGTTCTGTTAATATTCAATATTTGAATCTGTTACTTCATGTTCTGTTAATATTCAATATTTGAATCTATTACTTCATGTTCTGTTAATATTCAATATTTGAATCTGTTACTTCATGGTCTCGTTAATGTTCAATATTTTGATTTATTATTAAGATAAATTTATGTGTTGGAATTAAACAATAAAAGCATTAATTAAAAATAAAATTCATTATAATATTGATGAAATGTAACTGATTTTTAAATAGATTGTAAAAGTGACGGTTTTGAAAAGAAAAAAATAAATAAATACTTAGTAAGTTATAATAATTGAAACAATTGAGAAATCTCATTACTTCTATTATTTTTTAACATCCAATATGATGCATGAACTGAAGGATAGAAAAACACTTAGAAAGGGGGGGTTTGAATAAGTGTAGTCTTAAAAACTTGAACGATAAAAACAAATTGCACGGTTATTTTTATCCTGGTTCGTTGTTAACTAAACTACTCCAGTCCACCCCCACGGAGTGATTTACCTCATCTGAGGATTTAATCCACTAATCGCAACAGATTACAATGGTTTTCCACTTAGCCCACGACTAAGTCTTCTAGAGTATCCTAATCACAACCTGATCACTCTAGGAACAAATGCTTAGACACAAGCTAAGACTTTCTTAGATATCCTGACCACCACGTGATCACTCTAAATACAACTGCTTAGACACAAGCTAAAACTTCCTAGAGTATTCTGATCAACACTTGATCACTCTAGTTACTTACAAATTAATGTAATCAATTTTAAGAGTATTACAAATGCTTCTGAAAAGCTATAATCACAACAGTGATATTTCTCTTAAAGTTTAAGCTTAATCTCACTAATATATTACAACAGCAATGTAGTGAGCTTTGATGAAGATGAAGTTTCTGAGCTTTGAGTTGAACAGCGTTTCAGCAAGTTTTTCAGAATAAGTTCGTTCAGTATTGGTTAGAGTTGGTAACCTTGCTTCTCATCAGAACTTCATACTTATAGGCGCTTGAGAAGATGACCGTTGAGAGCATTTAATGCTTTGCATATTCCGTACAGCATTGCATTTAATGTTTCACGCTTTTGTCAACTACCTCGAGCCTTGTTCACGCTGTGTCTACTGACGTTGCCTTTAATAGCTTCCAACGTTCCTTTTGTCAGTCAGCGTAGCCTGCCACCTGTACTTTCTTCTGATCTGATGTTTGTGAATACAACGTTTGAATATCATCAGAGTCAAACAGCTTGGTGCAAAGAATCTTCTTGTCTTCTGACCTTGAAGTGCTTCTGAGCGTGATACCATGAGAACTTCAGTGCTTTTGCTTCTGATCTCAAGTTCTTCTGATGCTTTCATAGACCCATGTTCTGTTTCTGCCTTGACCATCTTCTGATGTCTTGCCAGACCATGTTCTGATGTTGCATGCTGAACCTTCTGAGACAAAGCTTCTGAGCACTGATTTGTGCATACTCTTTATATATTTCCTGAAAGGGAAATTGCAATGTATTAGAGTACCACATTATCTCACACAAAATTCATATCCTTGTTATCATCAAAACTAAGAATATTGATCAGAACAAATCTTGTTCTAACAATCTCCCCCTTTTTGATGATGACAAAAACATATATAAATGATATGAATTTGCGATCAGAAAGAGCAGACGGCTAAAGACAAATTACACAGCTATAGCATAAGCATGTGAATATGTCTCCCCCTGAGATTAACAATCTCCCCCTGAGATGAATAATCTCCCCCTGAAATTAATACTAGAAGAATTTTATAAATAAAAGACTTCTCTGATTATTTCGGTAGAGACGTTCACAGTGCTTGATCTTTAGAATATTCAAAACTTCTGATTTCTGCTTCCACAGGACAGCTTCAGAACATTGAAATTCTTTAGATCCTCAGAACATTCACAGCTTCTGACTTCTGCTTCCAGCGGACAGCTTCAGAACTTGAATTTCTTTGATCTTCAGAACATTCATAGCTTCTGACTTCTGCTTCCATCGGACAGCTTCAGAACTTGAATTTCTTTGATCTTCAGAACATTCATAGCTTCTGACTTCTGCTTCCATCGGACAGCTTCAGAACTTGAATTTCTCTGATCATTACTTCATGCTAGATTGTATCAGAACATTGTTGAATGTACTAGAGCATCATCAGAGCATCTTTACATCCTGAAATGTTACAAAACAAAACTAAACAACAAAAGTCAGCATGAACGAATCAGAACATAAAATGTGTATCAGAACACATAATATGTATCAGAGCCATATAAGCCATATAGAATGTATCAGATCCAATAGAAAATGTATCAGAGCAAATAGACAATGCTTTGGATCATGTTCTATTATCAGAATATCTGATCATTCTTCCTTCTTGCTTCTGATTCTGAAGCTTCATAGCACTCAGCTTGCTTCAAGAATCCAAGAGCTTGATTCATCTTGTTGCTTCTTATGTTGAACTTGAATCTTCGATTCCTGCAACATCACAACTTAAAAACATAGAACTTTGCAAGTTCTGTTAGTAAATGTGGAGCCTTTTTACCCGGTAAGTGATAATATTAATCATATCATTTATCATATATTTTCTCCCCCTTTTTGTCATAACATCAAAAAGAATATAAAAGATTCAGATGCAGAAAAAGACAAAGGAAAGAAACAGAATTAAACTTTTCATTGATTTCAACAAGCAGGATTACAAAAGATGTATGCAGAAAGCAGATGCAACAAGGAAAGAAAACTACAAAGACTTAGAGACTAAGACCCTAGCGCTAACATATCAAGAATCCCTGTGGTCTTCTTAGTTTGTTCAGCCATGAAAGCTTGAGACTCTGCATGCCTGTCTAGACTAGAACCTCCACTGTAGGAGAGATAATAATGACAAAAGAAGTGATTAGCACAGTTACCTAAGTAGACGTCCCCTCAACTGCACGCACACTTGTCCAGAAAAAGTGAACACGTGTTTACCATCTGAATAGCCAGTTACAGCTGTTTTACTTTTAAAGAGATTCTGACTCAACTTAGACAATGAAACGTTAGTAATAACTGAATCACAATTTCTAATTGATTTCAATCAGAACTTCTTAAAAAAAATAATCCATTTTCATTTCAGAAGATACTCATACATAAGATTTTCTCATCTTCTCATTCTGGGCATAAATCCATACTGATATTCTTCATAATGAACTTAAACCTATCTTCAGCAAGGGGTTTTGTAAAGATATCAGCCCATTGATGGTCTGTATCCACAAAGTTTAAAGATATAACACCCTTCTGAACATAGTCCCTTATGAAATGATGTTTAATCTCAATATGTTTAGCTTTTGAATGTAAGATAGGATTCTTAGATAAACATATAGCAGAAGTATTATCACAGAAAATAGGAATGTTACTCTCATATATCTGATAATCTTCTAGCTGACTTCTCATCCAGAGCATTTGTGTGCTACAACCAGCAGCATCAACATATTCTGCTTCTGTTGTTGAGAGGGCAATAGTAGCTTGCTTCTTGCTGTACCATGAGATCAGATGACTTCCAAGAAATTGACAACTTCCAGAAGTGCTCTTTCTTTCTATTCTATCTCCAGCATAGTCAGCATCACAGAATCCTACTAAGTTGTAATCTTTAGATCTTCTGTAAACTAAACCAACATTAGTAGTACCTTTCAGATACCTTAGAATTCTCTTAACCGCAGTTAAATGAGATTCTCTTGGATCTGATTGGAATCGAGCACACAAACAAACACTAAAGAGAATGTCAGGTCTAGAAGCAGTTAGATATAGAAGAGATCCAATCATTCCTCTGTACAACTTCTGATCTACCTTCTTACTTACCTCATCCTTACCCAGGACACATGTTGGATGCATAGGAGTTTTGGCTTCTTTGCTTTCAGAAAGATTAAACTTCTTCAGAAGTTCTTTCACATACTTCGTTTGATGGACATAGGTTCCATCGGAAGTTTGGTTGATTTGAATACCAAGGAAATACTTGAGTTCTCCCATCATGCTCATTTCAAATTCAGCCTGCATAGACTCAGCAAACTCCTTTCCAAGTGTAGCATTAGATGTTCCAAAGATAATATCATCAACATATATTTGACAAATTAAAATATCCTTTTTAAATGTTTTACAAAAGAGAGTAGTGTCCACTTTTCCTCTAGTAAAATCATTTTCCAGAAGGAAAGAACTCAACCGTTCATACCAAGCTCTGGGAGCTTGTTTCAATCCGTATAATGATTTCTTTAATTTGAAAACATGATTTGGAGACATGGAGTCTTCAAAACCAGGAGGTTGGTGGACATAAACTTCTTCATCTATATAACCATTTAAGAAGGCACTCTTAACATCCATCTGATAAAGAGTGATGTTGTGTTGAGTGGCAAAAGAAATTAATAGACGAATAGATTCTAACCTGGCCACTGGTGCAAAGGTTTCTGTATAATCAATCCCTTCTTGCTGACTTTAACCCTGAGCTACCAGTCTGGCTTTGTTTCTTACCACTTCACCTTTCTCACTTAGCTTGTTTCTGAACACCCACTTAGTACCGATGATGTTAAATCCTTTTGGTCTAGGAACCAAGTCCCATACATCATTCCTTGTAAACTGATTGAGTTCTTCTTGCATGGAAATTATCCAGTCTGGATCTTCTAGAGCTTGATCAACAGAAGTTGGCTCGATCAAAGAAACAAGACCTAATTGACATTCTGCATTGTTCTTAAGGAATGCCCTTGTTCTGATGGGATCATCTTTCTTTCCAAGGATCACATCTTCTGAATGAGCTGAGGCAAGTCTAGGTGATCTTCTCACAGTTGGTTCTTCAGAAATCCTAAGATTCTCTAAAAATGCAGCAACTTGATCTTTTGATCCATTGCTTCTGAGACTGCCAGCTTCTGCAGCTTTGCTTCTTGATTCTTCAACTTCTGATATATCAATATCAAAATCTGCAAAATTCTCAAACTGCTTTGGTTTTTCAAGACCAAGCTTATCATCAAACCTGATATTGATTGATTCTTCTACAATCAATGTTTCAGTATTGTATACTCTGTAGCCTTTAGAGCGTTCAGAATATCCAAGAAGGAAACATTTTTGTGCTTTGGAATCAAACTTACCAAGATGATCTTTAGTATTCAGAATAAAACATACACATCCAAAAGGATGGAAATATGAAATGTTGGGCTTTCTGTTCTTCCACAATTCATAAGGAGTTTTATTTAGAATAGGTCTGATAGAGATTCTATTCTGAATGTAGCATGCAGTGTTTATTGCTTCTGCCCAGAAATGCTTAGCCATATTGGTTTCATTGATCATGGTTCTGGCCATTTCTTGTAGAGTCCTATTCTTTCTCTCTACAACCCCATTTTGCTGTGGAGTTCTAGGGCAAGAGAAATCATGGGCAATACCATTTTCTTTGAAGAACTCCTCAAAGAATCTGTTCTCAAATTCGCCACCATGATCACTTCTGACCTTTATGATTTTGCACTCTTTCTCAGATTGAATCTGAGTGCAGAATTCAAAGAACACTGAATGAGACTCATCCTTGTGTTTCAAGAACTTTACCCATGTCCAGCGGCTATAATCATCAACGATGACTAATCCATATTTCTTCCCTCTGACAGATGCTGTTTTGACTGGGCCAAACAGATCAATGTGTAAGAGTTCTAACGGCCTTGAGGAAGAAACAACATTCTTAGACTTGAATGCAGGTCTGGAGAACTTGCCCTTCTGACATGCTTCACAAAGAGCATCTGATTTGTATTTCAGATTAGGGAGTCCTCTGAGCAGATTTAGTTTGTTAATCTGAGAAATCTTTCTCAAACTAGCATGTCCTAATCTTCTGTGTCAGACCCATTGCTCTTCAGAAACAGGCATAAGACAAGTCACCTTCTGATTCTTAAGATCCTGAAGATCTGTCTTATAAATGTTGTTCTTTCTCTTGCCTGTAAATAGGATTGAGTCATCCTTCTGACTTACAGCCTTGCAAGACTTTTGATTAAAGATCATGTCGTAACCATTGTCCCTTAATTGACTTATGGACAATAAGTTATGAGCTAATCCATCTACTAGAAGAACATTAGAAATAGAAGGAGAGTTACCAGAATTTATAGTTCCTGAGCCAATAATTTTGCCCTTCTGATCTCCTCCGAATTTCACTACTCCAGCAGATTTAAGCACCAGGTCTTGGAACATAGACCTTCTTCCTGTCATGTGTCGCGAGCATCCAGAGTCCAGGTACCATGACATGTTGTGCTTTTCCTTCTTTGCAGCCAAGGATATCTGCAATAGGAATAATCTGTTCCTTAGGTACCCACATCTTCTTGGGTCCTTTCTTGTTAGTTTTCCTCAAGTTCTGATTGAACTTGGGTTTAGCATTATAGGAAATAGAAGGAACAGAATGATAGTTTCAGTTCTTGGTTCCATGATATTTCTTTGGTTTTGTCACATGCTTCTTGGTGTGTGTTATGTGAAAACTTTGAGCATGTGAAGTGTGCTTAATATCATGGGAGTGGCCAAATTTAAATTGGTTATACAGAGGCTTGTATGATATTTTCATATCATCCACAGATTCAAGCTTGTATGGGATTTCACCCTCATAACCAATGCCAGCTCTTTTGTTTCCTGACACAGCATATATCATAGAAGCAAGTTGACTTCTGCCAATACTTCTAGATAAAAACTTTCTGAAACTTAAGTCATATTCTTTCAGAATATTGTTCAGACTTGGAGTAGATTTTTCAGAACCAGAAGGAGATCCATTATTTTTGGATAAAATTAAAATTTTTTCCTTTAGTTCAGAATTCTCCACTTCAAGCTTCTTAGTTTCAAATTCAAATAGCTTTTTCAGCTTCTTGTATTTGATACTAATCTGAGACCTGAGTTCCAGAAGTTCTGTTAGACTGGAAACTAACTCTTCTCTAGACAGTTCAGAAAATACCTCTTCAGAATCTGATTCTGATGTAGATTCTGATTCGTCATTCATTGTGGCCATCAGTGCCAGATTTGCCTGCTCATCTTCAGAGTCTGATTCATCATCTGACTCATCCCAGGTTGCCATAAGACCTTTCTTCTTATGAAACTTCTTCTTGGGATTTTCCTTCTGAAGTTTTGGACACTCGTTCTTGTAATGTCCAGGCTCATTGCACTCATAGCAGACAACCTTCTTCTTGTCAGATCTTCTGTCACCAGAAGATTCTCCTCGTTCAAATCTCTTTGAACTTCTGAAGCCTCTGAACTTCCTTTGCTTGCTCTTCCAGAGTTGGTTTACCCTTCTGGAGATCATGGACAGTTCATCTTCTTCTTCAGATTCTGATTCTTCAGGATCTTCTTCTCTAGCCTGAAAAGCGTTAGTGCATTTTTTAACATTAGATTTTAATGCAATAGACTTACCTTTCTTCTGAGGTTCATTTGCGTCAAGTTCAATCTCATGACTCCTCAGGGCACTGATCAGCTCTTCCAAAGAAACTTCATTCAGATTCTTCGCAATCTTGAATGCAGTCACCATTGGGCCCCATCTTCTGGGCAAACTTCTGATGATCTTCTTTACATGATCAGCCTTGGTGTAGCCTTTGTCCAGAACTCTTAATCCAGCAGTCAGAGTTTGAAATCTTGAAAACATCTTCTCAATGTCTTCATCAACCTCCATCTTGAAGGCTTCGTACTTCTGGATTAGTGCAAGAGCTTTGGTCTCCTTAACTTGAGCATTTCCTTCATGAGTCATTTTCAAGGACTCATAAATGTCATGGGCCGTTTCCCTGTTAGATATCTTCTCATACTCAGCATGAGAGATAGCATTCAGCAAAACAGTCCTGCATTTGTGATGATTTTTGAAATCTTTCTTTTGATCATCAGTCATTTCGCTTCTCGTGAGCCTTACACCAGTAGCTTTAACAGGATGTTTGTAACCATCCAACAGAAGATCCCATAGATCAGCATCCAGACCAAGAAAGTAACTTTCTAATTTATCTTTCCAATATTCAAAGTTTTCACCATCGAATATTGGTGGTCTAGTGTAACCATTGTTACCATTACCATTGTAGTATTGCTCAGCAGAGCCAAATGTAGATGTAGATGTTTGAATTTCACCAGCCATCTTTTACTGAAGCGTTTTTCTCTTCCTGAATCTTTTCTAAACACGGTTAAGTGCTTGCACCTTAGAACCAGACTCTGATACCAATTGAAGGATAGAAAAACATTTAGAAAGGGGGGGTTTGAATAAGTGTAGTCTTAAAAACTTGAACGATAAAAACAAATTGCACGGTTATTTTTATCCTGGTTCGTTGTTAACTAAACTACTCCAGTCCACCCCCACTGAGTGATTTACCTCACCTGAGGATTTAATCCACTAATCGCAACAGATTACAATGGTTTTCCACTTAGCCCACGACTAAGTCTTCTAGAGTATCCTGATCACAACCTGATCACTCTAGGAACAAATGCTTAGACACAAGCTAAGACTTTCTTAGAGTATCCTGACCACCACGTGATCACTCTAAATACAACTGCTTAGACACAAGCTAAGACTTCCTAGAGTATTCTGATCAACACTTGATCACTCTAGTTACTTACAAATTAATGTAATCAATTCTAAGAGTATTACAAATGCTTCTGAAAAGCTATAATCACAACAGTGATATTTCTCTTAAAGTTTAAGCTTAATCTCACTAATATATTACAACAGCAATGTAGTGAGCTTTGATGAAGATGAAGTTTCTGAGCTTTGAGTTGAACAGCGTTTCAGCAAGTTTTTCAGAATAAGTTCGTTCAGTATTGGTTAGAGTTGGTAACCTTGCTTCTCATCAGAACTTCATACTTATAGGCGCTTGAGAAGATGACTGTTGAGAGCATTTAATGCTTTGCGTATTCCGTACAGCATTGCATTTAATGTTTCACGCTTTTGTTAACTACCTCGAGCCTTGTTCACGCTGTGTCTACTGACGTTGCCTTTAATAGCTTCCAACGTTCCTTTTGTCAGTCAGCGTAGCCTGCCACCTGTACTTTCTTCTGATCTGATGTTTGTGAATACAACGTTTGAATATCATCAGAGTCAAACAGCTTGGTGCAAAGCATCTTCTTGTCTTCTGACCTTGAAGTGCTTCTGAGCGTGATACCATGAGAACTTCAGTGCTTCTGCTTCTGATCTCAAGTTCTTCTGATGCTTTCATAGACCCATGTTCTGATTCTGCCTTGACCATCTTCTGATGTCTTGCCAGACCATGTTCTGATGTTGCATGCTGAACCTTCTGAGACAAAGCTTCTGAGCGCTGATTTGTGCATACTCTTTATATATTTCCTGAAAGGGAAATTGCAATGTATTAGAGTACCACATTATCTCACACAAAATTCATATCCTTGTTATCATCAAAACTAAGAATATTGATCAGAATAAATCTTGTTCTAACATGAACAACTTATAATCCAATATGATGCATGAACAACTTATAGGACTTTTTTTTTTGGTTAAATTTGAATTTAAATCATTTGTATGATAGAAACATATGATATTTTTCATAAGTATATTAAATTTTGTTTCAAATATATAGTAATATACTATTACAAAATTAAATTTTAGCTTTTTTGTATTTAAAGGTAATTTATTATTAAATTTAAATTGAATTGTTAATATAATTTTATTCTTATGCTTTGATGCAAATGGATAAAATAAAAGGGAAGAATATAACATGTAATGAATTAGGCTATTTTATGACTATCTCTATTAGTAATTATTCATAATAAAATGAAAGGATATATCATATGAAAACATCTCAATAATAACGCAAATATATCGTATATATGTCTCTCTAACCAAGAGAGTGAAAATTAAGGAAGGAAAGAATCAACAAAGAGATTGGAAGAAGACAAAAATAAAATGTCATTGTGTTTGATTTAAGTCATCAATTCCTTAAAAATATGTTACAGGAAATCATAATATTATAACTATACCAGTAAGTTTTTATGTTTTATTAACAAAAATAAATTCAAAATTGGTAATATGTGAAGCAAAGACATGATTTATTTCATGCCATGCATTCTGAGTCAATTCAGAGACATTTATTACAACATAATCACTGAGTCAATTCTGACCTCAATTGATCACTGAATTTCTATCAACATAATCAAGAATTAACCATGAATGCAAAAAAGATAAAGTTGAGATCTTCAATTTGATGATACTTACTTGAGTGTAGGAAAAGCATTGAGCTTGAGGTGGCGGTGGTAACACAGGGCTTCCCCAAGTATCTAAATGCAACTGCAACATCAAGTGATAATATGTCAAAAATTATAAGCATAACTATAACCATAATAATTTCTACATAAGCCACAAAAAAAGGTTCCTATTACTAATTGGAACATAAAATCTTGTATCCTTCATCAGTTCAGAAGAAATATATTACTCCTGGAAATGGTTGTCAGTGCCAACTTTTCTGTAGGCTGCCAAACAGGATAACCGGAAGGGCCCCAAATAGGCATGCCGACCATTTGACTTCCATATTGTCACCACATAGGATATAAAGGAGTTGGAGGAAGGGTATGGTTAAAATAATACGATGGAGGACCAGGCATAATTGGCCTTTGAAAACAATAACCCCTTTTCATTGGATCTCTTTGATATAGACATTTCAAGTCTTCTTGCTTTGGCAATATAAGTCGCTTATGCATTCTATATTTCTGTTTAAATTTAAACAATAAAAGACATTATGTTAGTATGAATTACCTAAGAAGATATATGCATATCATCATCAACATTTGCTTGACCATTATTAGTTGATTCACCAGTCTGCGGCAAATAGATTCACAGAGAGAGGAGGGTTAAGGTGAGAGAGAAGTGAGGTTGAGTGTGTTTGGAAAACCAGCCTGTGTGTTCAGAACCTTGCAGATTTGCATAAGGTCTTGCCATAGTCAATTTAGAGCTGCAGATATTTGTTGTGGAGAGAGATGGAGAAGAGATGAAGGTATTTGTTATGGAGAGAGATGGAGGTATTTGTTGGTGAGACAATGGTAGGGTTATGTGTGAAGCAAAATAAGACAAAGGGTAGCGTGTGAATTTGTTCATGTTTGTAGATCACAACAGGCTTTTGGCAGAAAAACTTAGGGTTTCAAGAACAAATTAGAGAAGAGAAGATAAAGGGGTTTTTAGATTATATCGTGAAGAGGGAAAAGAGGTCTGCCAAAAAGTAAAAAGTAATTATTTGCAAATGGATATTAAATTAAAGGTGATATTTGTTGATGTTGGGCCACCGAAAATGATATAGATGTAGCTAAAGACAATTTTTGCCCCAAAATTATTAAATTAGACTAAGTTAATCAAAGGGTATTTTGGTGAAATTCAGAACAGTAACTTTTCTTATATTATAGATAAAGAAAAATAGTAAATCATTAAACTAATTAATTGTCACTTCACATTAGTCTTAGTCGTGATTATATAAACATCAATTTATAATTGAAAAAATATTATTTTTGTTTAAATGATATTGTATTCATTGACAGTATTGAGATAATTCAAAATTATATCATAATTTATAGAGTGAGAAATACATGTATATAGTTGTGTTTGTATTGACTTTAAATTTGTAATGGATAGCCTAAAACTTAGTAAACATAAAGCAGGTCTATATCTTCATACCAGATAATTAATAGAGAAATGATGTGTGGTGCAAAAAAATAATAGCTTGCATCACACCTATTTAACTATTTCACGTGATTCACACCACTATTTTTGTCATTTTTCCATCTACTTTTGTTTAAGTCAGTCATAGACACTAAAAAAAGTTGCTTGTCTGCAGTTCATAAAAAAAAAAAACAGCAACAATAACTTTTCTTTTCAAATCAATATTTTGTCATGAGAAAGCAGTAAAATACATGAGTAATTTTCACAATACATAATTTTCTTATATGATAGATATTTTTTTGATCTCCTCCTGTAATTTTTTTTTAATTCTCTATCAAAACATATAATTTATTAAACACTGAATTTAAATAATAAATTAAAAAATATATATTTTTACGAAGAAACTTGTTAATTTGAGAAGCTTACATAGAATTTTAATATTTCATAGGGGGTCAAGGGTATTTTATATTTAATCCTTTATGAAAATAGACTTTTATCTGTTATGATTTTATTTATATGTCATTGAAATTGTGTAATATTTTATGAGTGTATTGATTTTTATTTGAATGAATTATTTATAAAATTTAATATTAAGTTTAAAATTTTACTAGTCATTTATTTATCATCTGATAAAACCGGAGTTCAACGAGTTGGACCATGATTATACCAGTTTGACATCGTAGTAATTGGTAAAACATTGACATCAAAATGATAAATACTATGTAGGGAAAAAAAATCTTATCATTAGATCATTTTACATTGTTGCAAGGTTTATATCCACAAAAATCAAAATCGAAATGTCTCGGCAAAAATTTTATCAAGAATATTTGTGTAGCACTTGATCCTATAAAAAATAAACTGACCCACCAAACCAGGTTTCAAATCCTGTTAAAAGTCAATACAATCCGTCCCGTATGAAAATATTTAGAAACTCCATAAAAATGATTCTTGAATTATCAACCCATCCATGTTCTCTTGTTCATAATCAAAATTTGAGAACTCCGGCACGTAGAAATCGCCACAAAAATCATCAAACCCAGGAAACATTGTGTAACCCGATCCGGTGTCTGAAAACAAATCTCTAAACAACTCGTTATCTGATATATCACTCTCCGTTTGAACTGTAACATCCGAGAGAGCAGGAGATGGCATCTCCATAGGCAACAATGGTGTGATTGGTGTTTCCACGGAGGAAGATGGTGTTTGATCTGGAGTATTATCGGGTCGACCCGAATACTCATTACAGGCCACCGAATTGGCAAAACGGGCGGCAGCTGCTTGAATCTCAGAATGGGTCATGGAACTTCCACCCGCAATATCCGGAATATTACTCGGGAAATTAAACCTAGCACCACTGCCACGTAAGCAGAATGTCGCCGCGTCAAATGCACGCGCCGCTTTATCAGCGGAGTCATAAGAGCCTAACCATATTCTTTGACGGCTGTTTGGTAATCTAATTTCCGACACATATTTTCCCCACTTCCTCTTCCTCACTCCTCGGAACAATGTATCACTTCGTTCCGCCGCAGGTTTCTCCACATTTGTTTTCACCATGTTCACCTTCTTATGGTCTCTAAGAAAGAAAGTATAGAAACACTTAAAATGTAATCACAAATGTTGTTATGATTTTGTGTTATTATTGTGTTGTTTGAAACGAAAGGAGTTTTAATCAAGAGGAATATGATCTCTGTTGTCGAATGATGTTTTGAGAGAAGAGTTTTGCGGCTGAATATATATAGGTGCATAAGTGAAGCGAGTGGTGAAAATTGACTAATTATGAATGGTCAACGCAGTTCAAAGCGTGTGTAAGATAAGGAGAGAAGTGAAGAAGTTCACTACGCGGCCATGGAGACAAGAATGGAAAGATTTGGACCATGTGTTGTAATTTTTATTATATAATAATAATCCACGTGAACATATCTATATAAAGTGAAAGGGGTTGATTGTGATGGCATGTGCATTTGGCTTTATATAAGGAAAACGACAAAGTTGGATCACTCTCACTTTTCACTAAATTATATAAATTTTATTAGTCATATTTGGAAAAGGCCCGGAAGCAAATGAAAAATTAATGATGAACTAGAAATGTTTCAAATTATATATTATTATCATTATTTAATCCAAAGTTTTTTAGACAAATATTTGTTGGCACTTTGACTCTATATATATATATATATATATATATATATATATATATATATATATATATATATATATATATATATATATATATATATATATATATATATATATATATATATATATATATATATATATATATATATATATATATATATATATATATATCAATATATATATATCAATATATATATACATATATATATACATATATATATATATATATATATATATATATATATATATATATATATATATAAAACAGGTTAGGACTATTTCCCAGAAGAAAATTCGGTGAAGTCGCAATTGCAAATGTCAATTTGAGAAGATGATTGAATTTTTTTTAGGAATTTGAGCAGCACGATAAGGATACGCATGAGCTCAATATGAAAACATGTCTTACTTATTCCTCAGTCGGGAGCCCTGTTTATATATATTTATCGTGAAAATTAGTAAACGAGTGTTAGTCTTCCAAAAACAATAATCTTTGATTACTCGCATGATCGACTAGATTGATCCTAGGAAATGTGCTTTAAATTTCAAATTTTATTCTTGATGATGAAGAACACTTCGACTACATTCATGTTCTTATTGAAAAGTTGGTTTGATCTACGTGATTCTTTAAAGTAATGTTATAAACTTGTAAAGAAAATAAAGTAAAAGCAATTGAAGATACACTACTAAAAATAAGACATTTGGTTAAAGGATTTTCATCAGGTTTCAAGATATATAATGTGAAAAATATTTGTGAAAGAATTTTACATCAGACATTTATTTGCAATGATGTAAAAAATATTTGATTTAAAGAAAAATATAACACAGTGGCAGTTTGGTAAATAAAATGAAATTTTGTTATAAAGGATTTCACATCGGACCTAAATTTGTACCGATGTAAAAAGTCCATTGATAAAAAATAAAACACGGTGGCAATTTGGTAAATAGATGAAATTTTGTTATATCTGGCCTTTACATCGGGCCTTTTATTCCACTGATGTGAAATCCTTCCCCTTACTAAACAAAAATTCTAAATCCCGAAATCATAATTTCTTTCTTCTTCTTCTACCAGCCGCCGAAACCGCTTCACCTCCTCACCCCCTCCACATCACCACTCGAACCCCCTCCGCATCATTGCTCCCTCTGTCTAACTTTTCTCTCAAACCAAATCTCTCTGCTTCCAGAATTCATTCATCCTTCTCCTATGAAAACAAACGCCTTCCCTATTCACTGCGATGATGATGATGCGATGCGGATCGAAGTTGAGCGATATGTGATCGTTGATGAGATGAAGATGATGTTGTGTTGAGTTGCTTGATACGATTTGCAGGTTCGTTGAACGTTGATGTGAATTGTAACACCCCAATTTTACCCCAAGCATTTATGCGGAAAATATCAGAGTATAGAAATTCTCAACATAATCAGAATGTCACATATTCAACATAAACATACACGTGTTATGCTTTTTAAACCAATACATAACACTTTCAGGATTGGAATGAACATAACTCACAAACACACACTTCATAACATAATCTTAACTTCTGAATAAACATGCATCAGATTCACAATGATTCATCAAATAAGACATAGCATCTTTTGAATCATAAAAAGAAACCATACAAACAAAATCCTCAAATACAACGTAAGTTTCAATAAATCAAAGACAACATAAGGTAAGTGTTCATTTTCCCCCGAGTGCTACGTATCAGAGCAAATGACACCAAGACTCGACTATAAGCGGAAACAGCTACTCATCTAGGTTACCTGCATGTTACCCACGTAGAGGCAACATTCAAACAGAAAGGGTGAGATACCAAACTATATAAATAGGATCATGATAAACCATATATTAGGTAGAGAATATAAATGAATCACCGCTTCACACAACATCAATATAAAACAACACAAATAACGTCCTCAACGAATAGTCATGATATCAACATATAAGCATCTTCAACAAGTCAACATATAAGCATCACAATGCTTAAACAACAACTTCAACCAACAAAAACTGACAACGACTCAAATGCGACTCAACTGTGCATATGCATGTGGTACCATTAGAGTAAAACTCCCAACTTAGAACATTGCCAGTAATTCTGAGGCATAAGGAAAAGCCTTCAACTTAGAACGTGTCAATCCAGGCCAACTTTAATGAGCATTAGCTAAAACTTAGAACATTGCCAATCCAGGCCAACTTTATGTTATGCTATGTTATGCGACAACATACAACAACCACAACTCGACAACGACATAACAACAACAGTCACATATCAACAATCACACCGCTCGACTTTAGCCAAAGGCTCACAACACAACTTAACAACGAGATTATCAACTTCATAGCAACATATTTGCAGTATCAAAATTCCCTAGGATTCATACCATAAGGCTACCCACAGAAAAATGCATAATAATAATAATAATAATAATAATAATAATAATAATAATAATGTCGGCAATCACAACATTATTCGCAACAAAAGCATCCAAACCAAAACTATCATTTTCGGTCAATTCGCAAAATAAATATACCAATATATCAAGTAAACCGAATTGACTTCGAATTATCATCTAACTCAATTAGAAATAATGTTAATTATCAAAACAATATCATTGGCATACCAATATATTATTCTCAACTTAAATATTCAACCAAAACACAGTTACAGTCAAATTCTCAAAATACCGTAATTTACCGATAAACCGAATAATTGATCAAAGTCCGAGTATTTTCCAATCAAATAGACTTATTGAATTTAATTTAACTATTAATTTAATCAACCAATTAATATCACACTATATTAATTCCAATTCAACTATTTTTCTATTCTATTTTCCAATCTTCTAGTATCCTAATGTTTCTATTTTTCATCTCACAATTTGCAGTTCATATCCATTTTAATATGCCATTATATATATGTATAGCTCAAGTAATAGTATGAGCATAGAAGCCAAACAGAGCATGTGAAACAACAATGAAAACAAGGTCATAGAACATATTGCGCTAGCTGGAAAACAAAAACAGTACTAGTAAACTATTATATATAGCTTAAGTACTAGTTTACATATTGGGTGTCTCAATTCAATTTCTAATTGTGATTATATTCTATTTCATAATTATATTCCCTTTTCATTATATATACCATTATATATATATATATATATATATATATATATATATATATATATATATATATATATTCCTTAAGTACTAGTGAACCATATGGAACAAAATAGGGCACATAGCAAAGTAAAACAAAATAATAGAATACAAAATGGGAACAACACGAAACAGAAGTGAAAACAAGTTACATCACCTCATGGAAATAGCACATAGCAAGTAGCTGGAAGAAAAACGCAAATGTATTGCCTAATGAGTGTGCCGACCGCCCCTTGCAACATGTGTCGACCGACAATGCTCACCTACCCACCATCTTCCATTCTTATTTACTTTATTCACAGAATTTCCAATTTCAATGAACAGCAACATCAATTTCAAACAGTGACAGAAACAAAATTAACATAACACAATGACCAATCTATACCCTAAACCCACATACAATCCATCATATTCCCATTTAGGTAGTAAGAATCTCCCCTTATCTTGGATTGAGTGCAGCTCTAAGAAAAATCAATGGAAGTTTGGGCAAATGGCACTTGTGAGCAACACTTTGGTCTCCTTCTTCTCCTCTTCACAAAACCTTACTTTTTCCTCTTTGTGTTCTGATAACACTATTTTACTCCTCTACTTCTATTTTCAAAATAAGACTATTCTTAGTCACTTAACCACACAAATGGGCCTACTAAAATATACCCATTATTACTTCGCGATACTGTTATTTAAGCTCAATATCATTTCTACACTTAATGTAAAAATAATACTCCCGCTTAAATTCCATTGAAATAAAATCCGATCATTTTAATATACCGACTTAATAAAACAATTTCGACTTCAACGATAAAATTTCATATACTCAGAAAACTCTCAAAACGCTAAATATTAACTCATTGATATTTCTAATACAAAAAATATTAAAATTTTCTATTAAATATCGATCCGCTATCCCGAACTAATACCGACTAAATCGTTCCAAAACGCGAAAAAATTCAATAAACATCACAAATGACTAAATTAAGCAAATAATTATTTTTCCGGGCGTTACATGAATGCATCAATCAGTGATGTCTGATGATGACGATGGATATTGTTGTTATGTTGTGCAGATCGTGTTGAAGGTTTGTTGATGAAGTCGTGATGATGCTGCATGTATTGTTGCGTTGAAGCTCGATTGCAACGTTGAAGGATCTGCAGATGTGGATCGAGGATGTTTGTAGTTGGAGAATGTAATTGTGAGACTCGGATGGCAGCATTGGTGATGATGTGGATCGGTTGAAGTTGCGAGGTGCAGTTGTTGTAGCTGATTGTTTGTATTGAAGATGAGTCCTCTATCGAGTACGAACGTATACTCGAGCCACATCAAGTCTTTCCATGTTTTTGGTTGCCCTATCAAGCTTAATGATTCTGCCAAAGATTGTTGTCAGTGTTGCAAATATTTTCCTCCTCCAAGCATGAATTGGGACCCCATACACTCTACACCAAATATAGTGTGCGCCTCCTGTATCGTTAGATTTCCATTCCCTTATCGCGCTGAACCACTTTTGGAAAAAATCTTGTGATTCCTTTAACAGCTCTTTAAAGTCTTCGTCTTCATCAACGTTTATGAAGACTTTTTCGCCTCCCATGGGGATAATCTTGATGGTCAATAAACCTTCTTCAACGCATTTTTGTTGGAGTTCATCTATATCTTCTATTTTATGAACACATCCGATGAAACCTTTCCTTGCCCATGCCATCTCTTCTTCGCTAACCATTAATGACATCCTCGAGCTTTCCTTTTTTCTTTCGTTTTGATATTCATTGCTCCTCTTTTGATTCTTGTCTCTGAGTTGGTATGTTGTTGCATTCTTTGTGACTTGCGCATATGTTATTCCTTCCTTCCTTATGCTCTGGTTTCTTAACTTCTCATTTCTCACCTTGTACTTTCCACCATCAACCTCCGCCATTATGATTTCTTATCTTCTAGTTTCTTATCTTCTTGTACTTCCCGCACCTTATAAACCGTTATTAACTGTTAGATGTATGTTAATAGGATTGTATGGCAAGATAAAATTGTGCATAGCTAACCAATAATCAAAGATAAAATATCTGAATCAACACACTTGCACTCACTCACCTTTATGGTAACCTCTCTTGTTGCCTTATGATTACATGGTTAAGTCCCTCGAACGTGAGGATACTCTTAACACAGTTGCCCACAAACATATTGTAACACCCTATTCCCCATCGCTATTTTATTTGATAAAATAAATCATAGTAATTCAAAATTTCAATACAAAACATCAAGAATAGGATGCTACTTCGCCATCAACATTAAAAACACATATGCTCAAGTTTATAAAACATGGATACATAACACACTTCGGATGAACCGACAACCTCATCATTATAATCCTTCAAGAAAATCAACTTCTTTATTATTACAGCGGAAAACGAAATATAGCTATTCAACATCATATTTAATCAAAAAAAATTCCAATGACTATTCACATAAAAGAGAGCTACACTACTCTCAAAATCTTCAACATAAAACAAAAATTAAATAATCAAAACAAATAAGAATTCATCCCCCCCAAGTGTTACGTATCAGAGCATGACACCGACTCGACACGCACGACGTCTAACCTCGCCTATTGCGGATCACTTGCACGTTACCCACGTAGAGGTAACATTTAAACAGAAGGGGTGAGATATCAAACAGTATGAAGGAACATATGATAATAATTATAGAAATATATAAGATCATATGCAATTCACCACTTCTCAACTCAATGCAACTTAGATCACAACAACAATGTTATCAACCAATCATAACAATGAATTCAAATTCGCAACTATGTCATTCACACATCATGGCAAAGACTTCATCATCACAACGACTAGAATGCAACTCAATATGTGACTCAATACTATGCATATGCATGTGGTACCAATCGCCAATACAGGCCATCATGTTGAGCATTGGCTCCGTCTCAAAAACTCGCCAATATAGGCCATCGTGTTGAGCATTACCTCCATCTCATAAAAATTGCCAATATTGACCATCATGTTTGCCATTTTCAGGCCATCATTAATATATGCTATGTTATGCGACTCGACAGTGCGACATCGTAACCGTTCAAAACAACAACAATGCAATAACTATGCAACCACAAGGCATAAGCCTTCAATAAACACCAATATAGGCCATCTCTTCATCATCGTAACAACGTCAATACATCGTCTTATTCATACCTCATCGCAAACTTCATATTACACACATCATTGTAACATCATCAATTCATGTATTCATCAACATCATATCATCATCTCAATTACACAAATCATCATTACAACACTTATTTCACATAACATGTATGTGCATTAAGGCATGCTTAATATCACTTGTTTCATATAACACACATTCTTCGGCACATAATCATCATCATACAAGTATCATCATATAATCATCCCCGTCATAACAACTTCTATTCCTCGTAAAGAGCATACATCATGTTATATCAAAGTATAATCATTTCCAACTATACAAACCTCATAAGCATCTTGGTCAACACAACACTCAAACATCAATTAATCATAATAACAACAAACCTCATAGCACACAAATCAATTAATATCATGACACAATTAATTATATTCCTTAATAAGAGCATATTCATTGTAAATTCGTCACAAGGCATCATTATCAGCTCATACGGGTCGAATACGTACAACCAATTGCATCCAACATACAACATCATTATCAACTCATACAAATCAAATACGTACAACAAGTATAATTTATATTAAATAATTTTATAATGGTTCTCAATCAATTTTTATAAGATAGGAATTTATTTTAGCTTCTAACAGTCCAAACGGCGCGTCAAATGGACACCCGAGTAAAAAGATATGGCTCTTTGAAGTTTCAAACAAAATATTCAATTTCACTCAGTGGAACCCGGTTCCTACAAACTGGGAACCGGTTCCCATCCACTAAAATGCAATTTTTAGGCAACAGATCATCCGGGAACTCGGTTCCCCCAAACTGGGAACCAGTTCCCACTGTTACAGAACCCCAAAATCCCATATTTTTACTGCATACAAGATTCAACATCAAAAATCCCAAAAACCCCATTCCCAAACATCAAAACCTTATTTTAAGTCACAATTTCTCAAGTGTAACATTAGCATCAAATAGATATCCGGGAATAGAACACATATCAATCTCATCAAATACTCAACAAATCACTCGTCAATTTCAACATTCAGTAACAACATCAAGATTTCAATTCTCACACAAACATGGATATTAAAGCATAGAATCAATTCCCCACTATAACCTATCATCATACAAACCCTTATTGAAAATTCTGGTATGACAGACTCGGATGTCAATTCTGATGTCAAGACATCAGATCTGTTATTAATGTAGCACAAGCAGAATATAAGGATCCCTCATTATTTGATTACTCTTAGGAAAGAGTCAATGAGACCTGGGATCACACATGTTCAGCATACATAACCAGATTATAATTTTACATGGTTTTGTATAGGAACAAGTAACACTTCTAAACCTGATGTTATAGACAAAGTCATAACATTCATAACTGGACAAATAATGCAGAAGATAAATAACACATTTAATTGTTAACCAAGTTCGGTTCTAACAAACCTACTCTGGGGGCTACCAAACCAGGAAGAAGATTCCACTATCAGTAGTACTATTTTATATAAGCAACCCCTGGTTTACAGATAAACAACCTCTGGTTTACCTAGTCACTACCCAATGCAATCTCTATCTCAGAACTCCATCCAAGATAAGAAAACCTCTGCTCACTCCCTGGTGATACCTAACTGTTACTACCCTGCAACAACTATTTACACAATTAACAATGGACACATACTTGATCTGCTTCACAGCTTCAATCAAGCTTACAATACTCAACTCTTACCTACAGGTTTCGAGTGAGGACAATCACTTCTCTAACCTACAGGTTTTGAGAAGGACAAATCAGTGACCTTCCCACAAACCGGAAGGTAAACCTACACGGCTAACCCTAATGATTACATCTTTCTAAAAGCTGGCTAGCTTACTAAACTAGGTTACAAAGTTTCCTATTTATAACCTGATCCCAATTGGACTTGGGCTTACAAATCGCAGCACTCTGGTTGTTACAAATATGCAGAAAATATTCTGCTACAAATACGATCTTTTAATCCTGAGTTTCCTAAATTAGAAACTGCTGAATCTTCAATCTTCTGATCTGATTCTCCCGAATCTTCAATCTTATGATTTGATTCTTCAATTATTCTTTTGACCTTTAAATGTGCGCCACATAGGATTACATAATATTCACATAGAATATTCTGTATCTGTTAAGTACAAACTGAATCTTTCTTCCAGTTCTGCAGGCGCGATGTCATGAGTTGATGTCATGACATTCCATCTAACATCTTGCTTGTACCTGTTTTGTTCTTTATAAACTTTCTAAATTCACATTATGACCATTTGCTGCTATTATATGTTTTAGCCAAACATTAGACAATAATACAGGAAAGACAGAGCATCAACAATCTCCCCCTTTGGCTTATTTTGGCTAAAACTATTCTTGTAATAATCAGCAGCAATTTAGACAACAAGGACTTGGTCATGTTTGCTTTCAGTAGAAAAATCAGCATCTGTATCTCTCCCCCTTTTTAGCCATAATATGACAAAGACCGATAATATGTCATATATTGCAATTGGATATAACAATTAATCCTGGGAGATACTTGTTGTCTGTGTCAAGAAATCCACTCCTAGCTCGAGTTCTCAAGAGAACCAAGACTGGATTCTTGCCATTATTCCTTGTAACTCAGAACACAAATCACAATTTGTGTTTATAACTGAGATCACAAATCACAACGAAAATGATTCATATACTGAAGGTTGTATATAGTGGAACATCTTTGTTGTTATTTCAGAAAAACCCATGGTAGAGACCATCAACATCCCTAGTCCGTGTTTTTCTTTTTCTGAGATGGTTTTGGTACAACAACCTATCATAATACCAAACCCAGACTCGACTCACAAGAACGCACACGAACGACATTTTGAGAGAGTTTGATTTATGTAATTCACGAAGATGCTATTATATAGCAAATGGAGATTATAGGAAATAACGAAGGTCTTTGGTCTTGTCCAATGGTTAATTAGGAAACAGTTCCAAAAGCTTTTACTCTTTCCAAAGCAGTTTTTGACTGTTTTTCTGATAGGAGTTATCTTGAATTACCAGTGCATGCATAGTCATTGAATGAACTTTACACCGACCGCTGATGTGTAGATAAACTTCAATTCAAATTTCCTTGTTTGACTGTGAAGATTCAATGTCTTTAAACATGTCATGACATTATGTCAGATTGTCACTTTTCTTTCCTCCATGCACATAGCCGAAGATTCCATAAAAGATTAAGACAGAGCATCATTTGGACCAATTAACAGTCTCCTTACTTACTCACTTGTCATAGACATAGTCTTCTGTTGTTTTTGTACACCTTGAGACTGTTAGCACACAACTACCTCATTAGTGTAGAGAAGGAATAGTGGTTACCAGTTGCACATGGTTAACTTGAACCATTCAAATAACTGACAAAAGTATCACATTTTCTTCATGATGTAAAAGTATTTTTAACCAAGAAATTTCTCTTGACAAAAGAAGTTACTCCCCCTATCCGAGATAGTTTGAGCTCCCACAGACGGAATAAGCTTGAAATGATGAATGGAAAATATAAGACACATCTTCATATCTTCAAGAGCCGCACCCTCTGTTCAACAATCCTGCTGAACACACTCATTATAGCAAATTTGTTCCTCACAATAAATACTTACACCAAAAGTAGAATGTCATAACATTGTGTCTGACATTTGTACTACCAGTATTCTCCACAAGTTTCATTCCCCTTTTCTTTTCAACAGACCCTTGCCTAAGAACTTATCTCCTTCAGAAATGATCAACAGATGACCCCTTGATACTAAAATCACACACAGAGAGGTTGCCACAATCTCAACAAACAGAACTGCCACTCCTGGAATTTTGTTGAGCATAACCCTACCATGTTTGAATCAGATCATGGTCTGCTTAAGATACTTTGAAGTCCTTCTTGATAAGGTGTTTTTCAATCTCACACATTGATTAACATACTCCTTGAACAGAAGAGATTCTTCTTTATCCTTAGCTGTGTTGATCCGATCATAGAACTTTTGTCTTCATAGTCATCTTCACTAAGTGAAGTCTTCATCACTAAAGTAATTGTGTATGGCCAGAACACATTACTTACATCCAGATCAGAACATGCCCATTCTAATCCACATTATGTACAAACTGCCACTCTAGACAATAATGTTGCTTTTTCAAACTTCTTTATATTCCCAGTCCTTCTACTAGGGAATATGTTCTTTGTGATGTTGATACCTAAGACACAAGTTCATCTGAACTCAAACAAACTCTTGACTATCCATAGAGATAACTCTTCTCTATAGAGGACTTGGAACACAAGAAACGAATTGCGTTCACGACTTGAAACAAGACTCTTTATTCTTTACCAAACAGTTGTAAAGAATGACCTCAGACTTAGCAATGCCTGAATACTACCCTTAAACCCTATGATTGACTCAAATAGACAATCATAACCTAGACTCTAGACACTTATCATATTCGAAAGAAGAACATGAGGGACTCAAACAAGACTCAAACAAAACGAAAAGACTCTATAATCCTGAGCAATTTAAACAACATACCTGGACTTCATTCAAAGTCTTAATCAAGAATGTTGTTTGAGAACAAACTGCACCAGGTGGACTCGTGCATAGGTTGGATCATGTACTTAGATCAGAACAAGTGATACACACCATCAATTCATGTCATCAGATGATAATGCAAAGAATATTCTTTGCTGGTCTTTGGGAATACACATGACTTGAGTTATGTTCTGAGGATTTTGTGTGACTTTGTTCTTCTTTCTTCAAGGTTAGTCTTTGAAAGACTTTTCAAATGAATAGAAGTAGAAAAAACATTGTCTTTGCTGATCTTCATACTCTTTTACTCCCCCTGAGATATACAACTTTAGGACATCTTTGATGTTCGTCCTTGAAGTTCCATTCATTTGGAATTTGCCACAGATTCCAAGTTCAGAAACCTCAGTTTGCTTGCTACACAAGATCCAGATTGCCACATTCTGTAACTTGGAATAGAAGAAACTATGATTGTATAACCATAAATTAATCTTCAATATACATGTCTGAGTTGTTTTATACATACTTTGTAAATATCCAGCTCCCATCAAGATATTTAACAGAATCAGTATCTCACATCAGAGACTCTTGCCTTATTCTTTGATGTGTGAAGATAATTGAGAACTCATGGTTGTAAGAACTTCTTCTCAGCATCCAGGTTCTAAACCTAATAAGTACTAAGTCTCCCGTCAAAGTACTTACCAGCTTTTTCAGTTAGAATTTGCTACTCACACTAGGTCATTCTGACTGATTACCTCTTCACATTTATACTTTCTGTTCTTGGAAAATACATAAAATAACTGAAGATCTTGATATGTTGTAACATCAGATGTGACATCATCCTTCATGGTTCTTGGTTAACATCTTTAATGTTAAATTGACAATACTCGGGTTAGTAACAGAATAATCCAATAGTCAGCAATATCCAGACACATCAATGGATAAAATAGCCAGCATCTCAATAACCTTTTCTTCAGACTTTAATTTTGATTTTGAGATGAAGGATGCCATGGTCTTGTTTACGGTGATTTCCAGTAAACAACCGCTAGTCTTCCAAACTATGATAAATATGATTTGGTTACTCGCAGGATCGACTAGATTGATCCTAGGACATAGTCAAATAGGTTGTTATTCATGATAGTTCGAATTATGTCTATGACTGGTGTGTCTCGAAATAAGAAATACTTGATCAAATAAATAAAGATTAGCAATAACCTTGTTATACACGTAAATATAATATCAGCGAAAGGGTAAGTTAAAGATAAAACATAAGAAAAAAACTGTAAAAGTGCGAGAATCTTAAAGTGCAGAAAAGTTAAGTGCTTCGAAGATAAATGACATGAAAATAAAGAGTGCAGGAATGTAAATGACAGAAAGTAAACGAAAACGCAGTAATATCGAAAGATACTTGAATAAAGGAAAATACACATGTATTTAAATTGGTGTTGGTGTCATGCGTACATTTCTCAGCGAACTCTTTCTCTTAACACTTGATACTTGAGCAATATGTGAGTGATTTGTACAAAATGAACACACAGAATCCTAACATTAAGACCCTTATTTATACTAGTTTCGACCCTAACGGTCCTACACTAATCTAACGCCACGTTGCCCACAGAAAATCCAGGGATGCCATCTGTCTTCGTGCGATTACATAAACTGTTTCGAAATTCAAATCATCCCGCCTGAATCCTCCTTCAACGCGTGGCAACATAATTATAATCGAGAATGCCACGAAAACACGCTAAGCTTCAGTACTTTGCATATTTCGCAAAAAACGTCTAAGTCTCAAAGACCATTCTTCTCGAATTTAGCTTCAGTGCTCACTATCTTTGTTTCAACTTAAACATCATTCTCGAAGCATGGCCATCAGTAGCCATTCTTTATCTTCAAAGATGGTCATCAGTAACCACCTCCTTCGGATTTCAAACCTTCAAAGGACATTTCTTCCCAAACGAAATCTTCAGCTAACAAATTGCCCCCAATAAATGCCTGTTTCGAAAAACAAGAGAAATAGGCGTTTCTTGATGTAACAAGATTTCGTTTTAGAGTTCCAAGATCATTGACTGACGTCATAATCATTTATGACTCTGTTTCCAAAACGTCTTGTCATTTTCAAAGATGTCTACTCATAACTTACATTCCCACGTTCTGGTCTTACTTCCTGATCATTACTCCTATATACTAGGAGTAAAGCTAATAACTATTCGACCGCCGTTGGATGAAATCAACGCCTGCCGCGTGTCTCTTGGCTTTTACCCAAAAGATTTAAAAGGGTTTCCGTTTAAACCTTTAAATACCTGAACTCTCACCTTCATATAACTTTCACCTCCATTTCCTTATTCCTCCACAAAAAAGAACATTCCTGGTTATATTCAAACCCATTCCCAAGAATCAAACTCATTCATGGCGTCCTCCTCAAACGTTCTTCAACCAGCTTTGAAACTTCAAAAATCCACACAGATGGGGGATCAAGAGTACATACCAAACCCAAATTCTGCGGAAGTGCGCGCCATTTACGCTTCTCAGGTAATCATTCCTTTTGAACTTTCTGGAAAAACTCATGCCTTCATGGGTCCTTTACCAGGAGAAACTAACCCTTCTCTGAATAAATTCTTTCCTGCTTACTATAAAACTAGGCCTTTAGTTAGTAAGAACAAAATAGATGAAGATGGCTGTTCTATTTTAGCAGATCCTGATGGTACAGAAGATACTTCGACCATAACCCCTTCAGCCCTAGAGAAAATTAGGTTAAACTATGTAACCAATTTTGTGAAAGTTTTTAGGTCAATTCCCTTAGCAAAAGACCCTGAACTGTACTATGCCTGGCTAGCAAGAGTAGAGAAACACAAGGCTTCTTTCTGGAAACAACTGGGCATTTATGATTTAATCCAACTGTCCAAAACTGGTTTAGAATACAACCAAACCATGTTAGTAGCATCAGTTCATTTCTGGGACGCTTCCCACAACACTTTTCATCTCCCGTGTGGAATGGTCACCCCCACTCTTTTCGACATAGCTGCTATCACGGGGCTTCGACCAACCGGAGAGACCTTTGACCCCAATGTCATGGATACCGATACTATTAATTTTAGCGAAGCAACAGTTACTTACACTGCGTTCATTCAACAATATCATGACGAAAACAATGAGGTAGTCTCAGAAGAAGAGCATATTGCTTTCTTAGCCTTATGGCTTTCGAGGTGCGTTTTCTGCTCTAGGTCCATACAGGTAGCAAAGAGGTATCTTTGTATGGCCAATCAACTACATGCTGGAACACAACTGAATCTAAGCCAGTTAATTCTAGGGTTTCTCTATGAGAACCTAGGTGAAGCAACAGACCTTGTTAAGAATTATGAATCAGGATCCCTGCTCTTTGCTGGTCCTTTCTGGCTTTTGCAACTGTGGCTTAATGCTACTTTCGAAGCTCACCTCCCATTTCGAGGTGTTGTGAACGAAGAAGATCCAAATATTAAAAATCGAACTGTAGAAGGAACCAGGTTGGCTTTGCTAACCCCAAAAGAAGAGACTGGGAAACTTCGCGAGCATTTCTTAGCATATGTCATGATGTTTGCTCGGTGTCATCAATTCAGCCCTTCAATGGCTCCGTTCGTACACAGGATAGTGGGTCCTGAATGGTTCACTCGAAAGTTCCCAACAACATCTCAAGATCAAGATACTGAATCCATGATTATCTGGGAAGCTTTCCTTACCCCAAGGTTATTCTATCACCGTCTTCGCCCCTCCAAAAGCCAATGTGTTCTCCTCTGCTACCAACCAAATCTGGTATCCAAGCAATTTGGATTGGTTCAAGTAAAACCCAAATGTCTGTATGAGAAAAGGAACCATATGTGTCTACACACTTTGTATCTAACTGAAGATGAGTGTGAATCAAAAATCGCCAGATACACTGGTGTTACCAATCTCTCTCCTATTCCTTTCGAACCTGCCTTTTATTCTACTCCAGATTTCCAACAATGGTGGACAGATTACTACAGCATGCAAATCTTCGATGCTGAGAGCCTTACTCGCGAACTAACTGAAGCTTTTGATGATGTGCAGGAAAAATTTCACAAAGGTACTTCGACTCATATTAAAGAAATACAAGCCTTTCAAAAATTCATTGAAACCATTTACAGGCCTAATGATCTTAGTCGGACCGTTCGCGAAGCTGCAATCATTTTGCGCGAAAAGTTTTCTGCTAAACTGGATAAGTTGAAACTGCCCTCGTCTGTTCGACCAGAACTGCGTTATGAAGTGGCTTTCAAACTTAATCCTCTGAAATTCCCTCCACTGCCAAGCGCTGATTTTGGTGTGGCTTTAAGCCCTCCTTTCCCAGACTGGTTCGTGTGTGGGAATGCTTTTAAAATTCTTCAGGAAAGCACTAAAAAACACGCTGAACGAGTGGTCCCGACTAAGCATACCCTGGATACTTTCAAAGGACACCTCCATATAGACCTTGAACATGTTCGTGTCTTGACTCCAATACCTGAAGGTTTGGGTTTAGACAAATTTTCGACTAACGTTTCTTTTTCCACTGAAATACTGATTCCAGTTTCAACTGCAGCTGTTGCTCGAAAGAAAAAGATCAAACAAATCCCTGTGCAGAAAGCTTCTGAAGTTTCGCAGAGCAACAAACCCAGTGGGAGTGACTCTATCACTACTGATAAGAAACCCACGATATACACATACTTTATATTTTATTTGTATGTCCCATGAATCATACTTACTTCACCCAATTTACATTTTCAGAGCTCGAAGCCTCCGCCACATTCGAAACGAAAAGCTTCTCAAGTAGTTGTTTCAGATGATGATGACAAATCTCCACCTCGAACCAGACAAGCCCAAAAGAAAAGGCAGAAGGCCGTCACTCCTTCGGGAAAAGAAAAGGGATCTGGATCTTCGAAGCTCACTTCACCGGGTGAAAAGGTATCTTCTGAAGAATCACCTTTAAAAGGTGGTAGCAATGTTTTTGTTGTTGAGAGCCATAACTCGAGCCCAGATAACATTCTAGCCAAGATATTTGGATTTCCCCATCTCATCATCTCTATAAATTTTAACTCAAAATAATTAAGTTAACATTTTACCTTATGATTGTAGGATGATGTTAGGATAGCCACTTCTGACCTTAAAGCCTTCACTCTTAATATTGATCTTGATAGCCTCCAAGGTAGATACATATTCTTTTTACGGCAAAGAGATTTCTTGCAACTTTCCCACTATAATATATTCTAATTACTTCATGCAGGTAAGTCTCATGTGCTTTCACCAGTGGTCGAAGACGCTCAGCCTCTTGCGACTATCATCCCTAGTATAGCAGTCGAAGAAAGTCATTCAACTGATGATTCTCCACCTACTCACAAGAGCAAAAAAGCAGATCAACAATGTTCAGGTAGCCACAATGCAGCTGGTCATCCAACTGGTAGTGAGGATTCTTTATCTGAACAAGATGTTATGGAAGAAACCTCCAAGCTAGCCACAGTAGTTCCTCATGAAACTACACTTTTTGGGACCATAGTTTCTCCTGAAACTACTTCGACGCCTGCCCCAGCAAAGCCCACTCCTTCAGAATTGGAGCAGCTTAAACAGACTGATCCTCTCAGCTTCCTCAAGGCTATGATGGGTACTGATAACATTTCGCCTTCTGAGCTCGAAACTTCTCCAGCTGTCCAGCCAGAATCTGGTGACAAAGAGGATACTTTTGTACTTCTTCATCAGATAAAGGAAAAGTTCTTCGAAACCAACCTCGTCGAAATTCTTAGCAAAGATCCTACCAAAAGTCATGGCTTGAATCAACTTCTGAAAAAGGTGGATCTACTTCTGGTTTCGAAAGAAGTCTCAGAGGTGATTGTTTTGCTGGGTTCTCTGATCGAACAACTTCAATCAAACATTCTTCGACGTCGCAATGTTGAGGAACAACTTACTGCGAAGGTGGCTTCTCATAGTTCATCTTGGAAAGCCGCTACCGATGCGTCGAAGAAAGGTGATGTTCTCAAGCTTAAACGCTCAGAGAAACAAAAAGAGTATGATGAATGTGAGCGGAATATCCAATCCTGGAAACAGGAAATTGTCCAGCTTGAAGAAAAGATAAAGGAGGCTGAATCTCGTAAGGCAACCATTCAACAGTCCAATGAGCAGGAATTGACTGAAGTTGCGCGTTTAGGAATCCAGCATTTCGAAGCTGCACAAAAACTAGTTCCCGAAATTGACGAACTGAAGAAACAACGGGCCTTGATTGAACTTCGCATGTCTTCCTGGGAGATTCAGTATTCGAAGATAAAAGACACTCTTCCTAGAGATTTTAATTAGTCCTTTCGAATCTTGTAATGACTTTTCTATAATGCGCATTGATTTATCTTGTAATCGAATTCCACCAGGAATATATCTATGTAGACCTTTTGTTTTCCAGTTTACATACTCTATTCCATTCTGCAATGATCATGTGTAACACTTTAGCAATTCTTCAAATCTTGCCAAAATATATTTAATTGTCACAGTAATCTTAATAAATGCAAGCACGTGACCTGACTATCCTTTGCACTCCTTTTAGTCTAGACTTGACGTTTCCACTCCCTTAGCCGTAACCATCATTTAAGTGATGACGTCACTTCCTCCAAAACGTCTCTTTTAAGACGTGTGTGCACCAGTTTCTCATGATTACATTTCAACTTCCCAGGGCGGGAAACGGCGGAAGCCATAACTCCTCTTTGGAATACCAAACGCAGTCTAATCAATCATTAAAATTAAACCGTTCCTCTATTGCCCCAGGTCTATATAAAGGATTAACATCACACTTCTTCTTTCACACTTGCTTGAAACCTTTTGCTCAGAACTTTGTTTCTCTTCCTCCGTTTTCTCAAAAAACACAGAGTCTTAAAAAGAACAACCTTTTCAACCTTTCCTTCTTCACATGGCGCCCGGCTTCTGTCAGATACCTGGCAATATGTTCCACCGTTGATTCGTTCGTGTCCCCTGAAAACTTAGTAAATTTTGGCACTTTGGTGACCCTAGGCAACTCTGTTTGCATGATATAATTCGCTATGGGAGATGTATAATTTGGACGTCGAAGTCCAGTACTGAGGCCATTATTGGCCATAACTCTCTCTATCATGGCAGTTAAGTTATTTTCTGTGGCTAGGTTTTCTCTCCTGACTCTCTGAACTACTTCGTCTGGGTGTTCATCCCTACCTACTACCCTTAATCTGGGCCTTTCCTCCTCAAACTCTTGTTGAGCGGGGATAGTTCTTCGGTTCGAAGCCTCTAGATCTATTACCCGATTCCTTTCGACCGTTGTTGTTCTCTGTGGAGGAATTACGCCAACAGTGGTTGCACCAGGCGGAGGCACTGCATTTTGGACACGTTCTAGAATGGGGTCTCCTTCTCGATAAGAGGATTGGTTATTTCTCCGCTTGGGTTGTGGAACACCCATGAATTCTACCATTCGATTCATTTGGGATGATATCTTTTGAAAAGTTTCCATATTCTCCCGATTAGTACAAGCAATATTTGTTGCTAAAGGATTTAAGATTGACGATAATTCTCTGGCCAGGGTTCCTAACATATCGTGATTACTTGCGTCCATCTCTTGTCGGAATGCTGCTTGATTACTTGTGGTAAAATTGGGTATTTGGGCAGAGAAGCCAGTATTTTGTGCGCTTCGACCTACTGAACCAGCATTTGGCGAAAATGTCGCGGGGTTAATTGTAGTGTATGTAGGTCCTGCTCCTCGTGTACCTGTCATGTATGGATATGGCATTCCATATTGACTGTTTGGTCTCCATTCGAACGCAGATGATCCAGGGGAGAATAATTGGTTTTCAGCATTCGTCGAAGCAACTTGCATCTCGCTTGCACTTGAGGATGGAGGTGCGGTAGTCGATACCGAAACTGGAATAGTCCCTGTCGTTGCTGTATTGTTTTCAAGTATAGCCTGGGAACTGTCCATGGGTCTCGATCCATTCGGACCTGGTATGTTCTGCGCTCCTTGAGTAGAAGTCGAAACATGCGTAGAATTTGCCGCTCCTGTTCCTGACCCTTGTGGGGGATCTTGATCTCCCCCCGCACTGGTCGTAACGACCATTTTCTTGTTGTACCTTCGTTTGGGAATCGATTGTGCACTGTTTGTTAATTTACCGTTCCTAAGGTTCATACAAGGTCTTGATATTTTCTAGACAAAACAAAACAATCGATTAATAACAATCTGTTTGACACGGTCCCACAGGGCGTGCCAATTTGTTTACGGTGATTTCTGGTAAACAACCGCTAGTCTTCCAAACTATAATAAATATGATTTGGTTACTCGCAGGATCGACTAGATTGATCCTAGGACATAGTCAAATAGGTTGTTATTCATGATAGTTCGAATTATCTCTATGACTGGTGTGTCTCGAAATAAGAAATACTTGATCAAATAAATAAAGATTAGCAATCACCTTGTTATACACGTAAATATAACATCAGCGAAAGGGTAAGTTAAAGATAAAACATAAGACAAAAACTGTAAAAGTGCGAGAATCTTAAAGTGCAGAAAAGTTAAGTGCTTCGAAGATAAATGACATGAAAATAAAGAGTGCAGGAATGTAAATGACAGAAAGTAAACGAAAACGCAGTAATAATCGAAAGATACTTGAATAAAGGAAAATACACATGTATTTAAATTGGTGTTGGTGTCATGCGTACATTTCTCAGCGAACTCTTTCTCTTAACACTTGATACTTGAGCAATATGTGAGTGATTTGTACAAAATGAACACACGGAATCCTAACATTAAGACCCTTATTTATACTAGTTCCGACCCTAACGGTCCTACACTAATCTAACGCCACGTTGCCCACAGAAAATCCAGGGATGCCATCTGTCTTCGTGATGTTACATAAACTGTTTCGAAATTCAAATCATCCCGCCTAAATCCTCCTTCGACGCGTGGCAACATAATTATAATCGAGAATGCCACGAAAACACGCTAAGCTTCAGTACTTTGCATATTTTGCAAAAAACGTCTAAGTCTCAAAGACCATTCTTCTCGAATTTAGCTTCGGTGCTCACTATCTTTGTTTCAACTTAAACATCATTCTCGAAGCATGGCCATCAGTAGCCATTCTTTATCTTCAAAGATGGTCATCAGTAACCACCTCCTTCGAATTTCAGACCTTCAAAGGACATTTCTTCCCAAACGAAATCTTCAGCTAACAGGTCTGTACCTATAGAGGAGATTCCCTCAGCTAGGTTTCTGGAACAGGCTTAGTCATAGCATAACACTGAATTAGTCAGATCCATCTGACTTCCTTGATTTTAAATCATACTACCCTTTCTGGATAACAACTAGGGCAGTACACATTCTTAACCATATTTCACTGTGATAGAGACACAGTATTCAGCTCCAACAACTGCTCCATGGTTATGAATACTTATCTGGTTTCATTGAATAGAGGAAACTTACAGATATAGGCTCTTCGAGAGTACAACATAAAGGATTACAAAGGAATACCTTTATGAGTTTTTCTTAAGGAAATAGAGCACATGTTAATCGTGTCCTGATTAACTTAGCCAGATGTCTCCTCTTCCAGACCAGGAGTAGGTTCCAAACCAATATTCTCACACAACATTAGTTTAGCACCAGAACATTTGTTCTTCAGCTGGTAGCTGCATACCAGTTCTTAATGTCCCAACATCATATAGGACATTTGTTCCTCATTCTAGGAACACTTCGACCTTGAAGATTTCAAGGTACACACTTGCAGATAATTATGAATATCATTGATCAGGTGACATTCATCAGCTCTAATAAACCATGCCATTATGAGTGGACTTGAGAGATTACTCAAGTATCTTTGACACTTTAATTATAGCTGTCAATACCTGCCATACATTCTGTTGAACCTTCATAACCTTAGGGTTTCTCAGAGACTATGCAGCAGAAAAATACTCATATATCAACAAAATTCACACAATGCTTACTTTAAGTGTTAGTAGTAAGCATGACAACTACATGTTGATTGTTACTCAACCTTGCACAATGCTTGCTTCTGCACCAAGCAACTGATTAGACCAAACCAAAATCCTGACTTGATGAACTCACAGACAACAGAGGTTACCTTATCAATATCTTCACTCCCGCATGAAGGTTTTGATGAGTTTCTTCTCTATTCATAGATACCACTTGAATTTGTATTTAAATTCAAGTTCTTCACTCCTGCATGAAGTACTTGGACTTAGCACTCTTTGTTCCAGCATCACAGCTCTTAGGTCAGGTTGGTCTAATCATATAGGTCCATCCTCCACTTCAAGGGACCATACAATATGAACATTCATTGTTCAAACACTCTTATTCTTTTACCACAACCAGAATTAATCCCTTATGGATCTCATCCAGAAACAGACAGGATGCCTGCTCAGATACCAATTGAAAATTCTGGTATGACAGACTCGAATATCAATTTTTATGTCAAGACATCAGATCTGTTATAAATGTAGCACAAGCAGAATACAAGGATCCCTCGTTATTTGATTACTCTTAGGAAAGAGTCAATGAGACCCGGGATCACACATGTTCAACATACATAACCAGATTATAATTTTACATGGTTCTGTATAGGAACAACTAACACTTCTGAACCTGATGTTATAGACAAAGTCATAACATTCATAATTGAACAAATAATGCAGAAGATAAATAAAACAGTTAATTGTTAACCTAGTTCGGTTCTAACTAACATACTCTGGGGGCTACCAAGCCAGGAAGAAGATTCCACTATCAGTAGTACTATTTTATATAAACAACCTCTGGTTTACAGATAAACAACCTCTGGTTTACCTAGTCACTACCCAATGCAATCTCTATCTCAGAACTCCATCCAAGATAAGAAAAACCTCTGCTCACTCCCTGGTAATACCTAACTGTTACAACCCTGCAACAGCTATTTACACAATTAACAATGAATACATACTTGATCTTCTTCACAACTTCAATCAAGCTTACAATACTCAACTCTTACCTACAGGTTTCGAGTGAGGACAATAACTTCTCTAACCTACAGGTTTCGAGAAGGACAAATGAGTGACCTTCCCACAAACCGGGAGGTTTACCTACATGGCTAACCCTAATGGTTACATCTTTCTAAATGCTGGCTAGATTACTAAACTAGGTTACAAAGTTTCCTATTTATAACCTGATCCCAATTGGACTTAGGCTTACAAATCACAGCACTCTGGCTGTTACAAATATGAAGAAAATATTCGGCTACAAATAAGGTCTTTTAATCCTGAGTTTCCTAAATTAGAAACTGCTGAATCTTCAATCTTCTGATCTGATTCTCCCAAATCTTCAATCTTCTGATCTGATTCTTCAATTATTCTTTTGACCTTTAAATGTGCGCCACATAGGATTACATAATATTCACATAGAATATTCTGTATCTGTTAAGTACAAACTGAATCTTTCTTCCAGTTCTGCAGGCGCGATGTCATGACATTCCATCTAACATCTTGCTTGTACCTGTTTTGTTCTTTATAAACTTGCAAGATTCACATTATGACCATTTGCTGCTATTATATGTTTTAGCCAAACATTAGACAATAATACAGGACAGACAGAGCATCAACACTTATAATGAAAGAATCCCACCTCTTCTATTCTCTTCTTTCTTTCACCAAATGACACCTCTAACTTTCTTTCCCCAATTTTCCTTGTTTTGATATTCTTACTAACTTCTTAACATTACTAGTGGGCTTAAATTAACACCTCCCAATTGCTACTACTACTAACTCTAATTTAGGCCCAATACTAATAATTCCATAATTATCAAATAATTCACAAAACACACCATAAAATAATTTATTAGTCACATAACATAAACAAATATTATTTCCAATAATATTCCACAACTACAATTGATCCATAACTTAAATAATACCAACTCTCAATTTGTATTTCTCTGACTAATCCGACTAATTAATCTGAACATAAACTTAACTGCTCAAATCAACACATTAATCCAATTACGCCTTTAGAATAATGCGGATAAATCTCGAATTCAACTAATTCTATCGAATAAATCCTTGATCAATTTAATTAAATAACTAATTAAATTCGTGGCATTACAACTCTCCCCCACTTAGGATATTTTCGTCCTCGAAAATCTATCCGACATAACCATCCTCAACTTAGCTTCCAACTCTCCGATCCTCAGTTGCGTTTGGCAACACTCCGACTACCACAACAACTCAACATGATTTAAGTCCATTGTCAATTATTCGACATCTCTACGACATAATTGTTAACAACTTACCAACCACCTCAGGAATATCTCGACTTATCAACACTTAAAGTAACAACAACTATAACACACTTATACGTGGAGATATAATCTCACCTCATTGGATTAGCAACAGAATCATCACTACTAAACAATACCTTGACATATTAATTTTTAAGGTAGTAACAATCATAACCCTCTTATACTTGGGTGTTCAATGCCACACCATGATCGTATTAACAACATTCTCAACACCAAAACACATACGTACTTTCATTCCCATAATTGTACATGCCAGTCTTCAACAAACACCAACAACTCTCTCTCCACCTCGTCGTATCACTCTTATAGTGACATGAACATAGCCATCATACTCAACTCAGTCGTCGTATGAAATATTACTTCTTACTTAGATTAACTAATAACAATATCATGACAACAGAAACAAAATCACTATAACATCAACTTAACAACTTAACTCAACGAATATGCTTACAACTTACCGTCAATCAATAACCATAAGGACATCCCTTAACATCCACCATAAAATCGTTGTACACTCGACATACCCAATCCTTCACCTTGCGGTGCTATCTCGCCTATAAACCAGCTTCTTTGACTTGTTCATTACTTCTCAACTTTTCATGGATACTTTTATATTAATTTACACAAATCAGAGAGCAACTATCTTCACGACAAATCATTCATCACTTTACGCACTATCAAGCTATCTAGATACGTCTATACCATCCAATTACGATTTCGTTTACTATCAACAAGAGATCAAGGGTGATCAATTCCTCAATTTGTTAATAGATAGTCAACAATCATAATGGAGTATAAACCATCGTTACTAAACTATAATAGCTTTCCTTTAGAACTCGTATTCAAGTCACCTAAAGCACCATAATCCAATAATCTCCTTTGGGACTTACCGCCCCTTCCACGATTTCCTCCTCATTTGATATTGTCAATGAGGCACCATCGTCCAGCATATTACACGGTCTACTTCACACTCGCTCAGCATCACGCAATGTTAAGTTCCTTCTAACTCAAGGAACGATAGTATACCCAATACATTACAATTCATTGTCCAATTGAAGTATGTATCTGTGTAGAGAACTTCAACAACGTTTATAAATCCTTGGTTTCCTCCTAAACCTCACAACATCGGGGATCCATACATTTTCACATCCGTATATCATCCCAATCATACTCTCAATAATACCATTACCTCTACTTCCTTCTATCCATTAATTAATAACATATCATACTTGACCTTGCCCCAAACAAATTGTAACAATAATTAATTAAACTTATAAAGCTTCTAGTCTCCTCAATCCATAATCTTAGTCTCTCGGGGATCATCACCATGTACCATTGAAATCGATTCCAAGTACCAAAATCATTATTTATTGAAAAGAACATTGCACTAGCTCCCTAACGCTTCGAACGACGACCCAAATGGAGTTACGGTCCAAAATTTATGAATCTCCAAAATTTATCAAAAATTGCAAACACCGACATCATACACCGTCACAACAAAGTCTCATTGCATATCAGCTTAAATTCATTTCCTGAACAAGAAACCATTTTTCCAAGAAAGTACATTGTATGAGTTTTTCCCAGCTTCGAATGGTGGGTCAAACATATACTTGAGTCAAAAGTTACAAATTTTTGAAGTTTCCCCAAAACTAGAAAAATTCCCGCGAACAGCCCTCGGGTTCATACTAATTCTTCACTAAAATTCAACCAATTCAGCCACCTTCCATGAAATAAACATTTACTCACTCACAACTAACATATGGTAATAATTTGGAACCATAATCAAGAATTCTAACACATTTCCAAAGCCTCGTTCTTCTTATAACTCAAGAGACTTAGTAATCCGCCAAAAATTCCGTCTTCGAAACACAAAGGCTCCATTCCTTCTCACAAAACTACTCATACCTTTGAGTTCCGATTTTGACTCTCGATTCACAAACACCCAACCATAACGATGACATCCAACAATCTCTTATGTAGTTCCAACAACAAAACTCGTATCAATTTATCCTTCTATCACCTTCCAAAGTATCAACATCACACGCAATGGTAACTTAACACTGAACCAACCATTCAAACCTGAACCATCTCAGTGAAGCACGAGCTTCTCCCTACTTGTTTCAATCCCACTCCTGCAAATAAATGATTAGGAAAACGAGAAAGCACTGACAGTGTTTCACATACATGTCACGTACTAAGAAAATATATGTCAACAATATTCCAACAACAAAACTTGTATCAATTTATCCTTCTATCACCTTCCAAAATATCAACATCACACGCAATGGTAACTTAACACTGAACCAACCATTCACACCTGAACCATCTCAGCAAAGCACGAGCTTCTCCCCCACTTGTTTCAATCCCACTCCTACAAATAAGTGATTAGGAAAACGAGAAAGCACTGACAGTGTTTCACACACATGTCACGTACTAAGGAAATATATGTCAACAATATTCCACTGTTAAACCACACTACTGACTCAACAACTTGGCCAGACGGACCGACCTCCTCTGATACCAATCGTAACACCCTATTCCCCATCGCTATTTTAATTAATAATATAAATCATAGTAATTCAAAATTTCAATACAAAACATCAAGAATATGATGCTACTTCATCATAAATATTAAAAACACATATGCTCAAGTTTATAAAACATGGATACATAACACACTTCGGATGAACCGACAACCTCATCAAGAAAATCAACTTCTTTATTATTACAGCAGAAAATGAAATGTAGCTATTCAGCATCATATTTAATCATAAAAATATTCCAACGACTATTCAAATAAAAGAGAGCTACACTACTCTCAAAATCTTCAACATAAAATAACAATTCAATAATCAAAACAAATAAGCATTCATCCCCCCCGAGTGTTACGTATCAGAGCATGACACCGACTCGACACGCACGACATCTAACCTCGCCTATTGCGGATCACCTGCACGTTACCCACGTAGAGGTAACATTCAAACAGAATGGGTGAGATAACAAACAGTATATAGGAACATATGATAATAATTATAGCAATAAATAAGATCATACGCAATTCATCACTTCTCAACTTAATGCAACTTACATCACAACAACAATGTTATCAACCAATCATAACAATGAATTCAAATTCGCAACTATGTCATTCACACATCATGGCAAACACCTCATCATCACAACGACTCGAATGCAACTCAATATGCGACTCAATACTATGCATATGCATGTGGTACCAATGGCCAATACAGGCCATCATGTTGAGCATTGGCTCCGTCTCAAAAACTCACCAATACAGGCCATCGTGTTGAGCATTACCTCCATCACATAAAAATTGCCAATACAGGCCATCATGTTTGCCATTTTCAGGCCATCATTAATATATGCTATGTTATACGACTCGACAGTGCGACATCGTAACTGTTCAAAACAACAACAATGCAATAACTATGCAACCACAAGGCATAAGCCTTCAACAAACGCCAATATAGACCATCTCTTCATCGTCGTAACAACGTCAATACATCATCTTATTCATACCTCATTGCATACTTCATATTACACACATCATTGTAACATCGTCAATTCATGTATTCATCAACATCATATCATCATCTCAATTACACAAATCATCATTACAACACTTATTCCACATAACATGTATGTGCATTAAGGCCTGCTTAATATCACTTGTTTCACACAACACACATTCTTCGGCACATAATCATCATCATACAAGTATCATCATATAATCATCCCCGTCATAATTCTATTCCTCGTAGAGAGCATACATCATGTTATATCAAAGTATAATCATTTCCAACTATACAAACCTCATAAGCATCTTGGTCAACACAACACACAAACATCAATTAATCATAATAACAACAAACCTCATAGTACACAAATCAAGTAACATCCTGACACAATTAATTATATTCCTTAATAAGAGCATATTCATTGTAAATTCGTCACAAGGCATCATTATTAGCTCATACGGGTCGAATACGTACAACCAATTGCATCCAGCATACAACATCATTATCAACTCATACAGATCAAACACGTACAACAAGTATAATTTATATTAAATAATTTTATAATGGTTCTCAATCCATTTTTATAAGATAGGAATTTATTTTAGCTTTCCAACAGTCCAAACGGCGCGTCAAACAGACACCCGAGTAAAAAGATATGGCTCTTTGAAGTTTCAAACAAAATATTCAATTTCACTCAGTGGAACCCGGTTCCTGCAAACTGGGAACCAGTTCCCATCCACTAAAATGCAATTTTTACGCAACAGAGCATCCGGGAACTCGGTTCCCCCAAACTGGGAACTAGTTCCCACTGTTGCAGAACCCCAAAATCCCATATTTTTGCTGCATACAAGATTCAACATCAAAAATCCCAAAAACCCCATTTCCCAAACATCAAAATACTCAACAAATCACTCATCAATTTCAACATTCATTAACAACATCAAGATTTCAATTCTCACACAAACATGGATATTAAAGCATATAATCAATTCCCCACTATAACCTATCATCATACAAACCCTTATAATGAAAGAATCCCACCCTTACCTTGGTTTGGATTGAAGACAACTCTAAATCCTCAATGGGTTTGCCCTAGCTTCTTCTCCTCTTTTCTTCTCTTCTTTCTTACACCAAATGACACCTCTAACTTTCTTTCCCCAATTTTCCTTGTTTTGATATTCTTACTAACTTCTTAACATTACTAATGGGCTTAAATTAACACCTCCCAATTTCTACTACTACTAACTCTAATTTAGGCCCAATACTAATAATCCCATAATTATCAAATAATTCACAAAACACACCATAAAATAATTAATTAGTCACTTGGCTCTGGTTTTGTGAAGGCAATGTTTGGGTGTGGTTTTGTGAAGGCCTTCTTTGTCAATTTGTGGCTAAAAAAGGGGAGAAAGGGTGTGCTAAGTTGTTCTCTTATTCTCCATGGTTCTCTTATGCCACCACTTAAGAGGAAGATTTATCTCTCTGTGACAAGAAAAGGTTCTTAGGTTGAGGGGAGTGCAAGCTATCTTCTTCCTCATGTACACCAAATGACTTTAGGACCTTCTACTCCTTATCCTGAGGTTGTTGTTCTTTGGTGTTGAATTTTTGTGATGCAATGGAGCTGATTGAGAAGAGATGTTCCTCCATGTTGTTGTTGCTATATTCAGTAGCTTCTGAATATTGCTGATGTTTGTAATCTTATTATTGCTATAATTGTTTATTTGTTTTAGCCAAAATTTTCTAAAGGGGGAGATTGTTAGCTCTCTATTTTGTTGATTGACATTAATTTTGTAAAACAAAGATAGCAGCAATATGTGAAATAGGATGTGTTAACTGTAACACACCCCAAATCTACCCGAATATTTATTTCGAAAACCAGAGTATAAAAATTTTCATAAAATAAAATAGGATGTCACATTCGTCATATAATTCACATACGACAAGCATGCATTCACATATATACATAGCACATCAACGAGAGCGGATAATTTATAACAAATAATTTAATCCTCAAAAACACTTCATTAATTAAGAATAACTTCACAGCGGAATTCATAAAACTTCACCAAACTTTAGTATCATCATCATAGAATCTTTCTCAATTTAACATTAATGTATAAACCAAACCAAAACATAATGGAAATTCAGCAATTAAATAATTGAATAAAACATTCGCTTGTCCCCCCGAGTGCTACGTATCAGAGTGACAACCGACTCGACTCACGGCGGTTAAATCTTCACTCACTAGCATCACCTGCACGTTACTAGTATAAAGGCAAAGGCGAAAACAAATCGAGGGTGAGATATCAAACAATATAATTAAAGTTATGATAAACGATATATAAGAGTCAGAATCATAAAAATCATCGCATCGCAGTATAAACGGCACAAGTCACGCAACACACAAGTCACGCAACACACAATCACACAAAATGAAATGAGACTCTAATAAATGCACATGCATGTGGTACCCACGGCTTCAGCCCCCATCACCAACTGCAAGTTATTAGAGGCACATCAAAACCGGCATAAGCCATCGTCACTATTTCGCCAAATTCAGGCCGTCACCAAAATGCACAGTATGGGACTCATGAATGCATCGTCACAAAATAATCACCGAATAATCACAAAATGTCATCGCGAGGAATACGCCTATATCGTCAACAAATTTACCAATAATCATTGATAATATACCTTCACCATAAATACCTACACTTCACAATATTTATAATATTTATCAGAAGCAACATCACAAACACGTCATAGGCAAATAACGATTAGCGGTTTATTCTCGGAGCGATCCTAATTATTCTTTCCCTGCTATATTTTATTTCTGTCAGTTAAATTGGTTCAGTGAATTTTTATGCTACCATATTATGCTAATATTTAACCTCCTCTTCTAGAAACTAACATCTTCTACTAAAATACTAAAATCCTGCCATATTTTATGTACTGCTATACCACCTTGTGCTAATACTTGATACTAATACCAGCTTATGTCTTTGCTTCGATTAACACATTTAAATTCATACCGATTAACTTATCTGCTAAATTAATTTGAGTATGTAAATCATATGTTCATCCCTACTAATTAATTGAAGATGTACCAGGTATAATTATGCAAAGTTCCAATTACCAGTGCCTGACAAGAAAATAAAAAAAGGGTTTTCGTAAGTGGCCCCCATCCCCTCTATGAAGGGAGCCCGCCCCTAGCTCTTGGGGCCCACATCCCTAAAAACAAACTCCCCCGTCCCTTAAGGCCAAGGGACGTCTGCCCCTTATGGGTGTGACCCCCGCCCCCCCTTTTCTTTTCTTTCTCTTCCTATATTTCTCTATACTTCTCAGGAAATTCATTCACAGAAATTAAGAAAAATTGTTCATTTTCACATAACTTCAATACAACACAATTAATCCTCACAAATTCATACACGACACACAGAAACAACACGTTTCACACACTAGACAAAATAAACCCAAGATTAATTTCAGAAACAAAGTATTGAAAACATCACAACATAACAATTGTCACATTCATACTAAACTGAGATGAAATCTAAAAACCCCGACATCCCACATACGATTCATCATATCAATAGTTATAGAGCCTGAACCCCACCCCTTACCTTTGGATCGAAGGTTGCTCTAATTCGTCCCAATAAAAAATCCCCAGAATCGCTCTGCTATGAAAATCCCCCGTATGCACTGATTCTCCTATTTTCCTCTTCTGTTATTTGCTCTTCTCTCCAAAATTATGCTATGACACTGAGTTTCTAAAACCTAGTTAGTATACCTCACTATTTTCAATTTGGGATACTTACCACACATGCACACAGTATTACTAATTAGCCCACTTATTTCAATTAATAAACCCCCGTTATTTACTCTATGTCTCATATTTTCCGGTCTAATCTTAATTACTCGGAAAATTCCCAAAATGATAGATGTCACTCTAGTAATATTTCTAATACTAAAAATATTAGAATTCTTGATTAAATATCGATCCACTATCCTGAAATAATACCGATTAATTTGTCCCAAAACACGAAAAATTCAATAAATATCCCAAATGACTAAATTAAGCAAATAATCGTTTTTCCGGGCGTTACATTAACTTTCTAAGAAGAACATTTTGATCAAGAAGTCTTATTTTATGAAGAAACATGTTGAGATGAAATGTGTCATCATCTGAAACAACATGTCGGACAAGATGCCCTATGCAGAGTCATTCGACATCGTGACTATTTAGGTTGGGTTGTTAGATCGATTCAAGATTTAATAGATGCAGAATATTATGGGAATATTATGCATTCCTATGTGGTGCAGATTGATGGGTATGAAAATATCAACTCAGAGTCAAAAATAATATTCACTTTCTAATTATGGAGATAATTTAAGAAGAATTGATTGAAGATCTATTTTTATACAAAATCTTCTGCAGATTTGTAGCAGCTAATATGCTGTGATTTTGAAGCCCAAATCCAGTTGGGAAAAGGTTATAAATAGAAGGATTGTAACCTAGAAAAGGTACGGGTCCAAGATGTAGAAATACTAGGGCTTTGTCGTTTGCAGCACTCTCTATGAGGGTTTGTTGTTTTGTGATCCACTCGATCTGTGAGTTTGACTATTTGTTCCTTGATTTGTAAGGTTCTGTTATCTCTCTTAAGTTATGAAGCATAGAGTTGATTATTGTTCTAAGAGGAAGGTTTTAAGCAACTCTGAATATTGTTCTTAGTCAAGAGTCTTGGCTAAGTATTTGTTGGTTAAGTGAGTCTTAATCGTGTATTATTTGTAATTGACAATTGTGGTCAAGGGCCCTCAATATCAGTAACGTGGGTCGTTAGTGTGAGACATCACTGCAGTGATTGGATGTGAGAGGGTTTCTCTTATCTAGCAGATTCTTAGGTAAAAGTTGCACTGGGTAGGGATTAAGTGGGGAATTGTAAACGGGGAGTTTAACTTCGAATTGATACTACTAATAGTGGATTTTCTTCCTGGCTTGGTTGCCCCCAAGTTGTTGTACACTGAGCTGGGTTAACAATTACTTGTTTTGTTTACTTTTCAATATTGTGTATGAACGTTTATACCTTACCGTATTGTTTAAGTCAGATCAGATGTCACGACATCCTATATGACATTTGGAATCTGTTATACCAAAATTTCAATATCCTTTAGGATCATACCCCTAAAAGTCTAGTCGGAATTCAAGGTAACACAGATTCAGAAAAATACATTAGAAAAGTCTATCCTCTTCACACAAAAATCAGAATTTCTTCACTATTTTCGTCGAATTTTCATCGATCTTGTACAAACTCGGGTATAGGTTGAATTACCCTGATTATTTCTACATACAAATTCTAAAACAATTTAAAAATATTTAAAATACTATAAAAAAAATCGTTCACAATTCTAGCATCGATCTATTTAATCTACCATTAAGTTTCTAACAATCTTTAATATTTTTATTCATATACCATTAATTTTCTAATAATCTTTAATATTTTTATTCATATACAATCACTTACAATCACCATTAATCTACCATTTTTCTAACCACTTACAATCACTAAAATACTTTGAAAGTAACCTAGTATATATTCATCATTCCCCAAATATGGCTGATAAAATGGTTGGTACAGTGATAGATGATTTTCTTTAAAAATAACCACTACAGCAGATGACGCCATTCCTTCATATTCTAAATCGAAAAACAATTCCTCAAAAGTTAAGATCAAACAAAAGTCCCAGAAGTTAGAAATCACCACACAATTCTGTTCTTATCCTAGATCCCATTGATTTGGGAGAAAGATATATTTGATGTGAATTTGACATGAAAAATTGTATTTGTATTAATATGAGTTTTGTTATATGGACATCTAAAATCAACAACATGCATGCACTCCTTATCACAATACATTCAAATAAGCCATAAAATATTTATTTATCATCCTATTTAACTGCGGTTGAACCTAAGGTACTATGCGAGGGGGAAAATTTACATCATTAGACCACTTTACATTCCACAAAAATCAAAACCGAATTGTCTCGGCAAAAATTTGACAAAGAAATTTGTGAAGCACATGATAAAAAAAATAAAAAAAACTGACCCACCCTAACCCGGTTTTGAATCTGGGTAAAAATCCATGCAGCACTGCCGCGTAGAAACTCCATGAAATTATTTAGAAACTCCATAAAAAGGAATCGTGAATTATCAACTCGTCCATGTTCTCTTGTTCATAATCAAAATTTGTAAACTCCGGCACGTAGAAGTCGCCACAAAGATCATCAAAACCTGGAAACATTGTGTAACCCGATCCAGTGTCTGAAAACAAATCTCTAAACATCTCGTTATCCGATATATCCCTAAACAATCCGTGGTCTGTTAAGTCACTCTCTGTTTGAACTGTCGCCTCAGAAAGAGCAGGAGATGGCAACTCCATAGGCAACAACGGTGTGATTGGTGTCCCCACCGACGAAGATGGTGTTTCATCAGGAGTATTATCCGGTTGACCCGAATATTCATTATACGGCTCGGAATTCGCAAAACGGGCGGCGGCTGCTTGAATCTCAGAATGGGTCATGGAACTTCCTCCGGCAATATGCGGTGGATTATTTGGGAAATTGAACTTGGCACCACTGCCACGTAAGCAGAACGTAGCGGCGTCAAATGCACGCGCCGCTTTTTCAGCAGAATCATAAGAGCCTAACCATATTCTTTCACGGCTGTTTGGTAATCTAATTTCCGACACATATTTTCCCCACTTCCTCTTCCTCACTCCTCGGAACAATGAATCACTTCGTTCCGCCGCAGGTTTCTCCACATTTGTTTTTACCATGTTCACTTTCTTATGGTCTCTGAGAAAGAAAGTAAAGAAACACTTAAAATATAGTAATCACAAGTGTTGTTATGATTTTGTGTTGTTAGAAATGAAAGGTGTTTTTATTAGGAGGAATATGATCTCTGTTGTCGAATGAAGTTTTGAGAGTAGAGTTTTGCGGCTGAATATATATGGGTGCATCAATGAAGCGAGTGATGAAAATTGATAGTGAATGGTCAACGCAGTTAGAAGCGTGTGTCAGATAAGGAGAGAAGTGAAGAAGTTCACTACGCGGACATGGAGACAAGAATCGCAAGATTTGAACCACGTTTTGTCATTTTTTTATTATATAATAATAATAATCCACGTGAACATATCAATATAAAGTGAAAGGGGTTGATTGTGATGGCATGTGCATATTTGGCTTTATATCAGAAAAACGACAAAGTTGGATCACTCTCACCATTCACTAAATTATTGCGTCACTATATAAATTTGTCTCAGCTATTTTTGGAAATGGCCCGGAAGCAAATGAAAAATTAATGATGAACTAAAAATGTTTCAAATTATATATCATTACCATTATATAATCCAAACTTTTTTGACACATATTTGTTGGCACTTGACTCAAACATAAGATTTTTCAGTAGTCTATAGAAAAAAGTGTTAGAATTGAGAATTATTCTTATTAGATATAATTAAATATTAAGTTAATTAAACATTTGATATTTGATATTAGTTAGTCTTCATTTTAAGTCGTGTTATTGAATTAGGCTTTTTTAATGTTTGGACTCTTAATTGACTAATAAATATTATATATGTAGTGTGTTTCACACATTTTAGAGTATCAATGAAATCAAATGAAGTTTATTTTTTTAGTTAGTTTTTATTGTCTTTTATTTCTTAGTTTTCTCTAGTTTTGTTAGGGTTCTAATTTTGCTTCCTAACAATTGGTGCTTTCATCCTTGAACTTCAATCCTTCCATGACATATTCATACTATCAATCTTTCATCCCTTCATATGCTACTGCTCCATCACCATTTTATCATCACTTCATCCCTCCTTATTCCTCCACTATCACAACCATATCATTGTTTGCACAAATTTTTAGCAAACAATCTCTAGCCTCTTATTAAAGTTTACTTGCAGGATCGGCTACAAAATCCTATAACTTAGTGTTAAGTTTGGAATGATTTTCGTGTTTGAATTGAGTATTGAAAACTGGGTAAAAGAAAAAAATGAAGATAAACAAAATAAAGTAAAACAAATTGTGGGAAAGTAAAATGAACAATTAAAAATAAAGAATGAAATGTAAATTTCTTTAAATTGAAAGTTGGACGCATGGATACATTTCAGAAGTTGCTTGTTTCTCTTTGATTGCGAATACTTTGAGCTTTTCTAACAATTTTACAAATGCAACCCTCTAAAATTGGAAATGACATCTACTTATAGACAACCAAGAAATAAATACTATTCTTGGTCGACCAATCACAGCTTTCCATGTAACTACCCCATGCGAAACTGCTCTTGGCCACTTTTCCAAGTTTATGACAACTGCTTACCACACATTTTTCCACTATCCCACTCAAACCACCTGATGAAAATTTTCGCTAAGTCCCCTCTGCTATCCTTTGACTAGCCTGACTAATTTTCTATAACCGATTGTTCGTCGACATCCTTCCTATCGACCTATCACTTTTATCTCTTAGCTCATTTTCTTTCACACTCTTGCGCTTTTACTCAAATTGTTCAGGCTTTCATGCTTTGGTCGAAAATTCCTGGCTTACAAATTGCTCTCCAAAAGGTCAATTTCGATTGAAAATACATTCGACTAAGAAACTTGAGCCTTTTCTTTTATGGTGAATTTTTTTACTACCAATTTATTTGCTGATGTCATCTGTCATGATGATTACTTTCTGTGCTGCAATTTTTAAGGCTCTCACATTACTTTTCATGATTACCCTTACTCTCAAGATTGTGGGTTTTCAAGCTACTAGCACTAACTATCCTACTTCCCTGGAAACAGAAACACCTTTCACCTACACGTAGCCACCACTAGTTCGATTTCTATGTCACTCATTTCATCTATAAATACCTTATTCCATTTTTTCTACAGAACTTCTTCGTTTTCATTTTCTGAGCTTCATCAAACTAGAAAACTCTTTTCTCTCTGTTGCTTTCTTTCTATATTATCATGGCAATGTTTCTAACTCAGATCAATGGTGAAAAATCGAAGGTGATAAATGGAAAAACCAAAATGCTTACCCCCTTCATCGTTGATAAGAAACTCTATGCTTTTCATGGACCATACCCAGATGCAAGGACGCATTAGACGAAAGTTCAAAAATACTTTCCATGAAACAATCTCACGATTCCCCCAACTTTCACAAAATGGTTCTCGACTTGAAGTTTATGGACCCCAATGCTAGGGTTTTTCACTCCAGGCCTGCTCCAAGTAACAAAGACTATTTGGCTTGGCTCAACAACGTTCAATCGAAATGTAAAGTACAATAGGTAGAAGCATTTTCGACGCCATTCAATTGTCAAGGCATGCTAACAGAGTTAATCTACGTATGATTCATGCCTTGATTTTCTTCTGAGAAGGATCGACCAACACCTTCAAAGTTCCTTGTGGCATGTTGACGCCTACCTTGTTCAACGTGGCAGCCATCACTGGCCTTTCGCCTTTAGACAAAACTTTCGACCCAACCTTGTCTAGTTAAAACTCGTTCGACTTCGAACATGCGAGCCTCAAACTTTACATAGCTGACAACGATGTAAAGAACACCAAATAGGTTTCTGACATGGAACACATTGCCTTCTTAACTTTGTGGCTTTCATATTTTCTATTTTTCCTTGGCTCGTTTCAGATAGCCAAAAGCTTCATCCCCTTGGCGATCCAAATTCATGAGGGTCGACAAATTTCTTTGGGAAAACTCTTGTAGGCATATTTGTACCAACACTTGGGTTATGCTTCTTTAAAAATGAAGCTTCTTCCTAACACCAACAGATTATTAACTATGTTAGGACCCTCCTGGTTCTTGAATATTGGTTGAATGCCACCTTTGAGCACAAATTAGGTTATCCTGTGTCAAAAGCCATTATACGTGTGTCTGAGAGTAGGCCTATCGAAGGAATGATGCTTTCCTTAACTGCTCTCCCAGAGCCTCCCAACATGTATATTCTCATGAAGTACATCAATTTATTTCTTGAAACTAAAACTTTCATTTCAATTATGTCTCCCTTTGTGGATTGAAGCATTGGCCCGACCTGGTTTAGGAATCCTTTTCCTGGGATTCCCCAAAAGCTGACGCACAATCAAATGATGTATGGAGAGCCCTTTTAACCCCCACCCTTTTGTATTTTAGAATTGAACCAGGCATAAAATGTTATGGTTTTATGAGTTATCAACCAAATTTAGTAGCTTGTCAATTTGGTCTTAGCCAAACGTTACCGAAATCCTTATTTTCTCACCATTTTGATATTGTTAGGGCTGGTCCGCAATTGAATACTGAAAATCATATGGCGTGCCTTGAATTCCACAAATCTACCTAACTCCTTGAACTCTCTATATTTCTATTCCAACGTTCTTTCTTCGTGACAAAAGAATTCAACCATTGGTGGTCAGAATATCAAAGGCAATATCTTTCTGCCCCAGTCCTCATTAAACGATTAAACGATGCTTTCAATATTTTGGACGCTAAATTGGAATCTACTGAACCAGTAGCAGACAATTCAGACGAAAGTGTCCCAATTCCCTCAAATTATGATGACGAAAGAGCTCAGCTCACGATGGCAAGTTTTGTTTTCTCAAATTCACTTGTCTATACAAGGTAAGCCATACTTCACCCTAATTTTTGCTTCTCAGAGACAAAAACTCCCTTTGACAGCCGAAGCTCCTTCCAACAAGCCCCCAAAGAAAAAGAGTTTCCAAACCTCCCAAAGCACACTTACGATACATTCCTATATTTCAACTTTAAAGTAACATTGCTTCTTATGCCTTATAATTTTTAGATCCCTGATGAAGTACCACCACCAAAAGGAAAAAAATAAAACTCTGACCATAGTACCAACATTCAAATATTTTCTTCCTCCACAGTTCCAAGCCCTACTAAACCTATAGGAGCTAAGAAGAAAATAAATGTTGCTTCTAAAAATCATGCCTCCAAAGTTATTCCTTCGACTCCTGAAGTTTGTAACGCACATAATCTCACGTAAACTAATCAAACTAATGATCAAGAGAGTCCTCCTCTGAATTTTCCTTTTCAACAATCATTTCCACCATCTCTGTGTCCGCCAGAAATTGATTCTCTAGACCCAACTCTTAAGGTATGGATTGTTTTATAATTTTTTGTCAAGTTGTTTGTTCTAACATTGCCTTACTTCCAGGAACAGTCGTAAGAGAAGATTATCATACCAAACCCCGTTGAGAACACCAACAAAACTGCAATCTACATAGAGACCATAGTTGAGCCTGATCCGACCCCTCATAGGCAAGATGCATTCGTAGGTGCTTTCATTGAAAGTCATCCTAGAACTGGTACCAATGAAGACACCGACAAACAACCCCATAAAACTACTTCTGACCAAGCTCATAACAGCGAGATGGAATCTCAAACTATTGTTGTTAAAGAAGCTCGTGTTGAAAAGAATGCAATTCAGCATGCTTCTGTCGATGATCACAACTTGCAAGACTTATTTGAAATTGGCCGGTCGTTTGGACTTAATTAATCAAAGTCAAGATGATGATTTCTAGATTGATGATAGTATTCACCCCGAGGCTACTAAAATGTATAAAGACTTGAAGAAGATCTTTTGGTGGCCTATGATGAAAAAGGAAGTTGTTGAATTTGTGTATGCTTGTTCGACTTTCCAGAAGTCAAAGATTGAGCATTTGAGTCGTTGTGCTTATTGCATTCATTTCCTATTCCTGAGTGGAAATGGGATACCATTCCGATGGATTTTTGTCGAGGTTACCAAGGTTGGTGAAGAGTTATGATACTATATGGTTTATTGTGGATAGTTTGACTAAATCCTCTATTTTATTTTGATTCGACTTAACCATCAGCTATTATATTGAGAGGATTGTCAGTTTTCATGGGATTTCATCCAGTATCTTAGGTTCACATTAGGATTATGGGAGAGTTTACAGTAGGCCTTAGGTACGAAGTTACATTTGAGTTTTGCTTATCATTCGCAGACAGATGATCAGACCGAGAAGACTATCCAATCCTTAGAATACTTGTTGAGAGCTTGTGTGCTAGAACAAGGAGGTACTTGGGATAGTTTTTGGTTGTTGATTGAGTTAAACTACAACAACAGTTCCCATTCGAGTATTAAAATGGTACCATTCAAGGCCTTATATGGTAGAAGGTGTAGGACACCTCTCTGTTGGTATAAATCAAGAGAGGGTGCTATAATCGGGCCTGAGTTTATCCAACAGACCATAGAGAAGATCAAAGTGATTCATGAGAATATGAGAGCTTCTCGGAGTCTCCAAACGAGTTATCATGATAAACGAAGGAAAGCACTTGAGTTCTAAGAGGGGGATCGTGCGTTTCTTAAGGTTACTCTGGTAATTGGTGTTGGTCGAGCTTTAAAGTCTTGAAAGCTCACTCTGTGGTTCATCGGTCCCTACTAGATTTTGAAGAGGATATGAGAAATGACCTATCAGGTTACTCTGCCATCGTCGCTTGTTAATTTTCATGATTTGTTTCATGTGTCTCAATTGATGAGGTACATTTTAGACCCGTCTCATGTGATCCAAGTGGATTATATGCAGGTGAGAGATAACCTGACTGTTGAGGCATCACCCATGAAGATAGAGGATCGAGAAGTGAAATAGTTGTGTGGTAAACATATTATGTTGGTGAAGGTAGCTTGGGGAGGACCAGTTGGTGGAAATGTAACGCCGGAGCTTAAAAGGCAGATGAGGGATTAATAATAGAATTAGAGTGCAAAATTCCAAACACAACATGAGGTGTCACATTACGACTTGAAAAAAATCACATCAAAGCTCATTACACTGATACATAACACATATCAATAGGGAGAATTCATAGCAATTAATAGTCTCAAAACCAACTCAACTTTGATAAACAATGCAGTGGAATTCACAAAATCACAAACTTCAAAAGTTAGCATATTGGTCTAACTTGAAAAACAACAAGTCATAATTCATACTTAAAACATAACAAAAAGAAACAAGTGTCAATCCCCCGAGTTCTACGTATCAGAGCATAAGACACCAACTCGACTACTAACGGTAACGGCTACTCATCTTGGTTACCTACACATTACCAACAAAGGGTAACATTCAAACAGAAGGGGTGAGATATCAAAAAATATAAAGGAACGTATGATAATACTTATAGCGAAAATAAGATCATACACAATTCACCAATTTTCATCATAATGCAACTTTACCACAACAACAATGTTATCAATCAATCATAACAACAAATTCAAATTCACGACTACGTCATCAACACATAATAACATTAACTTCATGATCACAAAGACTTAAAATGTAACATAATATGCGACTTGATCAGATGCATATGCATGTGGTACCATTTGGAGTAAAACTCCCATCGTCTTAGAAATTTGCCACTTGGGCCATTGTCACTACCATTTGTAGGCTATCGTCGTGGTTGCCATTTTCAAGCCATCATCGTTGCCATTTTCAGGCTAATACAAACTATGCAATGGATGCAACTCAATGATGCAACATCCACACAACATTCACAACATTCACAACACGTCACAACATCGGCTAAATAACATCGACTAAATGCCAAGATTCAATGGCAACAACAACATCATTACTATTATAGTAATTCATCACTTCTCAATCACGTCTTTATGTCATATCAATATACAACAATATTCACTTCACAATACATCACGATATCGGAAATTACGACTCAAGAAAAAGTTCTAAAAAATAATTCAAGTCAATTTCATTAGATAAGAATCAATTTCAGCTTTAAGGAGGTTCAAACGGTGTATAAAAAGGAGTTACGGATCAAAAGATACAACATATAGAAGTTTCATAAAGTTTTTGAAAGAAAGTTCGCTTAGCGGGCCACAAGCGCGCTAACTGAAACTAAAAACAGAAGCGAACCATTTTCACTTGCTCGCTTAGCAAACCAATCCCGCTTAGCGGACTCGCGATTTTTAAAATTTGTTCCTAGACTTTTCTTAGCGGACAGGATCTCGCTTAACAAACTAGCAATTTTGCATAAAAATAACAGCAAACTCAGTTTTATGAAAATGCTATTTCTTCATTCAAAATCATTTTCGTACATCAATTAGCAACACATATAACCAGTATTTAATGTTTATTATCAATAATCTATATTCAAAACATGTTTAGAGCAAAAATTCATGGAATCTAGCATGAACCCTAACATCCCTAAATCATGAAATTGAAAGAAAAGAGTTTACACACAAATCACAACATCAATCACTCATGTAAACCTCCAACAACTTCATCACATACTCAGCAAATCATTAATCAATTTCAAACATTCTTCAAAATTGCATTTCTCACACAAACATGGATTTCAAAGCATATAATCAAATTCCCACCATAATCTACCATCATACAAACCCTTATCATGAAAGAATCTCACCCTTACCTTGATTTGGATTGAAGACAACTCTAACCTCCTATGGGGTTTGCCCTAGCTTCCTCTCCACTTCTCTTATTTAGCAAAAGTCACCTTTAACTCTATTTCCCAATTCTCTCTTGTTTTGTTAATCTTACTGACTTTCTTATTATTACCAATGGGCTTTAATTAACACCTCTCACTTGCTAATGCTAACTCTAATTCTAAGTTAGGCCCAACAACACTAATCTCACTAGATCATTACTACTAATTCCTAATAAAACAACACGAAACCAACTAATCACATAATTAACAAATAATTCACAAAACACACAATAAAATAAATAATTAAAATAAAAACGGGCATTACACATTATATGATAGAAGGTGTAGGACACATTTATGTTGGTATGAATTAGGAGAGGACGTTATAATCAGGCCTGAGTTTATCCAACAGACCACAGAGAAGATCAAAGTGATTCAGGAGAAGATGAGAGCTTATCGGAGTCTCCAAAAGAGTTATTGTCTGTTGGTAACCAATAGCCCTCTTGATATCAGGTCGCAAACCGTTCATAAACATCAAACACTTAAACATTTCAACATTCATAGTATTGTAATAGGGACAATACTTGATCAACTCTTGGAATCTCGCAACATACTCCGCTACGGTACCATTACATTGCTTCAACTCAAGAAATTCCACCTCTTTCTTTCCACGGACATCCTATGGAAAATAGTTCTCCCAAAATGCATCACGAATAAGATCCCAAGTAATCACAATACCCTCTTCATCAAATCTCTGAGCAGTGTTACCCCACCAATCCTCAACTTCCTTCTTGAGCATGTGAGTACCAAACTGCATCTTCTACGCATCAGTACAATTCATAACCCGAGAGATATTCTCAATTGCCTTCAACCAAGCTTACGCCTTATCAGGTTCATGATCTCCCTCAAAGATAAGCGGATTGTTCCTTTGGAACTTCCCCAAAGCACGAAACTCATCATCATCACCATTCCGATTACCAACATTCATTTGAGGAATCTGACCAAGAGATCCAACCAACATCTTCAATGCATTAGCAATGGCATCATCATTCCTTCTAGAAACTATCGTCCTAGACATCCAAACAACCAGAAAAATAGTATTGATCGTGTCAGACACACAAATCATATACAACGCAAATAAAAGACATTAATGACCTTGACCAACTGGTCAACCAGGCTCTCATACCACTAATGTAACACCCCTTTTATAAACCCAAATTACAATTAAACATTTGTAGAGTATTAACATGCATAAAATAGAAAGGGCGTCACATGTTGTTTTCACCGCAATGAAAACCCCAAACAAAGTACAAACATGCACTTGATCATTTCATAACACAATTTGAAAACTTCATGTTTCTTTAATTATGCATATCGCACGCGGATGAATAATTTCAATCAAACCATTTCAATGAATATATCTCATACTATATTCATCTACCAATTCAAAATAACATAATCAATTATGCTACATGAAATCCAATAACTAGGCAACATAGCCTTCAATAACCATATTCAAAATATCATGTTAAAATATGAAAAGATAACAATATCCAAATAAATAAAACATGAGTTCAAATAAACCCTCATATTCAAATAAATAGAACGTTCGCCCGACGGAAGAAATCCTTCGTCGGGCGAAAGACACTAGAACAACAAAAATTATGTGTGTTTTCAGCACCTTCAACACCAACCCAAATTCAATTTTTGCCAACCAAAACTCATCCAAACAACAATTTAGCATACATAAAAGGTTCCTAAACATGTTCCTAACCATGGGTTCACATACAAACCTCATCAATCATGATTAATATCACAAATCCCATGAATTCAACATAAACCCTAACATGTGAAAATCTATGAAATTGAGAGACTCTAGTCCTTATTCTTTAAGAATTTCCTCCCCTCTTTTATTCTCTTCTTTCTTGCCTCTTTTTCTTTCTATCTCCTCTAATTTTAGGTTTCCTCATAATACTCTTAATAACTCTATTTTGTTATATTGGGCTTAACCCAATCCATTCTATATTCTATTTAATTAGGCCCATTAACTATTTACTAGTCTTAACATATCGGTTCAATTATTCAAATATTACACGTATTCAAATAATCACAAAAACACCAATTAATTAATTATCACGCAATAATAATTAATAAAATAAAATACCTAATAAATAAATATGGAAAATAAAATCGGGTCGTCACACTTATATGTGTCTATAATTAATTGTTGTGTATGAATAATTGTGATGATTGTTAAAAATGTTGCATATTTAATTATACATCTGCTATGTTTATTTTGACTATGTTATTGGTGGAATACACGGTCAAAAGAAGAGCCAATGTGTATGTGTTTTTGTTGCATGTTGAGAGTCCATGCATTAATATTTTATGAACTTTGATTCTTTATGATGAGCCTTGATCCTATGATGAAGGTTTGGGTGTGGGTATCTAATTCCTATTATGGGGGATTAGCGAAGCGCTACGTATGGTGATGGTAGCGATTTTGGTGTGCTCCGGTTCCAAGAAGGAATCAATCTTATGGTGGGGATCATGGAGTGAAATGAACCTAAGTGTTCATAATTTGGTACCACATGCATGTTGACTTAGTTGTTAAGTACATTTGAATTTGTGATTGCATATCACTGATTTATTATGCCTTATGATGTGTGGATGAGAATACTTGATATAGTTATGTCGTTGTAATTGGTGTGTGATGTTGTTAATTATTGTACTTCCAATTATCTTTACCACTAATTATTGAATTGTATTCTCACCCCCTTCTATTTGAATGGTGCCTTATATGGGCATCGTGTAGATACTCAAGAGTAGCTTGTTGAAGTAAGTGGAAGATATCCATGGAATATATTCCGTAGTTTATCGTTTTAATTAGTAGCGTCTTGCTCTGATTATGTAACATTGGATCGAGAACGACTGTTTTAATTCTTATATTGTTATGTTGAAGTCGTAAGACTAATTTTTGTTGATGAACCTTCGGGAGCTGTTGAGTTGATCTTTTACGACTCTCTTATTTTGTTATTAAAGTTGAAGTTTGAAACTATGCTTAATTTCTTACTTTATCTTCCACAAGTATTGCCGATGATTTCCGCTGCGATGACACTTTGAAATGGAAGTGAGCAAGCGATGATATGGTTATTTGTTTCCCATATGAACATGTGATACTAATTAGATTGGTTGAAGAACCCGCGTTACGGGGCAGGATGTGTGTCTTGGACGTGTGTGACACATTAGGTGGTTGTATTTACAATTAATTTATGCAAAAATTCATGTGCGGAGTTTAGGGTGTTACAACAGACGTATCCGTAACGAGGACCGTCGGTGAGCTTCCTAAACATCTTCTCTCTATCTATCTTTCTGTCTTTCTCTCTCTATCTTTCATTTAAATTTTGGAAAGAGCCTTAATTCACATTTTATCATCCTTCCAAAACAAGAAAAAATGTCTCTCAAATGGATCAAAGGCTCCATCCTATATAAAGAGGTCATCGTTGAAGAATTGAAGCACAACTCTCATGCACGCACAAATTCACTAAAGAGCGCTCATAATTTTCAATCATCTTTACTCTTAATTTTTTTTGTGCTTAAATATTGTGTATATATCACAGTTGTGATATAGCTTTTTAGAAGTAATTTGTTAACACACTCAAGTTTTAAGTTTGTAATTGTAATACCTTGAGAAAACCGAATTGTGGTTGTTCTTGAGAAGACTTAGACAATTGTTTAAGTGACATTGTAATCAAGTTTTGATTAGTGGATTAAGACCTCGTAGGAGAGAGGCGAAATTACCTTGGTAGGGTGGACTATAGTTGTTTGAGTTCAAATGCACCAGGATAACCAAACGTGTCATTTGCTTTAATTTTTTAAAAACCCTAATTCAAACCCCCTTTCTTGTGTTTTTCGTTTCTTCAAAAAGAAATTCTGAAAAATCAAATGTTCAATAATTTGTCAATTTACGTTTTTCAACTAATTTCATTGGAAATAGGTTGTCTTAGTGAAACTATTATAACGTTTGATTGAGAACTTTGTGTGTTAATTTTTTATCATTGTTATACAATTCTTAATGTTGTGCGCATACACTACAAAAAAAATCTTTCTTCATTCTTTGTTGATATAGCTGTCAGTGGCATAAAGCTGTCATGCGCTTTTCTTCAATTAAGTTCAACTCATCGAGTCTGTTTTGACACCAATCGGCTTCTGTTAGTTTTGCCTCCATCAAGACTCTTATTGATGGGATCTCAACCTCTATGGGTAGGACTGCCTCCATCCCATACACAAGGGAGAAAGGAGTTGCTCCAGTCGAAGTACGTACCGATGTACGGTAACCATGAAGAGCAAACGGGAACATTTCATGCCAATCTTTGTAAGTGACGACCATTTTCTGAATGATTTTCTTAATGTTTTTGTTAGCTGATTCTACAGCTTCATTCATCTTTGGTTTGTAAGGAGACGAGTTATGATAGTCATCCTACACATAAAAAATTAAGTTAAATATAATTTAAATAAAATTAAATTGACATTAATAATATATTAAAAATAGCCTCGTGATTTTCACGTCGCAAATTTAGTTACCACATGATTTTCACGCCACAACATCTCACATGCCACGTGAAAATCACGTCACAAAAGTTGCAAATAAATTTTAAAAAAATGAACAACGTAAATTAAATAACTTACCATAGCTTTTTGTGTACGCTCGTCAACAAAACCTCTCGTTTTCTTTGTCCGAGTCCTTGCAATCAGCTCGGTCATCAGAGGTGGTCTATTCAATTCCTTATCCTAAATAATAAAATTAGCTATAATTAATAATATCTATTATTAAATAAAATTATCACTTTAAAAAGTGGTAATAATTATTACCAGGCGTCGAAGATGCTCAACACTGCTTATACGTCCAACAGCATTAAGGCAACCCCCTTTTTCAGAAGCTTTCATCTTCTTTGCATTTTTGATTTAGCTAGAAACTCATCATTCTTCCAATATTTAAGAAGTTTCTGAAAGATTTCCCCTCCTATCGAACTGGGATGGATGCCATGAAGTTCCAAATGCTTTCCAACACGTCGTAGCATGTCAGAAAATGTCGTCTTGAAGTTCTGCCATAGCAATTTTTTTTACTCGGCCTCTCTTTCATTGGTCCACATCAAGACAGCTCGCATAATAAATTTTTGTTTACGTGATGTATCATAAGTCCACTCTCCAATCCACAATCTCTTCAAATCATCAATTAAAGGTTGTAAATACACATCAATTCCGACTTTTGGACTCGAAGGTCCTTGAATGACACACGTCAAAAACATTTGTCATGCACATCTAAGGAGGGAGGTTGTAAGGGGTTACAATAACTGGCTAACAAGAATACATACTTCCCGACGCTTGAACATAAGGAGTAAAACCATCTGAGCATAATCCAAGCCGGACATTTCTAGGTTCTGCGGCAAAATCAAGATGTATTCGATCAAAGTGCTTCCATGCCTCGCCATCAGATGGATGCCGCAAGTGCCTGGACTTGTTTTATTTGCATGATGCCATGTCATTTGACTTGCACTGTGCATTGAAGCAAACATATATAACCATATAAACATATAATAAATATTTTTTAAACAAAATACTATTTCACACTATACTACTATATACTTTTTTTAAACAACATAATACTTCACACTTATATATATATATATATATATATATATATATATATATATATATATATATATATATATATATATATATATATATATATATATATATATATATATATATATATATATATATATATATATATATATAGAGGAGGGATATTCTTACTCCAGGAGTAAGTTATCAAGACTTACTCCTCATCATGACCATTGATTCTTTTCAATCTTATGGTTAAAATTAATGAGTAATTAAATGTGGAGAGAGAAAAATAATACTCATTAATTTTAACCATTAGATTGAGAAGAATCAATGGTCATGATGAGGAGTAAGTCTTGATAACTTACTCTTAGAGTAAGAATATCCCTCCTCATATATCCCTCCTTATATATATATATATATATATATATATATATATATATATATATATATATATATATATATATATATATATATATATATATATATATATATATATATATATATATATATAAAACCATATAAAATAAACATATATAACCATAAAAACATATAATAAATATCTTTTAAACAAAATACTACTTCTCACACTATACTCCTATATCCTTCTTTTTAAACAAATAATACTTGACACTAGCATAAACATTTTTTAATTAAAATACTGTATTATTTTTTAATAAATTATAATAACCTTCTTCTTTTAAAGTATTGTTTAAAAAATACTACTTCACACTATTTTATTCTTAACTATAAATATATATACTCTCTTTTTAAACAAAATTATATATATATATATATATATATATATATATATATATATATATATATATATATATATATATATATATATATATATATATATATATATATATATATATATATATATATATATATATATATATATATATATATATATATATATATAGACACACACACACTATCATAAAACAACATATAATAATCTATTTTTAAAGTTATAAATAACATTCATTTTTTAAACTCATATAATAATCTATTTTTTAAAGTTATAAATAACATTCATTTTTTAACAAAATACAATATATATATATATATATATATATATATATATATATATATATATATATATATATATATATATATAATCTTTTTATTATATTCATTTTTTAATATATTATTTTTTTATAACTTATATACAAAACTTTTTTTAAAGCTATAAATAACATATTCAGTTTTTTAATATATTATTTTTTTAAAATTATATAATAATTTGTTTTAATTATATTTTAAAATATTCAATTAAAAATTCATATTAATTAACTATATTCAATTTTAAAAACTATTTTGTATTCAATATAATCCTAAATATAAAACATATAAAAAAAAATCAAGCATTTTTATCAAATGCAATTTAGTTTTTGTTAATTACTTTTCAATGCCTAACTTAGTAACATAACACATCCGATAACTTTTTACCTCGTATTCGTATAAAAAAATCTAACATTGGATTGAAATTTATTATTACATAGATGATGTCTACAAAATTTAACATCAATCGAAAATAATTTTACATGTCAACGAGATGCATAAAACTAACATCAATTGAGTTTTATTATATAGATATACAGTAAAGAGTTATCAGAGGTGTCATGTTATTAAATTGGATAAATTGATGTCATTTCATCCGAAATCATATATATATATATATATATATATATATAACAAATCAACTTTAAAAGACAAATAATTGAAAAAAATAATAAGTACTTTTTAAAAGTAGCTATTTATCATACACAAAAATTTTCCCACCATATTTTCATGCAAGACTCATCCAAGTATCAAAAGCTCAAGACTCAACTGAGTACACACTCTCCTAATCAAAGGCTCTTGAACTAGGGTTTTGAATTTCTTGGTGAAAAAGGATAAATCAAGGTCTCCAATGGACTTCATATGACTCCTTATGTTTCAAACGATCTCTATGACAAAATTCAAGCTTCAGTTCCCAAGATTGCTCAATTAATTGCTCAAATAGTCAATAGTCGACTAGTTTGACCTAAAAGTCAACTGTGGTCAAAATATAGTCAAAATTCCTGATTTTTGGTTAATATCCTTATTTTGAAGTAACATTCATAATTTGATCAAGGTTTGATCATGATTCATCAAGAAAAGTTCATAAATCAACAAAACTCAAAGTTTCTAAATTAGGGTTTTTGACCTAAAAGTCAACTAAACTTTGACTAGTCATACCTTTCACATGGAACATCATAAATTTCCCAACCAAAGCCTATTTTGAAGGAAATTGAGTTCTCTACAACTTTGTCTCTCTAAAGCCAAGGCAAAAAAATGCTTCAATTGGAAGATATGGCCAAAATATTACAGGTCCTTTTTGAAAGTACACCAAAAACAGTTTTTTTATCAAAGCCCATATCTTCAAGATAAAATCCTAAAATTCAAAAAATATTCTAAAATGGCTTATAGAGGACATCTTGGGCTTTCCAAAAAGTCCTAGATCACTTCCATATCATGAAAATTGAGGGAGATATGCCTTGCCAAAGTTGGTCATTTTTTAGTGAGGTGCATGAAGAAAATAAGGGTTAAAATGGATCTTTTTTGTAAAGAAGACCAATATTTTATGGTCCAAGCTTATTCCTCAAGCAATCCATGATATCATATCTCAAGGCCACGTTTTTTTACATAATTATTTGATTTTATATTAATTTTTTATTCAATTAAAGGTGATATAAAACAAATAATTATGGGAAAATCAAAGATTTGATTTTAAGGATAGCTCCAATCAAAATCAATCAGCATATTACTCAATATTTGATATAAAATTGATGCAAGAGAAGATTGGTGAGAAATGATTGAAATTGGATAATTTTAGAAACATTTAAAATCGATTTCCAAACAATTTCTCAATGATTAATTCAAAGAGATTCTATCAGATTTTGTTGACCTAAATCATTCTACTATAAGTAGAGAAGCTATTCACATTGCAAAGGAGGACAAATTTTCTGCAGCCAAAATCCATAGTGAAGCTCTTAAAAGTTCAAGAAAAGTGAAAGATTGAATTCAAGATTGGAGTGGGTTCAAGGCATTCTGAGGATTGATACACATTCCTTGGACGATTCTGGAGCTATACCAATCATCACACTCAATCAACAAGCCAAGAATAAAGACTTATACATCACAGTTCACACTTAAGTTTTTTTTATTTCGGTTACAATGATTTACGCATTCCTATCATGTTTCGACTGCATATACATGTTTGTTATGATGTTTAGATTGTTTCTGGATGTTTAATTCAATTATTTCTTGCGTATGCGACCATTCACCATGTCAGGGTTCGTGAACTTTGAAATAGGGCTCTCTGATTTAGTACGAATTAAGGCTTAATGCAGGTACCATTAGATTCGTATGGCCAAGACGAGTTTGAATATGGTGTTGATTTTAATTTTTATGCACGTATATATGATTTTATTTCGAATGGCAGGTGAATTGGCTACGAACAAAGTCGCAGCTAATATGTTGCAAATCTGATGAATAGTTGCAGGTCTCCACGAGGAAGACGATTGCGTGTCACATGTCATTCATCCATTCAAATTTTGCGCACGCGTTTTTCCAATTAACCATGTTATTTTCATATTTTATTATTTTGAAGCGTGTATTAAACAAAAGCTTTATTTGGTTGAGTTGGTAAGAACATCAGGTGAGCCTAGGGGCATGAGTTCGATCCCTCACTCCCCACATATTTTTTCATGAATTATTCAGTTTTCAGATCCCATGCGCACTACTTGGAGAGGCTTATGGTGCGCCTTCACATCAAGGCCTTTGGATTCCATCAAGAACAGATCCAACATCCACCAAGCTGAAAGCCTACCATGGACATTCAAGGGCCAGCTCCACTGAATCCAACGCCTGGTTTTCTTTTAATTCTTTTTATTTTTAGTGCTTTTTCATTGCTTTTCTTTTTATTTTATTTTTCTCTTCTTACATAAACCTTTTTTGTGTGTTAACTTTTTTTAAATTAGTAAATTAGGTTTTGATTAGTAATTTAGAATAAGTAAATTGATTTTAGGTTTAAATAAATTAGGGTTTTATTTATTCTAATTAAGTTTTAATTTAGGTTAATTTAACAATTAATTTTAGGCTTGTAACTAAGTAAACTATTTAGAATTGACTTTTTGATTTTATTAGGGTTTTGGTTTTTATTTTAGGTTTTAATCATATTTAGCTTTAAAACTTCACAAACCATAGATAACCCTAAAAACATAGGTTAGGTAGATATTGTCCATTAACTTAGCCTTAGGTTTTTACCCTTAGATTTTTACCCTTAGGTTCTTACCCTTAGGTTTTCAGGTTAACCATTAAAGATTTATCATCATAAAAAACCTCTAACCCTATTTTTCTTTCAACGCGATTCTCTCCTCATCTCTATTTCTAGTGTATGTCGCATGCCTTTAATTTAGTTATTTATTTTCTGCCATTTAATTCTAGAAAATGTGTATAGGCTTGCAAGGTTTTTTTGTAATAGTTTAGGTTTATTTTCTGCCTTTATTTTCCGCCTTTTTATTTTTTTGTCCACGGGTTTTTGGCTATGTAATCCCCCACCCGAAGCCTTGTAATAGCGTAGGACCTTACTTTCTGCATTCATATTTTTGCCTCTCTTTTACTGCGTGGTTAGTAATATAGGGAGTGACAAGAATGCCAATTGAACATAAATCACTAATTACAAGATAAAATAACTGAATTAAATCAAGTGATTGATGCACCCACGCACCTTTAAGGTAGTCCCTCTTATTGCCGCCTTTCGATTAAAAAATAGTCAAGTCCCTCAGATACGAGGATGCCTTAGCAAATGTTGCCCTCAGTTCATTATCATCATCAAAGATCATAAGTCTCTTCGATGTTGCCTACAAATGTATATGATCTTATCCCTCGAGGTTGCCTATGATAAGATGATGATCGTCCCTTTCGAATGCTAAGGTATCCTCATTGGTTGCCTAAATGACTATTATATCCTTCCCTGAGACTTCCTACTCTCTTTATGGTATGGATAGCCTTATGGCGAATGATAATTCTTGATGACCCTTTTCAAATCCAATGAAAAGACTACCTACCCTTCTTATGGTATGGATGGCCCCTTTCAAACGAAAATCTTAAAGAACATAAAGATATTAAACTTAGGGTAGGTGCTTTTAACTGCTTACTCATTATTCAAACTAAAATTACTTTTCACACCTTTTTTTCAAATCAATTCTAAAAGGCTACGCTTATTTACAAGCTAAATTCCTTATTCAAATCTTTTCAATTCACACACGACACTCTTTCAAACAATTCAAACAAAATGAGCTAAGCAATTAAGAGCCCATGGATAACCATGGATACAAAGGGTGCGTACACCTTCCCTTTGTATAACCTACCCCCCGAACTCAAAATATTTCAAAGGTTTTTCCTGTTCTTTTTGTCTTTCCAATTGGATAAAATAAAAGTCGGTGGCGACTCTTACTATCCGCAACATTATTAAAAGTCAGTTCTCCCACTGTATTACACTATTGCCATTTGTATTTGCCTAAGATATTCTATTATCATGTCTTAAAATACTTTTAGAGTGTGTTTGGATGTAGCATTTTAATAAAGTAATGTAATATTTTGAGGGAATTTAAAATGATTTGCACAAAATTTATTGTTTGGATATAAAAATGAAGAATTGTTAAAATGATGGAAATTTATGGAGTATTTTATCTAAATTAAATTTAATCATTTTAAAATGACAGCAAAAATCAAAGAATTTGAAATTCCTCTCATACTCCATAGAATGTATTTGTTACTATTATTTCTTCAAATTTTGTAAATTAGTCCTCATATTTTTTGAAATTATAAAATTGACCTAAAAAATTATAAATTGGTCCTTAATAATTTTTAATCTTTACAATTTGGTTCTTCAAACTTTTAAAAATTGTAAATTGATCCCTACTTTTCAATTTTTTAATTTGGTCCAAAAAATTTAAATTTTATAAAAAATGACCCCAAAAATCTAACAATGAGTTATCTTAATACTCTATCCAAACAAAATAATTTAAAAATAAATGAATTTCAATTGAATCATTTGAATTGTTTTAAATTTTAAATTCCTTTAAAATTTTAAATTACATAATCCAAACATACTCTTAACATTTTTTATAGCTTTTGTTTGGACGTATGTTTGGTGAACCTTTGACTTACGTGTCTATAAGAGATATATGAAATTTCGCCGCACCCACTTTTGTCTTAAGCTAAACTAAAATATTTAATGTATTTATTTAAATTTGAATAGAATATTTTTAACTTTTTGTTTATATTTGAAATTGTAACCTCCCATTTATATATAGGATTCTCTAGATTTTTTATACTCTTTGTGTTGAATTCTTTTAAATTTTTCGATTAAATTTTTCAATTTACTTATATTTCTATGATTAATAATAAAATTTTAAGAGAAATTTAAAATAATTATTTTTAAATATAAATTCCAAAAATTAACATTCGTCCTCCATTTTTTATTATGAGTTATTTTGAAAAAATAATAAATTATTAATTATTTTACAATATTAATAAATCATTAATAATCTTATTTCAATTTTTAAATTTAGTTTTTTAATATCATTAATTAAAAAACAATTTTGTAAAATCGTTTTTAAATTCCTTTTTCATCTAATAAAATTACATTTTTTATATAAAAATATTAAAACAATTTATAATAAAAACAAAGTTGTATACTTTATTGCTAAGTTATTTCTACTACTTTATTTCATTTTTATAACTTAGTCAAGAAGACTAATATTTAAAACCAAAGATAATGGATAATTACTTTTTCATGGTCATCTAGAAAATAAATTGCACAAACAATTAATGTATTGGGAATATGAAGTCCTTAACACCAAAGGAATGAAAATTAAAACCACTGGCAGTAAAAACCGGTTCCACCGTTGGAAATAATTATCACATTAATTACCAATTACCATACATTGTTCCAAACCAAAAACGAAAATCCCACATTGAATTTAAAACTCTAGAAAAAAAATGCACATTGTTTTCATCACCCATTTTTAATTCACATGCATCTTTCATTAAGATCACATGGTTCAACTTTGTTGTCTAGAGACACTTCACAACGCGTATGAGTTTGGGGAGAATCATAAATTCATCGTGATCGTACACGTGTAACGATCCAATGGATCAAATTTTATTATTATCTCAGAAATCAAAATACACGTCTTAGAACTTAGGAGTGTTGACTCTTTTAACAGTTAGTCAAACTTCTTTCACTCGTTTCTTCGTGCTTGAATTATATATAAATTGTTTCACTCTCAAACGCAGCCAAACAACAAACGACAGAGATTTGATTCTTCTTTTAAAAAAACATTTTCTGAGTTTTGTGTTTCGGTTCCAACAACAAACGACACAACAAAAAACATCATCGTACTAGTCTACTGTAATAACCATGGTGAAGACCAACGTGGAACAACAACCTGCGGCGGAACGAAGTGATTCGATTTACCGAGGAGTGAGGAAGAGGAAATGGGGGAAATATGTGTCGGAAATCAGACTACCTAACAGCCGTCAGAGAATATGGTTGGGCTCTTATGACTCTGCTGAGAAGGCGGCGCGTGCATTCGACGCGGCTATGTTTTGCTTACGTGGCAGTGGTGCTAGGTTTAATTTTCCGGGTAATATTCCGGAGATTCCTGGAGGAAGGTCTATGACTCCTTCTCAGATTCAGGCCGCAGCAGCCCGTTTTGCGAATTCGTATGTTCATGATTCGGATCCGGGTCAACCCGAAAATAACACGGTGGAGGTGGAGTCTTCTTCATCGGAGGGAGCTGCATTGTTGATTCCTATGGAATCAGAATCGCAGTCTCCGGCTGTTTCGGATTCGACATTTCAGACGGAGTGTGATTCGAAGCAAAACGGGTTGTTTTCGGATTTGTTTGCGGTAAACGGGTCGAGTAATGTCGAACCTGATTACTCAAATTTTCCGAGTTTTGATGATTTTGGAGGAGATTTTTATATCCCGGAGTTTCCTAATTATGATTATGGAGAAGAGAATTTGGATGGATTAATAATTAACGATACTTTTTTATGGAATTATTAAGAATTTAAGGATAGGTATAGGGTCGGGTTGGGTTGGTTGTGGATAGTTTTTGTTTATCCAAAAGGCTAATTCCGGATCATCGATTCGGGTTTGGGTTGGTCAATTTTTTATAGGATCAATCCTTAGGCTAATTTAGTACCAGAAATATTATTCACTTGTAAAGTTCTAAGCTTATGTAATTTTATTTATCATTCAATGAATTATAGTGATTTTCCATAATTAGAGTAATGGCCAGTTCCAGTAATTAACACAAATATTAATTGTTTTATTGTTTTGATATTGTGATAAAAACTAAAAAGTTGTTTAGTTTATAAATTATTTTTTAAAATTATAAATGGATTAGATTTTATTGAAAGAGATGTTTAAACTCTTTAATAAAAAATTTAGAAATTTTTGTTAGACGACGACAACTTATATAAAAGAGGTTGAATAGATCTCCAAGGTAAAAACTATTTTTGAAAAGATAAAATTTTGACAAGCGGAAGTTTTAAGTTTAGATCGAAAAAACCATCTAGACTGAATTGATTATTAAAAGCTCGGATATCGCTACAAGAAATGTGTTATCTAGCCATGTGAAGTAGTGACATGATTATCACGTGGGTAAAAAAGGGCTGTTGTGACGTGATAAATACGTCACTGAAAATTGTAATATTAAAATATCAAACATAACGTAAATATTGTGTGTGTTGGGTTTTTTTTTTTTAAATAGTTGTAACGTGGGAAGCACGTCGCAACTATAAAATTAATATAAAAAATTAAATAGGCGGGGACATTCACTTGGGGACAAATTGAAATTTTTTCAAAATTTCAGCAATGACGTGGAATTCAGCCTTTATTGTAGTGAGAGAATATTGTTTATTACCATTGGGGAGGTTGCGATGTGAATTACACGTGGCAGTGTTGCGACGTGAAATTCACGTTGTTGATAGGCTAATAAAGACACGCCAAACAATTAAGGCTGACTTGTGCAGTCATTATTGCAGTGAGAGAATATTGTTTAATACCGTTGGGGACGTTGCGACGTGAATTACACGTGGCAAGGTTGGGACGTGAAATTCATGTCGCTGATTGGCTTATAAAGGCACACCTTTTCTTTTCCCTTCCCAGACGCGTTATCGATACCCTTTCTCACCTTTTCTCCACTTCTACAAACAGAATCCATACCCATTTCATCTCTTATCATTTCAAATTTTTACCCCAAATTTCTTCCATTTTTGTATTAAAAGGTAGTTTATTTACAAATTTGTTTGATTATTTCATTTTATAATTACGTCAATGCATATTTCTGTTTGTTAATTTGTGTTTGATTTTTTTTTTCTTTTTTTTTAAGATTTGGAGGAGAGTTAAAGAAGAAGAAGAGGGTTGATGGAGAAGAATATTGAAGAAGGAAGAAGGTTGAAGGAGAAGAAGAGGTATTTTTGTTTTTTTATAAATTTTATATATATGATAAAAATATTATATTAGATATAAATATTTTTTTTATATGATATATATGTTTAGGAGTTTATAATTTAGGATTTGATAAAAATGTTTGATTTTTTTATATGATATGTTTAGGAGTTTGTAATTTAGGATTTGATTAAAATGTTTGTTTTTTTTTTTATATGACATATATGTTTAGGAATTTATAATTGTTTAAGGGAAGAAGAAAAGCACCTTGAATTATAGAGGCCCGTTCAAATCAAAAGGATTAACTCCTCTCCCCAAGAATTGATCTTGAGAGTTTCAAATAATAGGTGAGAATTTTTAGTATGAAAGATTCACGAACCCCCTTATACAAGAAAATGATGGTTGAACTTCAACCAAATAATACAAGATGATGGATGTGGGTATTTGCTTCTTTTCTTCAATATATTATTGAGAGTGAGATGACCAATATTCCTTTCCAGTTGTGCATTAAAGCGATTGGTGTTCTATCCATGAACACGGACCTTTGAGCGGTTAGTCTTCAAGTTCCATAAAATCCGAGCTCAATAATCTGGTTTTAGCAGGGCTGATCTCGAACCTGTGAAGCTTTTAATACCAGGCTAACCTTCAACCTATCTTGGTTTTAATCGGGATAACTAAGAACTTATGAAGATTTTAACACTGACTAAACTTCCATCAAACCTAGGACTAATCACAAAACTCTCAAATATAAGCTTTTATAGGATGAGCTTATAACCCATATAAATCACTAAATGGGTAGTATTCAACTAAACTGTATAAAAAAGATTTTTTTTGGTAAATTTTAAAATTCTACCATTTCTAGAATTACAAATATATCGTCATTCACAAAGGAAACTTTCTCACAAAGGCAAGAGGTTGTCTCAAAAAAGAATTTGCATTTAATGTTAGCTAATCCATTAGACCAAGTCATTGTTTGTACTTTACACCGATCACTGATGTGTAGATAAACTTCAAGACAAATTTCCTTGTTTGACTTAGACGATTCAATGTCTTTAAACATGTCATGACATCCTGTCAGACATTGTCACTTTTCTTTCCTTTAAGCACATAGCTCAAGATTCTGCAAAAGATTAAGACAGAGCATCTTTTGGAAAAAGTAATAGACTCCCCACTTACTCTTCTGACTTACTAGTCATAGACATAGACTTCTGTTGTTCTGAACACCTTGAGACTGTTAAACATACAACTACCTCATTAGCGTAGAGGAAGAATTGTGGATTCCAGTTGCACATGGTTAGATTCAACCATTCACAAATAACTGACTATAATGTCACATTTTCTTCATGATGTAAAAGTATTCTTGACCAAGATACTTTTCTTGACATAAGAAGTCACTCCCCCTATCTAAGATAGACTGAGCTTCTTCGAGGAATAAACTTGAAATGATGAATAGAAAATATAAGACGCATCTTCATATCTTCAAGAGCCTCACCCTCTGTTCAACTATCTTACTGAACACACTCACTATTGCAAAAATGCTCCTTTACATTAAATACTCACACCATAAATACGGTGTTATAACATTGTGTCTGACATTTGTACTACCAGTATATTCCACAAGGTTTATCTCTTTTTTGCAACAGACCCTTGTATACTAACTTATCTCCTCCATAAATGATCAACTGATAACCTCTTGGTTTAGAGTAAGTATGGACTGAAACATGAGTCCCATACCACGTAAATACTATGGCATGTTTCACTCATATTCATTCAAAGGTGTGATTTTTCGTTTTTTATTGTCTAATGCATTTCAATGTGATTTGTTGCTTTTAACGTGTTTATGATCATGATTAGGATTGTTTAGCACCATTTTGTTGAGGTTTTAACGCATGAATGAGGGATTGCCATGGTTGGGGCATGGAGAAGGTGCTCGTCGTAAGTCATAGATACAAGGTCTTTTAAGCCAAACGAACACCACCATCGTGATCGTAGGGGTCGATTTAGGGGGGGAGGAGTGTTCATTTGATTTTTATTTGTGAGATTCTGCAGGTTTTAAATTCCAGGATGTGATGCGCAAAACCGTTGCTGAATATAGGCAAAACTGTTGCCTAAAAACATGTTTGAAAAGAAGAAGATGATGAATAGTATTAGTGGACCATATCATCACACGCGGCGCATTGTAATTGTCCAGTCAAAAAGTCTGACTTCTCTCCATCTTTTGATTGACTGATTGCAGCGACCCGGGCCCCACACAGACTGAGTTGTCTGACTATTTGAATTTATCATACTTTTATATTTAATTAATTGATTGCAGATCCCTATTACCAGGAAATTCCAGCACAATTGGTCAGGCAGCGCGACCATTATCTTTAATAGGCAAAGGGTGTGGGTTCAAACCCTATCCCTTGCATTATTTTGATTCATGGTTTTTATTATGTTTGGTTTACAGATCCGACGCACGCGAACTCACCGTACACCCTCACTCGTCGGCCATTAGATCTCATGACGTTTGATCAATCGTTCCAGAAGGTGCTTGTCTACCATGGACCCACAGAGGACCATCACAGGGGATCAGGCGCTCCAATTCCCTTTGTTTTTATTGTTTTGTGTGCTTCTTTTGCTTATATATTTTTTTAACTAACTTGATTAACCCTTTAATTAAATCACTAACCAATTAACCACTAACTAAAAATAAAATAATTAGATGCTTAGGTTAATTGATTTAGATTTTTTTTACATAATTATTTTAATAAGTAATTCATTAGGATTAATTAGACCATTAATTTAGTTATTAGAGTTTTTTTAACTAAAATAAATAATTGATTTATTTAACCAAGTTAAATTAATTAATTAGGTATTTAATTTAGAATTAGATTAATTTAGGAATTAGTTTACTAATTAAATTAATTTAGGTTTTCATTTAATCTTTTTAAAATTTGATTTTTTATAAATTCTCGCGATTCTCTTCTCATCTCAAATTCTCAATGATTGTCGCATGATTGTGTATTTATTTGTTTAAAATATTTTATTTATATTTAAAATTTTAGAAATCAATGTATAGGGTGCAAGGTTACTTTTTGTAATAGCGTAGTCTTTACTTTTCCGCAATTTACTTTCCGCACCATATAAACTGCGATGTACTTGTTAAATGTACGATTTAGGATTGCATGGCAAGATAAAATCAATCGCTAGCTAACCTTAACTCAAGATAAATAAATACTCGAATCTAACACACTCGCACTCACTCACCTTTAGGGTTTCCCCTCTTACGTTGCCTTTCGGAAAATAATAGTCAAGTCCCTTGAGCGTAGGGATACCTTAGCGTAACGTTGCCTTCGATAAAAATCATCATCGTCCCTTTGATAAAAGATCGTAGTCCCTTCGAGTTGCCTACGATAAAAAAACGATCTTGTCCCTGGATGTGTCCTCGATAAAGGATGATAGTCCCTCAAATGCTAAGGTATCCTTACTTGTTGCCTTTATGACTATTCACATCGCATAGGACTTCCTACCCTCTTTATGGTATGGATAGCCTCTATGAAGTTTCGATGACCCTTCGATGACCCTTACGTCCAATGTATAGGACTACCTACCCTCAAATGGTATGGATAGTACTATCGTCCAAGGAAAACTTTAAAGTATGGGAAAGACCTTACAACTTAGAGTAGGAACTCTTAAGTGCTTGCTCACAACAAATCAAATGCTTTTCACACACCTGTTTTCTAACATTGTTTTTTCAGACATTTTCAAAACAAAACAGTTTTTCTAAACACACACGACACCTTTCAAACATTTCAAACAAACAAGTGAGCTAAGCAATTTAAGAGCTCATGGATAACCATGGATGAAAAGGATGCTAACACCTTCCCTTTTCATAGCCTACCCCCCAAACTCACTCTCTTTTCAAAGAAGTGTTAGAACAAGAATTGTTCTGATCAATATTCTTAGTTTTGATGATAACAAGCATATGAATTTTGTATGAGATAATGTGGTACTCTAATACTATGCAATCTCCATTCCAGGAATTAGATAAAGAGTATGCACAAAATCAGCGCAAGAAGCACTGATTCAGAAGGTTCAGCATGCAACATCAGAACATGGTCTGGCAAGACATCAGAAGATGGTCAAGCAGAATCAGAACATGGGTCTATGGAAGCATCAGAAGAACTTGAGATCAGAAGTAGAAGCACTGAAGTTCTCATGGTATCACGCTCATAAGCACTTCAAGGTCAGATTACAAGAAGATGCTCTGCACCAAGCTGTTTGACTGTGATGACATTCAAACGTTGTTTACACAAACATCAGATCAGAAGCAAGTACTAGACTGGCAGGCTACACTGAATGACAAAAGGAACGTTAGAAGCTATTAAAGGCAACGTCAGTAGACACAGCGAAAACAAGGCTCGAGGTAGTTAACAAAAGAGTGAAACATTAAATGCAATGCTGTACAGATTACGCAAAGCATTAAATGCTCCCAACGGTCATCTTCTCAAACGCCTATAAATATGAAGTTCTGATGAGAAGCTACGTTACGAACTCTGAACCAAAACTTGCAAAACGCTGTTCAAATCAAAAGCTCTCAAACTTCATCATCAAACTCACTATATTGCTGTTGTAATATCTTAGTGAGTTTTAAGCTTAAACTTAAGAGAAAATCACAGTTGTGATAATAGCTTTATAAGAAGCATTGTAACTCTTAAAAGAATTTGTTTACATTAAGTTATAAAAACTAGAGTGATCAGGTTGTTGATTAGTATATTCTAGAAAGTCTTAGAAGGTGTCTAAGAAGATTGTCCCTAGAGTGATCAGGTTGTGATCAGTATACTCTAGAAGACTTAGTAGTTGTCTAAGTGGAAAACCATTGTAATCTCGTGTGATTAGTAGATTAAATCCGCAGGTGAGGTAAATCACTCCAAGGGGGTAGACTGGAGTAGTTTAGTTAACAACGAACCAGGATAAAAATCATTGTGCAAATAGTTTTTATCTTACAAGTTTTAAAGCTACACTTATTCAAACCCCCCATTTTCTAAGTGTTTTTCTATCCTTCAATTGGCATCAGAGCGCCGGTTCTAAGGTGCAAGCACGTAACCGTATTTAGAAAAGATTCAGGAAGAGAAAAACGCTTCAGTAAAAGATGGCTGGTGAAGATCCAATAAACACATCTACATCTGGCTCTGCTGAGCAGTACAATGGAAATGGTAACAATGGTTATACTGGATGTTAGGGACCAAATAGTACTAATTTTCATATATTGTTTTTGGTCCCTTTAACCACTTTTTACTCAATAATCACACTTTTATTCATACAATTTAATAATTTTGCAATTTTGTTCATTTTAGTTCATTTAAATTTTTATTTCACATGTTTGTTAGTTTTGTAGAGTTTTTAAGGTTTGAAGATCATGAAAGCAAATAGGAATTACTTGAAGACTTGGAATAGCAAAAGAAGTATTGATGAGGCCAGTTTTCCCCGCAAACATCCTTTGCGCCGCCAACTGCTAGATGTTGAACAAGTCCAGTTTTGAATTTCACTGTTTGCCCCGCAAACATTGTTTGCCCCGCAAACATTGTTTGCCCCGCAAACACTGCGCTGAAAAATTTTATCTTTTACTTTGTTGCCACTTGTCATGAGAATTGGGCTTATCTTTTGAATAGGAAAAGTTAGTACGAATTAGGGGTTATTTAGGGAGATAAAAAAGGGGAATTAGGGGATTCTATTCCATTGTAAACCAAACATTGAGGCTAGGGTTTTGGGAGAGAAAAGAACAACTTTGTGGGAGATTGATGTTCTTAGCTTCTTCTTTATTCTTCTTGCTGTCAACCATGGTGATGAGTAGCTAAATCCCACTTTGACAAGATTGGAGGTAGTAGCTATCCTTGTTAACTATGTATTTGCTCTAACACTTTGTATGAAGTTCATTGGTATTGAAATGGATGAATGTTGTTGTTTTATCTTTTATATTTAGATTTGATTTATGATTGAGAAATATATTTCAAGTCTTGATCTACAACATTTTATCAAGTAGTGAATAAATGCTAGAGATAGATTTATTTGCTACTTTTCTATTTGTATCAAACAATCAAGATTAGTATATTGATAGTTAGAGTGAGAGATCATCTAAAGATTAATATATTAACTTTCACAATTTTGTTTAGACATAAACATTGTTGGGAGGATACTAGAGCATTTCACCATTAGTGAAGTTATGCATTTGTTGTTAAAGTCACATGGAAGATAGGGGTAGTGAAACCAAACCAATCTTGTCATTCTTTTATTATTGAAACAAGTTTTAGTTTATTGTCTTATAATTGTCTTGATTAGAACAAATAACAATTCAAAACAAAACAACTTTGTTACCTTTTGAACTTAAAATAATAGTAACTATAGAACGGCGATAATATCACCCAATCTCTGTGGATACGATTTAAAAATATTTGCCTTGAATATACTATTCAAAAAATTGGCGCCGTTGTCGGGGATTGGTGTTTGATATTGCAAGCATTGCAATAGTTCATTGTTTTAAGTTTTGTTACTTTATTAATATTGCTTTTGCGTTTCACTTGGTTTGCTAGTTTTGTAGATTCTTGTGTATGCGAGAAAAAGCTTCCGAAGAGAAATTTCATTTTGATTCCGAAATTGAAAGAACACTCTGAAAGCTCAATAGCAAGACACGAAGAAGAAGGAAGTTAGCCCAAGAGAAGCGACAAAGAGAAGAGGCATCTACTTCTTCTAACAATCAAATTGAAGAAGTAGTTGAAGAGACTTTTGAAGGAGACATGACGGGTGTTGTACCAACCGAAATGTCTGCCAATAGTCCAAGGCGTACCGCCCAATTTGCACGCAATGCTCAAGGTGGAGCAAATACGGAGATGAATACCGGAATCCTCCAACTTGTTTATGCAAATCCATTCACCGGAATGGATCATGAGGATCCTTTCGCACATCTCACCAAATTTTATGAGATTGCTGGTTCAACGGGAGTCGATGCGGCAAATGAAGAATCATTGTTCAAGAGACTATTTCCACACTCACTACTTGGGAAAGCCAAAGAATGGTATCTTGATCAATTACCAAATGTGATGACGGATTGGAATCTATTGGAAGAAAAATTTTTAGAGCGATATTTTCCTCAATCCCGATTCATGGAGGCCAAAACGGCAATCGCGGTTTTCAATCAAGGAAGCAACGAGTCCCTAAATGATGCTTGGGAAAGATTCAAATCCATGCTTAGAAAATGCAAGGGTCATGGTTTTGATGATCTCACACAAATTCACATCTTCCGCAATGGACTTCAACCGGTGCACAAGACACTTTTGGATGCTACCGCGGGTGGCTCTCTAATGTCAAAAAGCATGGAGGATGCAATAATGATAATCGATCGTATGGCACTCAATGATCTCCAAACTCAACATGATAGGAGTCCTTCACAAAGGAAACCGGGAGTTCTTGAATTGAACACCAATGATGCCATCCTTGCGCAAAACAAGCTTCTTTCACATCAAGTGGAGTTACTCACACAACAAATGACCAAACTCCCGCAGCAAATGAAAGAGATTCAAGGATCTCAAACTAGGCACCATGTGGCAGCTTGTGAACTTTGTAATGGAGATCATCCGACTGGCTTTTGTCCTCCTCCCGATGGTGAAGAAGTGAATTATGTCAACAATCAAAACCAAGGGTATCAAAGGAAACCTCCACCTCACAACAATCCTTACCAAAGAAACAACCAAGGATTCCAACCTTCAAGATTCGGCAATCAACACTATCAACATCAAAGTCCTTATCAAAGTTCAAACCCACAAGGCCAAGGTCAACAATCTCAAGGCGGAAGCTCAAAGTTGGAAGATACTCTTACACAATTCATGCAAGCATCCATGGCTAATCAAAGGAGTAATGAAGCGGCCATAAAGAATTTAGAAAATCAAGTGGGTCAACTTGCAAAGCAATTGTCCGAGCAACAACCGGGAGCATCCTTTTCCTCCAACACCCAAACCAATCCAAAGGAGCATTGCAAAGCCATTTTTACAAGAAGTGGGAAGGAGGTGAATAGTGGCGTAAATGAAGAGGTTATAGTGGAAGATGAGGAGGAAATAATAGTTGAAGATGAAGAGGAGGAAGTGACAGTTGAAAATGAGGGAGAAAAGAGTGAGGAGAAGATAGAGGAAGAATTAGTTGAAAAAGAGCGGAAAGAAAAAGAAGAAAGAGAGAAAAATGACAAAAAAGTGAAGAAGAATAAAAAGAGAAATGAGAATGTGAGCACAATTCCTCTCCAACATCTACCTTACCCGCATGTGCAGTCAAGGAAGGAAGACGCAAGGCGCTACGCTCGATTTATGGATATATTTAAACAACTTCACATAAATATTCCATTTTCCGAAGCATTGGAGAAAATGCCCAAGTATGCAAAATTCATGAAGAAGATGCTCACAAAGAAAAAAAAGTACACGGATGAAGAGACAGTTGTGCTTGATGCTCATTGTAGTGCAATTATTCAAAAAACTCCCCCAAGAAAGGAACCCGACCCGGGACGAGTCATTTTACCGATCACCATTGGAGGTAACTACATTAGTAATGGTTTGGTTGATTTGGGGTCTAGCATCAATTTAATACCTTTATCCGTTGTCAAGAGATTGGGGAACATTGAGATGAAACACACCAGGATAACTTTACAACTAGCCGATAAGTCTATCATTTCACCATATGGAGTTGTACAAGACATGCTGGTAAAGGTGGACAAATTTTTGTTCCCGGCTGATTTTGTGGTAGTCGATATGGAGGAGGATCGTGATGTGCCATTAATACTTGGAAGACCATTCATGAAGACCATCCGAATGATGATTGATATCGATGATGGGATTATGAAAGTAAGGGTGCAAGATAAAGAGGTAATTTTTACTCTTTTTGAGTCTATGAAGCCCCCTAAGGATGAACATGACAACTTCCGAGTCGATGATGAAAAAGGAGAAATCATTGAGGCGGAGAATCAATTTCACAAGGACAAGGACAAGGTAAATCATGAGGGAAAGACTCATCACAAAAACTTTAAAGTTGGACAAATGGTGCTTGTGTGCAATTCAAGACTCAAGGTGTTTCCTAGCAAGTTAAAGTCAAAGTGGTCGGGGCCATTTGTTGTGAAAGAGGTGCGAAACTATGGATCCATTGTGGTGGAGGACCCTAAAACACAAGAAAGCTGGACTGTAAAGGAACGAAGACTCAAAGTCTACCACGATGAATAAGCAAGCCGTGATGGTGTGTCATTTCTCTCATCGAACCTTGATGCATCATCAAACCGTCGAGCTCGAACAACGTTAAACAAAGCGCTTGTTGGGAGGCAACCCAACGTCGTAAGTGAATTCTATTATGCTTTTTGAGTTTTTTTTCAAAGTTATTTAGTAACTGTTTTTGAAAGGAAGTGAAGGATTAGTGTAAAATTTGGCAATTTTTAAAAATTTAAGTCTGTTTGCCCCGCAAACATTGTTTGCCCCGCAAACAGAGCACAAACAGAGAACAAGCCAATTTTACAAAGAAAATTTCTCCTGTTTGCCCCGCAAACATTGTTTGCCCCGCAAACAGAGCACAAACAGTGAGTAAGCCAATTTTACAAATAAAATTTTTCTTGTTTGCCCCGCGAACAGGTGTTTGCCCCGCAAACACTTCAGTACAAAAAAATTCCACTTTCAAAAAAAAAAAAATATAAAAAAATAAAAAAAATAATCTTTTATTTTAACCTAGTTTTTTTATTTTTATCTTTTATTTTTACTTCTCTCCTCTCTCTCTACCGCTCTCTTCCTCACTAAACTCATCTCCCATTCTAATACCCTATCTTCACCCACATTCCTTGGAAGCGGAGTATGATGCATACGCAAATTGGCCTGTGGGCAGGCCACTTTTCATGGGGGGGGGGGGTGCAGGAGGCAATGGTACCGGAAATGAGGACGATACAATGGAGGATGTGATCGGGACAATTGGTGGTGGTGATGAAGAAGAGGATTGAAGTGGTGTTGTAGCTTTTTTTTTTTGTTTATTTTTTTTTATTTTAGTCTTAATTCTGTTTTGTTTTATTTATTTATGGTTTCACTTTTTGGTTTTTAATTATGTACTTTATTGTGGCTCTCGTTTCACCATTTGAACATCTTTAAGAATTGCAATTTTATTATTGTGGATTAATTGTGTGTTTGGGTGGAAAGTGATTATCCAACTTTTCAAAGTGTTTTTGTTTAATTGTTCTTTTGTAAAGGGAGCTTGAGGAATCAATGGGCACGAACAAGAGTGGATGTTGTGAACACTTCTAGTGGCAATGATGAGAATCGGTATCAAGGAAAATTAAGGTACATTTTATCGCTCACTAGACTTAACATGGTTAGTTGATGGTGTGTGCAAACTGCTTAGCATAAATTCCTTGAGTCCCATGTCATTTTTGAATCAAAATTTAGAACTTAGCCAAGTGAGGAAACTTTCCATTGTACACTAAATGCGGGATACCGGAATTTATTTCAACTCATTTTTATGATGCTAAACCATGCATATTTCTTGTTTTTGAAAAGTGTGAAAGTGATAGAGGCATTGTTTGAATTTGAGAAAAACCACTTGACCAAAAAGTTAAATCAATTAACCTTGTGAGGAGTGATTCTTAGTCAACCCCTTTGAGCTTATATTAGGATTCATGTGATTACTAAATATGTTTTGTATGTGAATCCTAATCTCTTTTTTCATTGAAACCTTCAACCGCAATGGTTGCAATTTTGCCTTGTGCCTATGTCTATGTAGGGAGCATTGTTGTATCTAATATGGTTTGAATCTTAAAGTTGGGGAGAGTTTATTGAAAAACAAATGAAAAAGTGGTACTTAGGAGTTTTGTGGTAATAAGAAAAGAACAACACATTTTGAAATTATGGGGCAAGAAAAAGAAAAAAAATCAATCCCGTTATGTGTTGTTGAAAAGTAATGAAAAAAAAAGAAAAAGAAAAAGAAAAGAAAGAAAAGGGGATTCAAACAAGTGTTGTTGTTAAGTGAATTGATAGGAATGCTCCCTTAGGATAAGCCTTTTTATTTAAGTTCCCTCTAATAAAATCCTTTCTTTGTAACCCAAGCCACACTACAACCTATAAAAGCCCTCTTGATTCTCATTTTGCATATAATTTTTGAAATTATTATGGTGAACGCATGATTTGAGTTGTTGTTGATTTAAATGCCCGGATGAGTGAAAGTAAACCCTCTTGTATTCATCATTACTATGATGTGTGTGTAGGTTTGATTCAATTTTGACATGTCTCTTTTGGAATTTCTTGATAATAATTTGCACTTTGCCATCATTCTTTCTCATGCTTTGTTTTAGCATTGTGGTGAGTGTACTTTGAAAAGACTTATACTTTTGAGCCACTTGAGTGTTCGGTTACCTTGTCATCATTCTCTTGTGCATTGCTCTTGCTACTCTTGTGAATTTTTGTTTAGGGACAAACAAAATGGTAAGTTGGGGAGAGTTGTTAGGGACCAAATAATACTAATTTTCATATATTGTTTTTGGTCCCTTTAACCACTTTTTACTCAATAATCACACTTTTATTCATACAATTTAATAATTTTGCAATTTTGTTCATTTTAGTTCATTTAAATTGTTATTTCACATGTTTGTTAGTTTTGTAGCGTTTTTAAGGTTTGAAGATCATGGAAGCAAAGAGGAATTACTTGAAGTCTTGGAATAGCAAAAGAAGTATTGATGAGGCCAGTTTTCCCTACAAACATCCTTTGCGCCGCCAACTGCTAGATGATGAACAAGTCCAGTTTTGAATTTCACTGCTAAATGCTAGAGATAGATTTATTTGCTACTTTTCTATTTGTATCAAATTATCAAGATTAGTATATTGATAGTTAGAGTGAGAGATCATCTAAAGATTAATATATTAAATTTCACAATTTTGTTTAGACATAAACATTGTTGGGAGGATACTAGAGCATTTCACCATTAGTGAAGTTATGCATTTGTTGTTAAAGTCACATGGAAGATAGGGGTAGTGAAACCAGACCAATCTTGTCATTCTTTTATTATTGAAACAAGTTTTAGTTTATTGTCTTATAATTGTCTTGATTAGAACAAATAAAAATTCAAAACAAAACAACTTTGTTACCTTTTGAACTTAAAATAATAGTAACTATAGAACGGCGGTAATATCACCCAATCTCTGTGGATACGATTTAAAAATATTTGCCTTGAATATACTATTCAACACTAGACCACCAGTATTTGATGGTGAAAACTTTGAATACTGGAAAGATAAACTTGAAAGTTATTTCCTTGGTCTAGATGGTGAACTATGGGATCTTCTGATGGATGGTTACAAACATCCAGTGAAAGCTACTGGCGTAAGGCTTACTAGACAAGAAATGAATGATGATCAAAAGAAGTTTTTCAAGAATCATCATAAATGTAGGACTGTTTTGCTGAATGCTATCTCTCATGCTGAGTATGAGAAGATATCTAACAGGGAAATTGCCTATGATATATATGAGTCATTGAAAATGACCCATGAAGGAAATGCTCAAGTCAAGGAGACCAAAGCTCTTGCTCTAATCCAGAAATATGAAGCCTTCAAGATGGAGGACGATGAAAACATTGAGAAGATGTTCTCAAGATTTCAAACGCTAACTGCTGGATTAAGAGTTCTGGACAAAGGCTACACCAAGGCTGATCATGTAAATAAGATCAACAAAAGCTTGCCCAGAAGATGGGGCCCAATGGTGACAGCATTCAAGATTGCAAAGAATCTGAATGAGGTTTCTTTGGAAGAGCTAATCAGTGCCTTGAGAAGCCATGAGATAGAGCTGGATGCAAATGAGCCTCAGAAGAAAGGTAAGTCTATTGCATTAAAATCTAATTTTAAAAAAATGCACTAACGCTTTTCAGGCTGAAGAAGTAGATTCTGAAGAATCAGAATCAGAAGAAGAAGATGAACTGTCAATGATCTCCAGAAGGGTAAACCAACTCTGGAAGAGCAATCAAAGGAAGTTCAAGAGCTTCATAAGTTCAAAGAAATTTGAACGAGGAGAGTCTTCTGGTGGCAGAAGATCTGACAAGAAGAAGGTCGCCTGCTATGAGTGCAATGAGCCTGGACACTTCAAGAGTGAATCTCCAAAACTTCAGAAGGAGAATCCCAAGAAGAATTTTCATAAGAAGAAAGGTCTTATGGCAACATGGGATGATTCTGAATCAGAATCAGAATCAGACTCTGAAGGCGAGCAAGCTAACTTTGCACTGATGGCTACAGCGGATGATGGATCAGAATCTACATCAGAATTAGATTCTGAAGAGGTATTTTTTGAACTATCTAGAGATGAGTTAGTTCCCAGTTTAACTGAACTTCTGGAACTCAAGGCTCATCTTAGTATCAAATACAAAAAGCTGAAAAAGCAATTTGAATTTGAAACTAAGAAGCTAGAATTGGAAAATTCTGAACTGGAGGAAATAGTTTTAAAATTATCCAAAGATAGTGGATCTCCTTCTGAATCATAAAAATCCATTCCTAGTCTCAATCATATTCTGAAAGAATATGACTCGAGCTTCAGAAAGTTCCTATCTAGAAGTATTGGCAGAAGTCATCTTGCTTCTATGATATATGGTGTTTCTGGAAACAAAAGGTTTGGTTTTGGCTATGAGGGTGATACCTCACATAAATTTGAACCTGTTGATGATTTAAAAATCACATACAAACCATTGTATGATCAGTTCAAATATGGCCACACACATGATATTAGGCTCACTTCACATGCACAGAGTTTTAACACTTCACACACCAAGAAGCATGTGACACAACCTAAAAAGTATCATGCTGCCAAACCTAGAGAATATCATGCTGTTCCTCCTGTTAACTATTATGCTAAACCCAAGTTCAATCAGAACTTGAGGAAGACTAACAAAAAAGGACCCAAAAAATTGTGGGTACCTAAGGAGAAGATAATTTCTGTTGCAGATATCCTTAGCAGCAAAGAAGGCAAAGCACAAAATGTCATGGTACCTGGACTCTGGGTGCTCGCGACACATGACGGGAAGAAGGTCTATGTTCCAAGACCTGGTGCTTAAATCTGGTGGAGAAGTCAAGTTTGGAGGAGATCAGAAGAGCAAGATTATTGGCTCTGGAACCATAAGTTTTGGTAACTCTCCTTCCATAACTAATGTACTTCTTGTAGAAGGATTAACGCATAACTTATTATCCATAAGTCAATTAAGTGACAATGGTTATGATATAATCTTCAATCAAAAGTCTTGCAAGGCTGTAAGTCAGAAGGATGGCTCAATCCTATTTACAGGCAAGAGAAAGAATAACATTTATAAGATTGATCTTTCAGATCTTGAGAAGCAGAAGGTGACTTGCCTTATGTCTGTTTCTGAAGAGCAATGGGTCTGGCACAGAAGATTAGGACATGCTAGTTTGAGAAAGAATTCTCAGATTAACAAACTAAATCTGGTCAAAGGACTCCCAAATCTAAAATATAAATCAGATGCTCTTTGTGAAGCATGTCAGAAGGGCAAGTTCTCCGAACCTGCATTCAAATCTAAGAATGTTGTCTCTTCCTCAAGACCGTTAGAACTTCTGCATATTGATCTGTTTGGACCAGTCAAAACAGCATCTATCAGAGGGAAGAAATATGGATTAGTCATCGTAGAAGCAATAAACACTGCATGTTATATTCAGAATAGAATCTCTATAAGACCTATTCTAAATAAGACTCCTTATGAATTGTGGAAGAACAGAAAACCCAACATTTCATATTTTCATCCTTTTGGATGTGTGTGTTTTATTCTGAATACTAAAGATCATCTTGGTAAGTTTGATTCTAAGGCACACAAATGTTTTCTTCTTAGATATTCTGAACGCTCTAAAGGCTACAGAGTATACAATACTGAAACATTGGTTGTAGAAGAATCAATCAATATCAGATTTGATGATAAACTTGGTCTTGAAAAGCCAAAGCAGTTTGAGAATTTGGCAGATATAGATATTGACATATCAGAAGCTGTAGAACCAAGAAGCAAAGTTCCAGAAGCTGAAAGTCTCATAAGCAAAGAATAAGAAGATCAAGTTGCTGCATCTTTAGAGAATTTCAGAATTTTTGAAGAGCCAACAGTCAGAAGATCCTCTAGACTCTCCTTAGCTCATTCAGAAGATGTGATCCTTGGAAAGAAAGATGATCCTATCAGAACAAGAGCATTCCTTAAGAACAATGTAGAATGTCAATTAGGTCTTATTTCTTTGATCGAGCCAACTTCTGTTGATCAAGCTCTAGAAGATCTAGACTGGATAATTGCCACGCAATAAGAACTAAATCAGTTTACAAGGAATGATGTATGGGATTTGGTTCCTAGACCAAAAGGATTCAACATCATTGGTACTAAGTGGGTGTTTAGAAACAAGCTTAGTGAGAAGGGAGAAGTGGTAAGAAACAAAGCCAGACTGGTGGCTCAGGGATATAGTCAGCAAGAAGGGATTGACTATACAGAAAGCTTTGCACCAGTGGCCAGGTTAGAATCTATTCGCTTATTAATTTCTTTTGCCACTCAGCATAACATCACTCTGTATCAGATGGATGTTAAGAGTGCCTTCTTAAATGGCTATATAGATGAGGAAGTCTATGTCCACCAACCTCCTGGCTTTGAAGACTTTAAGTCTCCAGAACATGTTTTCAAACTTAAGAAATCATTGTATGGATTGAAGCAAGCTCCCAGAGCTTGGTATGAAAGATTAAGTTCTTTCCTTCTGGACAATGGTTTCACTAGAGGACAATTGGACACGACTCTTTCCTGTAAAACGTCTAAGAAGGACATTTTAATTTGTCAAATTTATGTTGATGATATTATCTTTGGAACATCTAATGCTTCACATGGAAAGGAGTTTGCTAAGTCTATGCAGGATGAATTTGAAATGAGTATGATGGGTGAACTCAAGTATTTCCTTGGGATTCAAATCAATCAAACTTCTGATGGAACTTATGTTCATCAAACGAAGTATGTGAAAGAACTTCTGAAGAAATTTAATCTTTCTGAAAGCAAAGAAGCCAAAACTCCTATGCATCCAAAGTGTGTTCTAGGTAAGGATGAGGTAAGTAAGAAGGTAGATCAGAAGTTGAACAGAGGTATGATTGGATCTCTTCTATACTTAACTGCTTCTAGACCTGACATTCTATTCAGTGTTTGTTTGTGTGCTAGATTCCAATCAGATCCTAGAGAATCTCATTTAACTGCTGTTAAAAGAATTCTGAGGTATCTGAAAGGTACTACTAATGTTGGTTTAGTCTACAGAAGATCTAAAGAATACAACTTAGTATGATTATGTGATGCTGACTATGCTGGAGATAGAATTGAAAGGAAGAGTACTTCTGGAAGTTGTCAATTTCTTGGAAGTCATTTGATCTCCTGGTACAGCAAGAAGCAAGCTACCATAGCCCTCTCAACAACAGAAGCAGAATATGTTGTTGCTGCTGGGTGTAGTACACAAATGCTCTGGATGAAGAGTCAGCTAGAAGATTATCAGATATATGAGAGTAACATTCCTATTTTCTATGATAATACATCTGATATATGTTTATCTAAGAACCCTATCTTACATTCCAAAGCTAAACATATTGAGATTAAACATCATTTTATGAGGGACTATGCTCAGAAGGGTGTTCTCTCTTTGAACTTTGTGGATACAGACCATCAATGGGCTAATATCTTTATAAAACCCCTTGCTGAAGATAGGTTTAAGTTCATTATGAAGAATATCAGTATGGACTTATGCCCAGAATGAGAAGATGAGAAGATCTTTGTATGGATAACTTCTGAAATGTGTTAGGACTAAGTGGTTATAAGAAGTTCTGATAATGATCAATTAGAAGTTCTGATTCTGTTATTACTAACGTTTCAGTATCTAAGCTGATTCAGAAGCTCTTTTAAAGCAAAACAGCTGTCACCAGTCTTTCCAAAAAATGAACACGTGTTCACTATTTTTGGACAAGCATGCGTGCAGTTGAGGAGACGCCGCCCTAGGTAACTGTGCAAATCATTTCATTTTGTCACTTTATCTCTCCTAACGTCATTTCTCATTAAATGCATATTGATGTCATGTTTTTCTGTAATCATTTCATTTAAACAATTTTTTTTATTATTTTCTTTTATTCAAACTGTTAAATAACCCGCTTCATCTTCATTTCATCTTTTTCGCTCTCTCTCTAGTTTTTTGTCTCTCTCTCTTTGCATTCTCCGCTCAAACCCTAGCTTTGATCAGTAACCAAGCAAATCATCATGTATTCTTCATCAAGTTCCTCTAGCCCAGCAGAAAGACTCACTTCCACTCAAATACTTTTAAGAAAGCATGGGTATGCTCCATGGAAGACATGAACAATACCCACTGAAGATTTGGAAGTTCTGTGTGAGTCCGCTGTGGACTTTGAAAACCTAAGAACAAATGGTTTCCATCCTGATGCAAGACTCTTGGTACAAGGATGGTCAAATTATCTTGATAGATTGGTTGGACCAATTTATCCTGATCTGGTGAAGGACTTCTGGGTTCATGCAACGGTTACTCCAACTGCAATCATCTCCTTCGTGTTAGGGCATGAAGTTGTAGTTACTGAGAAAATGATAAAGAAGTAATACAACCTGGATGATGAAGAAGGATGCACTAGTCCTCTTCCTGGAAGAGTTAACTGGTTTCAGGTTGAACAACAAATCTCACTTGTTACCGGTATTGAATCTCATAAAACTGGTACATTGAGGCCGTTTTATCAAGTGTGGGCTGAAATTATTCTGGGTTCTCTTCACCATAGAAAGCAGTTATACTCCTCCTCCTACATCAGTCCTGATCACAAATACACTCTCTTCTGCATTGGAAGAAGAATGGAACTCAACATTTCTCACATTCTCTTTCAGAATCTGAAGACATCTCTTGTAGAGTCTAGAGATGAAGAACGTGCGAAGCGTCCTCATCTTCCAAGAAATACCACTCCTTTCGCCAGAATGATCTCAGACATTCTGATAGAAAGTGATTTGCTGGATTCTATAAGGACCACTAGAGCGTCCCAATTTCTTGGAGTTGTTCAAGGTCCTATCTTCAATGGTGTTGATCTGTTCAGACTTGATCTCCTCAAGGAGGTAACTTCTGTTGGTACAAGCTTTCCAGATATTCTGTCTAGGAGAGTTCCTGTTGCAGGATTTGCTACTTTGTTCCAAGCAAAACTTCGCAAGGCTGTCAAGTACTACTTGGAAGATTCTGTAAGGACACAATCTTCTGTTGATCCTGCGTGGATTCATGGAAGAGTGCTTCCTTCTCTTGCTGGTCTTCAGAAGAAGGGTCAGAAGAAGCAAGAAGCAAGGCTAAAAAGAAAGGCTCAAGAAGATGAGACCAAGAAAGCCAAGAAGCAGAGGGTCACCTTGATCCTGATAAAGTTAACACTCAAGAATATCAACAACAGAGAATAAGAGAATCTCTCCGTGCTTCAAGAACTGCCAACGTTTCTAAGCATGTTTTTACTCCTCCTTCTGAACCACAAAATAACTTTACCATACCAAATCCTCCTCCACCATCTCTTTCTACACCTGTCTTGAACCCTACACCACTAAATATCCATCCCCCAACTCCTTCTGATATCCCATCCTCATCAACCCCCATCATAGATATTCCATCCTCATCAACCCCGTCATAGATATTCCTTCCTCCTCAATCATCCCCACATATATTCCATCTTCTTCAACCACTGCACCTCCACCTTCTCTATCCCATCCCCTAACTACCAGAAAATCCAACCCATACTGCCTTCTCTACCCTGACTACAAATTCACCTTCAACCCACCTGAACCTGAACCCCATATCTACCTGGAGCTGTTCAGAAATGAAGTGATCAGTAGGCTGGACCTCTTGAAGGATGCTTTCTTCAATGGTCTTGATGATGTTTCTACAAGAAACTTTTGGAGAAGCTTTCGCCAGGATTTTCAAGTTGGAGCTATGTCTGTTCAGAAGAGACTAGTGGCTGCTACTCCTGGCTATGCTGGTTATTTTCTTGAGGATGATAATGGTGTATACTATCACCCCATCAGAAACAGGAGAGCTCTTGAGGAGAAGCCGTTTGTTGATGAGCTGTTGGACAATCCTTGCAGGGAGATTGTGGTCTGGAGACCTCAATATCCAGTTCTGACTGGAGACTTCAAGTCACTCTTTGACTTTCTGAGGGAAAATACTTCTGAGGAAGACCCAAGCTTGGTCATGCCAGAAGTTGTTGAACCGCCAGAAGTTGAAGGTCCTTCTGCTCCACGGAATCTGGCTGCCATTCTTCAGGCTCTTGAGAATGGAGATTCTGATGTGCCTGCTGCAGAGTATGGAGATGCTTCTATGGAAGAAGCATATGCTGAAGATCATGTTGCTGAAACTATTCCTGTTGAGGAAAATCAAGGTGATGATCTGACAATGGAAGCTGCGGTTCAGAATGCTATCCCTCTGGACAGAAGTTGTGAAGCTTCTTCTGATGAACCTTCTCGTCTCGCGAGGACTCTGGAAGTTATTCAGAAGAACCAGGCTGAGCTATCTTCTCGCACGGATGAGCAACGAATAATCAATGCTGAGTTCCGCACCTTCATGGAGAGGCAGACTGAGAGCAACAATGGGATTCATGACATGCTGGCCAAGATCATGTCCAAGCTACGGTCATCTTAGTCTTTGAGTCTTTGTTGTTTTCTTTTGTTTGCTGCATCTGTTTTCTATGCATCTTCCATGTACTCTTGTACTTCTGATAATTTCTCCGTGCTTAATGAAATTTATCTTTTCTTCTCTCATATTGTTTGTCTTGTTTTTCATTTGAATCTTTTATGTTTTTGATGTTATGACAAAAAGGGGGAGAAAAATGTGATAAATGATCTGATTTATTTTATCAGTTGCTGGGAGAAAGGCTCCACATTTCTAACAGAACTAGCAAGTTTTATGTCTTTGAGTGTTTTGCAGGAATTGAAGATCTTCTTTAAAGCTCAACATGAGAAGCAAAGACATGGGGAAAAGCAATTCTGTATAGAAACAAGCTCATGGAAGTTGAAGCAAGCTGAGTGCTATAAAGCCTCAAGATCAGAAGCAAGAAGGAAGAATGTTCTGATATTCTGATGATAGAATATGCTCTAACTCATTCTTATTCCTTATATGTTCTTATGCATGTTTTTAGTTATAAAATATGCTCTGTAACATTACTGTTGTGTGTTCTGATACATATTATATGTTCTGATACATATTTTATGTTCTGATTCATTCATGCTGACTTTTGTCATTTAGTTTGTTCTGTAACATTTCAGGATGTAGAGATGCTCTGATGATGCTCTGGTACATTCAACAATGTTCTGATACAATCTAGCATGCAATGATTCCAGAAGAAATTCAAGTTCTGAAGCTGTCCTATGGAAGCAAGAATCAGAAGCTGTGAATGTTCTGAAGATCTAAGCATATGTGAAAGTCTCAACTGAAATACTCAGGGAAGTCTTTTATTTATAAAATTCTTCTAGTATTTATTTCAGGGGGAGATTATTTATCTCAGGGGGAGACATATTCACACAATGTCTATATGCTTATGCTATAGTTGTGTAATTGTCTTTAGCTGTCTATTATTCTGATCGCAATTTCATATCATGTATGTATGTTTTTGTCATCATCAAAAAGGGGGAGATTGTTAGAACAAGAATTATTCTGATCAATATTCTTAGTTTTGATGATAACAAGCATATGAATTTTGTATGAGATAATGTGGTACTCTAATACTATGCAATTTCCATTTCAGGCTTTATATAAAGAGTATGCACAAAATTAGCGCAAGAAGCACTGACTCAGAAGGTTCAGCATGCAACATCAGAACATGGTCTGGCAAGACATCAGAAGATGGTCAAGCAGAATCAGAACATGGGTCTATGGAAGCATCAGAAGAACTTGAGATTAGAAGTAGAAGCACTGAAGTTCTCATGGTATCACGCTCAGAAGCACTTCAAGGTCAGAAGACAAGAAGATGCTCTGCACCAAGCTGTTTGACTCTGATGACATTCAAACGTTGTTTACACAAACATCTGATCAGAAGCAAGTACTAGACTGGCAGGCTACGCTGACTGACAAAAGGAACGTTAGAAGCTATTAAAGGCAACGTCAGTAGATACAGCGAAAACAAGGCTCGAGGTAGTTGACAAAAGAGTGAAACATTAAATGCAATGCTGTACGGATTACGCAAATCATTAAATGCTCCCAACGGTCATCTTCTCAAACGCTTCTAAATATGAAGTTCTGATGAGAAGCTATGTTACGAACTCTGAACCAAAACTTGTAAAAACGCTGTTCAAATCAAAATCTCTCAAACTTCATCATCAAACTCACTACATTGCTGTTGTAATATCTTTGTGAGATTTAAGCTTAAACTTAAGAGAAAATCATAGTTGTGATAATAGCTTTATAAGAAGCATTGTAACTCTTAAAAGAATTTGTTTACATTAAGTTGTAAGAACTAGAGTGATCAGATTGTTGATCAGTATACTCTAAAAAGTCTTAGAAGGTGTCTAAGCAGATTGTTCCTAGAGTGATCAGGTTGTGATCAGTATACTCTAGAAGACTTAGCAGTTGTCTAAGTGGAAAACCATTGTAATCTCGTGTGATTAGTGGATTAAATCCTCAGGTGAGGTAAGTCACTCCAAGGGGGTGGACTGGAGTAGTTTAGTTAACAACGAACCAGGATAAAAATGATTGTGCAAATAGTTTTTATCTTACAAGTTTTAAAGCTACACTTATTCAAACCCCCCCTTTATAAGTGTTTTTCTATCCTTCAAGAAAGTCTTCGTAATACGGTGGGAGAACTGACTTTTAATTTATTTCGCAAACAATGTTGCGGTGAGCAAAAGTCGCCACCAACTTTTATTATATCCAATATATAGAAAGGCTAAAAGAACAGGAAAAGACCTCTTAAAAAGATTTTGAGTTCAGGGGGTAAGTTATACAAAGGGAAGGTGTAAGCATCCTTTGTATCCATGGTTATCAATGGGCTCTTAATTTCTTAGCTCACTTGTTTGTTTGAAATGTTTGAAAAAAGGTGTCGTGTGTGTTTAGAAAAAAAAACTTTGTTAAGGACTTTAGCTTGTAAATAAGCATAGCCTTGTTTTTGAATTTTTTTGAAAATAGGTGTATGAAAAGATTTTTGAATTTGATGAGTAAGCATTTAAGAGCACCTACCCTAAGATTGTATTTCTTGTTCTTTAAGTTTTCGTTTGAAAGGGCTATCCATATCATAAGGAGGGTAGGTAGTCTTTTCATTGGATGTAGAAGGGTCATCGAAATTATCGTTCGCCACAAGACTGTCCCTACCATAAAGAGGGCAGGTAGTCTCGGGGAAGGATATAATAATCATTTTTAGGGAATAGTAAGGATACCTTAGCATTCGAAGGGACTATCATCATTTATCGAGGCAACTCGAAGGGACTATGATGTTTTATTCCGAGGGACTATGATGATTTGAATTCGTAGGGAGCATATGCTAAGGTATCCCTATGCTCGTAGGGACTTGACTATTTGATCGAGAAGGCAGCATAAGAGTGGTTACCTTAAAGGTGTGTGTGTGTGTCACAATCAAGTGATTCAATTCGATTATATTTATCTTGTATAAATTATTCTAATTCAATTCAGGGGTTGCACTCCCTAATTACTAACCACGCAATAAATAATCGTGCGAAAATTAAAATGCGGAAAGTAAAACCTACGCTATTACAGTTTTATGGGTGGAGGATTTTATAATAAACACCTGTGGGGGTTTTGCGGAAAATAAAGACGGAAATAAAAGAAACTATAGTTAATTATTATATTTAAATAAACTTGAATCGTCGTCGAATCTTTGACAATCCTGAAAATTAAGAATGAAAATAATAGGATTAGTGTATGAAAGATCTATCGATTAATTCCTTAAACCCTAATTTAAAACAATTGAAAAAAAGAATTATGCAAAACAATTAATTTTAAAGTTAATTTACAAAAAATCGAACATTCGATTAAATATGACAATAATATGATTTTTATTTATTTACATGATTTTAGAAAAGAACAACAATAATTAATAATTACTTAAAACAAAATAGTTAAAAAATAAAAAAAATAAGAAATATGTAATTAAATATATAAAAAAATAGAGGAACTTAGCTCTGGATCCTGTGTACCAACTTGATGATGGTGTACCATGGTGAGGCGCTCGTCTGGACGTTAGATCAAGCAACATGGGCATCCAATGGCTGAGGGGCGAGGATATACCATAAGCCAAACATGGAACGGAGCACGGGATCTGCACATTAAGAAACTAAAAAAAGAAAGGGTAAAATGCCTTGTTCGAACCCAGGTGTCTAATGTATCAAGTTTCTATGCGTTGCCAATTGTTCCAATTCTGCTTGCTGATATTAAATTACTCAAGAAAAAATAAATATGCAAATAATTGTTAACTGGAAAATTCAATGCAAACCAGTCAAAATGGGCTCAGATGCTGCTAGCGAACCAATCAGAGACGGTGAGAGAAATTGGACCGGTTGACTGTCCAATGAGAGAACACCACGCGTGGTTGATGGGCCCGTGCCACTGTTCACCATCTTCTCCGCAGCCACCTGCGGATTTACTTGTGGAAATCCCTGCGCCTTTACCTGCGGATTTATCCACGGGTTCTTCTTCTTTTCACCTGCGATTTGAAACACTTACAAGACACGATCCAAACACGCATAAGCGTGCCCAAATTCCTTAAATCAAACTCTCTGGATTCAATGATGATTTCGTTAAGGACTGAAATGGCCTGCATGCAAGGGTTCGAAGAACAACATGGTTCTTTCCCTAACAATGGTGTTTCGTGACTAGGGCGTCAGAACTCCAAAACGATGGTCCCAATCTCCCTTAATACATGTCATAAGCTCAACAAAATAGAAAAAATACATTAAAACACACTGGTGCTTCAAAATGATAATCGAAAATGCAATGGCATTATGTTAAACATGAAGCATATGTTTCAAACGTTATGGAATGTTATGAAGCATGCAAAATCACTATATAATACCTCAGGAATAAGTTTTAATGGTTGTATGGCTTTGAAATCGGCTGGAACAAAGGATTGTCGTATGCCCTAGTTCTTCCAAATTTTGAAGCTTTCTTCTCTTTTGGAACCCTTGTTTTTTAGCCACTTTTTCGTCCTCCCCTGTTCTGAATGTCCTCATGTATATATAAGGGGTGGAATTAGGTTAGAAACTTTGGAGAGAAAACATTTGATTGATTGCAAAAGATTTGATATGAAAATTTGCATTCAATCTTCCTATATTTAGTTCAATCCTACTTCTTGCATATTTCTCATAATTTTTTGGCCATTAGATGAGATTTAATCTGATTATATGAGAGAATATTCCAAAGCATCTTTCATTTATTCAAAATACGATTTTATTTGATTTATTTTGAATTTAAATAAATAAACTCTAAAGTAAATGCAATAATATCATAAAATAAATAATTTTTGGTTTATGGGCCTCCTATACACTTGATATTTCGTGGTATTTGAAATATCAAAGGCCCATTACTCAAAAGTATGCATTTTGCCAATTAAGGTTTCACACTTTTCTTGAAAATCGACCAACTTGTACCAAGCACATCTCTCTCATTTTTTATGGTATGAAAGTGTTCTAGGACTTTTTGGAAAGCCCAAGATGTCATCTACAAGCCACTTTGGAACTGTTGCACCCCAAAATTTTCCCTCTTTTTTGAGCTATAAGTTAATAATGACATTTATTTTGTCATTCAAAAATTGAAGAGAAATAATAAAGAGTTTTCATGGGTTTATGAAAATAAGGTGTGAAAAATGGTTTAAACAGTGTAAATACGAGAAAATTCACAAGTCCTATTTGGAAGGTGATACGAGATAAGTTCCCGGGTGGCCCCGACTGTTTCGAAGATATATACAACTTTCAAGTTCGGCTCGGAAGCCAATTCTTCGAGGAAGGTCGTCAAATTTGCAAATTACTTGAGGTTTCGCAGTGAAAAACGATGCTGAATGTAGGGTTTCGGATCTCAGAAAATTCATATCTCATAATCCGCTTGTCGGATTCTCTTGAAAATTTAACTGGATCTCCATACTATCATTTCCAAGATTTCATATGTTCGGACCGAAGGACAATTATGCACGGAAAACTCCCAGAATTTTAAGGATCGTCGCGTTGAAGTCCATTACGGCAGAATTTTCTCGGAAATTTCGTTAGCTTTGATTCTTCGTCAAACATGCTTGTTCAGATTTTGAGCCAAAGATGGAGTTTTATCGAGTTCTTTGAGCCGTACTCACAAAATTTCGCACAGTCGCGCCAGATGAATTGACGTTTCTCGTCATTCAAACGCGCGTAATTTCTTCATTGCTTATCGGATTGAGACGATTCTCGTGGCTACTAGTCACGAATTTGGTCATCTTCACAATGGCATTGGTTTCATTTCGGAATTCAGAGTCAAACCGAGTTTCCTTAAAAACGAGCAAAAATAAGACGCACCGAGGGCAATTTGGACATTTCGCGTTGATAATATATAAACTTTTGCTCTTCACAAATCAAGGGAGAACTCTCATAATTTCAATTCACCAAAAGATCAAAAACACTTTCTCTCAATTCTCTCTCAATTCTCTTGGATCAAAACCACAAATTACATAAAACTTTCATCAAGATTCATCAATTTTCACCAAGATCAAGAACATGGATTGAAGAATCAAGATCGGAAGTTCGAATTTCTTCTCCTCTCCTCCATAGATTTCGCGCGCCCTCCCAATCTCCCCCTTCGGATTTTGCTTTCGCATTCGTGTCGCGTTCGTGTCGTGTTCGCGTTCGTATCGTGTTCGTGTTCGCGCTTCGGTTTGGATATTCATCCGGTAAGCCTTCGGATCTTGAATTAAGTGCTTAATTATTGATCATTATGTGAATTTGAATCTAGATCTACCTCTTGTTCTTGGTTAATGGATGATTGATGATAATTGATCGGTGAATTTGTTCATCTTTTGCTCGAATTAGTCGTGTTCATGTGAATTGTGGTTGGATTTAATGTTTGTTGCATATAATTGATGATTGTTGATGATGAATTGTGACATTCGTGTTCGGATCCATAATTTTTTGGTGATTTTGTGTGCATAATTGTTAATGTTCATGTATGTTACTTGTGTCGCACTCAAAGTGTTTGTACAAATGCATGTGTTGCAATTTTGCTCGATATTTGCCTTGCTTGACGCATCGCGCTTTGCATAATTAGGCTCGTTTGACTTGTAGACTCGTGCTTAATTCATAATTTAATGTTTGCTTGTGATGATTGCCTATGGAACGGTTTTGGATTGAGTGCGAATGGCTCCGAGGCTTTAAAAATGCATAAAACCCTGTTTTTCTACAGCAGGAACCGGGTTGTCCCAGGCGGGAACCGGTTCCCACTCAATCCAAAATAGTTGTCTCCCTGTGTTTTAGTACCAGGAACTGGGTTGTCCCTAGGTGGGAACCGGTTCCTGCGTTGTTTTTGCCTTCTGGTTTGTATGCCAGGAACCGGGTTGTCCCTAAGTGGGAACCGGTTCCCAGTGTTTTTGAAATATGCTTGCTTCTGTGATTTTGTGCCAGGAACCGGGTTGTCCCTAGGTGGGAACCTGTTCCCAGTTTTCTGCCTCTGGTTTTTTATACCAGGAACCGGGTTGTTCTGTGCAGGAACCGGTTCCTGTGTGTTATTTTTATGTTTTCCTTGTTAACTTCTATCTTGCATAACTTTTTACTCGTAGCTCTGATTTGCACGTTCTTTATATCGTCGGAAAGCTTATGAGATGTACTATCTTACTAGATGCTTGGTTTTTAATTTGTAGATCATTCATGTTTGATTTCTCTTTGATGTTTCGTCGTTTATTTCATGTTTACATTACTTGCCTGTTTCTTTTGGTTTATAGCAATAACGCAATTCCGATTGCGATGTTTGTTATCTCTAACGTGTGCTAGTGTGCAAGGCTTTTGGATAGTCACCGATCGACGCTCATTGCTTGAGTGTTCCGCTTCGTTTGCGGGATACGATCTCATTCACTCGTATCGTGTTCTCATCTCGGAGACACGATCCTTTTGCTTTATATCTGCTTGTTTGGTTTTCTTGTTCCTCTTGCAGGTGTATTGTGATTATACTCGACGCGCATGTCGACCTTTGCGTGCTTTCATGGCTAATTAGTGTGCTAACTATTTGCTTTTGCTTTGCTAGCTCGCTCGCGGGATTCTAGTTTCCTTGCTCTCTTCGATTTAGTTTACGGATCATCATCTGTTTGGTATTGATTCCGTTTCATTTTATTTTTCATGCACTTTATCGTTTTCTCGCATCATCCTTTAACATGAGAAGTAGGACTTAGACATGCATCTGGCCAAGTCCTCGAAAGAGGCTCTATTTTTGTTGGTGTGTTTACATTTGTGCTTTGCGGCAGGGAGTCACAGTGTAGTAAGTCCTATATGGCACTCCGTTAAGTCCTCATGGAAGGCATGCGGAAAGGGTTAGCAATCAACCCCCGCCTAGTCTCATCGAGTCCGTTTGTTATGCGCACGCTACGCGTTGCTTGCTTCTAAACCTGCACAAGATCTTGTTATCGAGTATGTCAGGAAAAGTGTTCATGCAGCCATACCCCCGCCTTTCCTATAGCTCGCGTTGCTCGACGTTGATGCCGTTTTCCTTTCAGATCCGTGACGGCTTGGTTGCTGAGAGGGATCCGCTCCCCTTGTCTATGGCCCGATCATTTTCACGAGGTCTAATGCTTGTTTGACTTGGGTTGAGTTGCTCCCCTTGGCTATGGCGGGACCGCTTTTCTACCATTTGGTCAGTACCGTTGGTTTTATTTGTTTTACGAGCGGAGCTCGTTTGTGTGATACTACTTGTTTGCCTCCCTTTTCCCTCGTAGGTTGATAGCTTAGCTTAGACTTGTACCCTTTGTATGATAACATTAGGTAACAAGCTTTCCCCCTTAGCTTAGGTTTTCCTCATGCATTCTTTAAAACACAAACCACACTCTTTGATTTTCTTTTCTTAAGAGCTTGTTATTTCCGCTCCATTCCCAGCATAAGTCTCCAAAGGTCGAGCAGCGGAGTGTGAATGTAACTTGTTCACCTAAAAAATACAAAACAAACAGAAATTAGTTAGCCGAGCTACGGTACCTCTAATTCTGCAAAACAGATACGTAGGCAGCGGGGTATGGCCCGTGCGAGTATAACTCTTTCTTTTCCCTACATTTTTCATGCATTTTAGTTCAGATTAGCGTAGATTTGTTACACACCCATAGATTTAGACACAGGCGTGGATACCATCAAGTACAATGGGCGCGAGGGGTGCTAACACCTTCCCCTCGCGTAACCGACTCCCTTACATTTTTCTCTGGTCGTGAGACCGTTGTTTTGTTTTGTGGTTTGCTGGCATTCCCTTCCTTTTCAGGATAATTATGTTAGTGGCGACTTTGTTAATTTTCTCGGTAGCGGCAGCTGGCGACTCTGCTGGGGACGTCTCGACCTATTGCGGGCCCGGACTTAGCGAGTCGATCCTAGTGTAACACCCCTCTAATAACCCGCGGAAATTAACAAAATTAAATCAGAGTAACATGTAAAGAGGCGTCACAATTCATAAATAAAACAAACATTTCAGCCATATGTCATGCATTCACTGAAGAACATTTTATCATAACTCATAAACCAGATATCTCATGTTTACACAGCGGAATAACCATCAAACTAGAATCACATCGTCAAATTCTTTAATTATCAAAATAAATTGAACACAACATAGTTAATGACATAAACTTAAAACAACGTTCCCCCAGTGTTACATCTACCAGAGCATGACACTGACACAATAACTAAAGCCGACTTATGAGCTAATCCTCACCAAGTCGTGCCGCTATCCTCAATCTGAAAATGACAACAAGTAAGGGTGAGTCTCATCACAGTTAACCAATGTTATTGCCTCATAAATAACAACATATCATAGTTATATCATTCACCCAATCATTTCGTATTCAGACATTCCATCATATACATCTACAATCATCAAGTCATTACATAACATAAATAGTCATGTTATAAAAATCATGCATATGTATGAAACTGACACTATGCATGTGGTACCAACTTCATCAATGAGAAAACCCACCGACCGATCTATCATCATCCAGATACGGCCCTACCAGCACAGATTCCACACAATGGGAATCTTGCCCTTCACTGAATCCTCTCATCATTAGGATTCAGCCCTCATCAAATGGTTATGAATGCATGCAAACATATATACAACATACTTTTATCATCAACATTTTATGAGAAGCATCATCTTTACTCATTTCATCATCATCATCATAAGCATGTTCATATATATTAACATCATTCAATAAAATCATATATCAATTAATCATATGATTTATCTCATTCTAATCATCATAATCCAAACATCATTCCAAACAGATCATCAATTCAAAAGTTACTCATCATCAAACTTTTAAAATTCACAAACAGAAAAAAATCTGCGTTTCACACTGGCCATACGCGTACCATACGCGTACCAACAAGGCCACAAATTCACAACACATGCACCATACGCGTATCACACGCGTGTGAGCAGAACATGTTTTCCACACAAAACACACACATACGCGTATCAACAAGTCATACGCGTACCAGCTAGACACCATACGCGTATCGTACGCGTATCAATAGAAGGTGCATCCTGATGCACAATTGAGGAGCGTACCATACGCGTACCACCCTCCCCATACGCGTACCATACGTGAATGGATAGCAGTTCCAAAACCTGCAACTTACCCATTCGTCTTCTTCGCGAATCCATTCGTTTCAGCCTGCGATTTGGGTCTAAAACCAGAAATTCCACATTCTAAACAGCATAGGATTCATCCAACATCAATAGTATATGACCCTATATCCAATTTTACTCATCACAACCTAATTCTACTCAGTTATTAGGGATTAACAGTCGTAGATTTCAATCCAAGATGAACACAACAGTAAAATCAGAATACATAAACTATTGATCTAAATAATACTCATAATCAACATCATCATCCATAACACGATAATAGAGATTAAATGGAGAGTCCCCCCTTACCTTAGCCAAAAATCTGGATTTTTCCTCTTCTTCATCAAACCCGTAAGCCCTTTTTCCTCAATTTCAGCAAGAAGCTCCAATCTTCAAACTCGCTTATCTCCCTCATTGAGAACTTCCATGACACGAATTAATATATCAAATCGAAGGAAATTTCGTGTAGAATCCTAATCTTCAAGAATTACCTGATTTGGAGCTACGAGCAGAGAGTTATGACTCGTTTTGTGAAGGCTGCACCATGAATACGAAAATCTCTTTTCTCCATGAATTCTACTTCTCTCCCTCTTAGGTTTTCCTTCTCTATTTCTCAATTTTCTATTATTTCCTTGTTTTATTAAAACATGGCATAATTTAGTAATGGGCTCAACACTTAACACCCCCTCATTACTAAATACTCCACTTGGCCCAAAAACCAATACTCAATAATTCTTCCAATTAATTCAACGAAAATAACAATTAATTCCAAATAATAACTGAATTTCCGATTAAATTAAAATTATAAAATATGGGGTGTTACACCTAGCGCTTGTGTGTTTATCTTTGGGTGTTTTTACTGCTTTGCATATTTATCTGTTTGCATTGCATTCTATGTGCGCTTTTACTTTTCTGCATCATATTCTGGACTGGCTGGATCTCTATCTGTTGGGTGGGTGTTTCAAGAGGTAAAAGGCCCAATACCCAGGCTATGTGTGAACCATAAGAACCCTAGGATAGAGTGGAAGCATGGTTTGTCTCGAGGTGTACGTGTCGGGATGGATTATGTGACCACGAGCAGAGTGGTGGTTTCAAACGGAGGTATTATCGTCACCCGCATCCGCGCTGTGATGATGCTTACCTTCGGGCGGACCGTATACTGCGTTTCATGACCTTACCCTGGCCTTAATTTTACCCGTGAGTGGGGAGGGAATCAATGATCATATAACAGGTACATTGTTGGTGACCGCTGTTCTCGTTCGTGGGTTACCGCTATTCTCGTTCGTGGGTTGCCGCTGTTCTCGTTCGAGGGTTGTTACCATGGTTCTTGTTCGTGGGTTACCGTTGATCTTGTTCGATTGTACTATCAGTTCCTGTCCCTGGGGTACTATGGTTCTTGTTCGAGTGGTAATCTATGTTCTATTCCAGTGTGTTGGTGACTACATGTTCTGGTTCCGATGGTAACTTGTTCCGTTGGTGACTTGTGGTTTGTGTGGTGGTCCGAAACTATGCCGAACCTTTGATCCTGTGCCGTGTGATTTATCGGTATCTCAGATATATCAAGTATTGTGGTTCCTACCACTTTGCATCATTGCATATTTACTTGTGAAAAAATGATGTAAAAAAAATAACAAGCATACATATTCCTTCCATTTCCAAGGAATCATACCTTTAAGCCTCGTGTCGAGCTTTTCCATCTCTTGCTTAAAAAAATATCAAAACATGAGGATTCCTTGGAAATTGAATGAACATGGCGTTGCACGCATATCCTGCATATCATACATTTCATGCATAACAGGTGTTCAGGATCGAGGATTTCTTATCCAGACTTGGTATTCTCTCCAGACTCACAGACTCGACTTGTTCCTATTGTTTGTTCAGAGATTAGTCATGAAACAAATTTGTGGGGTGATCAAGAGGAAAGCTCAGTTGAGGTTCTTTTTGAAGACTTGTCTTATGCTCATTTGCTTCCATGCTTGCTTTATTTGCAACTGGTTAAGCTCCGTATTGTGTGGATATCTACAGATTCTATGCTTGATGACGATGACACTAGGTGTGAATTCTATTCTGGGGCACCTGGTCGTGATGTTATGATTTGCAAGTATTTGAAGTTGCTTGGGGCTCCCGCACGAGGGATAAGCAAGACATTGTCTATCTTGAGCATTGCATCATTTGCATTGTTTGAATCCCTAAAGCATTTACAAATTTCGTGTGACTTCTCCAGAATCTTCTGCCAGACAGTAATCAAGAGTGATATACAGAGACACCTCTCATTCTCAAGGTTCTACTTCATATCCCGAGTTACCTCCTACTCCTAGAGTTTCCTTCTCAGAAATCTTTGCTTGTCAATAGAGATAAAGAATATGAGAAGCTAGCTAATGTAATCCTCATGCCCTTGTGTCCAGTTGCATCCTTGCTTGTTGGAATTTCAGTTGGTTAAGATTCTTGCTTCGGGTCTTTCTGCCACGGATAACTCTTCTGATTTTGATGACGATACTCGGTGTGTCCCATTCTGGGGCACCTGATCCTAATGCCAAGCCTTACAAGGTGTTGAGGTACAAGGAATCCAGAACTGCTCGATGAAGAGATGTTTGAGTTTATTCATAATGGTTTCTACTGGTCAATCCCATTTCATATGCTGCAAGTATAATGTTTGTTCTTCCCTGAGGAAGTAACTCATGAGAATCACTTGTAATTGGTACTTCCAGAGGTTTCCTTCACAACAACTATTTTGTGTTCCAAGTAATGACTTTGATAGCCAAGCGTCAGAGGTTATTGTTGTTCACCGATAACTATACAAGTTTTCTCAATTCATGATAGTGTTTTCTGTTTCAACAACTATATTTAGGGCTCCCGACCGAGGGATAAGGAAGACTCCGTGTTCTTAAGTTTGCATCATTGGCGACTCAAATCCCTAAAGCTGAGAATTTACAACTTTTGTATGGCCTCGCCGAAATCTTCTTCCAGGAAGTAATCTGAAGGGTTCTACAGGAACATATGCTAGTGCTTGGTGTGTTTTCCACTTTGGGGCACTTGACTATCTAATTTAAGACTATCCAACATTCAAAGAAAAGGTACAAGACCTGATTGACTCAAAGGCTATCACATTCGCACCTGAAGGCCAGAATTGAAGTTCTCCTTTGACTCAACAGATCTTCGGAAGCAATAAGTCCATACGGAGAGAATCTCCTCAACATTGGCAATTCTTAAATCATCATGCATTTTCATGTGTAATCTTTCTTGCTTTGTTCAATACTATTCGTATGTAAAACTTGTTTGTTTTTGAACTATAATAATAATGCATTGGATATGTTTGTCTTGAAAAATCCATTCGCTTTTGCTCATATATGTTTTTCTTTGCGTGTGATATCCAACTCTTGTTAATAAAGCATGATAACTCCAAAGGGAGAATGATGAACATAATACCAAGAAACTCAAATGGTATGCTTTTGAGTAGAACCCTGTTGATGATGTACAAGCATTGTTTCAAATTCCCAAACACTGGAGATATAAGGGAGTGAAACCCTCGTTAACCCTCTGAGCCTTCGAAGTAGGAGTTTCTTTTCTATTCAGAAAAAAACCTTATTTTAACCCTGGGGCAGGGTAGTACTTAGTTAACCTGATTGAGCATTGAAAATTCATCAGGAGTACACATCTAAGGATACAACAATGGTTATCCCTCGCATCAGGAGGACGAAATGTCAAATCCACAACAATTATCTCTCACCTCAGGAGGTCAAGACATCAAAATTATCCCTCACATCAGGAGGTCGAGACCAACATCAAAGCCGTTGTGGTTTATCCCTCACATCAGGAGGTCAAGATATGACGATACCTCAATGGTAATTCTTCATCAATCAATGACTCAGGCAGTCACTATGCACTTCCAACAAATCTGAGATTCAGGATCACGCGACTGGTTCAAAGAAATAATGAAGAGAAAAAGGAAAAAAAAGAAGAAAAGCCCGCTAAGTCAACAAGTTGAAAGCATGTGACCTAGGCAAAAGTTAGGGCATCCCGCTGGACATCCAAATCAAAATTCAAAAGAATTGTCCAGGCAATAATTAGGGAAACAAAAAAAGAAGAAGAAGCAAAGCAAAAGCAAAGCAAGGATTACTAAATAATAATCCTTAGCAAAGAACAAAGTCGTGTGATCAGACACTAAAAACAAAAGGTAAAGTGACTACCGTGTCCAGATACCTCATCAATTCCTCTATCATTTCCAAACTCCTCTTGAAAGATGAATGCTCGTGTCAAGTTAACTGAACTTAGGATTGGAGAACATCACGAAGGGGGTGGGCACCAAATAATTTGAGCCTAAAATCCTTTTTTCTCAAATTGTGAGCCTGGACACGTTACAACCCTTGAAAGTCCTAACTGAAGCAGGTTTAATTCGAAAGCAGTCTATACACGAGAATACGGTAAGCTGACTCCTAGGAGATCCGCTAAATGCTTGGGTTGGTATCACACCATCTTTCTTTCAAAAAAATCGATGTTACGACATCCTTTCAAAAGGTTTCTTTAAACTTCAAGACAAACATACTCTTCGCATTAGAATTATATTTCTCATAATAAACATTCTTTGCATATGAACAAGTGCTTGACATCAGGAAAGTTTCCATCATGAACTTCAGATGAAAAGTTTATTCCTCCCAAAGGACAAGTTGTCTTCAAAACTCCGTTGAGCAGAAGCAGCAATATTTCAGAGTCTAATCACCCTCAGGGGCACAAAAGCGTTTGATTACTCTATCGAGTAAGTTTTCAATCAATCTGGGGCAATCAGGTCAAGATTCGAAGAATCTCTCAAAATGTTGAGTAATCAGGGGCATTCACTCAAGCACAGTTGAAGCTATCTCCAATACATGTCAAGCAAGGGGCACGATTTCAAAGTTCATGATACTGGGCAAGTTGGCTATGATAGCACAAATCTCAGGAAGTATTTGCAAGATAAATTTATTCAAAATCCATACAGGCTGGGGGAAAGACACTATGCATTGGCGTTTTATTCTCATCAGGAGGTGTTCAGTTTTAAAGTTCAGGTGTGAGATATACAACTTATAAACTTGAGAACCATCAGGGTCCTCATCCTCAATGGTCTGAAGCTAAAAGTCCAATCTTTAGTGGCATCTCTTTGCATTTCAGTGCGATTTTCAAAACCCTTTCAGAGGTTGCAACCGTCGGTTATCGATATCCCTTAACCAGAGTCCTATTATGTGGACATCGAGTTATTTGCTTTCCGACCCTCGAGTCGTGAGTTTCCAACCCTCGTGTTGTGAGTTCTTTGCTTTCCGACCCTCGAGTCGTGAGTTTCCGACCCTCATGTCGTGAGTTTGTCTCCTTTCCGACCCTCATGTCGTGAGTTTGTCTCCTTTCCGACCCTCGAGTCGTGAGTTTATCTCCTTTCTGACCCTCGAGTCGTGAGTTTATCTCCTTTTCCGACCCTCGAGTCGTGAGTTTATCTCCTTTCCAACCCTCGTGTCGTGAGTTTATCTCCTTTCCGACCCTCGTGTCGTGAGTTTATCTCCTTTCCGACCCTCGTGTCGTGAGTTTGTCTCCTTTCCGACCCTCGTGTTGTGAGTTTATCTTCTTTCCGACCCTCGTGTCGTGAGTTTACCTCCTTTCCGACCCTCGTGTTGTGAGTTTCCAACCCTCGTGCCATAAGTTTGATTCCTTTCCGACCCTCGAGCCGTGAGTTTACAACCATTCGTTGTCTTTCCGACCTTCGTGTCATGGATTTCCAACAGTTGCAGATAGTTGTCTTATACACTCCAATGTGTCTGTAAGCCCATTACTTGTTGACATCCTTACAATCAATACGAATATGCAAAAACACTATGAAAGCCAATGCCTGTTTGGTCCCTTTGAAGTCAATACTTACTTGACCTGTTAGGCCCACTTCCTGGTGGTATTACCTTGGAGAACCAATGCCTGTTTGATGCTCCGGCCGATACTTGTTTGGTGTTCTAATCATTGTTTGACTATCAGCTCATTGAATCCATTGCTTGGTCGGAAAGTTTGAAAGTTCAGTTGTTTGACAATCTCCTTGCTCTTGCATTTTCACGTTGTGGGTACATCATTTTGAGCGCATTACATCAACACGGCGGCGGATATAGCCTAATGAGATATCCTCACTCCCCATCTGAGTGCGTCCTAATGGGAGACTCTCGTTCCCCAGTTGAGTATATCTAGATGAGATTTTCTTCGTTCCAAGATTCTCATATCCTCAGCAAAGCACATCTCGATGCATTCTCCATGCTCCAGAAATCTTATTCCCCGACGGGATGCTTTCTCCCCAGTTGAGTCACGATTGGATGGTATCTGTTTCCCCCAGCAAGCTCTTAATGAGGTCTCTTGCCCGGATTCCTTGTTCTCCCTAGTAGAGATTTTCTCTCCCCAACAGATTGACCTGTTTTCCCCGAGAGAGTCATCTTATTCCCCAGTGGAGTTGTCTTAACAAAAGGTTCTTATGCCGAGTTCCTTATCATCAGCGAATTTCTTATCTTCTCAGTGGACCATTATGTAGAAGTATTCATCTTCTCCATTGAGTCTCTCCTCAATAGAGTTTCACTTGCATCCTCAGCAGAATCTATTCCCTTCAAGGATTTCCCCAGCGGAATGCGTTCTACACAAGCAAGTTGGTTAATCCTCATCAGAGTTGTTTCCCTGACTTGCCCTTATCTCCACCTCCCCAGAGTGTCGAGAATTTTCTTCTCCTGTGAAGTTACCAAAGTATTCCTAAAGCAGGATCTATTCCCCAACCAGAGCTCGTATCTAGATTTAATTATCTCCAACAGATTTCTGATCCGTATTTGCCAGCTCATTGTTGTGACTTCAGGTTGTGGTGTCGTTTTTTTACCTCCCCGTTTCACTTGGGAGGAAGGCACTCTAGATCCTTCACGCGAAATTTGGAAGGAGAATGCGCCCGTGGCGGGATGAATTTTGTTTCAGTTCTTCCTACGATATCACACGAACTTTTTAATTGTCCTAACGAGTAGGAGAGGGGAAAAAGATCTCAAATTAACCTTAGGAGTTTGCTAAGTGTGGGGATTCACCTAGACTAGAAATTCTGGAGTCCCGGGGGTCGGTTATACATAGGGAAGAGTTTAAGCACCCTATATATCCGTAGTACTCTATGGGAACCTTCTCTGTGTCATTGTGATTGTGTTGTTGCTAATTATTGGGAAAGTTTCTCCTTTGTGTTAGGAGAGAGAATTGAATTGATTTGAAAAAGACAGACAGACAAACAAACTGACTATTTTTGGTATTTTATTAGCTCGCTGAGATTCCTTGTGAACCTCATGCCTACATATCCCTAGTGGAAGTCAGAGCTTAAAGTAGTTCGGGGAACTAATTAGGGATTTTAAATGGTTTTTTTGGTGCCTTGCTTGAAGCTCAAGGTTGAAGCTTTGAATTAAATCTCTGTTTACAATAAAGAGACATGAAATCATCTTTACAGAGAGGTATTTCTACTATTCCACCACAAACATTTTAAAGTGACAGAAAAGCTAAAAAAAATGATGTTTTATTAAAAGGGGAGTCTACTTGGTTGATCAAGTATGACAGCCATCGTGCCTCTTAAATGAAAGATTCTCAACCAAATTAGGGAAAGGGTCGTACAAGTCTGGGTGTGTTGCCAGAGCATGCCTTTCATGAGTCCTAAATGGGAGAATGATGATTTGTTTGAAATGATGATTATTTGAAATGATTGTTTGTTTATGGTGAGATAGGAGAAATATCTACCTATGAAGTTGAGCTATGTCTATCTATTGTTTGAAAGATTTGATTTTTTAGCTGGCTTGAATGAGGCCCAAGCTTGAGGATTTTGATTGATTTATTATTTTGTTGAGAGATACCTCTACTGGGGAGAATTTAAACTAAGGAGTTTTGGTGTTCTGTACAAAGCCTAGAATTGAGGCTGACTCTAGTTGGAGAGTGTTTATTTGGTGTTCTGTACAAAGCCCAGAATTGAGGCTGACTCTACTTAGGGAGACTCTATTTTGTGCCTTGTATGAAGCCCAAGGTTGTGGCTAACTGCTGAGGAAAACTGAGTTTTTAAGACTATGGATGACTCTATTTTGTGTGCCTTGTACAAAGCCTAAGGTTGTGGCTGACTTTTAACTGGGGAATTTATTATTTTCTGCCTTGTACAAAGCCCAAGGTTGTGGCTACTTTGGTTAGGGAAAACATTATTTTCTGCCTTGTACAAAGCCCAAGGTTGTGGCTACTTAATGATAAAGGACTCAATGGAGGAGTTTTATTCTACTGGGGGATTTATCTATTAAAAGACTGATTTTTTTCTTCATGTTTTTTGGAAGCTAACCCTTTCCAGGGGTTTTGACTCAGCTGGTGAAATTGACTATTGAAAGACTGGATTTTTATCATGTTTTTGAAGGCTAACCCTTTCTAGGGGTTTTGACTCTTTTTGGGGTAATTATCTTTTGAAAGAATGAATTTTGGAGGCTAACCCTTTCTAGGGGTTTTGATTTTTTATTAACTGAGGTTGGAGGCCGACCCTTTCCAAGATTTTTTGATTAAAATGGAAGAAAGATTATCTAGCGGAGACTTCTTGTTTTAAAGCCCAAGATTAAGGCTGACTCTTGCTGAGAATAAGCAAATATGGATCCTAGACTCTGCTAAGGAAGGTTGATGAAGGTGACAGAGACTGTCCATGTCTCTCATTCCAAAAAGTGTTCTCAATATGAGACTGAGACAATCTTAGCTTGTTTAAAGTCTGGTTTAAAGTGGAAGAAACTCACCAGGATAGGCTAAAAGGTAACTAAAGACCTGTTCCTATGTTTATAAGAAACCTGATGGGTCCTTGTATAAAAGCTCAAGAGGAAGCTGGAAATGCTTTTAAGAAGCCTGTGGGTCCTTGTACAAAGCCCAAGAGGAGGCTAATCGAGGGTCCTTGTTATTGCACAAGAGAAAGCTATGTGGTTTTGAACTTATTTTGGCTTTAAGCAAATGGGTAAGAGGTTTCATCGGGAATAATTCCTCTTTGGGTGGATGTATCCTATTTTTTTTCTAAGGCTTTTTTCAAGATGTTTCACTGGGAATAATTCATCTTGAGGGTTTAAACTACAGATTTCTAATTAGGAAAGAGCCTTCACCGGGAAGACATTCTCAATCCTAGGCCATATTCCTATAATATATATATATATAGTTTAACTGTCTTAGGGTTTACACTCAGACGTAGTTCTAAACAATATATAAACAGTTCTATATTTGACAATAGTTTAAATAAAGACTGTAAATTGAAAGCTTTTAAGCCTAACCTGGATGGAGTGGAGGCCTTTGAAGAAGTATGTACAAAGCCTCAACAGCAATTTTATTGATAACAGTTGAATATTTATTATAAACAGTTAAGGGTTTTTGAAAACAGAAGAAGTGAAGATGGACAAAGGTTACATAGGTATCTGAAGAGTTTCACCGGGAATAATGCCCTTCAAATACCAGAAGAATGTTTTGAAAACAGAAAGAAGATTTTGTAAATATAGTTTTTGAAAACAAACTATGAAAAGAAAAAGGTGTTGGGACTTACACTCTAATAGAGGCCCAGTACTTTATAGTACTGGTTATAAAAACAGTTAAAAAAGATTTGCAATTTTGAATGATTATTGTTGTGAAAACAGTTGATTAAAATAAAATGAAAGAGGGGGTTGGGACTTACACTCTATTAGAGGCCCAATGAAAATGATTTTCTGTCTATAAGAAACAGTTGTTTGAAAATGATACACTGTTGTGGTAAACAGTTTTATTGTCTGTATAAAATGAAAAGGGGTTGGGACTTACACTCTATTAGAGGCCCAATGAAAATGATTTTTTGTCTATAAGAAACAGTTGTGAAGATGCGAGGTTCTGTTTATTTGAAAACCTCGATCGTTTGTTTACTTTGAAGTAAGAAAACAATTTGAATTTTGACAAGAGTCAACTTAATTAGAGTAAAGATGGAATCTAAACCTAATTAAGACCTAAATGACTTAGGGTTTTATCACAAAATTAATCATACAAAAATTAGGTTAAAAAAATAAAGGAAAACATATATTTGAAGTATTAAAAATACACCATTTTAAACCTAATGAAAATACATGAAATAAATAATATTTTTTTGTGATTTTTTGATTGCTCATAAAATAGATATATTTATTGACAAGTGTGTAAAAGATGGAGTTAAAATGAATTAGTTTAATAGGTGAAACAATTGTGTGGAGTTAAAATAAATTTGTCTCCACCAAGACTTGAACTCACGCTACCATGGTTACAACACAAAACAAAGCCAACTAAGCTACACACTCAGTGTGACTAAAGAGGGACTCCATTTGGTTATATGTGAAACACGCGCGTTAAAAATGAAAAATAAAAAACAAAAGGTCTGAGGGGGGGATCGAACTCTAGACCTTATGGCAAGAGAGAGTGGAAGCGCATGTGACCAAGTGAGCTTAACGATGTATTCGTTTAGAATACACATTGCAATAAATAAATTTTAAACTCATCCCTGAGAATTTGAAAATGGCGCGCCTCACCATCTTCGTCTTCAACCTCAAGCTCCACCATTTTTGAATTTTCAACTCTCTCAAATCTTAACCATTTCCAGAGATGTAAAAAGCAAACTTGTTCTAAATTCACTCACGATTCCAGATATATAACTAATATGAATTTATATTAACTATAACTATCTAATTTTCCAGAAAACAAGAAGAACACATAAAACCTAATTTTAAAATTAAATGATGGATACGATGAAAAAATGAATGATGATAGAGGGTTTTTAATCCTCTAATGATGCTAAACAAACTGGTATCGAGATATATAAGAAAGAGTACTTGAATAAGTGAGGTAGAGTTTGAAAAAATACCTCTGAAAATGGAGGTCGTGAGGATGATGAGGAACACCTGGGCTTGTGTAAGTGATCCTAAAAGCTTCCTGGGGACACAATGATGCTAACTGAACACTTATTATGACTTGAATCCTTCTGAATCGTCCAACTCGACTCCTTCAAATTGAGCTTCAAGTGAACATGGAGGTTGATGAATTTGCAGTTACAGATGAGCTGCAGCCATCTGGATAGCTTCACCACACCCTAAGGAACGTGTTTGAACACTTAGATTCGCTCAACACCTTCTGAATTACTCCATGGACCTCCAACTGCATATGCTCCAAAACGAAAGCAAAAATGGTGTTCTTCTACTTACAGAAGTGATCCAGGTGCTTGGATCACCTCAAATGAACCCCCTTGAGATGTTAGAATGCTTACTTTCCAAAGAAGAGCTCTGGTTTGAAGAAAACGATTCTTCTTGCCAAAGAACTTTGAAAAACCATAAGCATGAGAGAGAGAAAGAGAAAGCAAGGAATAGAGTTTCTTTGGTGTCTAATACTGAGGAATGCACTTGTATTTATAGGCAAATGGATGCAGAGCAATTGGCTGTAGTGAGCTTGCTTAATGAGGTTAACTTGGTACCTTAAGCATGAAGAAATTTCAAAGAATATCCAAGTGTGATCATTGAATTTTCGAGATAGATCCCTATCCATTGATTCCATCTGATCTTAGGGGATATTTTTGATGCAGAATGAGCTCTAGTTGGTTGGTGGGAAGATTCCTTTAATGATTCATCAATTTGCCATAAATTCCTAAATGTAATCATTACATAATCACATGTTCTTGTTTTGGGAATCTTCTTCAATCTTCATGCTATGGTGAAAGTGAATGCATGGAATGTTTGTAGATGTGTTATGGGTCGTGTAGTATCCATAAGTAAGGTTATAGGCACAAAATTGCAAAGTTCCAAAATGATGCATGACCTATAATTTTACTTCATGAGGCCAGCTTTGAACAAGCATAACTCCTAGCTCAAAATGAATTTGGAGAAGGTTGAGCATAATTTGGAAGGCCCTAAACATCTACTTCAAATCATTAGTTTGGGGTTTCTTCAAAATCATTTGGGAAAATTGTGAAAAATGAGCCCAAAGTTGGAAGAAAACTAGGTTAAAAACACTTAGAAAAATTTCTAAGTTTTTATGACCTAAAGCTTCAAAATTGCAAATCTCTTAAATGGTTGATCTTTTGAAAAAAGTTCCTATGTAAGATGTTGTTTTATTTTGTAAGATCTACAACTTTCATGTTGGAAGTTTTTTGAGTTGTGTAGGTGAAATTTTGAGTTCCCACAATGCCCTTAAAAACCCTAATTCCCAACTTTTTGACCCTTGGTGAATTTTCTTGAATTTCTTTGGTCAAATGACTTTAATAATCATATTTTGATGATATTGATCCTTAAAAGTCATGGTTTGACCAAAAACCCTAAAAGTCAAAGGTGATCTTGTACAGTTGACTTTTTCAAATGAAGTGGGATTTTGGACTTTTGTGATGAACCAAGTCCTTCTCCTCAAGTGAATGATATGAATGGACTATGTTGAGGTAATAGATGTTATTGAACCATGTTTTGAGTTTTGGGTTCATGTCCTGATTAAAAGTCAACTATCCAGGTGAATTAGTTCAAAAACCCTAATTGTCGACTAGATGAAATTGATGACTGTGGTTCTTGAATTGAGGTGTGATGCTCAATGGATGTTATTATATGGATCATTTGAGGATGATTTAAGCCTTTGAGTGATGCCCTTGAGCTTTCTAGGGTTTCCCAAATGTGATCCCTGATTTTAGTCCTTGATGGGCTCAAAACCCTAGACTGGTGAAGTAAGCAATCCTGAGTCCAGGTGATGGGTATCTAATCAATCATAGGTGAATATAATGAAGCTTTTGAGTCCCATGGTTGTGTTAGAAACCATCACTTTTACTGATTGATCCTTTGCCTGAGCTCTTTTGTTCCTGAACACCCCCGACTAAGTACCAGATGAATAAGTGACTGCTCTGAGTATCTGTTTTGACTTTGATGAAAAGTTTAAGGATATGACATCTCAGGGGGGTCAAAATTAGGGTATGACACAGGTCACTCATCTTATCCTCCCCGCAGTGTTCCAAACTCTCTCCAGGATTTCTTCAGCAATTCAGTGCTCATCCGTTGTCTCCCCAAGCGAAATTCGAATCATGCATCATTCGCACTGCATTCTCTAAGCATGTAGCGTCTTCCTTCTCGGAAGCGTTATTCTATACACATTCATACATGCATCATGCATAAAGCATATCATATCTGTTTCTTTCTGCAGGAAAGTTATCCAGATTCAAAAGCCTCCCAGAGAGCAACTCGCCTAATCATTACAGGCGATCATCCCGATGTTTAAATCAGAAGAAGTTTGTCTCCCTCTCTCTGAAATTCTCAGATCAGATGAAGGCTTACTTATTCTCGAGGCCCAGATCAATTGAAGTTTTTTCTCCCTGCCTGCGGGGTGGTACATTCCTTCTTATTGCAAGATGGAATCTTCTATTGATCAAGAATGCAAATTTTCGAGTTCATTCTGGTATTCAATCTCCTTCCACCTTAACTGTTCGAAACTTTCGTTTCTCACTCGTCAGGTTCAAGAAGTTTGAATAGGGGAAGATGTTGCACCCCAAAATTTGCCCTCTTTATTTGAGCTATAAGTTAATAATGACGTTTATTTCGTCATTCAAAAATTGAAGAGAAATAATAAAGAGTTTTCATGGGTTTATGAAAATAAGGTGTGAAAAATGGTTTAAACAGTGTAAATACGAGAAAATTCACAAGTCCTATTTGGAAGGTGATATGAGCTAAGTTCCCGAGTGGCCTCGACTGTGTCAACGATATCTACAACTTTCAAGTTCGGCTCGGAAGCCAATTCTTTGAGAAAGGTCGGCAAATTTGCAAATTACTTGAGGTTTCGCAGTGAAAAACGGTGCTGGATGTAGGGTTTCGGATCTCAGAAAATTAATATCTCACAATCCGCTCGTCGGATTCGCTTGAAAATTTAACTGGAGCTCCGTACTGTCATTTCCAAGATTTCATATGTTCGGACCAAAGGCCAATTATGCACGGAAAACTCCAAGAATTTTAAGGATCGTCGCGTTGTTTCGGTAAAAAGTGTGTTTTCGAGTATGTCGCGCCGAGTTCGAAAATTCATAACTCCTTCGATTTTCATCGTATAAAGTCCATTCCGGCGGAATTTTCTCGGAAATTTTGTTAGCTTCGATTCTTCGTCACACATGCTTGTTCAGATTTTGAGCCGAAGATGGAGTTTTATCGAGTTCTTTGAGCGGTACTCACAAAATTTCGCACAGTCGCGCCAGATGAATCGACGTTTCTCGTCATTCAAACGCGCGTAATTTCTTCATTGCTTATCGGATTGAGACGATACTCGTGGCTACGAGTCCCGAATTTGGTCATCTTCACAATGGCATTGGTTTCATTTCGGAATTCAGAGTCGAACCGAGTTTCCTTAAAAACGAGCCAAAATAAGACGCACCGAGGGCAATTTGGACATTTCGCATTGACAATATATAAAATTTTGCTCTTCACAAATCAAGGGATAACTCTCATAATTTCAATTCACCAAAAGATCAAAAACACTTTCTCTCAATTCTCTTGGATCAAAACCACAAATTACATAAAACTTTCATCAATATTCATCAATTTTCAAGACATAAAAACCTATTTTTCTACAACAAGAACCCGGTTGTCCCAGGCGGGAACCGGTTCCCACTCAATCCAAAATAGTTGTCTCCCTGTGTTTTAGTACCAGGAACGGGGTTGTCCCTAGGTGGGAACCGGTTCCTGCGTTGTTTTTGCCTTCTGGTTTGTATGCCAGGAACCGGGTTGTCCCTAAGTGGGAACCGGTTCCCAGTGTTTTTGAAATATGCTTGCTTCTGTGATTTTGTGCCAGGAACCGGGTTGTCCCTAGGTGGGAACCTGTTCCCAGTTTTCTGCCTCTGGTTTTTTATACCAGGAACCGGGTTGTTCTGTGCAGGAACCGGTTCCTGTGTGTTATTTTTATGTTTTCCTTGTTAACTTCTATCTTGCATAACTTTTTACTCGTAGCTCGGATTTGCACGTTCTTTATATCGTCGGAAAGCTTATGAGATGTACTATCTTACTAGATGCTTGGTTTTTAATTTGTAGATCATTCATGTTTGATTTCTCTTTGATGTTTCGTCGTTTATTTCATGTTTACATTACTTGCTCGTTTCTTTTGGTTTATAGTAATAACGCAATTCCGATTGTGATGTTTGTTATCTCTAACGTGTGTGCTAGTGTGCAAGGCTTTTGGATAGTCACCGATCGACGCTCATTGCTTGTGTGTTCTGCTTCGTTTGCGGGATACGATCTCATTCACTCGTATCGTGTTCTCATCTCATAGACACGATCCTTTTGCTTTATATCTGCTTGTTTGGTTTGTTTGTTCCTCTTGCAGGTGTATTGTGATTATGCTCGACGCGCATGTCGACCTTTGCGTGCTTTCACGGCTAATCGGTGTGCTGACTATTTGCTTTTGCTTTGCTAGCTCGCTCGCGGGATTCTAGTTTCCTTGCCCTCTTCGATTTAGTTTACGGATCATCATCCGTTTGGTATTGATTGTTTCATTTTATTTTCACGCACTTTATCGTTTTCTCGCATCATCCTTTAACATGAGAAGTAGGACTTAGACATGCATCTGGCCAAGTCCTCGAAAGAGGCTCTGTTTTTTGGGTGTGTTTACATTTGTGCTTTGCGGCAGGGAGTCACGGTGTAGTAAGTCCTATATGGCACTCCATTAAGTCCTCATGGAAGGCATGCCGAAAGGGTTAGCAATCAACCCCCGCCTAGTCTCATCGAGTCTGTTTGGTATACGCAGGCTACGCGTTGCTTGCTTCTAAACCTGCACAAGATCTTGTTATCGAGTATGTCAGGAAAAGGGTTCATGCAGCGGGACCCCCGCCTTTCCTATAGCTCGCGTTGCTCGACGTTGATGCCGTTTTCCTTTCAGATCCGTGACGGCTTGGTTGTTGAGAGGGATCCGCTCCTCTTGTCTATGGCCCGATCATTTTCACGAGGTCTAATGCTTGGTTGACTTGGGTTGAGTTGCTCCCCTTCAATATGGCGGGACCGCTTTTCTACCATTTGGTCAGTACCGTTGGTTTTGTCTGCTTTACGAGCGGAGCTCGTTTGTGTGATACTACTTGTTTGCTTCCCTTTTCCCTTGTAGGTTGATAGCTTAGCTTAGACTTGTACCCTTTGTATGATAACATTAGGTAGCAAGCTTTCCCCCTTAGCTTAGGTTTTCCTCATGCATTCTTTAAAACACAAACCACACTATTTGATTTTCTTTTCTTAAGATCTTGTTATTTCCGTTCCATTCCCAGCATAAGTCTCCAAAGGTCGAGCAGTGGAGTGTGAATGTAACTCGTTCACCTAAAAAATACAAAACAAACCGAAATTAGTTAGCCGAGCTACGGTACCTCTGATTCTGCAAAACAGATACGTAGGCAGCGGGGTAGGGCCCGTGCGAGTATAACTCTTTCTTTTCCCTACATTTTGCATGCATTTTAGTTCAGATTAGCGTAGATTTGTTACAGACCCATAGATTTAGACACAGGCGTGGATACCATCGAGTACGATGGGCGCGAGGGGTGCTAACACCTTCCACTCGCGTAACCGACTCCCTTACCTTTTTTTCTCTGGTCGTGAGGCTGTTGTTTTGTTTTGTGGTTTGCTGGCATTCCCTTCCTTTTCAGGATAAATATGTTAGTGGCGACTCTGTTAATTTTCGCGGTAGCGACAGGAACATATTTTGCATTTGAGGATTTTATCTTGATGATATGGCTCCTGACAAAAAAAAGCTTTTTGCGGGCTTCTAGAAGGACCTGTAATGTTTTGACTTATATCCCTTATGCGGAAGCATTTCTTGACCTTGGTCCCAACATCAAAGTTGTAGAGAATTGAATTTCCTTAAGAATGAGCTTTTGTTGGGGAATTTCTAATAAATTATGAAAGATATATGATCAGTCAAAGTTGGGTTGACTTTCTCCTATAAACCCTAATTTGGTAACTTGGACATTTGTGGATTTTTGATCTTTCCTTGATGAATCATTATCAACCCTTGATCAAATGATGAATGTGACTTTAAAATATTGATGTTGACCAAAAATCAGGAGTTTTGACTATAATTTGACCATAGTTGACTTTTAGGTCCAATTGGTCGACTATTGACCATTTGAACTGTCGACTGAGCAACCTTATGAATCCGAGCTTGAAAATTGGCATGAGGATCCTTTGAAGCATATGAGAATCCATGAGGTTCATTTGAGGCCTCAGAAATTGATTTCACCTTGAAAGAAGGAAAACCCTAGATATGGGTTAATTGCTTAGGAGCCAGGTATGTGTGCCCAATTCTTGTATTGTCTTGAGCAGTTGAAAGCCATGTGAGTCAAAATATATTTGAAATATGATGGGAAAATTTTGGGGTATGACAGCTGCCCCTGTTCAATCTTCTTAAACTTGAAGATGTAGATTGGCTTACGTGCCTGTCGGAATCTGAAGGTGGAAGAGGATTGAACACCGGAGATGGGCTTAAAGATGCCATCTGGAAGTTGACTGAAAGTTACCACTGTTGCACGCTCGCGAAAAATGAACAGAGTCGCCACCAATATATTTATCCCATAAGGGAAAGGAATATCAGAAAACCTAGCAAAGGAAGGAACAGGGTCTTACGACCAGAGAATCTAGGTACGGGAGTCAGTTACGCAAGGGGAAGGTATTAGCACCCCTCACGCCCATCGTACTCGATGGTATCCACCTATGTTTGTCTCTATCTAAAGGGGGCGTACTATTTCTATGTCTACATGCGAATGAATGCAAAATGTAGGGAAAATAAAGAATTGTACTCGCACGAGCCCTACCCCGCTGCCTACGTATCCTTTTCAGGAATCAGAGTTATCGTAGCTCGGCTCAAGATTTTCTGTTTGTTTTGTGTTTTTTAGTTGGGCGGAGTTAACACCCGCGCTCTTGCATAAGGGACGACCTACGATGCGATCGAGCGGAAATAACAGTGCCCTTAGGTGCCAATGAGGCAAAAGAAAAAGAAATGATTGGTTTGTGTCTTTTACGGTAGATGGGTGATGAACAGTACCCAATACCGGGCCACTCACCACTTTCTCTACTTTGTTTTAATTTGAACCATTTTTAGGTGTTTGAAGTATTTTTGGTTGTGTATTTTTTAAGGGAATTTATTTGTGACTTAGATCATACAAAAAGAGTTTTTTGTTTTTTTTGAGTATTTAGAGAATGCACATCAAGGCCTAGATCTTAATCGTTTCTCTAAATAGCGTCTAAGAAATACACCGAGGCCTCAGACCTCAATCATTTCTTTTCCGCTAAATAGAAAAGAAATACAAAAAGAAGTTTTTTTTTTGTGAATATTTAGAGAATGCACATCAAGGCCTACACCTTAATCGTTTCTCTAAATAGCGACTAAGAAATACACCGAGGCCTCCCACCTCAATCATTTCTTTTCCGCTAAGTAAAAGAAATACAAAAAGAAGTTCTTTTGTGAATATTTAGAGAATGCACATCGAGGCCTACGCCACAATCGTTTCTCTAAATAACGGTTAAGAAATACACCGATGCCTCACACCTCAATCATTTCTTTTCCGCTAAGTAGAAAAGAACATACATCGGGGCCTACGCCCCAACCATTTCTTTCCTACTATGAAAAAATAGTAACGGTATGATCCTTGTCGGTATTTATTAAGTATTTTAAAAGTTGAAAAGAAAAAAGAATGAAAGAAGGGAACTATTTCTAAATTCTAATCTAAGTTGTCTATACAAGGGGATCAAAAATAATAAAAGAACTATACACTTCAATAACGAAAGAAAACTATACATGGAATAAGCAAAGGAAAAGCAATATGCGACAAATAAGATTGAGAACTATAGCAAACAAATTGGCATTCGCAAACACACATATATCAATTAGTTCTAAAAAAAAGCAAGACTAAAATTTATTCCTAAGTCTATTAACAAGTTTTATTTACAAGGAGGTATCGATACAAAGAAAATTCAAATATATTGTACAGAAAAAATATTTATTAAAAGTATTAAAACAATTAAAAAATTAACAAAAAATCAAGTCAATTATTCACATAACCTAAAATATCTGTGAACAAATTTTTATGTATTTTTCATATTTGAGTCAAAATGAAATATGAGTTAAAAGGCAAAAGAAAACAAAATTTAAAAGAAGAAAAAAAGAAATTTAGACTGCCTGGGGGTGTATTAGTTGTTTTCTAAGTGAACTAAACTCTATGTTAAAAGGCAAACCGGGCCCAAACAGGGGGTGGCAAGAGCAGTAGTAATCAGGTCCAGCTCTGAAAGTGCGTGGTGTGTTAGCAAATTGTGGGTGCAATCCAGGAAGCATGATGAGGCCCAACGCATGTGTGGCCCAACAACCAACAAACCAAATTTATTTCAATTGTTCTATTTTTATTTTAGTCAGCTTTTATTTATTTTTACTATATGATGGTTATGTGGTAACGTGATGAGTCATTCTCCCCAAAAAATTATCAATTGGTCACAGGTGATTTAAGTTGCAAAAAGACAAAACAATAGTTGGGGCCAATCAGAATTTAACACCGCATAGCTCAATCATATGAGTATGGACAAAACTGCAATTAAATGGGAATCAGAATCCAATTAGAGCGTGCCACGCAAGCAGAGAGGATTGAAAACGTGAACAACAAAACAGATGCCGAAGAGCCATCTCCGGTCATCTTCTCCGATCAACTCCGCCAGAGCTACACCGCGATTCGCCCAGAAATAAGAGAATGACACACTACTCCCTTCGGATTTTCGTGCTGAGCACGAATCTGGCTTTAGATTTTATTAACTCTTTCTCTAACATTCAAACCGTGATCAAACATAAAACCCTAACGTAAAGAACCTTCATCAAAACTCACTCTAAGCATGCTAACGTGTTCATGATCACTCGTAGAAGTCAAAAACGGCTTTAGCATCCACACAACGATTATCTAAATCTAAATCAACAAGGATAAAGAATGCGTAAGAATGCCACATGAAAACCTTATGACTTATCACATATGGATAGCATGCTGAGATGTTTAGTGCACTTACTTGTATGGATCTTGAATAAAGAAGCAAGAAAGCCTCACGACTTAAATCTAAACTCGGACGTGTGCCACAGTTTTGAAGAAGCTTCAATCCTGAGAAATAAACTCAAGATTTGTGACTGATCCAAGAGTTTGATAGTGAGTTATCCCGTCCAAGAAGCCATTAAAGTTGCTGTAGTTGCTTGAAGTTCTGAAAGTAACGAAGGAGATGATGATGATGATGCTGTGAGAAATATTTCAGTGATGGTGATGGTTAGTGAAGATGATGATGGAGATTGGAGGTTTGTTGTGGTGGTTCACGATTACGAATGCTGTTAATGGTGGTTGAAGGTGGCGGTTGATGAAGGTTAAAGCTATGGTGGTGGGGAGTGGTGGTTATGGTGATTATGGAGTTTGTTACGGTTGTTACAAACTCTTTGGGAGAGAGAGAGTAGAGAGAGGTGAGAGAATTTCTGGAATGAGAAAAATGAAGTGTGAGAGTGTGAAAGAAAAATGAATGTGTGCTTTTGTTTGTGAAGAGCTCGTGGTTTTTATATAGAGGAGAGGTTGCATGGTATTATGGTGTGGGTTGTTGTAGTAAATCATTTCTCCTTTTCCCTTAACCAGCAAGTTTTGTTATTTGTAGTAAGAAGTTTACATGCTTTTGTATACTCAACATGCTGCATGGTTAAGAAAAGCAAAAAGCAAAGTCATTAAGTTTCATTCACACGTGTAGCAGGATCCAACACCAAGCAAAAATGCCACCCACGATGCTCACTTTGAATCCATATATTTTTCACCTTGAACATTTTCTTAGCATAAACTCGGGTTCAACTTCAAGAGGACATGGAAGAGAGTAACAATGGTGTTGCAAATGTCTCGAGAAGATGCCTTGAAGTATGGTAAAACGATCATGAACATGTGACACCAACACTGCTAGGAATGCGTGCGCGTGACCTACTCTTGGTCACGGGTTCCTTGTCAAAACGCGTTCTTGTAGGGGAACCACTTTGGATGACTCTATCTCAATCCATAAGTATCCAATTTTTACCATCTATGGCTCGTTGGAAATAAGACATGGCAGGGGATAACTTGACACCATACTCGACCAAAATGAAGGTTTATGGAGCTCAAAAAACGACCTCACATTTGGCGCACCACCTGTTCGTGAAAACGACTACGTATGAGTCGTAGCTTGGCCTGGCCGGATGCTTGACTTGAGACTTGCGAGGCAGTGACTTTGAGGCTTCATCTATCTTCCAATATTTGTCCAATTAACTTGATTATTGACTTATTGAATAGAGCACACGGAGGGGAACATAAACATACCAAGATTCGATTCATAGCACACATATATATCTCTAAAATCAACCTGGAGTTTGGCATGCCACCTGTTTGATACAATGCCTGGTCATGACCTGGAAATCTGCCATGCAACCTTGGTTCCAACAACTATGAACACCCAACTTCTCTCATCCATATCTCTTTAACCAGACCTCGAATGAGAAAACTTCCAACTAGAGAGTTGTAGTATACCATGATCTGAGTATTTTTCATGTTGGGACCTTTCTGAAATAATGGCTTTTGACACGTGTAAATTGTTGGCGAAGTGGATTGCTCATTAAACTTTTAAGAGCCAAAATTTTTCTAAGTATAAAAACTTCCCTTTTTTGATATTTTTCTATTTTAGGCAACTTTTGTCAAACTCTCTATTTTATTCATTCTTTGACTTTTCTTGACCGATTTTCCACCAAAAGTCAATTTTGGAGTGGTCGACCTGATTTTGACCCAAAAGTCAACTGTTCTGATTTTTCTCCGACCTTAATGAAATTCCCGATTAATCAGTTTCTAACCAATGGAAATCAACTGAAAGCCTCCACACGGTCATCATACCACAAAATCAGCTCTTGATCAATGCTTTGACCAAAAAGTCAACTGTGTTGACTTTGGTCAAGAAACCCTAATTTGGGAATAATCGGATGAACATTAGGTTTATATCTTCTAACCAACGCTCTGACTTGAAGGTGAGGAAACCCTGATTCAAGAGTGCGCTCAGAAGAATAATACCACATGACCGGACCTCATATCCTTATAATTAACCAGGAGATCTCTGTACCAGGAGCCCCTTCTTGAAACAGCGACCATGATATGAATGCATGAATTGGGCCATGACCTAAATGATGTATGTATATGAATTATAAGCCAGATAAATAAGGGTAGGACAAATTTGGGGTATGACAACCAGGGATGGGATTAAAGATTCCATCTGGATTTGAGAATATGAGAGTAAGAATAAGTCGTACATTAGACTGTATCTGAGCTCGATGTATTGAGAAGTGTTTGTTGGAGATGGGCTTGTAGATGCCATCTATTTTTGAAGATTGATCGTGTCCACACCGTTCGTGATGATAGAATTATGTATTTAAATGTTGACCGTGTCAGCAACGTTCGTAGTAACTGAATTAGATATTGGAAGGATGATTGTGTCTACACCGTTCGTGATGATAGAATTAGATCTTTGAATATTGATCGTGTCAGCACTGTTCGTAGTTACTGAATTAGATCTTGGAGAGATTTTCATTACTGCCAGGGGACTGATGTAGATATCATTGCCAGGGGACTGATATGATAAGGACCAACTGATCACCGCCAGGGGACTAACATGATGAGGAGGATTTCGATTAGTGCCAGGGGACTGATGTAGATATCATTGCCGAGGGACTAACATGATAAGGAGATAACTTAATACTGCTCGGAGACCAATGTAATAAGTTGTAGTTGTATATCATCTCCAGGGGACTAACATGATAGGAGTAGATCTTGGTTACCGCCAGGGGACTAGTATGATAAGGACCAACTTATCACCGCCAAGGGACTGACATGATGAGAAGGATTATTGCCAGGGGAGTAATACAATATTTCACTGCCAGGGGACTAATGTGATGTTTCACTGCCAGGGGACTAATACGATGTTTCACTGCCAGGGGACTAATGTTATGTTTCACTGCCAGGGGACTAATGTGATGGGAGTTTGATAGGAATGATTATAAGGACGAATCTTCGTCTGGATTGTTTCTGTAGAAAGAAAATCTGCTTGTTAGAGTTGATAAGTTGTTTGATGACATTCGTCCGCTTAGGAACTTACCTGAAAAACAAAATTAGTAGCATGCAATGTCATGATGCATGGTGTAATACGGTGAACTGACTTTTAAAGACAATGTTGCGGATAGCAAGAGTCGCCACCGACTTTTATTTTATCCAATTGAAAAGGCTAAAAGAACAAGAAAATACCTTTTAAAAAGATTTTGAGTTCGGGGGGTAAGTTATACAAAGGGAAGGTGTAAGGCACCCTTTGCATCCATGGTTTTCCATGGGCTCTTAATTGCTTAGCTCACTTTTTTTTCAAAAATGTTTGATCTGTTTGAAAAGTAGTGTGTAAATAGAAATTTGAATAAGAACTTTAGCTTGTAAATAAGCGTAGCCTTTTGAAAAGTATTTGAAAAAGAGTGGAAAAAGATTTTGAATTAGAGTAAGCAATTAATAGCAACTACCCTACGTTTGAAAATTTGATCTTTTAGATTTTCAGGGTGAAAGGATCTATCCATACCATGAGAGGGCAGGAAGTTTTTCAATTGGATGTTAAGGGTCATCGAGAGTAATCATTCGCCATAAGACTGTCCCTTGCCATAAAGAGGGCAAGTAGTCTAAGGGAAGGATATAATAGTCATTTAATAATTTAGGCATCATGCGAGGATACCTTAGCAATTGGGACAATTATACATTATAAGGCAACCTCGAGGGAGTTTCAATAATTTTGAAGGCAACATTGCTTTAGGTATCCTCGACATTGAGGGACTTGACTATTTTTAGGCAACAATTTTAAGGCAACCAATTAATAAGGCAACAGGCAACAAGAGGAATTACCCTAAAGGTGTGTGGGTGCAACAATCACGTGATTAAGTTAAATTATTTATCTTATAATTAGTTATCCTAATTCTGTTAAAGGCTTGCACTCCCTAAGATTACTAACCATGCAGTTTAAATTTGCAGAAATAAAAGGTAGAAAATAAAACCTACGCTATTACAATAAACACCTGCGGGGATGGGTGAATTAAAAGGCAGAAAACCCTTATAGGGTAACAGAAAAATAAGGCAAAAATTAATTTCCACATCTTTGAATGCCTTGCCTTGATCTTCCTTGAACCCTTGATTGACTCTGATCATCTGAGAATTAACAGAAAATAATGGGGTGAGTGTAGGAGGGACTCATTGACATTTGAAAGTAAACCCTAAAATTAACCTATAAGGCAAAAATTAAAAGATAAAATAACATTTAAATGAGAAAAGGATTAGATTTTAGCTTTTTGATTGGCATGGCGCGTAATCGGAGAATCTTGATTAGTCCTGAAAATTTGAACAAAGAAAGAAAAAAGTTAGTGCATTGACTGATCTAAATCTAATTGATTACAAACCCTAATCCTGAACCTAAAGGGGTTATTTAAGAAAACTTATTGTGACCCAAAAGGTTTATAAGGCTTAAAATGCATTAGTGGAAAACACCTACCAGAGGATTCTAAGGTTTATAAAAGAATCGAGGTTTACACACCAAAAAAACTAATTATTAATTTTCAATTAATCAATTAACAAAAATAATGATTTTTATTGTTTAAAAACAACTATTGATAAAATTGTAAAAAAAAATCGAATATTCGATTAAAATAAATAATTATAACAAATAACATTATAAGAAATAATTTTAGTAAATACTAAAAAGATTTATAAAAATATTTGAACAAAAAGAAGAAAGAAAATAAATAAAAGAAAGTTTACGTAATAAAAAAAAATGAGAAATAACTTAGCTTCGATCCAGTGTGGATGATCTGCAAGGGTGCATGGTAGAGCAGCGCCTCTAGGGGCGTCAGATCTGCAAGGCATGGGATTTAATGGTGGATGCGTGAGGTCTCACCACAGTCATTCGTGGGCGCGCTGCATCGGATCTACGTTCTAGCAATGTCAAAGAAAATAAACCAAAATATTTGTCGTCCCCAAGGATCGAACGCATGCCATCTCACTCAAATCCTCTTCCCTTTAACCAATCGAGTTGTTTTCATTATTTGACAATAACTTAAACAAAAAACGAAATATATTAATCATGAATTAATGGTGGATTTCCAAAATCAAGACAAACTGGGCCCACTGACTTATGAATAGACCAATGAGGGTTGGAGAGAATAGGTTGATTCGCTGACTGGCCAGTAGCACGCGGTGAAGTGTCCACGCAGGGTCCAAGGGGGTCAAATGCATTGTTCATCTTCTTCCTTGGATTTCCTGCGGAAATTGCTGCAAATTCTTTTATGGAATTTCTTGCGAAATTTCCTTTATTTTCCTCATCTTCAACCTGCGATTTGGAATACCTGCAAAACAAGATTCAAACAAATGCAAACGCACCCAGAACTACTAATTGACACCTTACGAACTCAATGGCACCGTTGTTTCGGTCTGAAAATGCTTGGAGGCATGAGAACGAAGGAGCGCCTCCGTTTTGCCCTAGCCATGGTGTCTAGATATTCTTGCGTTAAAGCTTTGGTTCAAGAGCATGTATCTCCTCTAAATCATGCTATAAACTCACACAAGTCATCAAACTTCATAAAACCAATCGCATGCATACAGTATGAAGAATCAAGAGATTTACAAAATATTGAACAAGTAGATACGGGTATGTATGTTATATGAGAGTCATGCAGTAGTCCATACCTACCCTAACTTACCTCAGGAGGAGAAATACGCAATTAACTTGGAAGGATAATGGCTGCAACGTCCAGAACTTGTGTGCCCTAAGTGAGAACCCTTTTTTGAACTTTTTAGAGGTGTTATGGGCTAGGTTTTTCGTCCCCTATTCTTCTGTACCTTCTCAATATATATAACAGAAGCAATTAGGTCAATGATCTTCAAATGAATCTCTTGAAATCATGGTGAAATATTTGATTGAATATTTGTATGCAAATCTTTCCAAAATTGTGTTCAATCTTTCCCATCTCTCTCCAATATCTCTTGCCACGAATTTTGAGTAAAAAATAAGATGATTGGATGCTTAGATATGATTAAAAAATAAAACCTTTGATTAAACTTAATTATTCCATATTTTTATGATTTAATAATATTTAAATGAATTAAAATTCAAATAAATAAAATAAATAATATAAAAATAAAATAATTAGTCTAGGAGTACCAAAAGAGTCCATGGACACGTTTAGGATCCATATGTTAGGCCCATTAGTCCAAGAATACCATATTGTACAATTAGGGTTTTGCATTTTCCTTGAAAATTGACCAACTCCCGAGCCTCGTATCTCCCTCAATTTTTATCACATGAAGGTGTTATCGACCATTTTAGAAAGCTCAAGATGTTCTGTAAAGCCTCCTTTTGGTTTCATCTCGATTGAGTCTACCATGTTCAAGTTATGAGCTTTGAGAAAAAATGACTTTTTGCAATCTTTTAGAAGGACCTGTTCATATGACCATGTTCTAGGACTTTTTGGAATACATTTCCTCGTACCTCCTTCAACTTTTATCATATGACCATGTTCTAGGACTTTTTGGAAAGTCCAGGATGTCTTCTATAATCCACTTTGGAACATAATTTTCATTTGGAGATTTTATCTTGATGATATGACTCCTGACAAAAAACAGCTTTTTGCGATCTTCTAGAAGGACTTGTAATGTATTGGCTCATATCTCTTATGCGGAAGCATTTCTTGACCTTGGGCCCAACATCAAAGTGTTAGAGAATCAAATTTCCTTGAGAATGAGCTTTGGTTGGGAAATTTCTGATGAAGTATGAGAGAGATATGATCAATCAAAGTTGGGTTGACTTTTCTCCTAAAACCCTAATTTAGAAACTTGGACTTTTGTTGATTTTAGAGCTTTCCTTGATGAATCATGATCAACCCTTGATCAAATGATGAATGTAACTCCAAAATTTGGTGTTGACCAAAAATCAGGAATTTTGACTGTGATTTGACCATAGTTTGACTTTTAGGTCAACTAGTCGATTATTGATCATTTGAGCCATTAACTGAGCAATCTTGTGAATCAGGGCTTGGAACTTGGTATGAGGATGCTTTAAATAATATGAGATGCTATGAAGTCTACTTGGGGCATTAGAAATTTAAATTCCTTGATCAAATCAAAAACCCTAATTTTGGGTCTTGTTGCTTAAGAGAGAGTAAGTGTGTCCGAATCTTGCATTATCTTGAGCAATTGAGAGTCAAAATATCTTGGAATAGGATGGGAAAATTTTGGGGTATGACAGCTCCCTCTGTTCAATCTTCTTATACCTGAGGATGTAGATTGGCTTGTGTGCCTGTCGGAATCTGAAGGTAGAAGAGGATTGAAGAATAGAATACCCAGGAATTTGCCCTTGCTGATGAAGGGACTTTTATCGGAGATGGGCTTACGGATGCCATCAGGATGTTGGAAGGAAGTTGTCTGTGATGAACTTAGAGATGCCATCTAGGTGTTTACAGAGTATTGTCTAAAGTAGATGCTTTTTAGAGTGAGTCATATGCATTGATTGTGTCTTAAGGAGAGATTCATCAAAATAAAGTAATGTCTTATTGTGGTGTCGTTTTTTTTACCTCCCCGTTTCACTTGGGAGGACGGCACGCTAGACCCTTCACGCGAAATTTGGAAGGAGAATGCGCCCGTGGTGGGATGAATTTTATTTCAGTTCTTCCTACGATATCACACGAACTTTCTTATTGTCCTACGAGTAGGAAAGGGAAAAAAAAGATCTCAACTAAACCCTAGGAGTTTGCTAAGTGTAGGGATTTCACCTAGACTAGAAATTCTGGAGTCCGGGGGGTCGGTTATACATAGGGAAGTGTTTAAACACCCTACATATCTGTAGTACTCTACAGGAACCTTCTCTGTGTCATTGTGATTGTGTTTATTGCTAATGATTGGGAAAGTTTCTCCTTTGTGTTAGGAGAAGGAATTGAATTGAATAAAAGGAAAGAAACAGACAGACAGATTGACTATTTTTGGTATTTTATTAGCTCGCTGAGATTCCTTGTGAACCTCATGCCTACATATCCCTAGTGGAAGTCAGAGCTTAATGTAGTTCGGGGAACTAACTAGGGAAATTAATTATTTTTTGGTGCCTTGCTTGAAGCTCAAGGTTGAAGCTTGAATTAAATCTCTGTTTACAATAAAGAGACATGAAATCATCTTTACAGAGAGGTATTTCTACTATTCTACCACAAACATTAAAAGAGTGACAGAATAATTGAATTCATTTCATTCAAGAGGGGGACCTTACTTGTGTATGTGCAAGTATACCAGTCAAATGCCTCTTAAATGAAAGAAAGATGCTCATCCAAATTAGGGAAAGTTACCACATGTCTGGGTTTTACTGCCAGCTCATGCCTTTCAAAATCCTAAATGGGAGACTTGATTAAAATTGAAATGAAATGTAATGTTTGTTTGAATGTGGTAGAGTAGTAAAAATATCTCTCTATAGAGATAAGCTATGTCTATCTACTGTATGAAAGATTTGACTTTAGCTGGCTTGCATGAGGCCCAAGCTTGAGGCTTTTTTGATTGATTTATTGACTTATTGAAATGATAACTCTATTGGGGAGAATTTAAAATTAAGGAGTTTTTTGGTGTTCTGTACAAAGCCCAGAATTGAGGCTGACTCTTTTTTAGGGAATTTATCTTTTAAAGGAATGAGTCTTTGAATTTGAAGGAGTGATTTTGGAAGCTAACCCTTTCCAGGAATTTTGACTCAGCTGGAGAAATTGTCTGTTAAAAGACTGATTTTTTGTCATGTTTTTGGAGGCTGACCCTTTCCAGGGGTTTTTGACTCTTTTGGGGAACTTATCTCCTAATAGAATGCATCTTTAGTTTTTGAAGGACTGATTTTGGAGGCTAACCCTTTCCAGGGGTTTTTGTTAAAAATGATAGAATGATTTGGAGGCTAACCCTTTCCAGGGATTTTTGTTAAAAATGATAGAATGATTTGGAGGCTAACCCTTTCCAGGGATTTTTGTTAAAAATGATAGAATGATTTGGAGGCTAACCCTTTCCAGGGATTTTTGTTAAAATGAATGGCAGAAAGATTATCTAGTGGAGACCTCTTGTTTTAAAGCCCAAGATTAAGGCTGACTCTTACTGGTGATGAGCAAATATGGATCCTAGACTCTGCTAAGGAAAAATTATGAAGATAAGGGTAACAGAGACTATCCATGTCTCTCATTCCAAAAAGTGTACTCAATATGAAATTGAGACAATCTTAGCTTGTTTAAAGTCTGGTTTAAGGAATGGAAGAAACTCACCAGGATAGGGTAAAAGGTAACTAAAGACCTGTTCCTATGTTTATAAGAAACCTGATGGGTCCTTGTATACAAGCTCAAGAGGAAGCTGGAAATGCTTTTAAGAAGCCTGTGGGTCCTTGTACAAAGCCCAAGAGGAGGCTAATCGAGGGTCCTTGTTATAGCACAAGAGAAAGCTATGTAGTTTTGAACTTATTTTGGCTCTAAGCAAATGGGTAAGAGGTTTCACCGGGAATAATTCCTCTTTGGGTGGATGTGTCCTATTTTTTGCTCTAAAGTTTTTGCCAAGATGTTTCACCGGGAATAATTCATCTTGGGGGTTTGAACTACAGATCTCTAATTAGGAAAGAGCCTTCACCGGGAAGACATTCTCAATCCTAGGCCATATTCCTATAATATATATATAGTTTAACTGCCCTAAGGTTTACACTCAAACGTAGTTCTAAACAAACATATGCATAGTTTATATTTGACAGTAATTTAAACAAAGACTGTAAATTGAAAGCTTGTAAAGCCTAACCTGGATGGAGTGGAGGCCTTTGAAGAAGTATGTACAAAGCCTTACCAGTAATTTTTGTTGTTTTGATAACAGTTGAATATTTATGATAAACAGCTAAGGGTTTTGAAAACAGAAGAAGTGAAGATGGACAAAGGTCACATAGGTATCTGAAGAGTTTCACCGGGAATAATGCCCTTCAAATACCAGAAGAATGTTTTGAAAACAGAATGAAGATTTTGTAAATACAGTTTTGGAAAACAAACTATGAAAAGAAAAAGGTGTTGGGACTTACACTCTATTAGAGGCCCAAGCTTATTTACTGTTTGTGAAGCAGTGAAAAAGAAGTACTGTTTGAAACAATTTCATTGACTGTATAAAATAAAAAGGGGTTGGGACTTACACTCTATTAGAGGCCCATAGATTATGATTTACTGTTTATGAAAACAGTTGAAAATGATCTGAAATGATATAAGGTTTTGTTGTTTGAAAACCTTAATCATCTGTTTAATCGGAGACTGAAAACAGTTTTGTATATTGACAAAAGTCAACTTAATTAAGGCAAAGATGAAATCCATACCTAATTAAGACCTAAATAATTTAGGGTTTTATCATAAAGTTATTCAAAAAATAATTAGGTTAAAACAAAATGAATATATATATTTTCAAAGTATTTAAGAAAACACTTAAAACCTACTATTTTAAACCTAATAAAATTATATGAAATAAATAATATTTTTATGATTTTTTTGATTATTCACAAAATAGATATATTAAATAACAAGTGTGTGAAAAATGAGGTGAAAATGGGTTTATTTGATAGGTTAAATAATTATGTGAAGTTTGTGAATAAAACAAAGAAAAATAGTGGTAAAAAATTGGGTTTGTCTCCTCCAAGGTTTGAACACACGCCCTCTAAGTCACCAGCTCAAAATAACACCATTGGGCCAAACCGTGCTTGGTGTTTATGATACACACCCAGTTCATTATATTTTCAAACAAGTGGTAAATCATGGAAAAATAAAAGAAACAAAAAGTCTGGGGCGAGGGGGATTCGAACCCCAGACTTGAGGCATGAGGAGACTAAGAGCGCATGTGAGGCCACTAGGGCAAGTTATTCATTCGTTTAGAAAACGCCTATCATTAAAAATAAAATAAACTTTGCCCAGAGATTTGAAATTTGCGCGCCATGGCCATAGTCGTCTTCTTCCTCGAGCTCAAAGATTTTCAAATTCCTAACTCTCTGGTTTCTCAACTAAATGACATGATGTAAACATCAATCTTGTTCTAAATCACCTCACGAATCCAGATATGTAACTAACATTTATTTATATTAACTATAGCTACCTAATTTCTCAGAGAACTCTAAGAACACATGAACCCTAAATTTGAAATTAAATGACAAACAAGAGGAATAAATGAATGATGATAGAGGGTTTTCAATCCTCTGATGATGCTGAACAAGATAGAATCGAGCTTTATCACAAAGAGTACTTAAATTAAAGAGATGGAGTTCAAAAACTTACCTCTGAAAATGGAGGTCGTGAGGATGATAGAGAGCACCTGGGCTTGTATGAATGATCCCAAAAGCTTCCTTGGGACTCAGTGATGCTAACTGAATGCTTATTGTAACTTCAATTCTCCTGAATTGCTCTACGGACCTCCCTCGATTTGAGCTTCAAGTGGACATGGAGAGTGATGAATCTTGAGTTACAGATGAGCTGCAGCCATCTGAACAACTTCACTATGACCTGAGGAACATGTCTGGATGCTTGGCTTTGTTGGAAACCTTCTGAATTGCTCTATGGACCTCCAACTGCAACAGCTCCAAAGTGAGAGCAACAATGGTGTTCCTCCACTTACAGAAGTGATCCAGGTGCTTGGATCACCTCAAATGAACCCCTTTGAGATGTTAGAATGCTTACTTTCCAAAGATAAGCTCTGGTTTGAAGAAAACGATTCTTCTTGCCAAAGAACTTTGAAAAACCATAAGCATGAGAAGAGAAAGAGAAAGAAAGGAATATGGTTGCTTTGGTGTGTTTTCTGAATGAGAAAGAGCCCTCTATTTATAGGCAAATGATTCAGTACTGATTGAGAGAGTGAGCTTGCTTAGTGAAGTGAGTTTGGTTTCTTAGCCATGAAGAAAATTTGAAAATATCCCAAAGCAATGATGCATTTTCGGGCTAGCTTCCCCAACCATTGATCTTGCATGATCTTAGGGGACATTTCTGATTCAGAGGAGGGCTCTAATTGGTTAGTGAGAAGATTCCTTGGGTGATTCATCAATTTGCCAAAAATTCCCAAATGTAATCATTACATAATCACATGTTCTTGTTTTGGGAATCTTCCTTAATTCTCATGTCATGGTGAAAATGAATGCATGGCATGTTTTCAAATGTGTTATGGGTCGTGTAGCATCCATAAGTGAGGTCATGTGCACAAATGGTTGATTTCTTGAAAAATGTTGCATTGTAAGATGTTGTTTTATTTTGCAAGATCTACAACTTTCATGTTGGAAGTTTTTTGAGTTGTGTAAGTGAAATTTTGAGTTCCCACAATGCCCTCAAAAACCCTAATTCCCGACTTTTTGCTCCTTGATGATTCTTCTTGAATTTCTTTGGTCAAATGACTTTAATATCCATATATTGATGATATTGATCTTTGAAAGTCATGGTTTGACCAAAAATCTTAAAAGTCAAAGGTGATCCCATACAGTTAACTTTTTCCAGATAAAGTGAGATTTTGGACTTTTGTGTGGAATTAAGATCTTCTCCTCAAATGAGTGATGTAAATGGGTTATATTGAGGTAGTAGAGGTTATTGAATCATGTCTTGAGTTTTGGATCCATGCCCTAATTAAAAGTCAACTATCTTGGTGAATTAGGTCAAAACCCTAATTGTCGACCAGATGAAAATGATGAATGTAGGCTTTGAATTGAGGTGTGATGTCCAGTGGATCTTGTCATATGAGCTATTTGAAGATAATTGATGTCTTTGAATGATCCCCTGGGGCTTTTTAGGGTTTCCCAAAGGCGATCCCTGATTTTAGTCCTTGATAGGCTCAAAAACCCTAGTCTGGTGACCTGAGTAAACCTGTACTCAGATGACTGGGTGTCTAATCAATCATAGGTGAATATAAAAATGAAGCTTTTGAGTCCTATGATTGTGTTAGAGACTAATCCTTCTATTGATTAATCCTTTGCCTGAGTTTTCTTGTCTTTGAACATCCTTGATTGAATGCCAGATGAAGAAATGACTGCTCTGGGTACTTGTTTTAACCTGATGAAAATCCTGAAGATATGTCATCTCAGGGGGGTCAAAAATTAGGGTATGACACTTATAGAAGACTACCTGAAGAGGTTCTTGAATAGGGTAGATACCTGGCTGATGCAAAGGAGATTAGGCTTTAACCAATGCTCGGGAAGAACTGTCTTTGTAGAAGATTAATTGAGAAGCTCCTTGAAAGGGCAAGAGATGTCTTAGAAGAGATTGGATAACTATCTTAAGGAAGATTACCTAAAGAGGTTGAGACAAGTCTTAAACAAGACTACCTAGAAAGGCTCCTAGAAAGGATATGAAACGTCTTAAATAAGACTACCTAGAAAGGCTCCTAGAAAGGATATGAAACATCTTAAACAAGACTACCTAGAAAGGTTCCTAAGAAGGATAAGAAACATCTTAGAAAAGACTACCTAGAAAGGTTCCTAGAAAGGATGATAAACGTCTTAGAGAAGACTACCCAGAAAGGCTCCTAGAAAGGATATGATACGTCTTAAACAAGACTACCTAGAAAGGCTCCTAGAAAGGATATGATACGTCTTAAACAATACTACCTAGAAAGGCTCCTAGAAAGGATATGAATCATCTTAGAAAAGATTACCTAGAAAGGATGATAAGTTCTTTGATTGTTTCTGCATTATCTTTGAAGAAAGACCTGGAATGAGGCATCAGAATTGTATTTGTCTTGAATGAGTGTTAAGATTGAATCGTTGATACGATTGTATTTGCACCGTACTTGGGTGATAATATTATTTTGATTATGAAGTGACCTGAAAGAGGAAAGATTAGTTTTATGCAATATCATGATGCATGTATTGAGATTCTCGAAATAAACGAGAGTACTGTATGTTATGCATGTATTTATGAATGATGCAAGGATGGGCTATATAGTCGAAGCATATTGATAACTCTTATATAGCAACTGCTGGTTGAGGAAATAAATCTTTGTATGTTGTTGAGATAATAACAAGGGGCTTGAGAATTCTCGTCTTTCGTCCGATGATATCCAGCTGGGGATTTTTGATTACCGCTTGAGGGATGAGAGTAACTTGAGTAATCTGATCCTGATATATCCTAGGGACAAGAGAGAAGAATAGTCTTCTGATGTAATATCTAACCAGGCTCATCTGTGAGTGTCAACTTTTAATGGAGACAGCGAGTTTGAACAAACCATGCTGGAGAAGAAGATTGTGTCGGAGAACCTGCAATGTCGGAGGTATAAACTCCGTTGGGGAACCAAGTCTCTGTTGGGAAGAGATCGCTTGAAGATAACTTCTTGAGGATTGCTATGTGGGGATATATTGTGAAAGCTGCTTTTTGGGCAAAATTCCCAGAGATTTCAACTTTCCATTGCCCGATGTCTTTGAGTACTTGCTGTTGCAAAACACTTTTATGGTCTTTCGCTTGCGGGCTTATACCTGCCCCTGGAATCAGTAGACCGATATGCTTGATACTTGAGTTTGGAGTTGGAAATTCAAAGGAGAGACAGATACTGACATCATCTGATGCTAGTAGCTAAATAGCATTTGTTGATATTTGTAACTGATGTGACCTGGCCCCAGTGATGGACTAACTTCTCTGGTTGTTTAGTGCCTCTGAGAGATTCTATGAATCATGACCAGCTTTCCCCCAGTAGATGGGATAATAATATGTCATGCCCCTTGTATAAAAAAGCTTTTAGCTGATCGAGTCATGCATACGTGACGTCTCTGCAAATTTATTTGTCGGGAGGACTTTTAGTCATTAGTTATGCCCCATGCAGATCCTTCCTGATGCCAAACATTTGAACTTATGTAGACACAAATATTTTATAATGACACTCATAAAAATGTAATGCATATGTCTGTCTTGAAGTTTAAAAACGGTTTTTAGTAAAAACAGAGATGTAAGAAAGCGATATTTGTAAAAACATGATATCGGTTCAATGTTTATGGTAAACCTTAAGGAGTCAGGATACCTTTGGTAATAGTACGCTTTCGAACTAACCATGCTCCAGTTAGGAATTTCAAGGGATGTAACGTGGCTTGGTTCACGGTTTAAGAAACAAAGGATAATGGCTCAAATTTTATTTGTACCCATCCCAATCTTCGTGATGTTCTTCGGTCCTAGGCTCAGTTAACTTTGCATTTAAGTCCTAACAGAGCTTTGAAGTTATGACATTGACATTTGATGGTGGTTTCAGCACCGACAGACGGTCACCTTTTCTTTTTTTGGTAATATTTTCTTTTTTCGAGGATTTGTAGCAACCTCTTTTTTGACTTTGTTATCCCTAACTTTTGCCTGAACTGTTCATTTTGAGATTACAGTCAGCGGGATGTTTGGCTTTTTGATAAGTCTCCTTCATAGGTTTTTGACTTAACAATTCTTCTTATTTTTTTGGTGGATATTGACTGTCTGACTTAATGGTCACGGAAACCCATCATTATTTGCGTAAACAACGGCTAGCATAATTGGATTAACTGAGTAACTACCCTGCCCCAGTTTATGATTAAGGGTGTTAAATTGTATGAGAAAGAAACTTTTACACCTTAGGCTCAAAGGGGTTGACGATGGATTAACATCCTTATATCTCCACTGTTTAGGAATTGAAACAATGTATGTACATCGTCAGCATAGTCCGCTCAAAAGCATACTGTATGAGGTAGCGGTATCATTTACGTCATCCTCCCTCAAAATGCTTACAACTTTAGCGAGAGTTAAATATCATAAAGAAAACCAAGTAAAAACAAAGTTTAATATAGCAATATGAGGAGAAATAAGTCAAGACAAACGTATGCAATGCATTAATGATTATGATAAAATAAATAGAGTCTGACATAAGAAGAATGTTTAAATAAACAGGAAAGAAATTGCGAATGCGAGTAAATTAGTGATCTAAATAGCCATCCTTTAGACTTTGTGTGGCTCCTCTGGTTGGCCAAATTCAATGATCCCTTCTTCAATCAAGTCTTGAATTTTATGTTTCAATGGCCCACAATCTTCTGTATCATGACCAGGACTATTTGAATGGTAAGCACATCTTGCATGATGCTTGTACCTAGGGGCGGGATTAGCAGGAGCTGAGTATGGAGGCAGTAGAGTTATCAGACTCCGGTCGAGCAGATGTTGCAAAGCTTTAGACAATGGCATATGCAGTGGAGTAAATGACCTCTTGGGTTTTGATTTCCATGTGCGTTGGCCACCTTGTTGCTTACGTTGATCTTTCTGTGGTTGTTGCGTTAGTGCCTGACTAGAGACCAGGACAACCCCAACAGTATTGGATTCATTTTTTATGTTGTACGACTTCTTTGTGGCATTAGAAGTTGTAGCCACTTGAATTTTTCCGCTTCGAATTCCACTTTCAACACGTTCTCCACTCAATATGTGGTCGGTGAAACCAAATGAGGAGCTTCCAAGTAGATGGCTGTAGAAAGGACCAGCCGGTGTACTCATAAACATGTCAACCAACTCTCTGTCATCCAACGGAGGTTGAACTCTACCTGCCAGATCTCTCAACTTCAGTGTGTATTCCTTGAAGCTTTCATTAGAACCCATGGACATGCTTTGTAGTTGCATGCGTGTTGGTGCAAGATCAGCATTGTATTGTTATTTCTTGTAGAAAGCACCGACCAAGTCTTCCCATGTATGAATGTTGGTACCCTCTAGTTGATAGTACCGCTCGAGTTGGGTTCCAGATAAGCTCTCTTGGAAAAAGTGGATCCACAGCTTCTTATTAGTAGTATGAGGCTGAATCTTCCATACATAGGACCTCAAGTGCAGTTTCGGACAAGAGACCCCATCGTATATAGAAAAGGTGGGAGTCTTGAACTTTGGAGGGATAACAACTCCGGAGATGAGTCCTAGTTCCTCAAAATCTAACCCAGGTACCTTCTGAATTTCCATGGCTTTCATACGTTCTTTCCATAACTTGTATTGGTCATTAGGATGTTCGTCCTCATAGTAATAGTCTCCTTCTTCCTCAGAGGGATTGTCAGAATCATGGTTGCTCTTTGCACCAGTTCTAACACTAGCGTCATCCTTTTGTCCACCGTCACTGTCTTCAGGAATTTTTGCTTCATTAGTTCTCTTAACGGGACCTATGAATCTTTTCCTCAAGCGAATGGCATTAACTGATCTTTTGGGCTTCTTCTCCTTCTTTGTTAGGAGGGTCTTCAACTCGTCTTGCCCCTTGGACAAGTTTAGAATCAAAGCTTGGAACTGGGCATTCTGAGCCTGAAGGTCTTTGATTGATTTCTCGAGATCCATTTGTGCTGAAATAAACAGCGAGAGAAGATGAGAGACCTGTTATGGAAACCTGTTATGCGATGTTATGAATGCAAATGCAATGTTTTCAAGGATCTTTAGGAAAATTTAGTTTGTGGCATTTAGATGTAGTTACAACTTTGTTGAAGAACTTTGGATTTTATCATTGAACGTCCTTCTTTAAGAATCAAGCTCACCATATTGAGCAGATCATTACCTCTGATTCGGGATACATGTACTTCTGAATTTGAAGCATATGGCCAGAGGAAAATAAATCATCTTGCCCCTTGATAGGTACCATGTCTTTGAATTGGAGGACATGTGGCTGGAGGAAAATAAATCCTCTTGCCCCTTGATAGGAATTCAGTCCTTGGTAAGAGCACCTGAAATTGTGCGTCCTAAACCCCTAAGATCTTTGAAAGGGTTAGTTAAAATGCTATGTTATGATGTCATGATGTCATGATGTTATGCGAATGCAATGCATCAGGCAAAGCGTAAGATAGTAAGGACGAGTGAGTCCCACAAGCAAAACCTGCAAGGAAACCAAAGGGTTAGTAGCACACACAAGTAGGTCACACAAGTGTCCTTAGGTTTAAATGCTTGCTTGAAGCTCGTAGGTAAGTACCCTCCCGACTGACGTTTAGTTGGTTCCACTTGTCCTATAATAGTAACGGGTTCTATGATGCTCATCTCGAAGATCGTTCTCGAAAGCATTATCTTAGTCAGCGCTCGGGTGGCTGACCGAAAACATCTTGAAAGATTGATCTCAATGAGTGTAGCTTCGAGTATCAACTAGCTTCAGTCAGGAATCCAAAGCCGGCCATCTCGCTACTTCCTAATAGACCAAAGTCAAGTTCAACTAGGGTTCTAAGGGCAAATTAGTGCTTAATGACACCAAGCGGCAGCCAAATGTCTTCTCGATCTTGTTCAAGGGCCATCAGGACAAACCAATGTGTCACACTAACGGTGGCCACCAGATCAACCATATCGGGACAAGCCGTACAGTCTCCTTGGTCTATTGCCACATACCTAAGGTACACTAGATCCGGGTGTAGGATCCTTCACACAAGAACATTACCAAGCAGTACCCTTTAAAAATAAAGCAAACAAATCAAACAAATAAAGTGATCCTAGCTTTAAGGTAACCCCTCTTTTATTCGAAAGCATCCCCAGCAGAGTTGCCAGTTCTATAATACGGTGAACTGACTTTAAAGAAATGTGCAGATAACAAGAGTCGCCAATGACTTTCATTTTATCCAATTAGGAAAGGCTAAAAGAACAGGAAAGACATTTGAAAGATTTTGAGTTCGGGGGGTAGGTTATACTAAGGGAAGGTGTAAAGCACCCTTTGTGTCAATGGTTGTCCATGGGCTCTTAATTGCTTAGCTCACTTTTTGTTTTCAACATGTTTGAATTGTTTGAAAAGGAGGTGTGAATAGAAATAAGAACTTTAGCTTATAAATAAGCGTAGTCTTTTTGAAAATATTCTTTGAAAAAAGAAGTGGGAAAAAGATTTTGAATTTGAATTTGAGTTTGAAAAAGAGCAAGCAATTAAAAAACAATTACCCTTGAGTTAGAAAAATTGTTCTTTTAGTATTTCGGGCGAAAGGGTCTATCCATACCATGAGAGGGCAGGAAGTCTTTCAATTGGATGTTGAAGGGTCATCGAGAATAATCGTTCGCCACAAGAATGTCCCTTGCCATGTAGAGGTAGGTAGTATTTAGGGAAGGATATAATAGTCAATAATCTTTTTAGGCATCATGCGAGGATACCTTAGCAATTGGAAAATCATCTTATTTCCGAGGCAGCATCGAGGGACAAAATCCTATGATGATTTCAATGAATTAAGGAAGCATTTGCTTTACGTATCCTCGGAATCGAGGGACTTGACTATTTTAGAATCGTAATTAAAAGGCAACAGGCAGCATAAGAAGGGTTACCCTAAAGGTGTGTGTGTGGCACAATCATGTGATTCAGTCCACATATTTTATCTTGTAAATTTAGTGATCTAAATTCAATTTGCAAGCTTATCACTCCTTATTTACTAACCACGCAGTTAATATCATACAGAAATTTAAAGTGCGAAAATTAAATCCTACGCTATTACAAGGCTTCATGGAGGGGGATTACAATACCGAAACGGGGGATGCGTAAAGTAAAAGTGCGGGAAAGTAAAGCCCTAATTACTATTACATCCAAAAATGTGCAACCTTTACACCTTATAGAATTTAAATAAACAATAAAATAAATAATTAAATAAAATGCGGAAATTAAACAACCATGGGACATTCATAGAGTTTTGAGATAAGAAGAAAAGAATCGAGAGAAAATAAAATTAGGGTTTGAAAAATAAAATCAGGGTTAGAATTAATTAAAACCTATTTTTAACCTAATCACTGATTAATTATTAAATTAAAACTAATCCTAATTAATAGTCTAATTAAATTGATTATGAAAAAAATAAAAAATTTATTGATTAAAATCAATGTCTAATTATTTCTAACCTAAAAATTAGCCTAAATCCTAATTATTAAATGAATTAGAATAGTTAAACAAATTCTAGAAATAAACTATTTTTTTTTGTTTTTTTTATGATTAAAAATTTATTACTAAAATAATTGTCCTAATAAAAATAATTAGTGATAAAAAAAGTCTAATCCTAAGTTTAATTAGTTAATTAGTGAATTAATTGGTTAATTATAAAAATAATTAATAGTTTAAATAAAAAATATATAAAAGAAATAAAAATAATGATAAAAATACCAAGTGGAAGGACGTTTAATCCAGTGTGGTTGATCTGTGAAGGTCTATGGTGGAACTGCGCTCCCAGAGGCGTTAGATCAAGCGTTGGAACAATCTGACAGTCGAAGGAAAGGAGTGCACCGTACGCGTACAGAAGCAAAACGCACTGGATTATCTATCTCATCATCTTCTTCCTCTTTAAAGCCCAGAATTAGCTACGATTCTGCTTCAGATTAGCTGCGCAGTTGCAATGCAGTTTTGGTAGCAAATCTGCAGATTTCAAAATTCAACAAACAGCCACATAATAGCTACGAAACTCTGGAAATTAGCTACGAAATTTTCGTAGCAAACCTGCAAACCTCAAAAATTCAGAATTTCACGTCAAATGCAAAATTAAAACACCCGTATCCACTTAAAATCGTCCACTGAGTTCAAATATGGCATTAGATTTTTATGATTCCGCCTGCAAGTATCAATACGAATCATAAAAACTCCTATGCCCTAGCGATGGTGTTGTTAAATTTATGCGCCCAAGCTTTGGTCCAAGGGTTCAAATCTCCTCCATATCATGTCAGAAACTCAAACAAATAGTTAGATTCCATTGAAACACATTAATTCATGAGATATAAAATATTCAAGAATATGCATAAATATGGTGGATTTGATATTAACGTATTAGGGATGATCAAGCTTGGTTATTGATTCAAACCTACCCTTTACTACCTCAGGAGATGAATGGGACGATTGAAAAGCTTTGAAAGTGTTTGGAGTGGTTTACACCAATTTTCCAACTTCCTTGATATTTTTTGCACCTTGAAACCTTTGCTCTCTCCACTAATTTTCGTCCTCTTTGCCTTTGATAACTTTATGTATATATAGGGGAAGGAATAGGGAAACATATTTTTGAGAGAATCACATAAAATCATGTGTTTTTATGGTAAGAAATTTGATTGAAAATTTGCTATTTTTGTATCAATTTTAATCCAATATTTTCCAACCCTCTTGTCACGAAATTTGCATCATATTTGGCCCTCTTGATCGCTTAGAATGGATTAGAAATCAAATCTTTCATTAAAACTAATTTTCCATATTTTATAATGATTTATTTGTATTTAAATGAATTAAAATTCAAATAAACAAAATAAATATTATAAAAATAAAGTAATTAGTTTAAGGATGTTCATAAATCCTATGGACATGTTTGGGACCCATGTTTTAGGCCGATTAGTCCAAAAACACAAAATTATGCAAATAGGGTTTTGTATTTTTCTTGAAAATCGATCAATTTCTGAGTCTCGTATCTCCTTCAATTTTTATCATATGACCATGTTCTAGGACTTTTTGGAAAGCCGAAGATGTCTTCTATAACCCACTTTGGAACATAATTTTCATTTGGAGATTTTGTCTTGATGATATGGCTCCTGACACAAAACAGCTTTTTGCGATCTTCTAGAAGGACTTGTAATGTATTCACTCATATCTCTTATGCGGAAGCATTTCTTGACCTTGGGCCCAACATCAAAGTTGTAGAGAATCAAATTTACTTGAGAATGAGCTTTGGTTGGGAAATTTCTAATGAAATATGAGAGAGATATGATCAGTCAAAGTTGGGTTGACTTTTCTCCTAAAACCCTAATTTAGAAACTTGGACTTTTGTTGATTTCAGAGCTTTCCTTGATGAATCATGATCAAACCTTGATCAAATGATGAATGTAACTCCAAATTTTGATGTTGACCAAAAATCAGGAATTTTGACTGTGATTTGACCATAGTTTGACTTTTAGGTCAACCAGTCGATTATTGATCATTTGAGCCATTAACTGAGCAATCTTGTGAATCAGGGCTTGGAACTTGGTATGAGGATGCTTTGAATATAATGAGATGCTATGAAGTCCACTTGGGGCATTAGAAATTAAAATTCCTTGGTCAAATCAAAAACCCTAATTTTGGGTCTTGTTGCTTAAGAGAGAGTAAGTGTGTCCGAATCTTGCATTATCTTGAGCAATTGAGAGTCAAAATATCTTGGATTATGATGGGCAAATTTTGGGATATGACAGCGAGGGACTATGATGATTTGAATTCCTTGGCAGCATATGCTAAGATATCCCTATGCTCGAAGGGACTTGACTATTTGATCGAGATGACACCATAAGAGTGGTTACCTTAAAGGTGTGTGTGTATCACAATCAAGAGATTCAATTCGATTATATTTATCTTGTATAAATTATTCTAATTCAATTTATGGGTTGCACTCCCTAATTACTAACCACGCAATAAATAATCGTGCAGAAATTAAAATGCAGAAAGTAAAACCTACGCTATTACAGTTTTATGGGTGGAGGATTTTACAATAAACACTTGTGGGGGTTTTACGGAAAATAAATACGGAAATTAAAGAAACTATAGTTAATTATTATATTTAAATAAACTTGAATTGTCGTCGAATCTTTGACAATCCTAAAAATCAAGAATGAAAATAATAGGATTAGTGTATGAAAGATCTATCGATTAATTCCTTAAACCTTAATTTAAAACAATTGAAAAAAAGAGTTATGCAAAACAATTAATTTTAAAGTTAATTTGCAAAAAGTCAAACATTCGATTAAATATGACAATTATATGATTTTTTATTTATTTACATGATTTTAGAAAAGAACAACAATAATTAATAGGGTTAAATACGTTTTTAGTCCCTATAAATATGCGACCCTGCATTTTTAGTCCCTATAAAATTTTCCTTCAATGAATGGTTCTTCTAAAATTTTAATGCATGCAATTTCAGTCCCTACTATTTTCTAAAATTTTAAAAACTGTTTAATTACCCTTTAATTTTTAAGTTATTTAATAATTTTTTTTATATATGTTTAGAGTACTGTAAAATATTTATTTATCAAGTTTTAGAATTTTTTAAAATGAGAAGAATTAAATATGAATTTTTCAAATTTCAAAAAGTAATGATAAAAGTAATGAAAATCTCAATTTAGAAATTAAATTTTGAATTTCTTTTTTTTTTCCAGGAACTTTTTAAAACGTTATGAACATGTCTGTAAAACAATCATTCTAAAATACACATTGATTTTGACAGTAGGGACTGAAACTAGGTGCATAATAATTTTATAAGGACCATTCATTGAAGAAAAATTTTATAGGGACTAAAAATGCAGGGTCGCATATTTATATGGACTAAAAACATATTTAACCCTAATTAATAATTACTTAAAACAAAATAGTTAAAAAAAGAAAAAAGAAAAATGTAATTAAATATATAAAAAAGATAGAGGAACTTAGCTCTGGATTCTATGTGCCAACTTGATGATGGTGTACCATGGTGAGGCGCTCGTCTGGACGTTAGATCAAGCAATATGGGAATTTAATGGCTGAAGGACGAGGACATACCATAAGCCAAGCGTGGAACGGAGCACCGAATCTGCATATTAAGAAACTAAAAAAAATGGGTAAAACGCCTGGTTCGAACCCAGGTGTCTAATGTTTCAAGTTTCTATATGCTGCCAATTGTTCCAATTCTGCTTGCTGATATTAAATTACTCAAGAAAAAATAAATATGCAAATAATTGTTAACTGGAAAATTCAATGCAAACCAGTCAAAGTGGGCCCAAATGCTGCCAGCGAACCAATCAGAGACGGTGAGAGAAATTGGACCGGTTGACTGTCCAATGAGCGAACACCATGCATGGTTGATGGGCCCGTGCCACTGTTCATCATCTTCTCCGCAGCTACCTGCGGATTTACTTGTGGAAATCCCCGCGCCTTTACCTGCGGATTTATCCACGGGTTCGTCTTCTTTTCACCTGCGATTTGAAACACTTACAAGAGGATTGAACACCGGAGATGGGCTTAAAGATGCCATCTGGAAGTTGACTGAAAGTTACCAGGGATGGGATTAAAGATTCCTTGATTCCAAACAAGACTACCCTTTCTGGATAACAACTAGGGAAGTACACATTCTTGACCATATTTCACTGTGGTTGAGACACAGTATTCAACTCCAACAACTGCTCTAAGGATATGAATAAACATATCTGGTTCCATTGATCAGTGGAAAATGCCAGATATAAGCTCTTCTTAATTTAATCATAAAGGATCAGAAAGGAATACCTTCACGAGTTTCCTTGTGGTACTGAGCTTTTACTTCTACCAGAATTTGAGTAGAAGCACATGTTAATTGTGTCCTGGTCAACTTATAGCCAAATGTCTCCTCTTCCAGACCAGGAGTAGGTTCCAAACCAATGTTCTCACACTATATTAGTTTAGCACCAGAACATCTGTTTTTCAGCTAGTAGCTGCACACCAGTTCTTAATGTTCTAACATCCGGTAGGACATCTGTTCCTCCTTCTAGGAACACTTCAGCCTTGAAAATTTTCAAGGTTCACACTTGCAGATGATTATGAATATCATTGATCAGTTGACATTCATCAGCTCTAATAAACCATGCCATTATGAGTGGACTTGAGAGATAACTCAAGTATCTTTGACACTTTAATTATAGCTGTAAATTTCTGCCATACATTCTGTTGAATATAGATAACCCTATAATTTTTCTTAAACAAATGGGGTTTTACAGATTCTATGCAGTGGAATATAGTCATACTTCAACAAAATTCACACAATGCTTACTTCAAGTGTTAGTCGTAAGCATGACAACTACGGATTGATTGCTACTCAACCCTGCATAATGCTTGCTTCTGCACCAAGAAACAGACTAGACCTAACCAATACCTAACCTGATTAACTCACATATATACATAGGTTAACTTATCAATATCTTCACTCCCGCATGAAGGTTTTGATGCGATTCTCCTCTGTCCATAGATATCGGTCGAATTAGTTCTAAAATTCAAATTCTTCACTCCCGCATGAAGTCTTTGGATTAAGCACTCCTTGTTCCAGCATCATAGTTCTAGGTCAGGTTGGTCTAATCCTCCACATATAGGTCCATCCTCCACTTCAAGGGACCATACAATATGAACATTCCTTGTTCAAACAATATTCTACCTTTACCACAACCAAAATGTATCCCTCATGGATCTCATCCAGAAACAGACAGGATGCATGCTCTGATACCAATTGAAAATTCTGGTATGACAGACTCAGGATGTCATTCACGATGTCAAGACATCTGAACTGTTATTAATATAGCAGAGGCAGAACAGAAAGATCCCCCAATTTTTGATTACCACTAAGATGGAGTCAATGAGAACTGGGATCATATATGTTCAGTCAACATAACTAGGTTGTAAACTTCATATGGTTCTGTAAAGGAACAACTAACACTTCTGATCCTGATGTTATACACGATGTCATAACATCCATGACATAACAAACAACACAATGCAGAAGATAAATAACATAGTTAATTGTTAACCCAGTTCGGTCTAACTACCTACTCTGGGGGCTACCAAGCCAGGAAGAAGATTTCACTATCAGTAGTACTATTTTATGTAAACAACCTCTGGTTTACAAATAAACAACCTCTGGTTTACCTAGTCACTACCCAATGTAACCTTTATCTCAGACATCCATCCAAGACAAGAGAACCTCTGCTCACTCCCTAGTGATACCTAACTGTTACAACCATGCAACAACTATTTACACAATTAACACTGAACAATAACTTGATCTTGCTTCACAGCTTCAATCAAGAACACATCACTCAACTCATACCTATAGGTTTCCAGTGAGAACAATCACTTCTCTTACCTACAGGTTTCGAGAAGGACATGGCAGCCATCCCACAACCTGAGTGGTCTACCTATAGAAACCCTAATGACTACATCTTTTCTAAACAAGGTTTTATATATTAAACTAGGTTACAAGCGTTTCTATTTATAACCTATTCTTAATTGGACTTAGGCTTACAAATCGCAACACTCCTTGTTGTTACAAATTTGCAGAAATCTTCTGATACAATTAAGGTCTTTTAATCATGAGTTTCCTAATTTATCTCCTAAATTAGAAGCTGCTGAATCTTCAATCTTCAGATCTGATTCTACCTGAATCTTCAATCTTCTGATCTGATTCTTCAAATATTATTTTGACCTTTAATTATGCGCCACATTGGATTACAAAATATTCCACAAATATTCCGTATCTGTTGAGTAACAAACTGAATCTTTCTTTCAGTTCTGCAGGCGCGATGTCATGAGTTGATGTCATGACATTCCATATAACGTCTTTCTTGTACCTGTTTTGTTCTTTTATATTTGCAAGATTCACACACTAAATAACTTTTGCTGCTATTATATGTTTTAGCTAAACATCAGACAATAATACATAACAGAGCATCAACATGAGGTATCTTCAGAGGTGTTTTAGTAAGTAGCTGCAAGAAGTCGGTGTTAGCTTGTTCAGAAGATTTTGGAAGATTAGGGAATTATGGAATTATAGTGCTTTTGGTGATATGAGTGCAAGATGGAAAAGAACATTATTAATGTTGGTAATGATGGTTTATGCTCTATTATGGTTGTCGGCTATCTATTGACAAATTGAGGACTTGATCACCCTTAATCTCTTGTTGATAGTAGACGAAATCGTGATCGGATGGTATAGACGTATCTTGCTAGCTTGATAGTGCGTAAAGGGATGAATGCTATATCCTGAAGATAGTTGCTCTCTGGTTGGTGTGAATTAAAGGAAAAGTATCCATGAATGATTGAGGAGTAATGGGCAAGTCAGAGGAGCTGGTTTATAGGCGAGATAACATCGCAAAGTGAAGGATTGAGAAGGTCGAGTGAATAACGGTTTTGTGAAGGATGTTAAAGGAAGTCCGAACTAGGTTAAGACTTGTGAACCATATAGTTGAGAGAAATATTTAACGTGGATGGTGACTTAATATGGATTATCTGAGTTGCGCAGCGGGTGTGTAAGGTGGCGTAATTGCTATGCATGTGTGTTTGTTAGAGGTGAAGAACTAGGTATCGAAAGCCTATGAGAATGATATGTCTTGATCTGTGTGTTTGATTTGATGGGTGTTGAGATGAGGATAATGTGCCAGAATATGGTATTTTCTCGTGAATACTTGCTGATTTTATAAGCATGGTATTAGGATTGTTCGTTGATGGTGAATTTGGGTGTATTCGTCGAGTAATCTTGTTCATTTGACATTATAGTGATTTAGTTTCTGTTGTCATGATATTGTTGTTGGACTCTATAAGTGGTGTCATACCCTAATTTTGACCCCCCCTTGAGATGTCACACCTCCAGACATTTCATCAACTCAAGACAAGTACCCAAAACAGTCACTTGTTTACCTAGTACTCAATCGAGGGTGTTCAAGAACAAAGAAACTCAGGCAAAGGATCAATCAATAAGAAAATGACTTCTAATACAATAATAGGACTCAAATTATTCATTTATTCACCTATGTTGATTAGACACCAGTCATCAGGACTCGGGTTTGCTCAGGTCACCAGACTAGGGTTTTGAGCCCATCAAGGACTAAAATCATGGACCACATCTGGGAAACCCTAAAAAGCTCCAGGGCATCATTCAAAGGGCTCAATAATATTCAAATTACCCCTAAGACAATATCCAATGGGAATTGTACTTCAATTCAAGATCCACAGTCATCAATTTCACCTGGCTTACAATTAGGGTTTTTGACCTAATTCACCTTGACAGTTGACTTTTAATCTGGACATGGCTACACAACTCGAAACATGGATCGAGAACTTCTATTATCTCAATATAATCCATTTGTACCATCCATTTGAGGAGGAGATCTTGATTCATCACAAAAGTCCAAGATTTCACTTCATTTGGAAAAAGTCAACTGTACAAGATCACCTTTGACTTTTAGGGTTTTGGATCAAACCATGACTTTTAAGGATCAAAATCATCAATATATGATTATTGAAGTCATTTGACCAAGAAAAATCAAGAAAATCAATCAAGAATCAAACAGTCAAAGATTGACTTTTCATACATAGAAATTTTTCTAAGTGTTTAAAGGTCTTTTTTTTCAAAACTTTGGAAGGAAATATCTCAAAATTTCAAGTACAAACTGAAAATAACTTCCAACATCAAAGTTGTAGATTTTGATCCAATGAACAACTTAGTCGAATATAATTTTTTGGCTAGAAATCAACCATTGAAGAGATATGGAGCTTCAAAGTGACGACCTTTATGAAATTAGCAAAGAAACCCTAGTTTTCTTCAAATTTTATGAGACTTTTTCACTAATTTCCCTAAGGATTTTGGACAAACACCAAACTAATGAATTGAATTACATGTTAAGGTCTTTCCAAATTGTGTTCAACCATCTTCAAATTCATCACGAGTTAAGAGATATGATTGATCAAAGTAGGGCAGTTGAAGTGAAATTATAGGTCATGTCCAAGTTTGAATTTTGCGAAAATTATGCAAATGCCTCTACCAATTGATGCTACATGTCACATAACACATCAGTAAATATGCCATGCATTCATTTTCATCATTGCATAAGTATTGAAGAATATTCCCAAAACAAGAACATGTGATTATGTAATGATTACTTTTGGGGAATTTATGGCCAAGTGGTGAATCACCAAAGGAATCTCTTCCACACCAATTGGAACTCTCCTCTGCATCAGAAATGTCCCCCAAGATCATAAAAGATCAATGGCTAGGGAGCTTGCTCGAAAATGCCATCATTGCATTTTGGATAGTTTTGAATTTCTTCATGGCCAAGAAACCAAAACTACCTCACTATGCAAGCTCACTTCAATCTGTACATAGATCTTTGCTATAAATACTAGTGCCCTCCCCAGTATTAGACACACCAAAGTAACTCCAACTCTTGCTTTCTCCTTCTTCCTCTCACACTTAGGTTTTTCAAAGGTTCTTTGGCAAGAAGACTCGGGTTCTTCAAACCAGAGCTTTTCCTTTGGAACTAAGTGTTCAAACATCTCAAGGAGGTCCATTATAATTGATCCAAGCACCTGGAACACTTTTGTAAGTGCAAGAACACCATCTTCACTTTCAATTTGGAGCAAAGTCAGTTGGAGATCTGTAGAACAATTCAAAGGGTGTCAAGCAAGTCCAAGCATTCAAACACATTCCTTAGGGTGTAGTGAAGCTATCCATATGGTCGTAGCTCATCTGTAAGTGCAGAATCACCATCTTCCAGTTCTACTTGAAGCTCAAGCAAGATGGGTCGAGTAGATTAATTCAGAGGTATTCAAAGCAATCCAAGTGCCCAGATAGCATCAACAAGGTCCCAGGAAGCTTTTGCAATCATTCATTCATAGAAAGAAGCTCTCCACCATCACCACGGACTTTGGTTTCAGAGGTAAGTTTTTGAACTCCACCTCTTTAATTCGTGTACCCTTTGTGTTAAAACTCAATACCAATCCATTCAGCATCATCAGAGGATTAAAAACCCTTTATCACCAGTCATTTATTCTTCAGCATAGTCATTTAATTTTATTTTCAATTTTTAGGGTTCTTCACGTATTTTAGTTAATTCAGTAGATGTAGTTAATATAAATATATATTAGTTGCATATCTGGAATCGTGAGTGAATTTAGAACAAGTTTCATGTTTACACCTTGATCATTGGTTGAGAATTGAGAGAGTTGGAAATTCAAAAACCCACAAGCTTGAGGTTGAAGACGAAGATGGTGGTGGCGCCATTTTCAAATATTCAGGGGCGAGTTTAAAATATATTTATTGCAAGGTGTATTCTAAACGAATACATCATCTAACTCACTTGGTCACATGTGCTCCTTGCCTCTCTTGCCATAAGGCCTGGGGTTCGGTCCCCCCTCAGACCTTTTTGTTATTTTTTTTTCATTTTTACACACTTGTTTCACATATATTCAAACAAAGACCCTCCTTTAACAAGCCACGCGTGTGGCTCCCTTGGCTTTGTTTTGTGGTAGTGACTTCAAGGGCGTGAGTTCAAGCCTTGGTAGAGACAAAACCATTTTTTTACCACTTTTCTTCTTCAATTTCTTCACAACTTCAACCAATTAATTAACCAATCAAATTAAATCATTTCCTCTTGATTTTTCACACACTTGTCATTAAACATGTATATTTTATGAAAAATAAAAAAAATCACAAAAATATTAATTATTTAATACATTTTTATTAGGTTTAAAATAACATATTTTTAAGTATTTTAAAAATACTTTAAATATAGTTTTCCCTTGATTTTCATAACCTAATCACTTTGTAAATATTTTTGTAACCAAACCCTAATCATTTAGGTCTTAATTAGGTATAGACTTTGTCTTTACCCTAATTAAGTTGACCGTTATCAATTTTCAAACTATTTCAAACTCTGATTAAACAGACGATCAAGGTTTTCAGACAACAAAACCTTGCATCATTTCAAGTCTTCAACTGTTTTTTATAAACAGTAAATCATTTACACCTGGGTCTCTAATAGAGTGTAAGACCCAACACCTTTTTCTTTTCATAGTTTATTTTCAAACTGATCTTTAACAGAAAAGCTTCTCATCTGTTTTCAAAACATTCTTCTGGTATTTGAAGGGCATTATTTCAGGTGAAACTCTTCAGATACCTATGTGACCTAGTGTCCATCTTCATTTCTTCTGTTTTCAAAACAAAAACATTCAACTATTTTTAAAAACATTCAACTGTTTTCAATAAACATTCATCTATTTCAATCAAACTTTCAAACTGTTTTCAAACAACAACAACTTCAAGTTAATTACACTTGGGCCTCTCCTTGATTCTAAGACCCAACCCCCTGTACATACATCATCAAAGGCCTCCACTTCATCCAGGTTACGCTTTATAGCTTTACATTTATAAGCTTTCATTTAAATCACTGTCAAATATATACTGTATATATATTGTTTAGAACTACGTTTGAGAACAACCTTAGGGTAAATAGACTATATATATATATATATATATATATATATATATATATATATATATATATTATAGGACTATGGCCTAGGGTTGAGAATGTCTTCGCGGTGAAACATCTTGAAAAAAGCCTTAGAACAAAAATAGGGCACATCCATCCAAGAGGAATTATTCTCGGTGAAACCTCATACCCATTTTCTTAGAGCCAAAATAAGTTCAAAAGCAACATAGCTTTCTCTTGTGTTATAACAAGGACCCTCTATGAGCCTCAATTAGCCTCCTCTTGGGCTTACAATACAAGGACCCACAGGCTTCTTAAAACATATTCCCAGCTTTCTCTTGAGCTTGTATACAAGGACCAATTAGGTTTCTTATAAACATAGGAAATTGTCTTTAGTCACCTTTTAGCCTACCTTGGTAAGTTTATTCTATTCTTCAAACCAGACTTTGAACAAGCTAAGAATATCTCAATCTCAGTATTGAGTCCACCTTTTGAATTTAGAGACAAGGATAGTCTCTATCACCTTTATTTTCAAATCTCACGTGAGTCTTCTCCTTAGTAGAGTCTAGGTTCCACATATGGAATATCCTCAGTCAGAGTCAACCTTAATCTTGGGCTTTAAACAAGAAGTCTAAAACATTTCCTTTTAATCAAAATCCTTGGAAAGGGCCAGCTGAAGGATAGAAAAACACTTAGAAATGGGGGGTTTGAATAAGTGTGACTTTAAAAACTCTTAAGATAAAAACAAATAACACTGTTATTTTTATCCTGGTTCGTTGTTAACGAAACTACTCTAGTCCACCCCCTTAGAGTGATTTACCTCAACTGAGGATTTAATCCACTAATAAATCTTGATTACAATGGTTTTCCACTTAGATACCCTCTAAGTCTTCTAGAGTTTTCTGATCACACCTTGATCACTCTAGGAAATACACCACTTAGAAGTTTCTAAGTCTTCTAGAGTCTACTGATCACAACTTGATCACTCTAGGATCCTTTTACAAATCAATGTAAAACAAATTCTTACAAGAGTATTGAAATGCTTCTTAATAAGCTATAATCACAACTGTGATATATCTCTTAACTTCTAAGCTTAAATCTCACTAAGATATTACAAGTGTAGTGACGTTGAAGATGAAGTTTGAGAGCTTTTCAAATTTACAGCGTTTCTGTATTTTGCGCAGGAGTTGTGTGTGAATTCGTAAATTCGTAACCTTGTTTCTGATCAAAACTTCACTATTTATAGGAGTTATGAGAAGATGATGTTGGGAGCATTTACTGCGTTGCATGATCTGTACAGCTTTGCATTTAATGTTTCACTCTTTTGTCAGCTATCTCGAGCCTTGCTTTTCCTGCTTTAACTGACTTTCCCTTTAATAGCTTCTAACGTTCCTTTTGTCAGTCAGTGTAGCGTGTCATCTTGTACTTGCTTCTGATTTGATGTTTGTAGATACAACGTTTGAATATAAGAGTCATCCAGCTTGGTGCAGAGCATCTTATTGTCTTCTCAATTTGAAGTGCTTCTAGCGTGATACCAAAAGAACTTCAGTGCTTCTGGTTCTGAACTCAAGTTCTTCTGATGCTTCATAGACCATGTTCTGATTCTGTTTGACCATCTTCTGATGTCTTATGAGAGTATGTTCTGATGTTGCATACTTAAACCTTCTGAGTCAGTGCTTCTTGCGCTGAGTTGTGGATACTCTTTATATATTTCCTGAAATGGAAAATGCATAGGATTAGAGTACCACATTGTCTTATACAAAATTCATATATAATGTTATCATCAAACCTAAGAATATTGATCAGAACATTTCTTGTTCTAACAATCTCCCCCTTTTTGTTGATGACAAAAACATATATAATTGATATGAATTTGCAATCAGAATATCAGTTGACTAAAGACAATTACACGGTTATAACATAAGCATATAATCATAGTGTGTGAATATGTATCCCCCTAAGAATAACAATCTCCCCCTGAAATAAATACTAGAAGAATTTATAAATAAAAGACTTCCCTGAGTATTTTCCAATTCAGTCGAGACGTTCACATTTGCCTAAAACTTCGGAACATTCAGAGCTTCTGCTTCTTGCTTCCATACGACAGCTGCAGAGATTTGAATTTCTTCTTGAATCATATCATGCTTGATTGTATCAGAACATTCTTGAATGTATTAGAGCATCCTCAGAGCATATTTACATCCTGAAATGTTTCAGAACAAACTAGACAACAAAAGTCAGAGCATGAATGAATCAGAACATTCTTTTAAGAAAGAACATGTATCAGAGCAAACTTTGGTAAGTTCTTAAACAGAATATGTATCAGAACATATGAGGGATAAGAATGTATTAGAGTATATTCTGCCACGAGAATATCAGAACATTCTTCCTTCTTGCTTCTGATCTTGAAGCTTCACAGCACTAAGCTTGCTTCAAATTCCAAGAACATGCTTCTTTATAGAATTGCATTTTCCCATGTATTTGCTTCTCATGTTGAGCTTTTTCCGAATGTCTTCAATCCTGCAAAAAATCTCAAAGACATAGAACTTGCAAAATAATGTTAGGAATGTTGAGACTTAATCCCAGCAACTGATATAGTAAACCAAATCAATTATCATGTTTCTCCCCCTTTTGGTCATAACATCAAAAAGCATTTAAAAGATTCAGATGAAAAACAATATGAGTGAAGAAGATAATATTTCATTGATTCAATAAAATATCAAAAGATACAAAAGGATAGAAACAGATACAAAAACAAACCAAAACAACTAAGACCAGCAGACTACGACTAGCCTAGCTTAGAAGCTATCTTGGCCAGAAGGTTTTGAATCTCAATAGTGCTTTCAGTCAGCGTCTTCATAAATAAGCGAAACTCATTATGAGTATCTTCATGCTTATCCAAACAAGAAGCTAGATCAGCTTGATTCTTTTGAAGAGCCTTCATGGAGTTCACCAGAACAGAAGGTTCAGCAGAAGAAGCTTCACAACTATCGTTCAAAGGAGTAGCATGCTCAACAACAACATAAATCATGAGAACATCATCTTGATTTTACTGAACAGGAAGTTTCTCAGCAGGATGATTCTCAGCAACTTGATTCTCAGCATCAGCTTCTGACATAGAAGCATCTTCAGCATATTCTGGAGCAGGAATATTAGAATCAGAATTTGCAAGAGCCTGAAGGATCTCAGCCAGATTCCTTGGAGGAGTAGGAGCAGCAGGTTCTGATGGGTATTCAACTTCTGGATATACCATATCCGGTGCTTTCTCAGAGGGATTTTCCCTTAGCCAATTAAATAAAGACTGAAAGTCTCCAGTCAGAACATGAAACTGAGGCTTCCAAACAACCATAGCAATAGGCTGCACTTCCTCAAGTTCATCGACAAGCTCATGAACAAATACTTTTTCTTCAAAACGATGCCTGAACCTGAGAGGACTGAACCAGAATTCTTCGTAGGGCCTGAGAGTTCTAAGAGGACCTGGAGCTTCTGCTTCATACACATTCTGAAGCTTCAAAAACTCAGAGTTCACCTTTCTTCTGAAAATTCTCCAGAGATTTCTCATAGCAACATCATCCATCCTGACATGATGTGCTTCCTTCAAGGCTTCTAACCCTGTCTGCATCTTTAGTTTTAACAATTCAAAACATACACCAACAGAAAATTCCTGGCGGGATTTGAGTCTGGTGATGGCAGAATCTGGGTGTAGAATGAAGTAAGGAGCAGATTCTCTATCAAGACAGAAAGATGATTCTGCTTCATCCTCAAATTCTAACATAACCAGCTTAGGTTCAGGACGAGGTTTTGGTGTGAAGTTGTAGTCACAGAACTATTGTTCTAACGAATCAGAATTTGGAGATTCTGATGCAATGGGATTATTTTGAGTAGGGGACAAAACCAGTTCATAGTTTGAGTGAGGAGGAGGTTGAGAAGTGGAGATATTTGAGTGAGGGGGAAGGAGAGTTTGAAGGGGTTGAACATCATGAATGGTTTCGAAAATAGGATGGTCAGAAACAATATTGGTTTAGGGTGAAGAAGGAGGGGTGAGAACTTTGGTGGTTGAAGGTGATTTAGTGGAGGCTATTTCTGGTTGAATATCTGGTTGAGAAGGTTTAGGAGCTTTTGTTGGTACAAATTTTGAACTTAAAACAGAAACAGAGTCAGGTTCAGAAATATGTATACCTGAAGATCTTTTCTTCTGAAGCCTCTCAGAACCAGCTTCTATAGCCTTTCGCTTCTTCTTCTCATAAACGGTATTCACCTTTGCTAGAGCAATTTCTCGCCTTCTAGCAGCTTCCTTCTTTTCTTCTTCCATGTTCACTTCTTCTTGATTCCCTTCTGCTGATCTCTTTTCTACTTCAACAACTTTCTTTTTCTTCTTCTTTTTTTTCTTCTTCTTCTTCTCTACGTCCTTCTCATCATTCTTCTCATTATCTTCTTTCTTTTCTTTCTTATACTTCTTATGCTTCTTTCTTTTTACAACATCTTTTTGTTCTATATTCTCATTTTCAACGACAACATTTTCATCAACATCAGCAACAGCTTCTTCTTGATTTCTCTTCTCTTGACTGATAGAAGGAAGATCTAGCTTGCGCTTTGTTCTTCTTTCCTGATGATAAGCAGCTTCTGGGACAACTTCTGGAATAACTTCTGATACTCCAGCCTTGGAAGTAGAAAGCCTCTGACGACTTACTCGAGTAGGAGCAGCAATAGCACCACCCTCCCTGAGAATGTTAAGATAGCCAACCTTAACTTCAGGTAGTTCACATCTGAAGAACATTTCAAACTCAGCTAGCACAAGGCCTCTTATGTTTCTAACTCCTTGAATAGGTTGAGGAGCATGTTCAACAGCTCGAATAAGATTCATCTTCCTCAAGGTATTTTCATTCAAGACGCTTCCAGTGATAGTGACAAGATCCTTGATGATTCCATCAGATATCAGTTTTTCAACAGTCTTGGTTTGAACCAGAAGATTGGTAATGATTCTTCCAAAAGGAATAACATTGCCTTTCTTAGTTCTGTTCTCATCTCTAGTATCTCTTACAACATTCCACATATGATTGAAAATGATGTAAGGAGCATCAGCCTTCTTTTGAGTACCAATACAATATATGATGTATTGTTGGTCTTTGTTTATGAAGTTTGGTGAACAGGTTGATTTTCTGTGATAGAAACATCCTAGAAGAATCTTTGTCCAAACTTTGTAAATGTCCTTCAAATCCTTGACATTCTTGGTTTTCGTCACATCAGGGTATAGTTCAGCAAGTACATCTTCCCAATTTGCTCTACGAGAAAGTTCAAAAGCACAACCAAGGTTTTTCAAATCAAACAACATTCTCAAGGTTTCTTCAGTGATAGCGAAGAATCTTCCATGAACAAAAGATACTATTTCTTTAGGAATAACAAATGCATAAGCCCGGAACTCTTTTACCAAGTTAGGATAGACTGGTCCACAGAACTCGAGAAACAACTATGACCATTCTTGAAAGACCATATTATTTTTGACATGAAATCCATGTTCTTCAAGATTATCATCGTCAACCATCAACTCACAAATTACTTCCACCTCATCCCAAGGAATTGGCAAGTGACCGGTGGAATAAATGCTTGTTCTTCTTCTTGTTGATGTTGTTGAGAAGAGGAACCGGCGTATTGAGATGAAGAAGCAGCCATTTGCACAGAACTGAGATTCTTCTTGTGTTTGGGTTCAGGGTTAGAGAAAATGGAGAAGAGATTGCAAAAATGCATATAAGAGAGAGAATGAAAGTGTGAAAAAAGAGAAAATGTTATGATGTGTGATGTTTATATAGAGACGGATTTGAAAAAGAATGAAATGAAATTATGAGAATGAACAGTTACAGAATCAAGAGAATTAGATGCATTTAATGAGGAATGACGTTAGATGGGATAACATGAATTTTGAAATGATTCGCACAGTTACCTAGGGCGGCGTCTCATCAGCTGCACACACGCTTGTCCAAATAGAGTGAACACGTGTTCAACTTTTGGAATAGCTGGTGACAACTGTGCTTGCTTTGAATTAGATTCTAAGAGAGTTAGAACTTCTCATCTTCTCATTCTAATCATAAAGTCCGTACTGATATTCTTCAGGAAAGATCTTTTTCTGATAGGATCTTATTTCTTTCCAAGAATGACATCTTCTGAGTGAGCAGAGTTGAGTCTAGAAGATCTTTTGACAGTTGGATCTTCAGAAATTTTGAGATTCTCTAAAGAAGAAGCAACTTGATCTTCTGATACTTTGCTGCTGGGTTCTTCAAGACCAAGCTTATCAAACTGCTTTGGCTTTTCAAGACCAAGCTTATCATCAAATCTGATATTGATTGATTCTTCAACAATCAATGTTTCAGTATTGTATACTCTGTAGCCTTTTGAGCGTTCAGAATATCCAAGAAGAAAACACTTCTGTGCCTTAGAATCAAAATTACTCAGAAGATTGTTAGTGATCAGAATATAACAAATACATCCAAAAGGATGAAAGTATGAAATGTTGGGCTCTCTGTTCTTCCACAATTCATAAGGAGTCTTATTAAGAATAGGTCTTATAGAGATTCTATTATGAATATAACATGCAGTATTTATTGTTCTACCCAAAAGTGCTTAGCCATATTGGTCTTGTTGATCATGGTTCTGGACATTTATGGTAGAGTCCTATTCTTTCGCTCTACAACTCCATTTTTCTGTGGAGTTCTAGGGCAAGAAAAATCATGGGCAATACCATTTTATTTGAAGTAAGTCTCAAAGAATCTGTTCTCAAATTTGCCACCATGATCACTTCTGACCTTTATGATTTTACACTCTTTTTTAGATTAAATCTAGGTGCAGAAGTCAAAGAACACTGAATGAGCCTCATCCTTGTGTTTCAAGAACTTTACCCATGTCCAACGGCTATAATCATCTATGATGACTAATCCATATTTCTTCCCTCTGACAGATGCTGTTTTGACTGGGCCAAACAGATCAATGTGTAGAAGTTCTAGCGGACTAGAGGAAGAAATAACATTCTTAGACTTGAATGCAGGTTTGGAAAACTTCCCTTTCTGACATGCTTCGCAAAGAGCATCTGATTTATATTTCAGATTTGGGAGTCCTCTGACCAGATTTAGTTTGTTAATCTCATAAATGTTTCTCAAACTAGCATGGCATAGTCTTCTGTGCCAAACCCATTGCTCTTCGCTAACAGACATAAGACAAGTTACCTTCTGATTCTTAAGATCTTGAAGATCAATCTTGTAAATGTTGTTCTTTCTCTTGCCTGTAAATAGGATTGAGTCATCCTTCTGACTTACAGCTTTGCAAGACTTTTGATTGAAGATTATGTCATAACCATTGCCACTTAATCTACTTATGGACAATAAGTTATGAGCTAATCCATCTACAAGAAGTACATTAGATATGGAAGGAGAGTTACCAGTACTTATGGTTCCTGAGTCAATAATCTTTCCCTTCTGATCTCCTCCAAACTTGACTTCTCCAGCGAACTTAAGCACCAGGTCTTGGAACATAGACCTTTTTCTCGTCATGTGCCGCGAGCACCCAGAGTCCAGGTACCATGACATGTTTTACTTTTTCTTCTCTGCTGCCAAGGATATCTACAACAGAAATTATCTTCTCCTTAGGTACCCACATTTTCTTGGGTCCTTTCTTGTTAGTTTTCCTCAAGTTCTGACTGAACTTGGGTTTAGCATGATAATTTACAGGAGGTACAACATGATATTCCTTAGGTTCAGCAACATGATATTTTCTATTTTGTGTCACATGCTTCTTTGTGTGTGTAATGTGAAAGCTTTTAGCATGTGAGGTGAGCCTAATATCATGGGAGTGGCCATACTTGAACTGATCATACAATAACTTGTATGTGATTTTCATATCATCTACGAGTTCAAGTTTCTATGGGTTTTCACCCTCATAACCTATGCCAACTCGCTTTTTCCACTCACAGCATTATCATAGAGGCAAGTTGACTTCTACCAATACCTCTAGATAAGAATTTCCTGAAACTCAAGTCATATTCTTTAAGAATATTGTTTATGCTTGGAATAGATTTTTTTGAACCAGAAGATGACTCAACATTTTTGGATAGTTTTAAAACTTTTTCTTTAAGTTCATAATTTTCTAATACAAGCTTCTTAGTTTCAGATACAAAGAGCTTTCTCAGCTTTTTGTACTTGATACTAAGCTTAGCCTTGATTTCAAGAATTTCAGCTAAACTGGAAGCAAGCTCATCTTTAGATAGTTCAGAAAATACGTCTTCAGAGTCAGAGTCTGATTCTGATGTAGATTTTGATCCATCATCCACAGTAGCCATCAATGCTATGTTGGCTTGCTTGTCTTCAAAGTCTGATTCTGATTCCGATGAATCTGAATCATCCTAAACTGCCATAAGATCTTTCTTCTTATGAAACTTCTTATTGGGCTTCTCCCTCTGAAGCTTTGGACACTCATTCTTGTAGTGACTTGGCTCCTTGCACTCAAAGCACGTGACCTTCTTTTTGTCAGATCTTGTGATTCCAGAAGATTCTCCTCTTTCAGGCTTTTTAGAACTTCTGAAGTTCTTGAACTTCCTTTGCTTACTCTTCCACAGTTGGTTTACCCTTCTGAAGATCATGGACAATTCATCTTCTTCTTCTGATTCTGATTCTTCAGAATCTTCTTCTTCTGCCTGAAAAGCGTTAGTGCATTTTTTATTTAAAAATTTTAATGCAATAGACTTACCTTTCTTCTGAGGTTCATTAGCATCCAGCTCAATTTCATGACTCCTCAAGGCGCTGATCAGTTCTTCCAAAGAGACTTCATTCAGATTCTTTGCTATCTTGAATACAGTCACCATTGGGCCCCACCTTCTGGGCAACCTTCTAATTATCTTCTTGACATGATCAGCCTTTATATACCCCTTGTCAAGCAATCTTAATCCAACAGTCAAGCTTTGAAATCTTGAGAACATTGTATCAATGTTTTCATCATCCTCCACCTTGAAGGCTTTATACTTCTGGATTAATGCCAGAGCTTTAGTCTCTTTGACTTGGGCATTTCCTTCGCGAGTCATCTTCAACGATTCAAAGATGTCATGGGCAGTATCTCTGTTTAGTATCTTCTCATATTCAGAATGAGAAATAGCATTCAGCAGAATAGTCCTAGACTTATGATGATTTTTAAATTGTTTATTTTGATCATCACTCATTTCTTGTCTTGACATCTTTGCTCCACTAGCATTCACTGGATGTTTGTAACCATCCACAAGCAAGTCCCACAAATCACCATCTAGACCAAGAAAGTAACTTTCCAATCTATCTTTCCAGTATTCAAAGTTTTCACCCTCAAATACTGGTGGTCTAGAATATCCATTTCCATTTCCATTGTTGTGTTGATCATTTGAAGTAGATGTAGTAGTGGGTGTATCAACCATATTGACTTAGTGTTTTTCTTACTCAGAATCTTTTTCTAACACGGTTAAGTGCTTGCACCATAGAACCAGCGCTCTGATGCCAATTGAAGGATAGAAAGACACATAGAAAGGGGGGGGTTGAATAAGTGTGACTTTAAAAATTCTTAAGATAAAAACAAATAACACAGTTATTTTTATCCTGGTTTGTTGATAACGAAACTACTCCAGTCCACCCCCTTAGAATTATTTACCTCAACTGGGGATTTAATCCACTAATCAATCTTGATTACAATGGTTTTCCACTTAGATACCCTCTAAGTCTTCTAGAGCATTCTGATCACACATTGATCACTCTAGGAAATACACCACTTAGAAACTTCTAAGTCTTCTAGAGTCTACTGATCACAACTTGATCACTCTAGGAACCTTTTACAAATCAATGTAAAACAAATTCTTACAAGAGTATTGAAATGCTTCTTAATAAGCTACAATCACAACTGTGATATATCTCTTAAGTTCTAAGCTTAAATCTCACTAAGATATTACAAGTGTAGTGACGTTGAAGATGATGTTTGAGAGCTTTTCAAATTGACAACGTTTCTGTATTTTGCGCAAGAGTTGTGTGTGAATTCGTAAATTCGTAACCTTTCTTCTGATCAGAACTTCACTATTTATAGGCGTTATGAGAAGATGACCGCTGGGAGCATTTAATGCATTGCGTGATCCGTACAGCTTTGCATTTAATGTTTCACTCTTTTGTTAACTACCTCGAGCCTTGCTTTTCCTGCTATAACTGACTTTGCCTTTAATAGCTTCTAACGTTCCATTTGTCAGTCAGTTTAGCCTGTCATCTTGTACTTTCTTCTGATCTGATGTTTATATGTACAACTTTTGAATATCAGAGTCATTCAGCTTGGTGCAGAGCATCTTCTTGTCTTCTGACTTCGAAGTGCTTCTAGCGTGATACCATAAGAACTTCAGTGCTTCTGCTTATGAACTCAAGTTCTTCTGATGCTTCATAGACCATGTTCTGATTCTGCTTGACCATCTTCTGATGTCTTGTGAGAGCATGTTCTGATGTTGCATACTTGAACCTTCTGAGTCAGTGCTTCTTGCGCTGAATTGTGCATACTCTTTATATATTTCCTGAAATGGAAAATGCATAGGATTAGAGTACCACATTGTCTTATACAAAATTCATATATAATGTTATCATTAAAACTAAGAATATTGAACAAAACAATTCTTGTTCTAACACCAGCCTCCATCAATTATTTCATTTCATAAAACCCCATAGAAAGGGTCAGCCTCCAAAATCATTTCTTTAAAGTCAAAACCCCTAGAAAGGGCCAGCCTCCAAAATCTATCCTTCAAATCCAAATTCCTTGGAAAGGGTTAGCTTCCAAATCATCGTTCATTCAAACCTTCAAAAATCCCCAATAAAGTCAACCCTAGGGTCAGTATCAATCACTCAAACAAATTCCCTAGTAAGGTCAACCTTCAAACCTTGGTCTTTCATTCATCAACCCATGCTTAACAAGAGCACAATCCCCATAAGGGTCAACCTTTATTCTATAAACAAGAGAGTCAGCCTCAACCTTGATCTTTGTACAAGGCAGATATTCCCCTTTGAGTCAAAAGATCCCACACATAGGTATTCCACTATCCAGAGTCAGCCACAACGTTGGGCTTTGTACAAGGCAGATACTCCCCTTTAGAGTCAAAAATCCTACTCATAGGTATTCCCCAATCCAGAGTCAGCCACAACCTTGGGCTTTGTACAAGGCAAAGAATAGAGTCTCCACAATGAGTCCTTCCCTATTAACGCAGATAAACATCATTTCCTGTGTCAAAAGATTCCTACCCTTTAGGATCTTTTCCCTAGCATGTCAGCCACAACCTTGGGCTTTGTACAAGGCACACAAAATAGAGTCATCCATAGTATCCAAACTCTGGTTCCTCAACAGTCAGCAACACCCTTGGGCTTTGTACAAGGCACAAAATAGAGTCTTCCTAGGTAGAGTCAGCCACAATTCTGGGCTTTGTACAGAACACTAAAATAAACCCTTAAATAAAAAAATAGAATAAACACACTGCAACTAGAGTCAGCCTCAATTATGGGCTTCATACAGAACACAAATTTCCTCAGTAAAAGTCAATCCCCAGTGGAGTCATCTCCGAGAGTCAATAAAAACCTTTTAAGCCTCAATCTTGGGCCTCATACAAGCCAGTCAAATTCAAATATTTTATACAGTAGATAGACATGACTTATCTCTATAGAGAGATATTTCTCCTATTTTCACCATATTCAAACAAACAAACAAACAAACATTTCAATTTCAAAATATTCTCCTATTTAGGAATTTTAAAGGCATGCTCTGGCACATCCCCAGACTTAGAAAGGGGGGGGGGTTGAATAAGTGTACTTTAAAAACTCTTAAGATAAAAACAATTGCACAATGATTTTTAACCTGATTCGTTGTTAACGAAACTACTCCAGTCCACCCTCTTAGAGTGATTTACCTCACCTGAGGATTTAATCCTCTAATCACATAAGATTACAATGGTTTTCCACTTAGATACTCTCTAAGTCACCTAGAGTATTCTAATCACAACCTGATCACTCTAGGAACACAATGCTTAGATACCCTCTAAGACTTTCTAGAGAATCCGATCACAACTTGATCTCCTCTAGTTCTATACAAATGAATATATACAAATTCTTACCAGAGTTATACAATGCTTCTTAAAAATCTATAATCACAACTGTGATATTTCTCTTAAAATTTAAGCTTAATCTCACTAAGATATTACAACAGTAATGAAGTGAGGTTGAAGATGAAGTTTGAGAGGTTTTAAATTTGACAGGGTTTTTGTATGTTTGCGCAAGGTGTTGTATTCAGCTTGTCATCAGAACTTCTATATATGGCATTTGAGAAGATGACTGTTGGGAGCATTTAATGTGTTGCGTGATCCGTACAACATTGCATTTAATGTTTCACTCTTTTGTCAACTACCTCGAGCCTTGCTTTTCCTGCTTTAATTGACGTTGCCTTTAATAGCTTCTAACGTTCCTTTTGTCAGTCAGCGTAGCCTGCCATCTTGTACTTGCTTCTGATCTGATCTTTGTAGATACAACATTTAAATATATCATAGTCATAGCAGCTTGGTGCAGAGCATCTTCTTGTCTTATGACCTTGAAGTGCTTCTAGCGTGATACCATGAGAACTTCAGTGCTTCTGCTTCTGATCTCAAGTTCTTCTGATGCTTCAATAGACCATGTTCTGATTCTGCTTGACCATCTTCTGATGACTTGCCAGAGCATGTTCTGATGTTGCATGCTGAACCTTCTGAGTCAGTGCTTCTTTCGCTGATTTTGTGCATACTCTTTATATATTTCCTGAAATGGAAATTTCATAGGATTAGAGTACCACATTGTCTCAAGCAAAATTCATATTCATTGTTATCATCAAAACTAAGAATATTGATAAGAACAATTCTTGTTCTAACAAATCTTTCTTTCATTCAAGAGACACGCGACTGGCATACTTGTACACAACCAAGTAAGGTCCCTCTCTTAATGAAACAAACTCAGCTTTTCTGTCACTTAAAACGTTTTTGGTGGAATAGTATAAATACCTCTCTATGAAGATGACTTCATGTCTCTTTACTGTAAACAGAGATTTAATTTCAAAGCTTCAACCTTGAGCTTCAAGCAAGGCACCTAAAAAAAATATTCATTTCCCTAATTAGTTCCCCGAACTACAAAAAGCTCTGACTTCCATTAGGGATATGTAGGCATGAGAGTCACAAGGAATCTATGCGAGCTAATCATAAACCAAAAATAGTCAGTTCATCTGTCTTTCAATTCAATTCTTTCTCCTAACACAAAGGATAAACTTTCCCAATCAAGCAGCAACACACACACATAGACACAGAGAAGGTTCCCGTAGAGTAATACGGATATGTATGGTGCTTAAAACCTTCCCTATGTATAACCGACCTCCCGGACTCCAGAATTTCTAGTCTAGGTGAATCCCCACACTTAGCAAACTGTTAGGGTTTATTTGAGATCTTTTTCCCCTTCCTCCTCGTAGGATAATTAAAAAATTCGTGTGCTATCGTAGGAAGAACTCAAATAAAATTCATCCCATAAGGGCGCCTTTCTCCTTCCAAATTTCGCGTGAAGGGTCTAGCGTGCCGTCCTCCCAAGTGAAACGGGAGGTAAAAAAACGACACCACAAGTGGGAAGTGATATTACGTACTATGACTAAGTTGAGTATGCTGGCTATATTGATGTCAATATAAGAGTGATACAACGAGGCGGAGATAGAGTTGTTGGTATTTGTTAAAGATTGGCATGCATAATTATGGGAATGAAAGTACGTATGTGTTCTGGTGTTGAGAATGTTGTTAATACGATAATGGTATGGCGTTGAACATCCAAGTATGAGAGGGTTATTGTTGTTACTACCTTAAGAATCATATGTCAAGGTTTTGTGGAGCAGTGATGATTCTGTTGCTATGTTAATGAGGTGAGATTGTATCTCCATGTTTAAGCGTGTTATGGTTGTTACCGTTTCAAGTGTTGATAAGCCGAGAGATTCTTGAGGTGGTTAGTAAGTTGTTAACGAGTATGTCATAGAGATGTCGAATAATTGACATTGGATTTAAGTCAGATTGAGTTGTTTTGGTGGCCGAAGTGTTGTCAAACGCAACTAAGGATAGGAGAGTTGGAAGCGAAGTTGAGGATGGTTATGTCGGATAGATTTTCGAGGACGAAAACATTCTAAATGGGGGAGAGTTGTAACTCCCCGAATTTCATTAATTATTTAATCAAATTGATCAAGGATTTATTTGTTGGAATTAGTTGAAGTCGGGGTTTATCGGTATTATTCTAAAGGCGTAATTGGATTAATATGTTGATTGTAGCAGTTAAGTTATGGTCGGATTAGTCGGAGAAATACAATTGCGAGTTAGTATTATTTTCATTATGGATCAATTGTAGTTGTGGAAAATTATTGGGAATAATATTCGTTATGTCATGTGATTATTCAATTATGTGTGTTATTTGGCCAAATTGAGTAAACAGAGGAATATTATGAATTGGGCCTAAGTGGTGGAAACATGACACAACAAATGGATTATGGGTTAAGCCCATTAGTGAGATAGTAAGAGTTAGGGTTTTAGAGATTGAACCTCATAACTCATTTTGTGGAAAAGAAGAGAAAGAAGAGAAAGAAGAGAGAGAGAAGGTAAGAAAGAGGAAAGCTAGGGCATGAAGGAGAAGAACTCCATTGGTGAAGTTGAAGCTTTTACTAAGGTAAGGGTGGGGTTCTCACTCTCTAACGGTTGTCATGATGATGGGTATGGTAGAGATTAGGTTTCATATGTTGTTTCTCCATGAATGTGTGATTTGAAATTGTTAGGGTTTATGTTCAATTCATGGGATTTGTGCTATTAATCATGTTTGATAATGTTTGTATGTGAAAAAATGATTCGCAACATGTTTAGGAGCCTTTTATGTGTGTTAAATTGTGGTTTGGATGAGTTTTGGTTGGCAAAAATCGGATTTGAGTTGGTATTGAAAGTGCTGAAAACACACAGAATTTTGCTGTCAGGTGTCTTCCGCCGGGCTACCAAGTGCCGGGCGAGTGACCTTTTTTGTGGTCACGCCTTGGAGCGTCGAGCGAAGGATTTCTTCTGCAAGGCGAAAATGCCATGTTTCGTAAAAATTGAAATGATCATAACTTTTGATCCGTGACTCCGTTTTATGTGTCGTTCGAAGCGTTGGGAAGCTAATGAAATTATCTATATGATAGAAGTAGAATGGTTAGCACATGATGGATAAATTATGATATTGTTAACATGTAATTATGTATATGTGCGTTATAACTTGATAATTTGTGAATAACATTGTGACGGCATGTTATGTGGTGTAATATTCATGATGTGTGTTAATGAATATGTGTTATTTGAATGTTCTTGTGGAGAAATATTCTTAAAGACTTAATTATGATGTGGATGTTTTAATAACATGTATGTATGTATGTATGTATGTATGTATGTATGTATGTATGTATGTATGTATGTATGTATGTATGTATGTATGTATGTATGTATGTATGTATGTATGTGAATATGTGTTATGGCTTGATGAAATGTGAATAACATGTGTTGATATGATACGTTGTAATTTATTCATATTGTATACCGTAATGAATTGATGAGGATGTGCACAAATGTATTGGAAATTGTTTAGTACATGTATAATGAGATGTTGAATTGGTGAATACTATGAGTATGATTTATATGTGAGTGATAACATGTTACTTGAATCGTATTTATAAATGTGAATTGGTGTTGATTGATAATAATATTGTTGGCATGATATGTGATATGATATTCATGATGAGTGTGAATGATTATATGCTAATTGTTGTAATATATTGAATTATTGTTGTTGCCGTAACATGATGAATTTGTCGTTGTTGTTTTAGACCGTATGGCCAATGTTGCTAAGTTGTATTATGATGTGTTGTGAATTAAATAATTGTTGTATGATGATATGACTTAAAGATGTGATTGAGACGTGATGAATTACTATGATAGTAATGATAATGTTATTACCATAGAACCTTGGCATTGAGTTGGTTTGATTGAGATGATGCATGACGTGTTGCTTATGTTGTTTGTGTTGCTTATGTTGTTTAAGTTGATTATGTCGTTCAAGTTGATTATGTTGTTTAAGTTGATTAAGCGGTTTACGTTGTGTTTGTGGATGTGCATCATTAAGTCGCATCCATTGCATTGTTTGAGACGACCCTTGTGGCAAATGTTTGAGACGACCCTTGTGGCAAATGTTTGAGACGGCCCAATGGCAAACTGTTTGAGACGGGAGTTTACTCCAATGGTATCACATGCATGTGCATAAGTTTGAGTCACATTCGAGTTACATTTGAATTGCATTTGAACTATGTTTGGATTGTTGAAATGATGAGATGTTTGTTGTGACGTGATGATGAGATGTTTGTTGTGATCATATTATAAACGTGAATTTGAATATGTTGTTTTAATTGGTTAATGACATTGTTACCGTTTCGAAAGTTGTATTATATTGATAAGTTATTTTGTGATTAAAGTTTGTTATAAGATGTTATGTGATGCAAAGTGGTGAAATTATGTATGATCTATACCCCCTATATTAGTTATCATGCATTTCTTTATATTGTAAGATAGCTCACCCCTTTGCTGATATTTCCCCTATCATGGGAAATGGGCAGGTACTCAAGATTAGTCGTGGATTGTTCGAGGTTATTTATGTGAAGTCTTCACGTGGCTTTATGGCAAGTCGAGTTGGTGTCCATTACTCTGATACGTAGCACTCGGGGGGATTAGTTGTTATTATTTAATTGTTGTATTCTATGTTGGCATTTATTTTAAGTTGAATTGAAAGATGTTTATAAGTTGAAATTGGAATTTGTTGGATAAAATTTTGTTTCCGAATTCTATGTATCTTTGTTAAATGAAATATAATTATGCTTGTTGGTTTAAGTTGAAATGTGACATCCCATTGTTTGTTGAATATTTTTAAATGCACTATGATTTTCGCTTATAATTGCGGGGTATAATTAGGGTGTTACATTAGTGGTATCAGAGCAGGTCGGTCTGTCCGGCCAATGTTATCTTATGTTAGTTGTTCCCGTGTATGTGACGAGTGTGTGAAACACTGTCTATACTTGTTCTTCTGATTAGTTGTCTGCAGGAGTTGGTTTGAAGCTACATGGGGTAGAAGCTATGCCTCTCAGATATGTTTCAGTTGTAGGATGTTAGTATGCTGTTGTTGGCGACAGTGCAAGTGTCGAGGGAGTTTGTTGTTTCCCAAATCGAAGGTGACTTGGATTTAAGATTTTGATTGCTAGTTAAGTTGGACTCTCTTAAGGAAGAGGATGATCAAGAATTGTTGATGTTCACTTCTCAAAGGATGAAGAGCTATGTAGAAGTTGTTGGTATGAATAAGTTCCACGAAAAAAAGGGAAAAACTCAAAAAAATCAAACTGTGAAAGCGCGTGAAAGTGGTTAGAAACATGAAGTGAAAAGATAAAAATAATCAAGAAGACAAAAGGGATGATTAGAATGCTTCCCTAGAATTGGATACCATTTGAATATCTTATTCTTCTTTGAATCTAAACCACAGTACAACCTGTAGCACCTTTCTAAAACCCCACGATTTTCACAAATATTTTAAATAAATAAATAAACATAACACAAAAGAAAGGATGTCACATCTTCATACAACTTCATATAACAATTAATCCAGTTCCGTAACACGGGTTGTAAAACATTCAAACATAAATAGCATCTTTAGTGACATTAATCAAGTTACTTCAAAACTTCGTAGAGGAATAAATATATCTTAGAAACTTCTTCATAAATAATCACTACCATGAATGGTAGTTCAAACATCAACAAAATCACCATACTTTGTGTTTATAACTTCATGATTGTAAAAGTAATACAAACTCTTCAAAATAACAAAGTGCTCAAGGTTCATAATTAATCGATCCCAATCTCGATGTTACATATTTGAGCAAGAACCACTAGACTCAAGGACACTAAATAGCGCACTCCGAAGATATCTCTTATGCTTCTGCGCTAAACTTGATCACTGCGTGTTACCCAAGTGGAGGTAACATTCAAACAGGTAGGGTGAGTAAGTCACAATCATCATAAAAAGCATAAGTAATTGATATAGTATTCATGGCATAGTAATAACAACAAAATGGCATCAATTTAGTACATTCCATCACATAACAACAATCACCAGTTCTTCACGTCATAGCATCATAAGTCCAATAACGAATAAAATACATCGCTTAAAATATACCAAGCATCATCTTCTAAAAATCAATTATAGACATCAGTTAATCCAAGTATTGTGCAATGCCACAAATAATGAAATGCAACTTCATAGGACTCATGCATGTAGTACCAAAACAAGGAATTAAACCCATCTGACCGATTCAAACACAATCGGGATACGCCCACCGCCAACTCACTAATTCCACACAATGGGAATTAGCTACCACCGATCCAAACACCACCAGGATATAGCCACAAATAATGATTATGAATTCATGCACGAGATATAGCATACTAATCATCATCACCAAATTAAGAGGAACAATATCATTACAAAATAACTTACCGAAAGCAACATCGAGTATAATGTATTCATGCTTCAATACCATTCAAAAAATCAAATTATGCATAATTCACACCGAACACAACATCAATATTGCAGAGAAGAGAGAAAATAGGAGAGAAATTCATTCCCATTTTTCTTGTAGTAGTCTCACTAAATCGAAGATCCTTGATTCATTAACTGTTGGATCGTGGCTAAATTTTGAGGATAGGTTCTCAACACCTATATCTAACTTTTGACCGTTGAGATCTTTAAAATAAGGTCTGAGTTGTGAGATATAATCATCGCACTGTAGCTGCATATTTGGGAAAATTTTCAGCTTTTGATTCTGATTAAAAGAGGCAAGGGTTAGAAGCTAAGGCTAGAAGGCTTTAATCGGTAGATTTATAGAGTAATCTCCAATCCAAGGTATGGGTGGGGTCCTGACTCTATAATGGGATTTATGATGAATTGTATGTGGGATTGGGTTTGTATAATCGCCTCTGTTTGTGGATGTGTAAAATTGTTACGGTGCGTGGTTGTTTGTGTTGGTTATTTCTGAAATTACTGAAATTGTTCTACTGTCAATGAGCCTATTGTTGAAAATTGTTCTATGTCGATTTTGGTATAGTTATTATGTTGTTGTAATAATACGTTGTTGATATTATGATGTTGGTGATGTGATTATGATTATAGTATCGTTATGATTATGATGTTGATACGACGATGATGTTGTAGGCCTATGGTCAGTGTTGTAGTGACAATATAGGCTTATGCCTTTTATGATGATTACCTCTAATAATTGGTAGTAACAATGATATAGGCGTATGCCTCGTGATGAGATTTTTGTTGTGTTGTATGTGATTGTTGCATTCATTGAGTCGCGTCAATTGCATAATGCATGCCTGAAAACTATGGCAAACACGACGGCTTGAAAATTATGGCAAACACGATGGACTAGAAATTATGGAAAACACGACGGACTGAAAATTATGGCAAACACGTCGGCCTGAAAATGAAATTTTTTTATGTTGGCCTGAAAATGACAAAAGTGACGATGGCCTGAATGGAAAATGTTTAAGTTGGGAGTTTTAATTCAATTCGTACCACATGCATATGCATTGTTACGAGTCACATTTCGATTTGATTAATTTTTATTGATAATGTTGTTGTGATGATGGATAAGTGTTGTATTAAATTGATGATTTGGTTGTAATACGTTGTTGTTAACTTAGTGTAAAATAATGCTAACGATTTTGTTAATGCCTTGATTTATGTGATTGGCATTTATGTTTGGCTAAAAAATAGTAGCTACAATATGTAATAGGATGTATAGAACTGGAAAATATACACATGTACAACATAGGTACAACAGCAAGATGTTCTATGGAATGTTAAGACATGTTCTATGACAACACGTCTTATGAGATGTCATATGTAGAAACTCATGACATCGCGCCTGCTAAGCTGGAAGATGAAGATTTCAGAAGTAATTAATAGATGCAAAATGTTCTATGGAATATTATACAATCATATGTGCCGCAGTTTTAAAGTTCAAGAGAATCAATTCAGAATATTGAAGATTATGATTTAAAGACCTTTCTTTTAGCAGAAGTTTTCTGCTGATTTGTAACTGATTTGTAACAGCAAATAAAGCTGTGATTGAAGGCTCAAGTCCAGTTAAAAATAGGTTATAAATAGGAAGCTTTGTAACCTAGATTATTAAGCAAGTCGAGTATTGAAACAATGTAAACATTAGGGTTTGTCAAGGCAGATCACCCAAGCTGTGGGATGGCTGCCGTGTTCTTCTCTAAACCTGTGGGGAAGAGAAGTATTATTCTCACTCTAAACCTGTAGGTAAGATTTGAGTGATATGTTTCTCTTGATCGAAGCTAATAAGCAAGATCAAGGTTTGTTTGAAGTGTGACTTCACTCTGTTCTTATTGTCGTCTGTTTGTTATCACTAGTCGTGATTGAAGAGATTTGAGGGGGGCCTCATATCTAGGTGAGTCTTAGATAGAAATCTAACTTGGGCAGTGATTAAGTGAGAAGTTATAAACGACAGAGTTTAGCTTTGAATTGATACTATCATAGTGGATTTAACCCTGGCTTGGTAGCCCCCGGAGTAGGTTGGTTGAACCGAACTGGGTAAACAATTCTTTGTGTTATCTATTTTCTGCACTGGTTTATTGATCTAGTATAGGATGTTATAACATCAGTTATGACATCATGGAATTCTTTCAAAGCATCTGTTTTCAGCAAATCAACCCAGATCAAAACATGATTTTTTATAACAGACCAGATGTCACGACGTCATAAATGACATCCGGGTTCTCTCATACTAGAATTTCAGTTGGTATCAGAGCATGCATCCTGACTGTTTCTGGATTAGATACATGGGGGATACTTTCTAATTATGTACAAGGTAGAAGATTGTTTGAACAAGGAGTTTTCATATTATATGGTCCCTTGAAGTGGAGGATGGACCTATTTGTGGAAGACTAGACCAACTTGGCCAGAGCCGTTGTACCTTCTTGATGAAACAAGATAATGAAGCTAGAATAAAGAGAGTTAAATTCAAAGACTTCATGCGGGAGTGGAGAACTTGAATTAAATTGTTCAACTTATATTCAACATAGAGAAGAACATTGTCAAAACCTTCATGCGGGAGTGAAGATATTGATAAGGTAATTGTTTGGCTTATGTATTTTCATCTGGTCAAAATATTGGTTAGGTCTAGTCTATTGTTTGGTGAAGAAACAAGCGTATTGTAGGGTTAATTTGTGATTCCATTCTTACAATTGAATTATGAAGTAAGCATTATGTAAAGTCCGTTGAAACATGGATATTTTCCGCTACATAGCTTCTGATACAACCCTCAAAGTGCTAGAAGAATTCTAGGGTTATATTTTTATTATTAGAATATGTGGCAGAATTTTCAACTTTATTAAAAGTGTCAAAGATACTTGAGTCCTTCTCAAGTCCATGTGGTGTCGTTTTCTTTACTTCCCTGCTTCACTTGGGAGGACGACACGCTAGATCCTTCACGCGAAATTTGGAAGGAGAATACGCCCGTGGCGGGATGAATTTTGTTTCAGTTCTTCCTACGATATCACACGAACATTTTAATTATCCTACGAGTAGGAAACGGGAAAAAGATCTCAAATAAACCCTAGGAGTTTGCTAAGTGTGGGGATTCACCTAGACTAGAAATTCTGGAGTCCGGGAGGTCGGTTATACATAGGGAAGAGTTTAAGCACCCTACATATCCGTAGTACTCTAAGGGAACCTTCTCTGTGTCTATGTGTTTGTGTTTGTTGCTAATTGATTGGGAAAGTTTCTCCTTTGTATTAGGAGAAAGAATTGAATTGAATTAAAAGAACAGAAAGACAGACATAACGACTATTTTTGGTATTTTATTAGCTCGCTGAGATTCCTTGTGAACCTCATGCCTACATATCCCTAATGGAAGTCAAAGCTTTTTGTAGTTCGGAGAACTAATTAGGGAAATAAATATTTTTGGTGCCTTGCTTAAAGCTCAAGGTTGAAGCTTGAATTAAATCTCTGTTTACAGTAAAGAGACATGAAATTATCTTTACAGAGAGATATTTCTACTATTCCACCACAAACATTAAAAGAGTGACAAAATAATTGAATTCATTTCATTCAAGAGGGGGACCTTACTTGTTTATGTGCAAGTATACCAGTCAACTGCGTCTTGAATGAAAGAAAGATGCTCAACCAAATTAGGGAAAGTTACACATGCCTGGTTTTTACTACCAGAGCATGTCTTTCAAAATCCTAAGCGGGAGACTGATTAAAATTAAAATGTAATGTAATGTTTGTTTGAATGTAGTGAGATAGGAGAAAGATCTCTTTATAGAGATAAGCTATATCTATCCACTGTATAAAAGATTTGACTTTAGCTAGCTTGTATGAGGCCCACGCTTGAGGCTTTTTGATTGATTGATTCTATTGACTCTAGGAGATGACTCCACTGGGGATTAACTTAACTAAAAGGTTATATATATATATATATATATATATATATATATATACTGACTATACTTAGGGAGTATATTATTTTTTGCCTTGTATGAAGCCCAAGGTTGTGGCGGACTCTTACTAGGGGAGACATTGTTTTCTGCCTTGTTCAAAGCCTAAGGTTCGGGCGGACTCTTAAATAAACTGAGTATGGAAGACTCTATAGGGGAAAAGATCCTAAAGGTTAGAAATCTTTTGACACAGGAAATGTGGTTTATCTGCCTTGTACAAAGCCCAAGGTTGTGGCTACTTGATGATGAAGGACTCATTGAGGAGACTCTATTATCTGCCTTGTACAAAGCCCAAGGTTGTGGCTGACTCTATAAGGGAATACCTCTGAGTAGGGTTTTGACTCTAAGAGGAGTATGTGCCTTGTACAAAGCCCAAGGTTGAGGCTGACTTTTTAATAGGGGAAAGATCTACCAGTGTGGGGTCTTTTCACTCAGAGGGGATTACTCTTTTGAGGATTATCCTAAAGATTGACCCTAATGAGGATTGTGCTTTTGTTGAATAAAAGACCCAGGTTGGAAGCTAAACTCTACTGGGGAATTTATTTAGATGATTGACCTAAAGTCGACTCTACTGAGGACTTGACTTTTATTGACTGAGGTTGACTTTAAGTGAGATTTATCTTTTAAAAGTTGAATTTTTAGAAGCTAACCCTTTCAAGGGAATTATGACTTTAGAGGACTGATTTTGGAGGCTAACCCTTTCCAAGGGTTTTACTCTGCTGGAGAGTTTATCTTTTGAAAGTTTAATTTTTGGAAGCTAACCCTTTCCAGGGAATTTGGATTTAAGGAGTAATTTTGGAGGTTGACCCTTTCCAGGGTTTTTGAATGATGGCAGAAGGATTATCTATTTGAGACTTCTTATTTGAAGCCCAAGATTAAGGCTGACACTGACTAAGGATTGACAGATATGGATCCTAGACTCTGCTAAGGAAGAAAATTATTGGAGGTAAGGGTGACAGAGACTGTCCATGTCTCTCATTCCAAAAGGTGTACTCAATGCTGAAATTGAGACAATCTTAGCTTGTGTAAAGTCTGAATTTTAAGAATGGATGAAACTCACCAGGGTAGGCTAAAAGGTGACTAAAGACCTGTTCCTATGTTTATAAAAAACCTGATGGGTCCTTGTATACAAGCTCAAGAGTAAGCTGAGAATGCTTTTAAGAAGCCTGTGGGTCCTTGTACAAAGCCCAAGAGGAGGCTAATCGAAGGTCATCGAGGGTCCTTGTTATAGCACAAGAGAAAGCTATGTGGTTTTTGTGACACCCCCAATTCTATACTAAAAAATAAGGCATATATTTGCGTAAATCAGAGTAAAGAAAGCATGCATCTCACGAGGGCGTTACACATATTTCAAAATAGAACAAATATTTTATCTTTAAACATGCAATGGTCATTTCCAAATAACACGGGAATTTAAAACAACATGCAAACCACAGTGGAATAATCATCTCATCAAATAAATGGTAAAATAGGATGATTCCCATACATCATCCACCATGTCTCAACATCTTGGCTCAAGGCCACACATTAACCAGAATAACATATTCAAATACGAATACAATATGAGTAAACAAATATCTCATAACATTGATTCATAAAAACATAAAACCCAACTCCCATGTGTTACATATGACCAGAGCACAAGTGACTACTTGGTCACGACACCCAACTAGAGATCTAAATCTCGACGCTAAGCCTCCTTCGAAGCATCACTATCCACGAAACCTGCACGTTACCAACAAAGGATAACATTCAAACAGAAGGGTGAGAATTCAACTTCTTATAGATAAACATAATACGGGAAATGAAAAACACAACAAGAATACATTTCAAGAATTCATCACTCTTCACATAAACATGCATCATATGCCATTAATCAAGATTCACATGTTCATGCCATACGACCTAGTTCATTCAATTCCACATAATCATACATGATTACTAAACAATGTACATAATCATATTTCACCAACATCTAGATTCTAAGTACATGTAATTTCACATCTACATCACATATGTTTCAATCACATATATCACAATTATAACACAACAATCATTCATATCAAATGAATCACCAAATTCACTTATCACATCTCATACACACATAACAATCACATAGTTGCATATGTTCAAACATCGCATAACACCAATGTGACTCAATGCAAGACATGTGACTCTATGCATGTGGTACCCAATGTGAATCCAATGTTTCACCGCTTTCCGATTCAATGTTTAGAATCCAAGCCACGCTCCCGATCCGGAAAAGATCAAAGCCAACACGCCTATTTCCAATTAAGGATCATGTCTGCTACGCCTGTTTCCATTCAAGGATCAATGTCTCTTACCATGTGAACCCAAGTTTCACCGTTTCCACCATAAAGCCGACCATGCTATGAATGTATGTACAATTACCAACAATTTATGCAATTAAGATTATCTCATCAATCTTAACTTACCGCATACCACAATAATATAACTCTATGAATTATCCTCCAATTGTACACAACATTCACAGCACGATTAACAATTACAACAAGGCATAACAACCATCATATATCCAGTCACAATCATCATGAATATATTACCACACATCTTACCAATAGTTGTTATTCATTACATACTAAAACGTAACGCACATAAAAGCATTTACATGTATTCAATCCACATCTCAATACATACACCTTTAGATGATCATTATCAACAAGACACATTCAAATAGTACATATAAATGTATATTTATATTCATTCCAACATATCATGGACATCACATCACTTATCACATATATGAATATTAACCACAAGTCTTAATTCATAATACACACATAAGTAATCACATGTTATCCATATATTAACATACAATTTAATCTATTCCACATCAGCTAGCATTTAGAGTTCAATCACATAATTCACGGTTATCATATCACATAATACATCCATGAACATTGATCATGCACAATTCATCCATAACATACACATATAGGTAAATGTTATTCTCAATTATCATCATAATTTATAAGACAAGTGTTAATCCATTATATTTTATCATATAGACAATCTCATTAGCTTCTTAACGCTTCGAACGGCGTATAAAACGGAGTTACGGATCAAAAGTTATGGCCTTTCAAAGTTTGGAAGAAGTTCTTTAAAACAGGGTTCGCGGCGCCAACAAAGTTCGCGGCGCGAACTGGGTGATTCAAATATTCCTGAGTTTGTGCCAAGCAGTTCGCGGCTCAAACAATAGTTCGCAGCGCGAACTGCCGATTTCAAAAAATCACAAATCTCAGAAAACAACACGCGAATTTCATCCCAAATCCCCTAAACTCAACCCAATCAAGATTAAAACACCCACCATCACGAACAACAATAAAATACATGTTATAACCACAAACATAACACATATTATGGATCTTCTAACATCATAACATCATCAAACATCAATTAAAACACATTTCAAATCATAAATTCATGCATTTGATCATAAACCCTAACTTTTCTATGTTTCCATGAAATTGCAAAGATGAAGAAATAATCACAAAAAAACACATTACCCAATCATATAGTCTATAAGAACTTAGATTCAAACCCTTACCTCTAACTCTTAAATCCACCCTCTTCAAGAAATCTACAAATTCCTTCTTCTTCTTCTCTTCTATGTTCTTTCTCCTCTCTCCTCTTCTTTTCCCCAAATTGTGTTATCTCTAAAACCCTAGTTTTTCTCTTCTTACTATCTTTCTCTTAATGGGCTTAGTTATGTTATTACCCACCCATCCAATTATTAATTAGGCCCAATACATAGTATACTACTAATAACCTAATTAAACCATAAAACACAAATATGCATATAACTAGATGTTTCAAATAATTAGTAATACCACATAATAATTAAATAAACACATAATTAATAAAACACACAAATAGGCTGATAAATAAAATATCTAATAAAATCGGGCCGTTACAACTCTCTGAAGGATAGAAAAACACTTAGAAAGGGGGGGTTTGAATAAGTGTACATTAAAAACTCTTAAGATAAAAACAATTGCACAATGATTTTTATCCTTGTTCGTTGTTAATGAAACTACTCCAGTCCACCCCCTTAGAGTGATTTACCTCAACTAAGGATTTAATCCACTAATCACACTTGATTACAATGGTTTTCCACTAAGATACCCTCTAAGTCTCCTAGAGTATTCTGATCACAACCTGATCACTCTAGGAACACAATGCTTAGATACCCTCTAAGACTTTCTAAAGAATCCGATCACAACTTGATCTCCTCTAGTTCTTTACAAATAAATATAAACAAATTCTAACAAGAGTATTACAATGCTTCTTAAAAGCTATAATCACAACTGTGATATTTCTCTTAAAGTTTAAGCTTAATCTCACTAAGATATTACAACAGTAATGAAGTGAGGTTGAAGATGAAGTTTGAGAGCTTTTGAATTTGACAACGTTTCTGTAAGTTTGCGCAAAGTATTGTATTCAGCTTCTCATCAGAACTTCTATTTATAGGCGTTTGAGAAGATGACCGTTGGGAGCATTCAATGCGTTGCGTGATCCGTACACCATTTCATTTAATGTTTCACTCTTTTGTCAACTACCTCGAGCCTTGCTTTTCCTGCATTAACTGACGTTGCCTTTAATAGCTTCTAACGTTCCCTTTGTCAATCAGCGTAGCCTGCCATCTTGTACTTGCTTCTGATCTGATATTTGTTGATACAACGTTTGAATATATCAGAGTCAAACAGCTTGGTGCAAAGCATCTTCTAGCGTGATACCATGAGAACTTCAGTGCTTCTGCTTCTGATCTCAAGTTCTTCTGATGCTTCAATAAACCATTTTCTGATTCTTCTTGACCATCTTTAGATGTCATGCGAGAGCATGTTCTGATGTTGCATACCTGAACCTTTTGAGTCAGTGCTTCTTGCGCTGATTTTGTGCATACTCTTTATATATTTCCTGAAATGGAAATTGCGTAGAATTAGAGTACCACATTGTCTCAAGCAAAATTCATATACATTTTTATCATCAAAACTAAGAATATTGATCAGAACAAATCTTGTTCTAACACTCTCCCCCACTTAAAAGATTTTCGTCCTCGAAAATTCTCTTCAAGCACTAACCCGAAGTACAAATCCTTCATTCAACCTTCAAGTATCTTCTCTTCTAATCTCAAATCACTCCGCAAACCTCTTCAAAATCCAAAAGAAAACCTCGGAGTTTATCCAAAACAATACTTGACGAAATACCATGCAAACACATAATCCTCTCGATGTATAACTTAGCAAGTCTTTCCATCAAATAATCCATCCTTATCGGAATAAAATGAACACATTTGTCCGTCTATCCATAATTATCCAGATCGCCTCATAATTACTTGACGTTCTCGAGAAACCCGAAACAAAATCTGTAGAAATATGATCCCACTTCCACTCGGGAATAGATAAGTGTTGTACCAACTAAACGGTTTCTGACAAGTCCAACTCAAATACACAATTCCGCTATATCCCTCTTCATACTTTACCACTAAACATTTTCCTCAAATATTTTTACCTTTTAGTAGCATTATGATGTATACTCAAACCATTACGATGCCCTTCATTCAAAATTCTCTTTTCCAACTTCGAAATATCAAAAATTCAAACTCGATCACCACCTTTCATGACTTTAATCTCGTTAATCCGAAAGTGATTACCTTTACCTTAATTAATTAATGTCATCTCGTCAACCAATTGCAATCCAATTTCAGACTCTCCCTAATCTCGTCAAGAACACCAGACATAGGCTTCAACATACTAAGGTTAACACAAGAAGACGTCGTTTCACAACCAAACTCAAATCTCGAAAACTATTCCAACAATTTTCAACTCTTGAGTCCTCAACATAGAAATATGCAATGATTCCCCACTCAATGTATCGACTTCAACGTTTGCTTTTCCAATATGGTAATTCAAACCAAAATCCTAATCTCTCAAGAATCTAACCATCTTCTTTACCTCATTCTCGACTCTTATAGTCACTATGCGCCTCAATTTGATCCAAAAAATAATGCCTCCAAAGTTTCAACACAAATACAACGGAAACTAACTCTAAATCATGTGTCGGATAATTCCTCTCACGAACTTTAACTTGCCTTGAAGCATAAGCTACCACTTTCTTTTTGCATCAAAACGCATCCCAAACCCAATAATGAAGCATCACAATACACCACAAACGGTTCAAACGGATCCGGAAAAATCAAAATAGGATCAGAAGTCAATCTTCTCTTAAGCTCTTGAAAATTAGCTTCACATTGCGAAGTCCAAAGAAAAGCTTGACATTTCTAGTCAACAACGTCAACGGCAAAGATAACTTAGAAAATCCTTCAATGAACTTCCTGTAATAACTAGCCAAACCAAGAAAACTCACTTCCTTTAACCAAAAATCACACTTAGAAAGCTTAGCAAACAACCTCTTCTCTTTCAACACTGACAACACAATTCTCAAATGCTCAGCATGATAATCTTCACTCTTAGGATCAAAACATCCTTAAAACATTACCTCATTAGGACATTCCTTCTCTTACTCAATAAAATAAGTGCAACTCTATAACCATACACTTAGACAAATGAACCTCTTCTCAACAACTCCTCAATTCGACTCTTCAACCTCTCCTTAGTCGATATGCACAATACCAAGTTAGCAAGAGAAGTTTATCTCGTCCAATACGATCTCGTTTTCTATCAACAATAGATTAAGGGTGATCAAGTCCTCAATTTGTCAATAGACAGTCGACAATCATAATGAAACCTAAACCTCCATTATGGAACTACAATATCGTTCCTTCAGATCTTGTATTCAAAACCACCTAAACTACCGAGATCCAAAATATCTCTTGAGGTTACAATTACTCGATTTAAATCCAAATAACTCATATCAATATTCTCATCAAATTGAACTCACGGAGACAAACTAAGTCAATTCCAAAATCTCTACCAAAAATGCTCAACAGATAATTCAGCACACATAAGAAGTAGAAACAAAACTCATAGCAGGCGTATCAATAACCATACTTCCACGCATATCAGATAACACAAGATTCAACCTCTTAGCACAATCCAAAGAAATAAATGAATACGTTGCACCATTATCAATAATAAAGCACGTACCTCAGATTAGCTTATCCTTAGTAGTGGTCTCATAACCATACAACGCAAGTACTCTTACACTCGCTTATTCCTTCTTCGGTTGTTACACTTGGTACTAATGTGACCTTGCTCTCCACAGTTGTAGAAAGTCACCCTCGAACCCGCTCTACAATCAACAGCTATGTGGCCTGGCCTGCTACACTTGAAACAAGTAGTAACCTCTTTTTTACACTCAGCAGCATGATGACCTTCAACACCACATCTAAAACACTTAAGTGGAGTAGGAGTCCCTCCCCCACTTAGCTTCTTTCCAAAACCAGATTGTTTCCTCTTGATATCATACGGTCTCCCACTGGATTGTTCTCTTTCTCGTTTCAACTTTATTAACTCCACTTATTTATTTTCACGCACATCTTCTGGAAAATAGTTTTCCAAAAATGTATCACGAAAAAGATTCCAAGTGACTTCAATACCTTCTCTTTCAAATCTCCGTAGAGTATTACTCCACCAATCGTCAGCTCCTTTCGTTAGCATGTGAGTACCCAACTGCACCTTCTGTACATCCGTACAAATCATGATTTGAAAAATCTTTTCCATTTCTCTCATCCATGCATGTGATTTGTCCGGTCCATACTTTCCTTCAAAAGTTGCCGGATTGCACCTTAGGAAGTCTCCAAAAGCACAAAACTCATCCTTTCCTCCATAACCGGCATTCTCTTGCGGCGCTTGTCCAATCGCACCAGTCCACCTCATCACCGCCTCAACATTAATGTCAACATTCTTTCCTGCAGCCATTGTCCTAAGACATCCAACGACCAACAAACAAACAGTATCGATTGTGTAAGACACACAAATCCAATACAAAAAGGGATAGAAAAACATGAATGACCTAGCCAACTGACCGACCGTGCTCTGATACCACTATGTAACACCCCCAATTCTATACTAAACAAATAAGGCATATATTTGCGTAAATCAGAGTAAAGAAAGCATGCATCTCACGAGGGCGTTACACATATTTCAAAATAGAACAAATATTTTATCTTTAAACATGCAATGGTCATTTCCAAATAACACGGGAATTTAAAACAACATGTAAACCACAGCGGAATAATCATCTCATCAAATAAATGCTAAAATAGGATAATTCCCATACATCATCCACCATGTCTTAACATCTTGACTCAAGGCCACACATTAACCAGAATAACATATTCAAATACGAATACAATATGAGTAAACAAATATCTCATAACATCGGGTCATAAAAACATAAAACCCAACTCCCATGTGTTACATATGATCAGAGCACAAGTGACTTGTCATACCCCAAAATTTGCCCACCACATTCTCATACTCAAGCTCCTTTGAATATCAAAGTCTCAATGCTTGACTGACTATACATGTCGCCCTCGGTTTTTTTCTTGAGATACGAACTGCCTCTTCTTTTATCTTTGAGTTTTGAAAATCAGAGAGTCTCCACCGACTTTTATTTTATACAATTAAGGAAAGGTTTATAAAAGAAACAGAAAAAGACCTTTAAGAGATTGTGGGTTCGGGGGTAGGTTATACAAAGGGAAGGTATTAGCACCCCTTTGTATCCATGGTTATCCACGGGCTCTTAATTGCTTAGCTCACTTGTCTGAATCATTTGTCTTGCTTTGAAATGCTTGTATGTGGTTTTAAAATACCTTTACAAATTGACTTTGTAATGATCCTTGTGCGGATGTATACAAAGTGTTTTATCTTTCGAAAGATGTTTTTGAAAAAAAGATCTTTAACTTCGTAATGATCCTTGTTTGGATATATACAAAATGTTGTCTTTTTTTGAAAATTTTGAAAAAACAATAATATGTGAGACATTTGTTGTTTTGTTTGATTTGAGTAAGCAATTAGGAGATCTACCCTAAATTTATAAGGTTCTTTCCCATTTCTTTTAGAAAATTCTCTTTTTGACCGGATGTAAACAAAAGTTTAAATTTTGTATTTGAAACAGTAGAATTGGTTTTAAAAAAGAGTAACAGAGGGATTACCCTAAGAGGTGCAAGTGTGATTGTGTTTTGATTCAGATATTTTTATCTTTTAAGTTAGTGACCTAACGCTTCAGTTATTATCTTTGACATACACTCAGTTTTATATGTACAGAAATTTAAAGTGCGGGAATGTAAAATGCGGAAAGTAAATCTACGCTATTACATCGATTGTGCGAGAAATGTAAACTACGCTATTTACATGATTTTGACAACCTATACACTTATCTATGAATTTAAATTGCAATAAGATAAAGGGAAATATTTTTGGATTTTTTTGGATGGTTGATTTTAATTAGAATTAATGCATAATTAATTTAATTAAATGAGAAAAAGGTAGAAATAAAATTTAAACCTAAAAATTAAGTCTAAAATATGTTCATATTGCTTGTTAAATACTACTTTACCCCCCTGCCATATAAGCGAGATTCGGTTTACCCCCCTCTAAAAAAAAAACTTATTGGACAAACCTTGCAAAAAAAGATTCCATCAATATAGACCCTGATCAGTTTTTTTGGCCAAGATTCTTAGAATCTTGCATACGTGGCATTTTTTGTAGTGCTGAATGTACAACACATAAGCAATGTGGCACAGTCAGCACTGCCACGTGGAATTTTTTTTTTTAAATTTTTTTTAAAAAATTAATATATTTTTTTTAAAAATTAATTTTTTAAAAAAAAAATAATTTTTTTTAAAATTAATATTTTTTTTTTAAAAATTTAATATTTTTTTACGTTTTTAAAAAATATTTGACAGTACCTGCGGATTTACGTACGAATTTAAAAATACCTGCGGATTTACCAACGGATTTGACAATACCTGCGGATTTACCTACGAATTTGACAATACCTGGGGATTTACCTTTAAAAATACCTGTGAATTTACCTGCGGATTTACCTACGAATTTGACAATACCTGCGAATTTACCTGCGAATTTGACAATACCTGCGGATTTACCTACAAATTTGAAAATACCTGCGGATTTACCTACGAATTTAAAAATACCTGCGGATTTACCTACGGATTTGACAATACCTGCGGATTTAACTACGAATTTAAAATTACCTGCGGATTTACCTTTAAAAATACATGCGAATTTACATGCGAATTTGACAATACCTGTGGATTTACCTACGGATTTGAAAATACCTGTGGATTTTAAAAAAAATTAATAAAAACGTAAAAACGTAAATTTTTTTAATTTTTCCAATTTTTTATAATTCTTTTTCAATTTTTTTATAATTTATATATAATAAAAACGTAAAAAAAAATATTAATTTTTAAAAAACAAAATATTAATTTTAAAAAAAAATATTAAATTTTTTTAAAAAAAAAAATATTAATTTAAAAAAAAAATTAATTTTAAAAAAAAAAAAATTTTAAAAAAAAATTTTAATTTTAAAAAAAAAATTTCAAAAAAAATTTAAAAAAAAAGTAAATTCCACGTGGCAGTGCTGACTTTGCCACATAAGCAATGTGCTGTACAGTCAGCACTACCAAAAATGCCACGTAGGCAAGATTCTAAGAATCTTGGCCAAAAAAACTGATCAGGGTCAAATTTGATGGAATCTTTATTTTGCAAGGTTTGTCCAATAAGTTTTTTTTTAGAGGGGGGTAAACCGAATCTCGCTTATATGGCAGGGGGGTAAAGTAGTATTAACCCTTAATTTTAAAATAAAACTAATTTTTTTTGGATTTTTGAAGTTGTTTAGGAAATTTATTAAGTTAATTAATATATAATTATGCAAATAATTATACAAATAATTAAAGCTTAAAGAGAAAAATATTCTAAATATGTACCAAATTAGTTTATAATATATAAACTTAATTTAAATAAAAAGAAAATATTTTTGGATTTTTTTTTATAGGTTGAAATAATTAAAAAGCAAATATATAAATATATACTAATTAATTAAACAAAATATTTTAATTATTAAGAAAAATAAAATATTTTTGTGTCAAAAATTAATTAGCATTTTATCAACCTAAAAATATTTTTTGTGTATTTTTCTGATTTTTAAAACTATTTTAAATTAATTTTACAAAGAAAATAAAATAAAATGGAAAATATATTAAATATATGATCTGGTGTGGTTGATAGGAGGGTCTATGGTATGTGCGCGTGTTTTGGTGCGTTGGATGAGTGGATGGAATGATCTGATGGACACAGATGCATGGTTCATGGCATGATGGTGGAGCGCGTAGCACAAGATCCCAGAATTAAAAAAAAATCGCGCGCGTGTACTGGCCAATCAGATGGCGCCACATCTTCATCTTCTACCTCCAGACTCTACTTTTAACATCGTTTTCTTCCAAAAGACGCTGTAATAAGTGAGCTTCATCCCTGCAAAATAGCGAAAAGGGGTAAACCTATACAAAAATGCTTCGTGACATGATCATTTTACTAGCCCTGATTCACTGAGTTCAAATATGCATCTTGTTTCTTCTAATTTTGCCTAAATCGCAAATCCCTAATTTTGAACTCAAGAACCCTAAAATGGTTATTCCTCGTATAGGTGTCCAAACACCAATTAAGTTTCCAGAAACGATCAGAACATGAAAAGAAACTCAAATATATGATTACATCGTGTTAAATATGCATGTATGATTGTATTTTTGTGAGTTTTGGTTTGAACAAAATGTGGGCTATAGAGCTTGATTTAGTGAGTTTCAAAGCTTGAAATTGATCTGGACAGATTCAGTGATGTTCAGGGATTGTGTTTGAGTGTTTAGTTTGGATTGAATTGAACTGAAACTTAAAATTCGAATTTCAAATTTCTTACAATATTTCAAGCATGATACAAGTGTGTTACAAGCATGGATTTGGTTCTGAAATCGTGTGTGTCTGTCTACTGAAGTGTTCTACTTCATTTATAAGCCATGGAGGTGCTGCAAAGCTAAGCTATCTTGCATTGATGATCTTTGAATCTTTGAATTTTTTAATATAAAAACCTTTGAATTCTTTGGCCATGGCTTTGAATTTTCTTCACCCTCTTGCTCTAGGCCGGCTATGTACCTTTCTTGCTGCAGAGTTGAATCATTCTTGATGGATTTAGCTTAAGATCAAAGCATTGTATCATTATCTTACACCATTTCTTTTTTAATTTAACTTTAAATGTAATAAAATTAAACCAAAAAATAAATAAAAATGTTATGGGCCTTAGGTTAGTCGTGGGAGGCCCTTAGCATCATTAGAATCATGTTTGGATCATGGAAACTTGGCCTCTTTTGGAAAAAAACATTTTTGATCAATGTTGGTTTCATGCATTTTCCCAAAAAATAGCCAACTTCAACAAGGCATAAATCCCTCAATTTTGATCATATGAAGGAGTTCTTGTACTTTTTAGAAACCTCAAGATGTCCTCTACAAGCTACTTTGGAAACATTTTTCATTTGGAGAAGTTATCTTGTTGTTATGGCCTTTGACAAAAAACCACTTTTTGTTGACTTTGAAAATGACCTGTAATGTCTGAGCTCATATTTTTCAAATGGCGAATCCAATGACCATGGGATCAATTGAATTTGAAAGATAATTGAATTTCCTTCAAAACAAGCTTTGGTTGGAATTTTTTGAATGAACGAGGAGAGAGTTATGGCCGGTCAAATTTCAATTGACTTTTTAGGAGAAAACCCTAATTTTGAAACTTAGGGTTTTGTTGATTTTTGATCTTTCCTTGATGAATTATGATCAACCATTGATCAAATGATGAATATTTTGACAAAATATGGATGTTAACAAAAAATTTCATTTTTGACTGTCTGTTGACTTTTCGGTCAAACTGGTCGTCTGTTGACTGTTTGAGCTGCTGACTGTGCGTCTGAGTCAATTGAAGTTTGAAAATTTGTATTGTGGTACTTTGAGACATATGGAGGTCCATGAAATCCATTTGAGGTCTCAAAAAACTGGTTCTCCTGAAAAAAACAAAAACCCTAATTAGGGACTGTTCGTGTAGGAGACAATTAAGCGTACCTGATTTTTGTGTAGTGCTGAGTCTCGGCTGATCATGTGATTATCAGAAGACTTCTAGAACAAAAATCTTGGAATTTTGAAATGCAAAAGATTGATTTGATTGATGGTACATAACACGGAGAATCGCGCTGTCAGTGGGTTTGACTGTCAACTGGCTGTCTGGGCATTAACGTAACAGTTAAAGTGAAAATTCAACAGTTAAACTCAAATTTTTCTTTTTTTGTTTTTTGTTTTGTTAATGGTGAAAATTTATTTACATGAATTGTTAGAAAAACACAAAACATAATAAATAAATAAAATATACCGTACATGAACGAAATTACCGATAATAACCTTGAAAAATATTTAATGCACAGAAAAATAAATATTTAACTAGCAATAAACACACATAATATTATCTTGATAATTAAACGACAGTACGACAGATAGTACGATATTTAATACTGACAGTACATAATATAATGAACAGTACGACAAATAAAATGAACGGTACATTATTTGAAAGCGAAAGATACAATAAACTTTAAAAATGACGATTAAAAACCCATGCTATAAATAGCAACATGTAGATGAACGGTAGTGTAAGCAACCCAGGTCCGCATTTTGCAGGACTATGTAGACAGAAAAAGGACATGATCACCACCAAGAGAGTGATGACCATAAGAAAACACGTATCCATCCACTTTGCCATTTTTGCCGGGGAAGAAGAGAAAATAATTATGAGGTAGAAGTTTGAGAAATGAGTTGAAAGTTGATGTGAGAATTTATGGAAAAAATGAGAGGTATTTATAGAGTTAAAAGAAGCATAGAGACGTTGGGGAATGAAGTGATTCCGTACAAAAAAGGAAAATTTGAGTAGTAGTAGGATTTGAAAGAAAGTGTATGGTAGGGTTTGAAAAGAGAGATGTATAGAATAAAGTTAGGATTTGATTTGAAAGAAAGAGATTTGAAAAGAAAGGAAGAGATTTTGAAAATAATAATATAGTACAAAAATTAGTGGGAAACAAAAACTAATAATAATTTACTTGTTACCAGTACAGTCTGAATCCCGGACTCTGCGCCTGCAAAATTTAATTCTGTACCGATTGCGTCAGTACTATTTATCTGCAAATAAATCTCAAATAAACAGCGTGTGTGAAGTGATAAACAGTACTTGGCGTTTGTGTAAGAATAAATTCAACAGCGAATCAAAATACCTTATAAGAAATATTCTAAAAACCGAGTATTCATAAAATCAGGATATTTGTGAAATAAAATCCAAGATTATATGAAACTCCCCATTTTTAGACAGAAGTCTGTTGGCTTCTCTCTGAAAAAGATGCGGGAAAATTTTGGGGTATAATAGTTGCCCCTATTCAATCTTCTTAAACCTGAAGATACTGATTGAAATCTGAAGGTAGAAGATGATTGAATATTTAGATACCCTGAAAATTTGCACTTACCTCCACCGGAAGTGATGTTGGAAATTGCATTTGAATGTTGTCTAGGAAATGTTGTTGGCAGATCGAAACATTACCTGAGACGGGCTTTCAGATGCCATCTGGCAAATGTGTTGATGGTTTATTCATCATAATGAATCCATTGATTATATCTTGATGAAGGATTTGAAAACCTCTGCATTGACTGTTACGGAACCGTCCGAGGTTACCGTTTTAAATCTTAGAGGCTGATCGTTACGGAATTGTCCAAAGTTTTTCCGCTTTAGATTTTGAAAGTTGATCTATGTGGAACCGTCTGAGGTATCGCTTTGGATCTTTGAAGGTTGATCGTTGTGGAACCGTCTGAGGTATCCGCTTTAGATCTTTGAAGTTTGATCGTTGTGGAACCGTCTGAGGTATCCGCTTTAGATCTTTGAAGGTTGACTGCCTTAAGGAACCGTCTAAGGTATCGACTTAGATCTGAAGGTAAATCTTTTAAGGAACCGTCTAAGGTATCGACTTAGATCGGAAGGATTTGAAGTTGTTTATTCGACTGTGGTATAGTCTGGAAGCGTCAGAATGAGTCACCATTAGACCGTATCTGCTTTGCTTGTTTTGAGTTGATAGGTGATTTGGAAAGAGATATCCCTTCAGTTTGAATCTTTGATTTGATTATATCTGAGAGGAATGTTCGTCTGAATAGAATCCAGGGGAACACTGCATGTGATTGAGAATAACTTTGCTGAGGATATTCGTCCACCTGAAAAAATCAAGTTAGTGACATGCAATGTCATGATGCATGTAATGTATATGTTGAGATTCTCAGACTAAATGAGAAACGTGCATGTTATGTATGCATTTGTTATGAAACATTATATGCTATGTATGAATATGCGTATGATGTATGACTTATGCAATTTAGAGCGTATCAAACTTCTGGTTGGGAAAATAAATCCCTGCTTGCTATTTTGGAAATGAAGGCATTGTGATCGTTGATGATCTTTGCTATCTTGTTCGAGTATACTCAGCCGGGGAACTTCTTTACGGACCAGGGTACTCTGTTGAGGGATCTTTGACTACCGCTTGGGGATGAAAGGTAATTTGAAAGTCCTGATTTTGATGTACACTGAATGGGAATAAAAAAGATGCGTAATCCTCCGATGCACTATTTGACCAAGCCTTGGTGTGGAATATCACACCTTCTGGGGATAATGATTTTGAGCAGCCCTGCTGGGGAATAATATTTCTCGAATCACTTTGTTGGAAAGAAAAATCTCATTGAGGAATTTGCTGAGAAATGCATCTCTATCGGGGAACTTTTCTTCTGATGCTGGTTTCGGGATGATGTCCAGATGATTGGGACATTACCTGGATGTTATTCCTGTTTATGAACATCAATCATATTTAAATGCATATGTTCATTCAAAATTATCATTGGGACGTTTACGTATTCAAAATAGAAAAAATGGAAACTTTGATTTTGAGCATGAACTGTATTGATTTTGAAAGAGAGCCATAATAGGCGGATTAGTACAAGGAGACAAAAATCCTAGTAGTAGGAAATTGTCCTAAAACTTTGAAAAGTACTTATAAATAGAAATAGCTATGTGAAAACAATCCAGTCAAGTTTCAACTCTGCTATTACCAATATGTCTTCGAGTATCTCATCCCTCACTTGTTGGAAGAAAGTGATTGGACTGATTGGTGCCTTTGATGTGTTGAACCTTGAAGGTGAGTAGGTAGCCAAACGGGACATAGTCGTACAATTTATTCCCTAACTTTCTCCTAGGCTGCCTTTTCAGGTTTTCAGCCTACCGGGATAACTTTATTTAGTTTCTAACTTTTGCCTGGATCGCCCTTTCAGGTTTTCAATCCACCGAGACGCTCATTTTTTGCCTAAGTCGCCCTTTCAGGTTTTCAACTTAGTGAGCTTTTCTTTAAGCGAAGTACTTTTTGACTATGTCCGCATTTACAGGGTGTGGGAAATCCTCGCCATCCATAGTGGTAAGCAACATGGCTCTGCCGGAGAATACTTTCTTGATTACAAATGGTCCCTCATAGGTGGGAGTCCACTTGCTCCTGGGGTCACCTTATGGTAAGATGATACGTTTGACAACCAAATCACCGGTTTGGTATGCCTGACTTTTGACTTTCTTGTTGAAGGCTTTAATCATACGCTTCTGGTACAACTGACCATGACAAATAGCCGCAAGCCTCTTCTCATCAATCAATTTTATCTGGTCCAACCGAGTCTGAATCCAATCGTCTTCGTCTAGATCGGCTTCTTTCATAATCCTTAGGGAAGGAATCTGAATTTCAATTGGAAGAACCGCCTCCATACCATAGACTAAGGAGAATGGAGTTGCCCCTATTGAAGTACGTGCTGATGTGCGATAACCATGAAGAGCAAAAGGTAACATCTCATGTCAGTCTTTGTAGGTTACTGTCATCTTTTGTATGATCTTCTTGATGTTCTTGTTGGCAGCTTCCACCGTGCCATTCATCTTTGGTCGATAAGGAGAGGAATTATGATGTTTGATCTGGAATTGCATGCAGAGTTCAGTAATCATTCTGTTGTTTAAATTTGTGCCATTGTCTGCGATGATCCTTTCAGGGATGCCATACCGACAAATGAGATTGTGCTTGATAAACCGGGCCACAACATTCTTGGTGACTGGAGCAAACGAAGCTGCTTCTACCCATTTGGTGAAGTAATTGTCATACCCCAAATTTGTCCTACCCTTATTTATCTGGCTTATAATTCATATACATACATCATTTAGGTCATGGCCCAATTCATGCATTCATATCATGGGTACTGTTCCAAAAAGGAGCTCCTGGCGCAAAGAACTTCTGATTAAATATAAAGATCTGAGATCTGGTCCTGTGACATTATCCTTCTGAGGGTTTTCTTGAATCAGGGTTTTCTCACCCTCAACTCATAGCATTGGTTAGAAAGTAGAAGCTTGTTGTTCATGTGATTATTCTAAGTTAGGGTTTCTTGACCAAAGTCAGCACAGTTGACTTTCTGGTCAACACACTGATCAATAGTTGATTTTATGAAAGGAGATGGTATGGTGACTGGGCGGAAGTGTTCAATTGATCGCCATTGGCTAGAAACTAATTAATTGGGAATTTCATTAAGATCGGAGAAAAAAATCAGGACAGTTGACTTTCGGGTCAAAATCAGGTCAATCACTAAAATATTGACTTTTGGTGAAAAATCGATCAAGAAAAGTCAAAGAATGAATAAAATCAGGAGTTTGACAAAAGTTGCCAAAAATAGAAAAAAATCAAAAATGGAAAGTTTCATACTTAGAAAATTTTTGAGGCCTTTGGAATTGGATAATCAGTCAACTTCACCATCAGTTTACACGTAGCAAATGACATTTTTTGGAGACATTTTTAACATCAAAGTTGTTCCTCTCATGGAGGAGAACAACTTTGTAGTTGGACACTTTTCCATTTGAAGCTTGGTTGAAATGTTATCAAAGTGTGAAGTTGAGGATTTTTCACTTGAATCAAGTCACAAAGCTGGGCAGATTTCTGGTCATACGTGAAGCATTTCATCAAACATGTGATGTGCTATATTTGAAGCCAATTCTAGGGCAACGAAAGAACCATACAAATTCAAACTTGGTATACATACACTCTTTGCCATGTCCTCTACCCATTGAAGCAAAAATAAATTCATTTGGATGAGTGTGGAACAAATTACAAGGCCTCAAAGTGGCAATCACAAAAAACACCTCATGGCATAAGGCTGAGCCAGAATCCCAAGTCACACGCATGCATTTGATCAAACACATGGTGTGCTGACTTTGAAGCCAATTTTATAAGCCTACAAATTTCTATTGAGATCAATCTTGGTAAAAAACACCTCCTTGCGACGCCCTCTTTCCAACGGATCCAATAACACCATTGTTGCTCGTGCATTGAACAAAATATTAGGTCTTGAAATCATGCCCCCGGGAAGTGTGTATTTGCACGAGCATCAGGCCAAACCTTAAGTCACGTGCGCACGCCAGAAGCATTTGTATGTCACCATGTTCACAAGCAACTTTCTCATGCTTCCAAATGATTTTTCAAAAGACTCTTAACACAAAAGTTCTTCTACTCCATGCCTCCTTCACAATGACCCCAAGCTTGAAGCAAATGGTGTACCATAGCAAGAGATGTATGGACTTGAAGTAAGCATCATGGCAACAAAAGTCTTGCAACCAAACATGTATCACTCACCAACCTACTTCCATAAAACACCATGCATACCACTGTACACGTGAAAGCAAAAGGGAGAACTTACTACAAATGCACACTACTTGGTTACCAAGTTTAGAGATGAAAATATCCTCTACGCAACACTCCACCACGAAACCATGCAACCTCTCCTCTATATAAAAGCCACGAGCTCTTCACAAACAACAACACACACTCTCATTTTTCCATTTCTTTTCACAAAGTTCTCTCTTCACTATTTTCTTCTCTCCTCGGCTTTCTCTCTTTCCCTTCATGCATTCAAAAGTTTTTACATTTTGTAACAAACTCAAAACCACCATAACCTTGATCTTCATCACCTTCTCCATTCACTATCATCATCATCCTCCTGGCTTCCCTTCATGTACATCAGCATCATCATCTCCGCAATCAAATCACCACCATGGCTTCACCACTACAATACTTTCCTGAAGCAAAGCTTCATCTCTAAGGCTTCCTGAACCGTGAGCTCGCCTATCAAAGATTGGAGCAAGATTCATCATCATCAAGCTCTCAACGTATTCATCTTCATCACCTTCACCCAGTCACTCACAGCACTGCACCACCATCACATCCTTCGTCCAACCTTCATCATCACCACTACATCAACTCTATGAACACCATCCTCCTTTGCAAGCACTATCAACCTCTCCATCGTCAATCTAACGCGAGCTCCAACATCACTTTCAGAGTCTCTTGTTGAACTCACCGCTTTAGAGTAGAATCTTTTTGTGGCCACGATTCAAGATCTTTCAGGTATGATCTAAATCCTTCTCAACATCTTAGGCACTGTGTTAGGATCTATGTGGCATATTCGTTGGTGTCTCTGACGTATTCGTTTGCGTATATTTTTTTCGATTCTTGGAACTTAGTTTGCTCGGTTCAATCTGATACGTGTTTGAGTGCTTGAGTGTTGTCTATGGGTTCCCTATGTCATAAGGACCATGGTGATATGTATGGCTTGCGTTTTAGTGATATTGCTAGAAACTAGGGCTTTAAGTTTTTGTTCTGTTAAGGAGATAGGAGAGGAATCAGTGAAATCTAATTATGGATCTGGACTCAGCTTTGAAAACCGAGTAGGACGGAGGTATTACTTATGATTTCTGGAAATTTTCGTGCATCTCCGCCGCCAGTCAGCCAGAGAAGATGACCGGAGATGCTCTCCGTCATCTGTGTGTGCTTCGGTGCAAGGGGGAGTACGTGGCGCGACGAGGTTGGCTCGTTCCCCAGTTTTTATCCTTTTTGGTCTTTTAGTCAATCATTGGGATGTGATGTGGTACGCAGTGACTGGTCCGTGAATCTTTTTGTCCTTATTCATTAAAACCCAAACGTGACCAATTGACTTGCATGTTGTGTATCTGTTTTTGTATGTTACATGTATGATAAATTAAGTGAAATGAAAAATGAAATAAAGATGGAATAATGCAAGTTGGGCCTTGCGCACTTGGGCTTCGCTCATTCCTGGAATCACACCCCTAGCTTAGTCACACACGCGCTCGTGATGTGGATTGGGCCTGAGCACCCCTGCCATCCGCACCCCCTATTTTAGGCCCTGTTTTCGCTCCTAACTAGTTTTAGTTCATTTGAAAAATACTGTTACACCCCCTGCAGTTTAGGTCTTATTTTTATTTTAATTTTGTTTTCTCTTACTTTTTAACTCATAATTCCTTTTTAATTCAAACAAAAATACATAAAAATTGTTCATAGATATTTTAGGGTATGTAAATAATTGTCATTATTTTTGTTAATTTTTCTCATTTGTTTTAACCCATTTAATAAATCTTTTTCTTCACAATATGTTTGAATTTCCTTTGTTTAAACACTTCTTTGTAAATAACCTGTTAATAGACTTAGGAATTAACTTTAGTTTATATTTTTTTCTTTTCATAGATTTAATTGACATATGTGTATTTGTGAATACCATTTATTTGTTATAGTTCTCGATTCTATTTGTCGTATAATGATTTTCTTTTACCTATCCCATGTGTAGATTTTTCTTTAATAGATTGTTTAGTTTTTATTATTTTTTATTCCCTTGTATAGACAACTTAGATTAGAATTTAGAAATAGTTCCCTTCTCATTTTCTTTTTCCTTTCAACTTTTAAAATACTTAATAAATACCGACAAGGATCATACTGCTATTATTTTTCATAGTTGGAAAGAAATGATTGGGGCGTAGGCCCCGATGTATGTTCTTTTCTACTTAGCGGAAAAGAAATGATTGAGGTGTGAGGCCTCGGTGTATTTCTTAAACCGCTATTTAGAGAAACGATGGTGGCGTAGGCCTCGATGTGCATTCTCTAAATATTCACAAAAAAAAACTTCTTTTTGTATTTCTTTTACTTAGCGGAAAAGAAATGATTGAGGTGTGAGGCCTCGGTGTATTTCTTAGTCGCTATTTAGAGAAACGATTAAGGTGTAGGCCTTGATGTGCATTCTCTAAATACTCAAAAAACAAAAACTCTTTTTGGTATGATCTAAGTCACAAAATAAATCCCCTTAAAAAACACCAACAAAAAACACTTAAAACACTAATAAATGGTCAGATTTAAAACAAAGTAAGGAAGTGATGCGAAGCCTTGTAATGGGTTTTCGTCATCACGGAATTACCCTAAAAGACACAAACCAATCTCTGTTTTCCTTCTTTCTAAGGGCAATGTTACTTCCGTTCGAATGCATCGTAGGTCGATCCCTTATGCAAGAGCGCGAACGTTAACTCCGCCCAACTAAAAAACACAAAAACAAACAGAAAATCTTGCGCCGAGCTACGGTAACTCTGATTCCTGAAAAGGATACGTAGGCAGCGGGGTAGGGCCCGTTCGAGTACAATTCTTTAATTTCCCTACATTTTTCATTCATTCGCATATAGACATAGACATAGATTACACCCTTTAGATAGAAACAAACATAGGTGGATACCATCGAGTACGATGGGCGCGAGGGGTGCTGATACCTTCCCCTTGCGTAACCGACTCCCGTACCTAGATTCTCTAGTCGCGAGACCTTGTTCTTATTCCTTTGTTAGGTTTTCTGATATTCCTTTCCCTTATGGGATAAATATATTGGTGGCGACTCTGTTCATTTTTCGCGAGCGTGCGATAGTAATCAATAGCGACCATAATAAAGCGATGTCCGTTGGAGGCAGTAGGCTTGATTTCTCCAATCATATCAAAACCCCACATTGCAAAAGGCCAAGGAGCCGTCAGGATGTTTAATGGGACTGGAGGTACATGTACTTTGTCGGTATATATCTGGCATTTGTGACAAGTTCTGGAGTGACGATGGCAGTCTGTCTCCATTTTAGACCAGTAATAATCTTCTCTTAAGATCTTTTTAGCCATTGTATGTCCACTTGAATGAGTACCAAAAGCACCATCGTGTATGTCTTCCATAATCTGTTCTGCTTCCTTCTTGTTCACACAACGAAGCAAAGTCGAGTCATGGTTGCGTTTGTATAGGATTCCATTACTTAGAAAGAATTTGGCAGCAAATCTTCTTAGAAACTTTCTATCGTTAATGGATGCCCCTTCAGGGTACTCCTGATCTTCGAGATATCTTTTTACTTCATGGAACCATGGTTTTTCTTCCACTCCTTCGGTATCAATCTCATTGCAATAGGCTGGTTCATCCTGTCTGTAAATGGTAATCATGGGCGCCTCACTGTCCCATCTCACTTTGAACATAGATGACATGGTAGCTAGGGCATCAGCTAGTTGATTTTCTTTGCGCGAGATATGTTCAAAAGTGATTTCTTCAAAATAAGGAATCAAACTCAGCACATATTCTTTGTATGGAATTAGATTCGGGTGCTTCGTGTCCCATTCCTCTTTGACTTGATAAATTACAAGGGCTGAGTCTCCATAGACTTCCAGGAACTTAATTCTTAGATCGATTGTAGCTTTGAGACCCAGAATACATGCTTCATACTCGGCTCTATTGTTAGTGCAGTTGAAACATAATCTGGTAGTGAATGGTGTATGTCCTCCTGTAGGAGAAATGATCACAGCTCTGATGCCATTGCCAAGCGCATTAGAGGCTCCGTCAAAAACCATAGTCCATCGGGATCCTGGCTTGGGTCCTTCCTCCGGTCCTGGTTGTTTGTAGTCAGTAACTAGCATAATATTTTCATCTAGGAGGTCAAAGTTCAATGCTTGATAATCATCCACTGCTTGATGAGCCAGATGATCAGCTACCACACTTCCTTTGATCGCCTTTTGTGAAGTATACTGGATGTCATACTCTGTTAAGATCATTTGCCATCTTGCTATTCTTCCAGAGAAAGCAGTTTTTTCGAACACATATTTGATAGGATCCATTTTGGAGATCAGGAAAGTGGTATGGTTTAGCATATATTGTCTTAGTCGGCGAGCCGCCCATGCTAAGGCACAACAAGTTTTCTCGAGTAGTGAGTATCTTGTTTCATAATCGGTAAACTTTTTACTAAGATAGTAGATTGCATGCTCTTTTTGGCCAGACTCGTCATGTTGCCCCAGTACACACCCCATTGAATCTTCTGACACAGTTAGGTACATTATCAGAGGTCTTCCTTCCATTGGTGGTAACAAGATTGGTGGTTTTTGAAGATATTCTTTGATCTTGTCAAAAGCTAATTGGCATTTGCCGTTCCATCTTTCCACTTGATCTTTCTTCAATAGTTTGAAGATCGGCACACAAGTAGTAGTCATATGGGCAATAAATCTGGCGATGTAATTCAGACGTCCCAAGAATCCTCTGACTTGTTTCTCGGTATGGGGTATGGGCATTTCTTGAATGGCTTTTACCTTGGCAAGATCAACTTCAATACCCTTGCTGATGACGATGAAACCTAAGAGTTTATCGGACCTTACTCCAAAGGTACACTTGTTCGGGTTCAGTCGCAACCTGTACTTCTTGAGTTTGTCAAACAGCTTGTGCAGATGACCCAGATGTTCTTCTTTAGTGTTGGACTTTGCAGTCATATCATCGACATAAACCTCTATTTCTTGATGAATCATATCATGGAACAGAGCTACCATTGCACGCTGATATGTTGCTCCTGCATTCTTTAAACCGAAGGGCATTACTTTGTAAGACACTACAAGAAAACAACACTTTAGCGTCGGTCATAAACCGTCGCTAATATCTTTAAAACCGACGTTAATAGCTGTTAGCGTCGGCTTAGTGTGGGAGTCGCGACCGTCGCTAAACACCCCGAAGCTAACAGTAGCGTAAGGCCGTCGCTACCGTAGCGTCGGCTTGAAGTAACGCTAAGCGGTCACTACTCGTTGTCCATAGCTTATACCCATAACTGTAGTGTCGGCCCACACCATCCCTAATATATGCTACGTGGCACCATATGGTTGGGTGTTTCCTTTTACCAACATTACATGTTGTCTATAGCGTCGGCTCCGTGGCGTCGCAACACGATGCCACGTGTTTCATTATGATAGGATAACATTCCTAGTTGTTTTTTCTGAATCTAATATACAAAACCAGCAACTATACAAAACAACTTTCTCTTCAATTCAATTTCAATTTCAATTTTCTTTCTCTAATTTCCATTTTTCCCATATCTAATTTCTCTCCAATTTCTATCAGTCGCCCAAAGCAAGTGAAAGACGTTGCTCACCAAGAAGAAGTAGTCTGAGTACTCACCAACACTCTCGAAAATGTGCTTAAGATCATCTAATTATGCTGCTTACTTGTTTGATAGTGTGACAGTGTACTCACCAAGTGAAAGACGTTGACAATATTTGTTTGACAATGTGGCTGGGTGTTATTCTCTGCCTACTTGAAACAAATTTTAAAGTTGCTGTTGATGTTTTTCTAAAAATGCAGATTATGGCATTGCATATATTATTACTTCCATTGGATGACTTAATAAACAAAAGTAACTAACGTATAGTTCATTTAATTTTTGTTGACTTAATATAATAATAGTTTTTCATAATGTATTTTCTTCCTAGTCACAAATTCAGCAACTTCAAAATGAAAATGAAACTAACATGTCTCATGCAACTTCATAATGTATTTTCTTCCTAGTCACAAATTTAGAAACTTCAAAACGAAAAATGAAACGAACAACTTACATGTGTTTTTGCTGCACGCTCGTCAACCCACTCTCCATTCTTCTTTTTGTGGGTGGCAATGAAGAGCTCATCCGGATGTGCGGGTCGCTTGAGTTTTTAGCCTATAATTAAAGATAATATATATGGTCACAATGTATATTGAATATAATTATATTAAAGCATTTCAATAACAAATATAATACATACCAATTCAAGTGCAACATCATGGTAAGCTATACGACCAGACGTATGGACTGCCCCACCTCTGCTTGATGATCAATTAATCTTATTTTGTTTGGAGACATCCTTGAACTCTTTTGTCTCCCACTTTGCAAGAAGAAACTCCCATGTATCTACACCCATCCAAGGCGGCTTGCGCGCCTGATCTTTAGCCTTTTGCAATATATCACGCAGTCGTGCAGCACACCTTTGATGAAACAAGCCTTCCATTTTAGTATCATCGCAACGGTCCCAGCTTACAAGCGACTGACAAAATATACAAATAATAAATGAAACTCAACAATATACATTATAATCAAAATACTAAAAAAGAAATTACATGTATTACTTTAAACATGTTGAACCATTCCTTTCTCTCGGCTTGTTTTTCATCGCGTTTAAGCTCACTATAACTAAAAAAAGTACCCTTGTAAAGCTTTACTATAACTTTTCTGCACATTTCGGCAACAAGGTTGCCTGGACTTAACCTATGAGGCAAATGAAAAATGTTTGTTAATTAAAACACATATGTAACACGCAAAGCAATCCATTCACGTCAATTTTAGACATTTCTTCACCTCACAAAGCACCAACAACAACAATTTTAACAGCCACCTTCTATTCTATTTTCACATAAACAATCTTTTATATCAATGTTATTAATTATTAGTTTTAACAGCCACCTTCTATTCTATTAATTATTAGTTACTGGAAAAACTGTGTGGAGAAACCTATTGGTATTTTGAGTATGCCAATTTCAATGTTACTTGTAGTAAGCCTATGGGAATTACAATATAGGTTATTACTTTTACCTCTGTTAAGAATACACTTTCAAAGTAATTAAACAGAACTCATAATCATAGTTATTGTAACATTTAAGAAACTGTAGGTTAAATGCATATTCAGATTCTATTAAATCAAAATTCTAAACATTGAATCAAAGTAATTAATCAGAACTCATAATCATAGTTATACTCTCTACCAATTCAAAAACATTCAGATTCTATTATGTCAATGTACAAAATAGAACAGAAAGTGTGCTTACGCATTAGTATCTTCTACAATATAGATCTTCGGTCGCTGCCCATCATCTTGTTCTTGTTGTTCCTCGTTAGAAAGTGCTTGGTCACCCTCTTCTTGAACATCCTCTTCCGAGGTGTGATGGGGAGGACTTTGCAAAACATGATGAGTATATCCTGGGGTAGGAATGAATCTAAATTCCTCGGAAGTCGGGATTGATGGTTGAGGTTGATTAATAGGTGGCGGTGTTGGGTTTGTCTGAGCTAGTGGTGGTGTTGGGTTTGTATGAGTCGTTGATGCAGGCTGCGAAGGTGGAGGTGTTGGATTTTTCCTAGTCTTTGATGGAGGGTGCAAAAATGGTGGTGTTGGATTTGTATGAATCGGTGGTAGAGGCTGAGTAGGTGGTGGTGTTGGTTTTGTCTGAATCGGCGGTGGAGGCTGAGTAGGTGGTGGTGTTGGTTTTGTCTGAATCGATGGTGAAGGCTGAGTAGGAAGTGGTGTTTTAGTTGTCTGAATCGGTGGTGGATGTTTTTTCTGAGTATGTGGTGGCGGTGGGTTCTTTGAACCAGGTTTCCCATGCACCATGCGAGAATTCTTTATAGCAATACTCCCAGGTGGAATTTGTCGTTGACGACATAACCTGTCAACAAAACTTTTTTACACAATTGACATTATCAATAACATTAGCAAAAATGCATCAAAAAATAGTAAATTGCAAAGAAACGAACTAGTGAAGGTTAAGCCATCTTACTTATTCGTGCTTGATGGTGCTTTTCTCTTTCCGTTTTGTCCAGTCATTTGAATAGAAGCTAACAATAAAGCTGCCAACAATAAAAAAATTTATATAACATTTTCACATATCACATCAATAGTATACACTTAGTACATCAGATCATTATTATAATTTATATGACCCAGAAATAGAGTGACTACAATTTAATATGAAAACACAAATCCTAAATTAAGAGATATCTAGTATGAAACAAGTAAAAGGAATCTAGCATATATAAAAGTTTATCAATCAGAAGTGATGAACACAGTGCAACACTGAAGAATGGTGGGAGTGATGAACAAAAGCATCAAATATAAAATAAGTTATAAAATACTAGTAACATAGATTACAAGTCAACATAGATATTCAAATTGATAAAGTCATAAGATAAAGTACTAGTAACATAAAATACAAGTAAATATAGAAACACAAGATAAAATGTTCTCTCAATCTTGAGTCATTGGTTCAGTTGTCATTCTTATCTCGACGTCGCCATCAATTAACCCCCCATCAGCTAAACCACGTATTTGTTCAACTTCGGTAATAGGCACAACTGGTAACATTTCATCAGATTGATAAGGAATTTCATCCCCGGTGTTGTCTATCTCAACATAACCCCTTGGTTTTGTGGTGATTGCTGCACACCATCCACGCATATTTTTACACGTTTCTGGATAAGGGACATAATACACTTGTTTTGCTTCTTGTGCAAGAATGAATGGGTCATACTGACGATATCGCTTATTCATCTTAATATCAACAATATTGTACTCAGTAATAACTTTTGTGCCACTATTCTTTGTTGGATCAAACCAATCACAATAAAATAGGGCAATCTTGTTGCTAAAGCCGTTGTATTCCAATTGAAGGATACGTTGGATGATGCCATAAAAATCGTTTTCTCCTCCATTTGTAAGACCTTTAACATATACCCCACAATTAGTAGTCTTTTTACCATGACTCCATTCTTGGGTGTGAAACTTGTACCCATTAACAAAGTATATGTTCCATGATGTTGCCTTCGGATTAAGACCGAGAGCTAATGCCTTCAGGTGTGGACTAGTTGTTCCATTCCTCTCATCATTCACCTAAAAAATACACCTAATCTTAGTTATAGTTTATTGTCAACCACATAATATAAATCATGAGATAAATACTAACATAGTCCTTTAGCCATGAAGGAAATTGCTCGTGTATAAGACCAGAAGCATCTTCCTTATTGATAGAATGATATTGCATGAACAATCTGACACCGGCCATAAAATCTATGAGTATATATATGCAAAATGGTTGACATCAACACAATTGTTTTACAAAAATGTACTTACTCGAGATACGGTTTAACCTCGTCACAATTGATTAAGACGTGCACATGAGCAGACTTCCATTCCTTATCAATCACCCAATTGTCACGAGATTTTCCACTAGGACGGCCACATTTGCTAAAAATTGAAAGTGTAATTGGTTGGGAGTTCTCATCATCTGGTCGAGGATCATTCCTTAAACTTGTACTTGGAAACAAACTAAAGGTCTTGAAATAGTGAGAGAAAAAATGAGTAGTTTCACGGTGCAAGTAGGCAGTGCATATTGAACCTTCAACCCTGGCTTTATTTTTCACCGAACGCTTGAAGTCTCCCATCAATCTACACATGAAAAGATTAAAAGATGTTTTTTCATTAACATAATCTACAGAAATTGAACATCATTTACCTTTCAAATGGATACATCCAACGATATTGTACAGGACCACCAAGAATTGCTTCATTAGGTAGGTGAATCGGGAGATGTTCCATTGAGTCAAAGAAACCTGGAGGAAAAATTCTTTCAAGCTTGCATATGATGATGGTAATGTTTTGTTCCAACCTGACAAGGTCTTCCAACTTCAACGTATTACAACATAAGTCTTTGAAAAAACGACTTAACTCAGTTAGTGGCTTCCATATCTCCGGAGGTAAGGAACGAAAAGCAATTGGAAGCAAACACTCCATGAATACATGACAGTCATGGCTTTTCGTCCCCTTCATCCTACCCTTGGTGACATCAGCACACCTAGAAAGATTTGAGGCATAACCATCAGGCATTTTTAGTTCCTTAATCCATCTACATACTAATTTTGCCTCTTCGGATGTCAAAGAAAATTTTGCCTTTGGCTTAGCCATCTTCCCATTAGGTAGATTAACCATCTCTAAATCCCCACGTAAACAATTAAGAGGTAAATCCAATCTTGCCTTCTCATTGTCCTTTGTTTTTGCAGGATCATTCATGACAGTGTAAAACACATTATCAAATACATTTTTCTCTATGTGCATCACATCAAGGTTGTGCCTTAACAAGTTGTCCTTCCAATATGGAAGATCCCAAAATATACTTCTTTTGATCCAATTATGTTGTTTCCCATACCCTGGAAATTTGGTGGCCCAATCACTATCTGTAACTTTTGGAAAATCACGAACTGCTTCCCAGACATCATGGCCGGTAAACATGTATGGTGGGTTTTTTTCTTCATCATGTTTTTTGTAAATCTCTTTTTACTTTTCCTAAACGGATGATCCATTGGTAAGAACCTACGATGACAATCAAACCAACAACTTTTTCCACCATATCCTAAGGTGAAAGCATCTGTACTGTCCATGCAATAAGGGCATGCTAATCTACCTTGTGTCCCCCATCCAGACAACATACCATATGCTGGAAAATCATTGATTGTCCACGTTAAATGCGCTCTCATTACAAAATTTTGTTGCATAGAGATATCATATGTCAAAATGCCATCTCTCCACAAGCGCTGCAAATCATCAATCAAAGGTTGCAAGTAGACATCTATTTTAGCTTTCGGATTGTACGGTCCAGGTAGAAGACAAGTCAAAAACATGTATGGTTTCGTCATGCACATTTCGGGAGGGAGATTGTAGGGTGTGACTATTACCGGCCAACATGAATATGGAGTACTAGAGGCTTGAATGTAAGGGGTAAACCCATCCGTACATAAACCTAATCTTACATTTCTCGGGTCACTAGCAATATCGGGATAAACTTCATCGAAGTGTTTCCATGCTTTTCCATCAGATGGGTGACATAAAACATTTGGATCACTGGGGTTCTCACGATGCCATCTCATTTGAGATGCAGATTCCTTTGAAGCAAAAAGTCGTTGTAACCTAGTAATGATTGGAAAATAGAACATTCCCTTCACTGCCACATCTTTGTAATTTCCCATTCCACACTTTCGAGGAACATACCTAGCAGCTCCACAAACTCTACATTGAGTTAAAGTGCTATCTTCTTTAAAATATAATAAGCATCCATTCACACAACAATCAATTTTCTCAACCTCTAATCCTAACTTAGACACCAACTTCTTCACTTTATAATAGTTTTCAGGTAAGCATCCTTTAGTTGGACAAACATCGATTAGCATTTGGGAGAAAAAATTCAAGGCCTTTTGAGGAACAAGCCAATTAGACATGGCAGCCAACATCTTAACTGAAATAGATAGTCTGGATTCAGAAGCTCCCTCATAAATCGGTTGGTTTGCGGAAATCAATTCATCATAAAATCGTTGAGCTTTTTCATTTGGTACCTCACCCTCACTAACTGTTTCGTTTTCCATATCAGCATTCACATTTGGGGCATTAACAAATGGTCTGAAAACATCAGAGACCATTTCATTCATTGCATGAAATTGTTCTTCATCACCTGTATTATCTCCACCAGCATTCCCACCGCTACTAATATGACCATCAAGGTCCACATTTTGATTCGCTTCTCCATGATCAATCCATGTATAATAGTTGGGCAAAAAACCATATTTGTACAAGTGATGTTTGACCTCATTAGCCGTTTTCAAGAGAATGCAACCGCATTTTACACAAGGACACCTTATCCCCCCCTTGTTTAAAAATTGTGGTCGATTCATGGATTTAGTGACAAAATCTTCTACTCCACTAACAAAACCATCTTTCAAACCATACCTATCCGAGTTAACTCTATCATACATCCAACTTCGATCCATTTTATACATTAAAAACAAACATAAGTTTATCTATTTCAAATAGATTTATCTATTTCTCAAAGTACGAAAGATTAAATCCAGGGAATATATTACAAATAGATTTATCTATTTCAAATAGATTTATCCATTTTCTACATACTAATCTCTAAAATTGGAAGAAATTAAAAACAGAGTCAAATATGTTACACAAGGTAGATTAGCAGCCACCAATATTAACAACCACCAATAATTCTCTTCTTAGTATACACCAAAATTAAAAACAGAGTCATATTACTAGTTTTAACAGCCACCAATAATTCTCTTCTTAGTATATGTTTGGACCCACAAACAACTATTAACAAAAATATGCTATACTGAATATCGAGGTTGTTCAACAAGTTTTAGATATTAATTTCTAGTATTTTCTAATATAATCTTAGGATTATTATTCAAAATAAAGTTAAAAATATCTTCAATCTAATAATAGCAATTGGTTAAGAGTGTAATAAAACGGCAGCGCATTACTAGAACAACATCAACTTAGAACAGTAAAATAACAAACACTACTTATTATACCACCACCATCACAAACAACACAATACTCTCTCTTCAAAACTTGTTGTGCTGATAAAGGTTGTTCAAAAGATTTGTTGTGCTGATAAAGGTTGTTCAAATGATTTGTTTTTTTTCATATAAGAATAATTGGCTAGTAGAACCATTTAGAATAATTAGCTAGTAGGATAAAGTCTGGTGTTTCTTTTCCTACTCAAGTATCAGGTGCCATGAATAAGTGCCAAATTATCACACAGTTGATTGCTTACTATTGCATTCCAATACCAGACTATGTCAAGTTCTCCATTTAAAAGCGATAAGCTATACAATCTTTAATAAAAGGCCAACAGGAATCAACAATGACTATCAACCGCGGTAAAGAGAATCGAAACTAAAACATATGAAATCTAACCGTGATGATGATGAAGTCCTTGTCGATTCAGACGGAAGAAATCAAACCTGCAATTTAGGGATTCTTTTTGAAAACTGCAATTTGTATAATACAACAAAATTAAAAAAGTCATGTGACTCCTAAATCACGTGTAAAAATGTTTCAACGACTTTAATGAATACGTAAAATCAATGAACTTGCATTGAAAACACATGAAAATTCAGTAGCTACTACAATATACAATATACTACTTAAATTTATGTGTGTGTATGTATATATCAAAGAAGTAAGACGATGTGGTTTGAACATAATGTTTTCCAACCATTTGCTTAGTACATAAACTTAATCTTCATTCTTAATCTTCATTCTGTATTGCAGAAGTAACATTCATTCATGCCTAAAAAAGAACTTCCCGTTACTCCATGCGCATTAATTGCGGTGGTAGTGACGCAAACGTTAGTGGTAGTATATATGAAGCAGACATAGAACAAAAACGCGCTTCAATGTAATTTATCACTAACGGTTGGGCTCTTAGCAGCACAAGGAGCGCGTCGCTGGGTGATGAATGACAATGAGCGCGTCTTAGGTTGTACCTTAATAATCGGGATATACATATTATACCTACAACAACCCTGATACACTTCTGCCACTGCTTCTTATTTCAATAACAGTTGAATGATTTTTGAATAAATTCCCCGGTAAAGAGTTCAATCAACCCCTATCCTAAATCCTAGTAACAGCACTATAGAGTTCAGCTGCTGCAACAACTAAACCATCCAAATTCTACACGAAACATGTCAAAATGAGCACAAATCACAATATAGCAGATTACATTAACCTAGTTATGCAGAATATTTGAGTACTACCATAATCTTTCTAATAACAAAATATGATCAATCACAAGGTAAACAATCTAAGCAAAATGTAACATGAACAGAATGCAGACAAAACTAAACAACAAAAATTCCACTTCAGAAATAAATAATTTTAGGATTAATAATAGTCAACCTACAAGTTTCAAAGAACACACAAGTGAAAACTGAAAACGTAGTAATCTAGTGTGACGAACTTGTACGATTGTGTTAACCATATGTAATATGCAAAAAGGTATATGAAGTAACCACTACACCAAATCACAAATAATTCCTGGTTTATCACGGTCAATCACAAATACCAAATTTGGTGGGAAAATTTCTGACCTATTCACCACCCAAAATTCAAATCCTAGCTTAACAGTTGCTAACCAAAATTCAAATCCTAGTTTATTATGGCGTCTGAAACAGCTTCGTCCGCTGATGAGGAGAAAGAAACCCTTGTTTCTTCAGCTGCTGTTGAAGGAGCTACAACGGATAAGAGAGGGAAGCATCGAATTCTTGCTGAATTGAAGCGTCTTCAACAAGATACTAAGTTTCATCAGGTTTGTTAGATCTTGCTGATTTTGATTTTAACAGCTTTTGTTAATTTCTTTGGGTGTTTAATTTTATACCTAGTATGATACATTTTTTAATGCCACGAAAATTTCTTGCCTTAATTGAAGTTGAGAAGAACCTAATTTTGATGCATAATGCATGTGTTTTTGTTTTGGTTACACGGTGGTGCCGATGATTGGAATTGTAGGAGTTAGTAAATGTGCGGTGATATAGTGGATTGCCGCGTAAACCAGTGTGGTCAACTTTGGATAGTGGGAAATAGCATATGTTTTAAGTTCTGCTATTCAAGGATAATGTTATAGTGCCGTTATAGTAGCTGTTTGACAGCATTTTTGCGCGATAGTGCTGCTAATATCGTGGAATAATAGTGGTTTGTTCAAATTCCACTATGCTATAGCGGTATAGGGCTGCTATAATGGCTATTTAATAACATTGGTGTAAACAAACATAGGTTTAATAGTTTAAGCGTATTGGAATATTGGTAGATTGTTGCGGTATGATAGTTTCTATATAGTATGGCAACTTGTTCCCCAAATAAACATCCACAAGATGCTACTTGATACTGCAGAAATTCTATATAGTATGGTAACTTGTTCCCCAAATAGGCTAAGTACAAATTCTCATCGAATAATTCTAGCTAATATGTAAATTACGGGTAAAGCCTACCTAAAGACATGTACTAAAAGGAACTGGTAATCTTAACCAACAAGTCAATAATACAACTAATTTCAGACCAACCGAAGACCTGCCTCTCAAATTAGAACAAACTATACTCTATAAAAGGCCAGTCAAACATATCAACAAATCGCAGCTCGACGAGTACGCAAGGTTCAACCTCTTCCATGAACTTAGTGGTTAGCAAAGATTTTCAGTATCAGATTGTTAATGTTGTACGATTTCTAAACTCTACCATTTTAAAGAAAAACTTTTGAAGAGAAGCTGGGGTTATAATCCTATCCTAAGGCCTGGTACCTCATTGCTAGCATGCTAATTGAAACAGGATTTCACTACAAATCAAAAAAACGTTTTTAATCAAACCTTAATAAGAATTGATTCGAAACAACAATAGCATCATACATGACAATAAGACTAAATCCCAAAGAAACAGGAAAGAGTGAATCAGCAACACCATGAGAGAGAGCTATAGAAGTGGTGAGAGCAAACATCAAAATCGGAAAAAAGAACCGATGAATGGGAAAGGGAAAGAAGAAACTAGATCTTACTTGAGAAAAAGGAATTACATCGTCACGGCTCCGGTCACGTCGTTACGGCTCCGGTCACCTTCAAACACCTAAAACAAGGAACCGATGAAACTGAAACAAGGAATGAAGAAACGATGGAATGAAGAAGAAACGATGAGAAGAAACGATGAGAACCTGACATTGAAATGGAATGGAGAAACGATGAGAAGAAACGATTGCTGCTGTTTAGGGTTTTTGTTTTTAAGAACGATGGAATGATTTTTCAGAAGAAGAAGAAACGATGGCTTTTTGTTTAGGGTTCTTTTTTTTTTTTAATTTCAATGGCAATTTTGTTTCCATATGGCTTTTTATTTAGTATATAATATTAATATATATTTGAGTTTAATATAATTTTGATTTTATTATTTTAATTTTAAAATTTTATTTTATAAATTAAATTTTAGTTATAAAATCTACTTTTATTTTATAAATTAAATTTGTATTAGATATTACTTCTACTTTTATTTTATAAATTTATAATATTGATTTGTTTTTGAAATATTGATTCAACATATAATTTTAGTTTTAGTTTATTATGTTTAAATTTTATTTTCAAAATCAACTTAATATGTATTTTTGTTTGTTTTATTAAATTATACTTAATAATAAATAAATACAAATTATTTAAAACAATAAAAAAACAAAAGTGGTGGGGAAAATGAAATAATTTTGCACCAAATATAGCGTCGGTTCTAACCGTCGCTACCATGAAAAAATTAAAAAAAAATGAAATTTATATATGAAAAGGAGGCAAATGAAAGTGGTGGGGGGAAATAAAAAATTTCGCACCTATAGCGTCGGTCACAACCGTCGCTACTATGAAAGATAATTGATTATATAATTATTTAAATCAATATATGAAAAGGAGGCAAACGAAATTGATGGAGGGAAATGAAATAATTTCGCACGAAGCGTAGCGTCGGCCTGAACCGTCGCTAGAGTAAAAATTAAACTTTTTTATTTAACAATATATGAAAAGGAGGCAAACGAAATTGATGGAGGGAAATGAAATAATTTCGCACGAAGCGTAGCGTCGGCCCGAACCGTCACTAGAGTAAAAATTAAACTTTTTTATTTAACAATAATTGTAAAGGAGGGAAACGAAATTGGTGGAGGGAAATGAAATTTTTCTGCTTCAGCCGTAGCGTCGGAGTCATCTTGTAAAACAATTGCTTATTTCCTTAGCTAGCGTCGGTTTTGTGAGACGTTAAGGAAACGCTAATAGCGTCGGAGTCGTGGCCGACGCTAAAAAATTGCATCTAAAACATGCTTTTCTTGTAGTGACAAAAGGTTCCCCAAGGTGTTGTGAAGGTTGTTTTTTCCATGTCTTCGGGCGCCATCTTGATTTGATTGTAACCTGAGAATCCATCCATAAAGGAAAATATCTTGCATTATGCAGTATTGTCAACCAGTACATCGATGTGAGGTAAAGGGAAATCATCTTTGGGGCTTGCCCGATTCAGATCTCTATAGTCTACACACATTCAGACTTTCTCGTCTTTTTTAGGCACAGGCACAATGTTAGCTATCCAAGGAGGATAACTTACAACTTTCAGAAAGCCAACATTGAATTGCTTCTTAACCTCGTCTTTGATCTTCTTGGACATATCGGGCCTACTTCTTCGCAGCTTCTGCTTAACTAGGGTGCTACCTTCTTTGATTGGCAGGCGGTGAACCACAATATCCGTGTCAAGGCCAGGCATATCTTCATAGGACCAGGCGAATATCTCAACGTAGTCTTGTAACATTTGAATCAGTCTTTGCTTGACAATGTCTTCTAAATCAGCCCCTATCTTGACTTTTTTCTTTTCTTCGTCACTGCCCAAGTTGATAACCTCAATTGGTTCTTTGTTCGTCTGTATAGTCTTTTCCTCTTGTTCTAATAGCCTTGCAAGTTCCCTTGGTACTTCACAATCTTCCTCACTTTCGTCCTCAGTTTGGTAGATCGGATTTTCAAAGTCATGACTGGCAATAGCAGAATCGTTATCAACAGGATCCAGAGTGAATGTGAATCTGCATTTATTATGTGGGTGTGTGTAAGAACACATAGCTATTTGAAAATGAATAAAGCAAAGAAAGAAACAAAAAGGATCACTAAATTTTAATATGCAAACGTCCCATGATTTTATTGAATGAACATGACCATGGTATGACAAACCCTTATAAAAAGGACCAGTGTGCTTCGGGCAAGGCACCTGGCTTTTTAGTTCATGGTTCGATAGTACAGGAACCATTTTTATCTTTGAACATATAAACAACGAAAACAGGAAATTGCAATTACTCCTGGTCAAAGGAGATCACATCTTCAGCTTCCTAGTTGTTCATTCCATTGTTGTGAGTATGGAATATCCAGCTGCTCCAGTTGCAGTTGTCTTCTTCGTCTTCCACAGCATTGATTTCTTTGGTGGTGAAATGAGCTGTTGATCCTTCAGGGTGAGCAAGATACTCTGCTGGATACGAGAGCCCGGGCTGAGATACCTCTGTTGGCTGAGAGAGATACCCGATAAGATCGTCCCATCCAGTTGGAATGATGTCTTTGAGGGAGACTTATGCATTCTGGGGAGCAGTGTACTATGTCAGGAAATCATTCTCATTATTTGGTGTTTCCCAGACTTCTTCAGGAGCGACAGGGCTTGTGAATGTCATATTGTCTTCGAAATGGTTGTCCCATCCAGTTGGGGTGATGTCTTCAATAGCGATCTGCGAGCTCAGGGGAACGAAATACTTCACCATAAAGTCATACTTGCCACTTAGTTCTCCTAGTGTATCCCAGACTTCTTTTGGACTAGGTGGACTTTGGTATTGCTCAATAATGGAACTTGTGAAACTTTTGCAATCTTCAAACTCATCACCCCATCTAGTTGGGACGATGTCTTCAATGGCAATAAAGGAACTCTGAGGTGCAGTGTACTTTACTATAAAATCATACCCGCCGCTTGGTTCTCCTAAAGTATCCCAAACTTCCATGGAAACAGGTGGAACTTTGTTTGGATATTGCTGAATAATATGGTTCAAGATCAGCCCATCGTCTTCAATAGCATTCACTCCTTGGCTGATGAAATGTGACATTAATCCTCCAGAACGAGGACTTTGATCGTTCTTCTGAGTTCCACTAGCATAGCCCAGACCTAGCTTATCGAACTCGTAAGGCACATCAAGGAGTTGTCCCCATATTGTGCAACCACCTTCTTCGATCACATCTTTGGCATCTTTGGGAGAAGCCATAGTTGGAGTTATTTTTGTAGCAGGAGTAGCAGAAATATGTTTGGCAGCAGAGATAGCGGGAGGGACCACCTCAAAATATTGGCAGGGAGTTTCGATGAATTCGCCATCCATCTCAACATACTTGGAATTACTCAGGTGACTAACCACATATTCTTCTTCGCCATAAACTGTGACGACCTTGCCTTTTACCGGATACTTTAACTTCTGATGCAGGGTAGAAGTTACAGCGCTTGCCCCATGTATCCAAGGGCGTCCTAGTAAACAGGAATATGCTGGATGAATTTCCATCACGTAAAAAGTAGAATCAAAGGTCTGAGATCCCACTCTGATTGGGAGCTTGACTTTTCCGTAAACTGTTCTTGTTTACCCGTCGAAGGCTCTTACCACAACATCGCTTGGATGTAACACAACTCCTTCAAAGTCAAGTTTTTCCAGTACTGCTTTTGTTAACATGTTCAAAGAGGAACCGTTGTCTACCAGCACATAAGACAAAGTGGTTCCGTTACATTCAATAGAGATGTGTAGGGCTTTATTGTGATTTTTCCCAGCAGGAGTTAAATCAGCATCAGAGAAACCGAGGCCGTTATTTACTGTTAGACTAGCAACACAATTTTCGAATTGATCGACTGATATCTCCTGTGGTACATGTGCAGCTTTCAGGAACCTCATGAGGGCCTTGGCATGAGCTTCTGGATACTTTAGCAGAGACAACATTGAAATTTTTGAAGCAGTGTGTTCCATTTGTTCGACAATATTGTAATCACTTTTGCAGATGATTTTCAATATTTCCTCCATTTCTTGCCTCGATGGATCTTCAATAGTGACTTCCACCGGTATTTGAACTGGTTCAACTAGTGGCTCTTTTCCTCGAGCGTTGATATCTTGATTAGGAACTGGGACCTGGACTGGATTAGTAGCAATATTTGGAGAAATTTATGGTGAAAAGATCCTTCCACTTCTCGTAATCTTACTAGTACCCAGAATATTATCAACAGTCGGAGTAGTAAAATTCATGGCCTCTTCAGTCAAGGTGTCTTGCTTAACTCCATGGACATAAACATTAATGTCGTAACTCCATGGGACAGCTTTGTCTGAGGAGTATGGAAATGGAGCCGGACTAGTGATGATTACAGATGCCACTTTGGGTGCAGCAGAAATTTTGAAAGGAGCTTTGGAAGGGATTTTCAATGGTATGGTAGAAACCACTAAGGCGTCCTCTATTCTCATCCCATTTGAAAAAACTTCCCATAAATCGTCCATAGAAGGGAGCCTCTCAAACATAATGATACGATGATCCATCCACTTTTGAATTCCTATTTTCAGATTCTCACAACCATTGGGTAGGGGTGCACAATAAAAGCAATTAGGGTCACAACCTGGAAAGAAACCATCTCGTATTAGCTTTCTTTTGACTTCAAGGAGCAGAGTTGACAATTCTCTCACATCATAGATATAAACAGTGTCTATGATAGCATTAACGGTCTTGTCGTGTTTTGGCATAGGTGCAAAGATGACATTTGGAGTCTCTGGAGGATCGAATTCAATTTCCCCAGCATCTATCATGTCTTGCATTTTATTTTTCAGGGCCCAACAGTGATCTGCATCGTGTCCTGGACAGTTAGAATTGTATGCACATGTTGCATCGGGGCAATAACTCGGAGAGGAAGTGTTGACATTCTTTGGAGGGTCTTTCAATGTAATCAGATTTGCTTTTAATAAGTGCTGCAATGCTTGAGAGATTGGCATGTTGATTATGGTGAAATTTCTTCTTGGTGCATCTGGTCGACGCGTATACTTTGGCGATTGATCTTTTTGAGGTGCAGATGCAGAGATCAGAACATCCCCTACAGATTGGTGATGCTCACTTTTGCGACTTTTCTGACTGTGCATTGTATTGACTTCATTTCTCCCACTGATGAGCCTCTCTGTAGTACCAGAGGAGGAGCCTATTTTAATTTTTCCACTTTGAATACCGCTTTCGACATGCTCTCCAGTTAATATTAGGTCAGTGAAACCTGATGACGATCTTCCCAGCAAATGACTATAGAAAGGGCCAGTTAAAGTTCCCATGAACATGTCGACCAGCTCGCGATCAGATAAGGGTGGTTGAACCCTTCCAGCTAGATCTCTCCACTTTTGTGCATATTCTTTGAAACTTTCTTTTGGTGCCATAGTCATGCCCCGTAGTTGAGTACGGGTTGGTGCAAGGTCAGCGTTGTATTGATACTGTTTGTAGAAAGCAGCAGCCAAATCTTCCCAGGTGTGAACTTTTGCACTTTCTAGTTGGTAGTACCACTCGAGTTGTGTACCCAACAGACTTTCCTGGAAGAAATGAATCCACAATTTGTTATCTGCCGTATGAGGTAGTATCTTCCTCACATAGGACCTTAGATGTGGCTTTGGGCAAGAGACTCCATCATACTTTGCAAAGACAGGAACTTTGAACTTTGGAGGGATAACAATATCTGAGACGAGTCCAAGATCATTGAAGTCTAAACCAGGTATTTTTTGTATCTCCATAGCTTTCATGCGTTCTTCCAGCTGCTGGTATTTGTTATCACCCTGTTCGTCTTCGGAATGATAATCTTCTTCGTTAGAAGAAAGAGAGGGTTTGGCTGAACCCTGGTTGTTGTGATTGTCTCCTTGATCACCTTCACCGACTATTTCAGGGATCGGCGCCTTTTTGGACCTCTTGACTGGGATTTTGATCTTCCTTGTCAGGTGACTTAAGCCTACAGATCCTTTGGGCTTCTTTTTCTTCTTGATAATCAGGGCTTTCAGTTCTTGTTGCCCCTTTGCTAACTCCAGAATTGCTATCTAAACTTGGGCGTTTTGTGCTTCGAAATTCATGATGCTTGTTTCGGAATCCATCCCTTCTAACTGAAATAAACAGCGAGGAGATGAGACACCTGTTATGTGAACCTGTTATGCAATGTTTATGAATGAAATGTATATGCAATGTTTATGAATGAAATGTATATGCAATGTTTATGAATGAAATGTATATGCAATGTTTTCAAGGATCTTAGAATTTAGATTTGTTTAAAAGAGAAACAAACATTTATTAGTCAAACAATTTATTTCTTTTTTCTTTTTTTTTTCTTTGCCTCTTTCGGGCTTACAAGTTAAAATAAAGAAAATAAAGGATTTCTCAAGCCTCCCATGGACGCTTTCTCTTTGCACCCAGGAATGTGTTGATCTGCTGTTCTTCCTGGAGTTGTCTGGTGAGTTCCAACACTTTCCGCTCATATTCTTGACAGTGTGCTTTGAAGGTGTCTCTTTCTCCTCTTAGTTGAACCCAAGATTTCTGCAGCTCTTCCAGGTCAGTTGGCATGTCCGGATGTAGAATAACTCGAGGTTCGTCCCCTTCGACTTTTGGCTCAATAGTTACAGGTAAAATAGCGGGATATGGCATGATGAACTTCTGAGCATGAGCATGCACCCATTTGAGGTAAGGCTCCATGGGAATAGAGTTCCATTGTCCTAAAGTTTTGCTTTCTACTTTGTAGACACTGCCCCACGCATGTATAAACCTTCGTCGATGTCTTTAGGAATCATCTTCGTAGTCGAACACAATGCCACGGATAATCATGTTATGAGGACCGTTTCTTCGTGCATATCCAAATTGGCGCAAAGCTAAAGAGGGGTTGTAAGTGATGCCTCCCCTGATGCCAAGGAGTGGCACATTAGGGTACTCTCCACAATGGTCAATGAGAGTGATGTCTCTTTGAAAGAAGTTGTTCCACCGGATATCAGAATGAGACAAAGACATAATCCTGCGAGACCATTGCATCCTTTGTTCGTTTCTCAACACTGATCGAGGAAGGTGTAATATAAACCATCTATCCAGTAGTGGTACATAACACATAAGAGTTCCTCTCTTTTTCATAGTACGAGTGTGTAAAGAATGTAGTATGTCTCCCAGCAAGGTAGGTATCGGGTTGTGGGTTAAGAAAATGTTGATAACGTGCACACTTATGAACTGGTCGGGATTAGGGAATAAAACCAACCCATACATCAAAAGAGCCACAACTTCTTCAAAAGCTAGGTAACTTCTGTTTTTTAGTAGTAATCGAGCCTTTTCCATTAAGAACTTAGCAAGCAAACCCTTGACTCCACTCTTTGTTTCCCAATTGGACTCGATTTCTGACTTTCGTAAATATAAGGCAGCAGCAATGATTTCAGGTTTTGGAATCTTTTCTAAACCAGTGAAAGGTAATTGATCTCGAATAGGTAACTGTCATACCCCAATTTTTGACCCTAATATCCTGTATCATTCATATCCCAATCATTAATCAAGAGCTTCACTTGGAAGTTTTGTTTGTGATGTTGCACTCACCTCATCAATGAGAGGGACCATCAAGCACCAATGATTGTTTATCTTGTATGCATATTATACTAACCCAAATACCAAAAATATTGCTTTGTTTCTTTGTATGATTTTGTTTTGTAGGTACTAAGCCAAGACATCCATAAGCAAGGCATTTTTTCACATTTTTTACTGATGAAATCGATTTCCCTACTGGGTAAATCGATTTCCCTGCAGCAATCTTCAACAAAATCACATTCTGGACAGCATGAAATCGATTTCCCTCCTGGGTAAATCGATTTCCCTAGTGTATTTTGCGCCAAATTCTCTTCTGGAACAGAGTGAAATCGATTTGACTCCTGGGGAAATCGATTTCCTTAAGGCGAAATTCAAAAAATATAAGGAGGGAAGCTTGACATCATTTTGGCACCTTTTTTATTTGATCATTTTACCAATTTTCCACCTCATCAAAATTAACCCCTTCATTAAACCCACTTAAACCTCATTTTACCATTTCTTACCATTTAGATGCCATTTAATTACCAATTAACCACAAATTAATTACCAAACACAAAAAGACCAATTTGCCACTACTCTTGCTCAAATTCTATAAATAGATACCTCTACTCTCTCATTTCACAAGCTTTGAGAGCCAAAAAACCCCTTGCAATTTCTCTCCTCATCCTTACCAAATTCACCAAAGCTCTTTTTCTTTCATAAAGTTTGTGAGTCACATCTTGAACCTCACAAACTTTGAGCTAAACCACAATCCATTTCACTCTTTTTTCTTCAATTGTTGAGAGATCAAGATTTGTGTTGGTGATTCTTGAAGTAGATCTAAGTTTTGTTCAAGATTTGGTAATTTTCTTCATCTTTATTCATCCATCATAATGTGATTTTTTTTGTGCTTGTGTGTGATGCATCTTTGATGCTATATTGGTCCTATTTGATGGTGAATTGATGGAAAATTCGTGCTCCAATTGATGTGTGATCATAAGGTGTTTGTATGTTTGCTTAAGTCAAGTTTTATGCCTCCTAATGCTGATTTTTTGAATGCTGCGCGCAGGAAATCGATTTCCCTCTGTAGGAAATCGATTTCCACCTTTTTTTATTTCAAAATTTGAACTCCGCACTCAGGAAATCGATTTCCTACAGAGGTAAATCGATTTCCTGCTGGCAGAATGTGTTTTTTTGCCTTTTTTATGCTTGTTTTGGCTTCCTACTTCCTCCACTTCATTAATATCATTGGATCTAGGATGTTGATAGGTTTGAAATGACCAAATCCATAATATTAGATGAATGATAGTGTGAGTTGATGTTACTTTATGCATTTTATCTTCTTCTCCTTCTTTTTTTATTTTGATCGATGAAAGTCTTAACACTTTGAGAATTCTATGGATTCTTGGTAAAGACTAGATCGTTACCTATTTTCTTTTCGTGCGGTATTGGTTTCGGAAGGCGATATACATATCGCTCTTCTCGCATGCATTAGCACATAAAGTTTTGACCGGCCTCGTTGTAGGGTGATTTCTACATAAATCACTTGGCGATCTGCTTAACATAGCGCAATATTTCGTGTCCCGAATAAAAAGATCAAATATGGAAGAGAATTGTATGCGGTTGATTTATGACTTATGGAAATTTATCGTGTAGTCTCTATGATTTTATCAAGCTTCTGATAAGTTTCCATTGAATTTAAATCCGAGTACATCCTTCACTCACCATCGATCTTAATTACTAACTTTGATAACAGACTTGACAAGTTTCAAGATGGTTATCTTTAACATCTAACAATTGACTTTAATTTCCACAATTTATTATATTGCTCTTTATATTTCTCGCTTTATCGCTTTATTTTATCATTTCATCATATTTACATTCCGCCATTTTCTCTTTGTCCATTTGGACGTTTATATTCCGCTATTTTCTCTTTGTCCACTTGGACATATGTTTATGTTTCCGCCATTTTCTTTTTGTCCACTTTGACCATACTTTACTTTTATTCTAAAACACAAATAATCCACAAAAATCTAAAAAAAACACATAAGGCTCTCTTTTGGACTATTGGTTACTATCCCTAGCATTTTGGAGATTCGGACTTATGGACTTAGTACCTCTGGACCCTTATTCCGTTATTCCTATGTGGTTATTCTATCTGTCTGGAATTGGATTGTTGTCTGTTTGTGTATGCAGGTATTTCCTTGAAAGCCCTTGATGGTTAATTCCAAGGCATTGATATAAGGATTTTACCCGAAAACAGCCGTTACTCTGCCCGATTTTCGTCAGAATTTTAATGTGCTTAATGCAAAGTGGTGCTAAGATAATAAGTTCATCTGGATCCCCAAGTGATAATGTGTTAGTTTGGTATTGATATTCCAAAGGATGGGAAATCTACCTTGACTCATAATGTCAAGTGTTAGCTTCTTCTTCGGTTAGACCGTTCTTTCCTTAGCTTTTATTTTATGTATTAGGATAGCCTCTTCATCTCCTCCCACTTCTTAGATTTTCAAAATCTTCTCCCTTTTTCAAAAATCTTCTTATGTTTGCAACCTTTTCAAAACATTTTCTTTAAAAATATCTTTTGCCCTTAGTGGCTTTTCTTCAAAAAGTTTAGACACTGTTAATTGTCGAAACAAGTGGTTATACCCCACGATTTTGAAATTGATTGATATAATGAGATCTTTTCCGCGTGAGAGAGCTAGTGGCATACTCGTTGATTTTATTCGAGTTGGAGCCCTTCTTTCATTAGTGATGCAAAGAACTTGTTTGTTCTCATGCTCAAGATCAATGACTGAGTATTTCTCTCCGACGATGATAAAGTGTTTATTCGTTTTAAAAAATGTTTTCCCTTTTAAAACAGAACTACATTAGCTCTGACTTCTCCATTGCACCGAGGAGGTATGTAGGCACAAAGCTTAATGCTTTGCCGAGCTTATTTTAAAAATAAAACAAACCCCTTTTTTAGCACACACGACACAGATTTTCAAAAAGGTTCCTGTGGAGTACCACAGATATGAGGGGTGCTTAAAACCTTCCCCTTGTATAATCAACACCTGTACCTGAGATCTCTTTCTTGTTTTAAAAACAAAACTTTGGGTTTTACGTTCTTTTCCCTTTTCCTTTGGAAACAATAAAGCGCGGTGGCGATTTCAAACGGAATATTTAGTCGAGTCAATTAATGACTTCGATATCAGATTTTCCCCGCTACAGAAAAATGGCGACTTCACTGGGGACCCAGTTTTAAGTGTGTTAAGCTTATTTTTTTTTATCTGTGTGTTTATTGTTGTGTGCTTTGTTTGTTTTTTCTTTTTCTTTTTGGTCTCGATGGTTCCTCCGTGATGAGATAAAGTTCTAACCCGAACTTTGGTGAGTAACTTGAGATAGGAGGTGGTAAGACCAATAGTTGCATGTCAGGAGCAATCCTTAACATGAGCATCATATGGTGGAACCCCAATCAGTGGAGGCCTCATGGAAGGTAGTAGAGGTTGTTACGAATCATCGTGATAACGCTATTACTTTCAATAGTGAGTGCCCGTAGAAGCTGAATGGCCTAGAACCTTTTTAACCAATCTAAGCCTTTTTAGGATGTAGTGCAGAAACAAGATCAAGTACCAATTTGAGCTTGTTGTCATGCGATACTACGCTCAGACGAGGTCTTTTTAGGCATATTATTGGCGCCCATGAGCAATTGTGCGTGCCGGTAATATCCGATAGAAGATTGAAAACTCTGAGAACCTTTGTAGAACCCGATTGGCAGGTACAAAGTTCCTTAGATCATACCTTTTGGGATGGTTGGACCCATGGCTCCATGCTCGTGACGTCGAACCTTTGAACTATGATCTTATGTTACCTTGCATGCTCTTGGTTGTGGTTGATGCATAAACCATGCATTCATGCATCCATGAAAACTCTTTTTCTTTTGATTTTCAAGGAACTTAGAGGTCTTTCCTTGTAAACATCATAAGTTTCATCAAACTCAATGGATCTTGGGTGTTGATGGGGTGAAAACTCTAATCCACCAAAATGGATGATTGATTTTAATGATAACTTAATCGAAACCTTAGTCCAATGTTTGAGTGTTTACAAGTTAATATCTTAATTTCCTTAAAACTCAAATAATAATAAAAAACAAATCATCTGCATTTCATGCATCATTCCGCATTATGGTCTTGCTTCCGAGAGTATTCCCGAGGTCTTATTCAATGTTCTTCATATTGAAGTGAAAGAATCAAGTTGTCTCACCGGTATAACGCTCGAGCTAACTGCAAGAAGAAGATGGAAGGTCTTGAACAAGAGAATCGTGAGCTACGTGAAGAGGTTGTTACTTTGAGATCTGCTGTGGAGCGTCTCACTGCTCTAGTTGAGGCATTGATGACTACTCAGAATCAAAATCAGAATCAGGTTCCTCCTCCCAATGCCCAAGCTCTGGGTCAGACCACTATGATTTCTGAAATTGCTGCTACAACCATTCCTGCTGTTCCTGTTGGTGCTAATCAGCAACGTATGCCTAATGGATATCCCTGGGGCATGCCTGAAGGTTATTTGTCTGTTCCTGAGATGACTCGTCCGTTGACTCCTGTTATGGTTAACACATCTCCTATTGTTCATACTGGTCCTTTTGTCCCAAAGCCCATTTATGATGCTGCTCCAAGTAAAATTCATGACAGAATGGATGGTTTCCAAGAACAGTTTGAAAAACTGCAGAAAGAGATGAAAGCCTTGCGTGGGAAAGAATTGTTTGGAAAGAATGTGCATGATCTTTGCCTTGTTCCCAATGTGAAAGTACCTGCTAAGTTCAAGCTACCTGAATTTGAGAAGTATAAAGGAAATTCCTGTCCTCAGGCACATCTAGTGATGTATGTAAGGAAGATGTCCACTCACACTGATGATCAACGTCTGTTGATTCATTATTTCCAAGATAGTTTAACTGGAGCTGCTTCTAAGTGGTATATGGGCCTTGATAGCACCCATATTCGCACTTCAATGATTTAGCAGAGGCGTTTGTGAAACAATACAAGTATAATGTGGACATGGCTCCTGATAGAGATCAATTGCGAGCTATGATGCAAAAAGAAAAGGAATCCTTTTAGGAATATGCTCATAGATGGCGTGAGGTTGCCGCCCAAGTAATTCCTCCGATGGAAGAAAAAGAGATGACTAAGATTTTTCTGAAGACTCTTGGTCCATTTTACTATGAAAAGATGATGGCGAGTGCTCCTCTAGACTTCACCGAAATGGTGGGAATGGGCGTCAGACTCGAAGAAGCTGTAAGAGACGGACGTCTGGTTCAGAATGACAGTGTATCTAGCATTGTGAAGAAGTATGGTTCATCTTTTCAGAAGAAGAATGAATCTGATGCTAATGTTGTTTCTCAAGGAAGGAATAGTCGATCAAGGGGAAAAGCTAGTCATCAACCTCATCAAGTGGCGTCAGGGACTCCCATTGTGAATTCAACTCATGTGGCTCAGGCTAGTCAACAGCCAGCAAGACGAAAGCCTAATTTTGATCCTATCCCCATGACATATACAGAATTGTATCCCGCTCTAATTCATAAGAACTCGGTTCAACCAAGATCACCACCTCCGATTCTAGAGAAGATTCCATGGTGGTACAATGCTGATGTTACTTGCGCTTTTCATCAGGATGCTCCCGGACACAGTTTAGAAGATTGTTGGGCTCTAAAGGTTGAAGTTCAAAGATTGACTCGTGCTAGTATTTTGTCTTTCCGAGACATTGGCCCTAATGTTCAAAACAATCCCTTGCCAAAGCATGAATGAATCACTATTGATGGTAGCCTGAAGTTTGAAAGATGTTTCCTTCAGCACAAACCCAGATGGAGAGAGTTCTAAGTTTTTAGTTTTCTTATTGATTTCCATTTGTAATATTTCTTGTTTTTCAATGCATTGTTTGCATGTAGAAACTTGTTTATTTTTGAATGTTAATGCTAACACAATGATAATGTTTGTCTTGAAGTAATTCATTCGTTTCACTCATGTTTATTTGTTTTTTATGCATTATGATACCAATTGCTTTTGCCAAACTCTTGCTTATGCAAAGAGTGGAGGGAGGATGACGATTTGAAAATGCAAAATTTCTGGTTGTATGCTTTTGAATAAAACCCTGCTGATGATGTACAGGCATTGTTTCAAATTCCCAAACACCAGATATATAAGGAAGATGATCCCTTGTTAACCCCTTTGAACCTTGAAGTAGGAGTTTCTTTTCTAAACGAAAAAACCCTAATTTTTAACCTGGGGCAGGGTAGTGTTCAGTTGATTTGGCCAAGTGTTCAGATTTCAAAAAGGATTGTGCATCCAAGGATCACGTCATATCCACATCAAAGGTTGGATTATGTGAAACCACAATGGTTATCCATCGCGCATCAAAAGGCTGGAAATTGTGAAACCACAATGGTTATCTTCCATCCGCCAAAGAATGAGGCAGTCACAACCCTCTCAACAAGTCAAGACAAAGTCAATGTCACACAATTTGTTCAAATCAAAAGAATAAAAAAAAAAGAAGAAGAAAAAGCTCGCTAAGTCAGAAACTTGAAAATAAATGACTTAGGCAAAAGTTAGAGCATCCCGCTGGACGACCAATTCAAAAGAATCAGTTCAGGCAAAAGTTAGGGAAACAACAAAAAAAATGAAAAAAAAGCGAAAAGTGAAAAGAAAGGACTACAAAGCAAAAGTCCTCAACAGTGAACAAATCTGTGTGAATACAAAAATGAAGACAAAAGGGTGACTGCTACTCCAAGAAAGCTTCATTGGATCATTAATGGCATAAAATCTTTTTGAGAGATGAATACTCATGTTGAGTTAACTGAACATAGGACTGGAGAACATCACGAAGTTGGGGTGGGCTAAATAAACTTTGAGCCTAAAAATCTTTTTTTTTCTAAAAACCGTGAACCAGGCCACGTTACAACCCTCAAAAGTCCTAATTGAAGCGTGGTTTATTTCGAAAGCATACTTAAACAGGAAAGCGTTCCTGACTCCTATCGGTTATGCTGAAAACTTGTGTTGGTATCATATGCATACAAAAATCAATGTCATTTCCTAACCAGTGATTCATTCACAAGGTTTTGTGACATCTTTTCAATAAAACTTCAAGACTTACATAATTGTTGTATTTTCATTATCATTCTCAGAATAAACATTTTTCTGCTTGTAAACAATTGTTTGACATCTAGGAAGTTTACATCTGATCATCAGTAGAAAACTAAAACATTGTCAGGGGCATGTTGTTTTCCCAGTATAACGCTTTTGCAAGTTTGATTACCATCATGGGGCAAAGCTCGAAGACTTTGTCGAGTAAAAGAATGTGCCAAGTTTAGTCAATCTGGGGCAGCTACGTCGAGATTTGACAAATCTCTCAAAAAATCTGTTGATATGGGGCAGATTATTCCAAGTCTTCACGACGCCAAGGATCCCTATGAACCTTTTTGTGGTAGTTTCCTTTCATAGACTATGTAGTCTGGGGCAAGTTGTGAATCAGAAGTTACCTTGATCACCTCATTAGCTTGAAGTACAAAGGTTGTTGCTATGATTAGTCCAGAGTATGTCTCTCTACCAAGAAGTTTTAAGACAACGGTTGACAGTTGGGTTTTCTTTCTCACCTTGTGTTGAGTTTTGAACTAAAATTCCCCGCATGTTAACTTGTTTGCTTTGATGTTAACTTCTTATTTCCTCTGCAAGTTCGGAATGGAGATTTTCTCCAAAGAAATTTTCTCTGATTTCCCATAATAGAGCTTGATGTGTTGTCCAATCTTTTTGATAAGAAGAAGATGATCTGTAAATTCCTCACAGAGATTGATAATCCCCACTGAGTTTGTTCCTCGTGGAAGAATTTTGCTTCGGTGTTCCTCCTCAGCTCATTTGTCAGGATGGAATTAATCCCCAATTTAGTTTATTCCTCAAGGGGCAAAGCTTTGTTTGACCGTTTCTATCCAGTTTGTTCTTGGAGTTGAACTTTGGTCTCTTGCAATACTATTTTGAACCTTTCTAGGCTGGGAAACCTAGATTGAGAAGGCATTTATTTTGCACCTATTGAGGATTCTTCTTTCCTCAACAATGGAAAATTCATTTGTGATTGATGTTCTTATCAGATACTGAAATATTTATTTTCCAGCAGTGTTGTTATTGCACTCCCTTGGAATTTGTGCTTGAAAGCAAGGGGAAGGTTTTAACTTTAAGCAACTTATGTTATCCCCATCATGTTTTGGTTGACAACAAGCCTCTTTATTTGAGCAAGTTTGTACGTCTCCACATATCAATCTTATCTTCAAAGCAAGTGATAATCTCTCAGGCTTTATGAACTTCTTGATTCCAAATGGAAGAAGCTCAGCAAATGGTAAGTCGCTTCAGTATAAGTGACAGTTTGCATCCAAGTGGAAGAAACTCAACAAATGGTAAGTCTCTTCAGTGTAAGTGACAGTTTGCATCCAAATGGAAGAAGCTCAGCAAATGGTAAGTCCCTTTGTCAGAAGTGACAGTTTGCATCCAGTTCCTTTTCTCAAGCCATGTCCTTGATTAAAGAAGAAGTTGATCCCTATTCTTAGCGGCAGCTTATTATTCTCAGCAGCTTATCGTCAACCATTGAGGCGGTAATTCAATTTTCTTCTACCTTCAACTATTGAGTTGGTAGTTTATCGTCAACCATTGAGGCAGTAATTCAATTTTCTTCTACCTTCAACTATTGAGTTGGTAGTTTATCGTCAACCATTGAGGCGGTAATTCAATTTTCTTCTACCTTCAACTATTGAGTTGGTAGCTTATCGTCAACTATTGAGACGATGATTCAATTTGCTTCTACCTTTAACTATTGAGTTGATAGCTTATCGTCAACCATTGAGGCGATGATTCAATTTGCTTCTACCTTCAACTATTGAGTTGGTAGCCTATCGTCAACCATTGAGGCGGTAATTCAATTTTCTTCTACCATCAACTATTGAGTTGGTAGTTTATCTTCAACCATTGAGGCGGTAATTCAATTTTATTCTACCTTCAACTATTGAGTTGGTAGTTTATCGACAACCATTGAGGCGGTAATTCAATTTTCTTCTACCTTCAACTATTGAGTTGGTAGCTTATCGTCAACTATTGAGACGATGATTCAATTTGCTTCTACCTTCAACTATTGAGTTGGTAGCTTATCGTCAACCATTGAGGCGATGATTCAATTTGCTTCTACCTTCAACTATTGAGTTGGTAGCCTATCGTCAACCATTGAGGCGGTAATTCAATTTTCTTCTACCTTCAACTATTGAGTTGGTAGTTTATCGTCAACCATTGAGGCGGTAATTCAATTTTCTTCTACCTTCAACTATTGAGTTGGTAGTTTATCGTCAACCATTGAGGCGGTAATTCAATTTTCTTCTACCTTCAACTATTGAGTTGGTAGTTTATCGTCAACCATTGAGGCGGTAATTCAATCTTTCTCTACCTTCAACTATTGAGTTGGTAGTTTGTCGTCAACCATTGAGGCAGTAATTCAATTTTCTTCTACCTTCAACTAATGAGTTGGTAGCTTATCGTCAACCATTGAGGCGATGATTCAATTTGCTTCTACCTTCAACTATTGAGTTGGTAGCTTGTCGTCAACCATTGAGGCGGTAATTCAATTTTCTTCTACCTTCAACTATTGAGTTGGTAGCCTATCGTCAACCATTGAGGCGGTAATTCAATTTTCTTCTACCTTCAATTATTGAGTTGGTAGTTTATCGTCAACTATTGAGGCGATAATTCAATCTTTCTCTACCTTCAACTATTGAGTTGGTAGCTCACCTTCAGTGGAACGTTGGTGTATCTTATATCTTCATCGACAATGGTACGGCGGTACATCTCTTTTCTACCTTCAGTGGAACGTCCGTAGCTCACCTTCAATGGAACGGTGGTGTGTTTTCCGTAAATGGAAGATTGGCATTCTGATTCCCAAGCGAAGGAGGATGCATATTTTCTCATCCCCAGTGGAAGAGGATACCCCATTTTCTCACCTCCAGCGAAAGGTGATGCTTTAACCTCTCTGGTGCGAAATGTTTTCCCCAGAAAAGTTTCTTTTCCCACCAAAGTTTCATCTCTCCAACAAAGTCTTGCCTTCCCCAGTGGAGTTATGCCAGCAAGACATTTGTTTTCCCCAGTGGAGTTATGCCCGCAAGACATTTGTTTTCCCCAGTGGAGTTCCTTTTTTCTCCCCGGTGTAGCCGTGTTTATCCTCACCATATTCATTCATTAAACATTTCATAGCATCTTAGGTTCAAAAATTGTGTTTTATATATTTAAGTCTCTTCGATTTCGTCAAAACGAAGATTTCCAATCATCGTATCTCCAAATCGAAGAAACTTAAATAGGGGCATCTGTCATACCCCAATTTTTGACCCTAAGATCCTGTATCATTCATATCCCAATCATTAATCAAGAGCTTCACTTGGAAGTTTTGTTTGTGATGTTGCACTCACCTCATCAATGAGAGGGACCATCAAGCACCAATGATTGTTTATCTTGTATGCATATTATACTAACCTAAATACCAAAAATATTGCTTTGTTTCTTTGTATGATTTTGTTTTGTAGGTACTAAGCCAAGACATCCATAAGCAAGGCATTTTTTCACATTTTTTACTGATGAAATCGATTTCCCTACTGGGTAAATCGATTTCCCTGCAGCAATCTTCAACAAAATCTCATTCTGGACAGCATGAAATCGATTTCCCTCCTGGGTAAATCCATTTCCCTAGTGTATTTTGCACCAAATTCTCTTCTGGAACAGAATGAAATCGATTTGACTCCTGGGGAAATCGATTTCCTTAAGGCGAAATTCAAAAAATATAAGGAGGGAAGCTTGACATCATTTTGGCACCTTTTTTATTTGATCATTTTACCAATTTTCCACCTCATCAAAATTAACCCCTTCATTAAACCCACTTAAACCTCATTTTACCATTTCTTACCATTTAAATGCCATTTAATTACCAATTAACCACAAATTAATTACCAAACACAAAAAGACCAATTTGCCACTACTCTTGCTCCAATTCTATAAATAGAGACCTCTACTCTCTCATTTCACAAGCTTTGAGAGCCAAAAAAACCCTTGCAATTTCTCTCCTCATCCTTACCAAATTCACCAAAGCTCTTTTTCTTTCATAAACTTTGTGAGTCACATCTTGAACCTCACAAACTTTGAGCTAAACCACCATCCATTTCACTCTTTTTTCTTCAATTGTTGAGAGATCAAGATTTGTGTTGGTGATTCTTGAAGTAGATCTAAGTTTTGTTCAAGATTTGGTAATTTTCTTCATCTTTATTCATCCATCATAATGTGATTTTTTTTGTGCTTGTGTGTGATGCATCTTTGATGCTATATTGGTCCTATTTGATGGTGAATTGATGGAAAATTCGTGCTCCAATTGATGTGTGATCATAAGGTGTTTGTATGTTTGCTTAAGTCAAGTTTTATGCCTTCTGATGCTGATTTTTTGAATGCTGCGCGCACGAAATCGATTTCCCTCTGTAGGAAATCGATATCCACCTTTTTTTTTTCAAAATTTGAACTCCGCACTCAGGAAATCGATTTCCTACAGAGGTAAATCGATTTCCTGCTGGCAGAATGTGTTTTTTTGCCTTTTTTATGCTTGTTTTGGCTTCCTACTTCCTCCACTTCATTAATATCATTAGATCTAGGATGTTGATAGGTTTGAAATGACCAAAACCATAATATTAGATGAATGATATTAATGATAGTGTGAGTTGATGTTACTTTAGGCATTTTATCTTCTTCTCCTTCTTTTTTTCTTTTGATCGATGAAAGTCTTAACACTTTGAGAATTCTATGGATTCTTGGTAAAGACTAGATCGTTACCTATTTTCATTTCGTGTGGTATTGCTTTCGGAAGGCGATCTACATATCGCTCTTCTCGCATGCATTAGCACATAAAGTTTTGACCGGCCTCGTTGTAGGGTGATTTCTACATAAATCACTTGGCGATCTGCTTAACATAGCGCAATATTTCGTGTCCCGAATAAAAAGATCAAATATGGAAGAGAATTGTATGCGGTTGATTTATGACTTATGGAAATTTACCGTGTAGTCGCTATGATTTTATCAAGCTTCTGATAAGTTTCCATTGAATTTAAATCCGAGTACATCCTTCACTCACCATCGATCTTAATTACTAACTTTGATAACATACTTGACAAGTTTCAAGATGGTTATCTTTAACATCTAACAATTGACTTTAACTTCCGCAATTTATTATATTGCTCTTTATATTTCTCGCTTTATCGCTTTATTTTATCATTTCATCATATTTACATTCCGCCATTTTCTCTTTGTCCATTTGGACGTTTATATTCCGCTATTTTCTCTTTGTCCACTTGGACATATGTTTATGTTTCCGCCATTTTCTTTTTGTCCACTTGGACCATACTTTACTTTTATGCTAAAACACTAATAATCCACAAAAATCTAAAAAAACACATAAGGCTCTCTTTTGGACTATTGGTTACTATCCATAGCATTTTGGAGATTCGGACTTATGGACTTAGTACCTCTGGACCCTTATTCCGTTATTACTCCGTGGTTATTCTGTCTGTCTGGCATTGGATTGTTGTCTGTTTGTGTATGCAGGTATTTACTTGAAAGGCCTTGATGGTTAATTCCAAGGCATTGATATAAGGATTTTACCCGAAAATAGCCGTTACTCTGCCCGATTTTCGTCATAATTTTAATGTGCTTAATGCAAAGTGGTGCTAAGATAATAAGTTCATCTGGATCCCCAAGTGATAATGTGTTGGTTTGGTATTGATATTCCAAAGGATGGGAAATCTACCTTGACTCATAATGTCAAGTGTTGGCTTCTTCTTCGGTTAGACCGTTCTTTCCTTAGCTTTTATTTTATGTATTAGGATAGCCTCTTCATCTCCTCCCACTTCTTAGATTTTCAAAATCTTCTCCCTTTTTCAAAAATCTTCTTATGTTTGCAACCTTTTCAAAACCTTTTCTTTAAAAATATCTTTTGCCCTTAGTGGCTTTTCTTCAAAAAGTTTAGACACTGTTAATTGTCGAAACGAGTGGTTATACCCCACGATTTTGAAATTGATTGATATAATGAGATCTTTTCCGCATGAGAGAGCTAGTGGCATACTCGTTGATTTTATCCGAGTTGGAGCCCTTCTTTCATTAGCGATGCAAAGAACTTGTTTGTTCTCATGCTCAAGATCAATGGCTGAGTATTTCTCTCCGACGATGATAAAGTGTTTATTCGTTTTAAAAAATGTTTTTCCCTTTTAAAGCGGAACTACATTAGCTCTGACTTCTCCATTGCACCGAGGAGGTATGTAGGCACAAAGCTTAATGCTTTGCCGAGCTTATTTTAAAAATAAAACAAACCCCTTTTTTAGCACACACGACACAGATTTTCAAAAAGGTTCCTGTGGAGTACCACAGATATGAGGGGTGCTTAAAACCTTCCCCTTGTATAATCAACACCCGTACCTGAGATCTCTTTCTTGTTTTAAAAACAAAACTTTGGGTTTTACGTTCTTTTCCCTTTTCCTTTGGAAACAATAAAGCGCGGTGGCGATTTCAAACGGAATATTGAGTCGAGTCAATTAATGGCTTCGATATCAGATTTTCCCCGCTACAGTAACTCAATTAGTTCAGAGAACTCTTCCAAAGTGGGTAGTAACTGGTAATCAGGAAATGTAAAACAATGATGTTCGGGATCAAAGAATTGGAACAGGACCCATATCATGTCTTCTTCAAATTTTAAGGTAACCAAATGGAGTAGGTGACCGTGCTTTTCGGTGAATTGAGCATTTCTGGGAAATTCTGATATTAATTCCTTAAGTTCAGATGGTACTGTTGAAATGTTGATCCGGACATAATCTCTGGTAGCGGGAGCCATTACCTGCAATAACAGAACAAAGGTAAACTCTTCGATCCTTGAAATGATTAGTGAGAAAATGATATGTTTATGATGCTTATAATGTCATGATGTCAAACATGTGGCACACACAAACAAATCAAACAATAGCCTTAGGTTTAAAGGCTTGCATGAAGTTGATAGGTGATACCCTCCCCACTGAAGTTGAGTTGGTTTAAACCTGTCTTAAAATAGTATTCGGGTTCTATGATCCTTGGAGACAACATCTCAATACGGCGCTCGGACGGCCGATCAAAATATTCCTCGAGGATAACTAACTTCGATCAATTTCAAATCTAGTCACTTAATAGGCCACAAGTCAAGTTCAACTAAAGGTTCTAAGGCAAATTAGTGTTTAATGACATTTCGGAAGCCTAACATACTCCTTGATCGTTTTCAAGGGATATCAGTACAGACCAAAGTGTCGCACTAACGGTGACTACCAGATCAACCATATCGGTACATGCCGTACAGTTTCCCTGGTCTATTGTCACATACTTAAGGTATCTCGAGATTCGGGTTAGAATCTTTCACACAAGTAAATACCCAAACAGAACTTTGGAAAATAGAACAATCAAGACAAGCAATTGAAAACATCGAAGTGATCTAAACTCTAAGGTAACCCCTTTTGAAAACATTTTGTTTTTTGAAATCCCCAGCAGAGTCGCCAATTATGTTGCCCTCGGTTTTTTTCGTGAGATACGAATTGACTCTTTTTTTATCTTTGAGTTTTGAAAATCAGAGAGTCGCCACCGACTTTTATTTTATCCAATTAAGGAAAGGTTTATAAAAGAAACAGAAAAAGACCTTTAAGAGATTTTGGGTTCGGGGGTAGGTTATACAAAGGGAAGGTATTAGCACCCCTTTGTATCCATGGTTATCCATGGGCTCTTAATTGCTTAGCTCACTTGTTTGAATCATTTGTCTTGCTTTGAAATGCTTGTATGTGGTTTTAAAATACCTTTGCAAATTGACTTTGTAATGATCCTTGTGCGGATGTATACAAAGTGTTTTATCTTTCGAAAGATGTTTTTGAAAAAAAGATCTTTAACTTCGTAATGATCCTTGTTTGGATATATACAAAATGTTGTCTTTTTTTGAAAGTTTTGAAAAAACAATGATATTTGAGACATTTGTTGTTTTGTTTGATTTGAGCAAGCAATTAGGAGATCTACCCTAAATATATAAGGTTCTTTCCCATTTCTTTTAGAAAATTCTCTTTTTGACCGGATGTAAACAAAAGTTTGGATTTTGTATTTGAAACAGTAGAATTGGTTTTAAAAAAGAGTAACAGAGGGATTACCCTAAGAGGTGCAAGTGTGATTGTGTTTTGATTCAGATATTTTTATCTTTGAAGTTATTGACCTAACACTTCAGTTATTATCTTTGACATACACGCAGTTTTATATGTACAGAAATTTAAAGTGCGGGAATGTAAAATGCGGAAAGTAAATCTACGCTATTACATCGATTGTGCGAGAAATGTAAACTACGCTATTTACATGATTTTGAAAACCTATACACTTATCTATGAATTTAAATTGCAATAAGATAAAGGGAAATATTTTTGGATTTTTTGGATGGTTGACTTTAATTAGAATTAATGCATAATTAATTTAATTAATTGAGAAAAAGGTAGAAATAAAATTCAAACCTAAAAATTAAGTCTAAAATATGTTCATATTGCTTGTTAATTAATTTTGAAATAAAACTAAATTTTTTTGGATTTTTGAAGTTGTTTTAGAAATTTATTAAGTTAATTAATATATAATTATGCAAATAATTATACAAATAATTAAAGCTTAAAGAGAAAAATATTCTAAATAAGAACAAAATTAGTTTATAATATATAAACTTAATTTAAATAAAAAGAAAATATTTTTTGATTTTTTTTTATAGGTTGAAATAATTAAAAAGCAAATATATAAATATATACTAATTAATTAAACAAAATATTTTAATTATTAAGAAAAATAAAATATTTTTGTGTCAAAAATTAATTAGCATTTTATCAACCTAAAAATATTTTTTGTGTATTTTTCTGATTTTTAAAACTATTTTAAATTAATTTTACAAAGAAAATAAAATAAAATGGAAAATATATTAAATATATGATCTGGTGTGGTAGATAGGAGGGTCTATGGTATGTGCGCGTGTTTTGGTGCGTTGGATGAGTGGATGGAATGATCTGATGGACACAGATGCATGGTTCATGGCATGATGGTGGAGCGCGTAGCACAAGATCCCAGAATTAAAAAAAAATTGCACGCGTGTTCTGGCCAATCAGATGGTGCCACATCTTCATCTTCATCCCTGCAAAATAGCAAATAGGGGTAAACCTATACAAAAATGTTTCGCGACATGTTCATTCTACTAGCCCTGATTCACTGAGTTCAAATATGCATCTTGTTTCTTCTAATTTTGCCTAAATCGTGAATCCCTAATTTTGAACTCAAGAACCCTAAAATGGTGATTCCTCGTATAGGTGTCCGAACACCAATTAAGTTTCCAGAAACGATCAGAACATGAAAACAAACTCAAATATATGATTACATCGTGTTAAATATGCATGCATGATTGTATTTTTGTGAGTTTTGGTTTGAACAAACCGTGGGCTATAGAGCTCGATTTAGTGAGTTTCAAAGCTTGAAATTGATCTGGACAGATTCAGTGATGTTCAGGGATTGTGTTTGAGTGTTTAGTTTGGATTGAATTGAACTGAAACTTAAAATTCGAATTTCAAATTTCTTACAATATTTCAAGCATGATACCAGTGTGTTACAAGCATGTATTTGGTTCTGAAATCATGTATGTCTGTCTATTGAAGTGTTCTACTTCATTTATAAGCCATGGAGGTGCTGCAAATCTAAGCTATCTTGCATTGATGATCTTTGAATCTTTGAAGTTTTTAATATAAAAACCTTTGAATTCTTTGTGTGGTTGTCGTTTTTTTTACCTCCCTGTTTCACTTGGGAGGACGGCACGCTATACCCTTCACGCGAAATTTGGAAGGAGAATGCGCCCGTGGTGGGATGAATTTTATTTCAGTTCTTCCTACGATATCACACGAACTTTCTTATTGTCCTATGTAACGCCCGTATAATTTTAATATTAATTTAATTTTATTATTGAATTAATAATTAGAATTATTAAAGAAATTGTGGAAATAATGAATAAATGAAGTTTTTGGCTTTTGGGCCATATGTGGAAATAGAAGAAGAAGGGGGGGTGATTCTCTAAAACCTTTCTCTAATTTTATTATTTCATAAACATTGGAATTGGGAAAAAGAAAGAGCGTGAAAGAAAGAGGTCTGAAGAACGAAGAACGCGAAGGAGAACGATAGAGGGAGAGACCAAGAATCCAGAATTATCTGAGGTAAGGGGGGACTTGTCTTGATTATCATCTATTATCGGGTTAGGGGTTGATAATGCTGAATAGATGTAGAATTCGGATCAATTGAGTCATATGATAGGTTTAGGGATTGTGTCAATTGTGTGATATTTGACCCTGTGTTTTGAATCTATGATGTATGTGTTGTTATAATCTCAATTGATGAATATTTGGTGCATTATGAGACGTAATTTGTGTTGTTTGTGCATTATAATCCTCCATGTTCGCACTGGTATGTGTTGGGGTGTTTGGGATACATGGAATGCTGTTTTTCTGCAGATTGGGGTTTTTAGAATCGCGGTTCGCGCCGCGCACAGAGGGGAGGCGCCGCGAACCTGAAGGCAAAAGGTCAGGAAGTTTTGTTGCGTTCAGTACGCGCCGCGAACAGGTGACGCGCCGCAAAGGCGTTGTTCCAAATCGTTCCGCGCCGCGAACATGTGTACGCGCCGCGAAGGCGTTGTTTCGATTCGTTCCGCGCCGCGAATGTGTGATGGCGCCGCGTGCTGTTGATGTTTTGTGATTTTTTTTAAGAAAGTTCAAAGAGGCATAACTTTCTAACCGTTGGTTCATTTGATGCGCCGTTTTGGGCTAAATGAACCTTATTAATCGATCTATGTGACGATGATTTGACTGGTTTTAGAATGATGATAACATATGTTGCTATTTCTTGATGATGATGATGATTGTAGCAAATATGTGCATGTTTTCGACACGATGATGATAGAATTGTGGTTGAATGATGTTAATATATATGAACATACTTGAATGATGATGATGATTATTGAGGATGATGATGATAATGATATAAGTATGTTATATATGTTGCATTCATTCATGTGCATTGTTGATACTGTATCCATAAGGGATGTGTTGGATCAGTGAAGGGCATGATTCCCATTGTGTGGAATCTGTGCTGGCAGGGCCGTATCTGGATGATGATAGATCGGTCATGGGTTATACCCATTGGATGACGTTGGTACCACATGCATAGTGTCAGTTCATTCATATGCATGATTTATGACATGATTGGAGGTATTTCAGTGTTGTAAATGCCGATGATGCGTTGGCTGTTATTTGTTTTGTTTTGTTCGTCTGTTTATGAAACAATTGGGTGAATGATACAACTGTGACGTGTTATTGCTTTATAACCTTATAACATTTGTTAATTATGACGAGACTCACCCTTACATGTTGTCATTTTCAGACTGAAGATAGCGGCTGTTCGACTCGGTGAGGATTAGCTCATGAGTCAGTGTTTTTAGTTAGCGTCAGGTGTCATGCTCTGGTAGTTGTAACACTGGGAACGTTTGTTTGTGGTTTTGAATGTAACTCTATATTTATCTGTTTTGATTGAAGTCTGAAACATTTAGTAATAATGTAGACTTGATGAGGTATTTTCCGCTGCGTAGGACATGGTTTGGATAATGAGTTATGATTTTCAGGTGTTCGAATGATGCATGACTTATGTGACGTGTATATTTGTTATTTAGGAATTGTGATACCTCTCTACATGTTACTCTGATTTAATAATATGTTTAATTGCCGCGGGTTATTTAGAGGGGTGTTACAATAGTGGTATCAGAGCATAGTCGGTCGTTGTGACCAGAGTCTTAGTGTCAGTGTCAGTTTTCCTGTGTATACGACTAATACGAGTTATTGTCGATACTTGTTCTGACTGGATTGTTGTATTTAAGCAGAACAAATGGCTGGAAGAGGAGGAAGAAACGATGATGCTCTTGCTGAGGCCCTGGGCATGATTGCTGGTGTGCTTGGAGGAGGGACTGTAGGAACAGGGATTGGTGCTGATAGGCAACTGGGGAATTTTGAGAGGAACAATCCTCCATTGTTCAAAGGCACGCACGATCCTGAGGGTGCTCAGAAATGGCTCAAAGAGATCGAGAGGATTTTCCGAGTCATAGATTGTGCTGAGAATCTCAAGGTGAGGTTTGGTACCCACATGTTGTCTGAGGAGGCTGATGACTGGTGGTTGACAACAAAAACTGAACTGGATGCCGGCGGTATAGCGGTTACTTGGGCTATTTTCAAAAGGGAGTTTCTGAGGAGGTATTTTCCTGAGGATGTTAGGGGCAGAAAAGAAGTGGAATTTTTGGAGTTGGTTCAAGGTAACATGACTGTACCAGAGTATGCTGCCAAGTTTGTGGAACTGGCAAAGTACTATGTGCACTACAACAACGACGAAGCCAGTGAATTCTCGAAATGTGTCAAGTTTGAGAATGGCCTTCGGGATGAGATCAAGCAGGGTATCAGGTACCAGAGGATCCGGAGATTTGTTGATCTGGTGGATTGTAGCAGGATTTTTGAGGAAGATAGCGTCAAGCTGAAGTCATCTCACTCTCGCGAGTTGGTTGACAGAAAGGGGAAGAAGCCTATGGACAGAGGTAAACCATATGGTAGAGGTAAACCTGTTGATTGGAAGAAACCCAGTGGGGGAGATTCCAGTGCTCGTATCAGATGCTACAATTGTGGTGAGATGGGACATCGTAGGAATGAGTGTAAGCTGAACCAGAAGAAGTGCTTCAAGTGTGAGGAAGTGGGTCATGTCGCGGCTGATTGTAGGAAGAGGGTGGTGACTTGTTACAACTGTGGTGAAGAGGGTCACATTAGTCCTAATTGTCCTAAGCCAAAGAAGAACCAATCGGGGGGAAAAGTTTTTGCCTTGACCGGGTCAGAGACTACTCCAGAGGACAGATTGATTAAAGGTACGTGTTTCATTCATGGCACACCTTTAGTTGCGATTATTGATACTGGAGCAACTCATTCTTTTATTTCTTTGGACTGTGCTACGAGGTTAAATCTTGAGATATCTGACATCAATGGAAGTATGATTATTGACACTCCTGCGTCGGGTTCAGTAACTACTTCATCTGCATGCTTGAATTGTCCGATTGATATTTTTGGTAGAGAATTCGGAATGGACTTAGTGTGCCTTCCGTTGAAAGAACTTGATGTAATCCTGGGAATGAACTGGTTGGAGTTCAACCGTGTTCATATCAACTGTTTTGAGAAGACGGTAACTTTTCCTGAAGAAAGTTGTGCTGATAATCTGGAAATGACAGCTAGGCAGGTGAATGAAGCTATCGGAGATGGTGCAACAGTATTTATGTTGTTCGCAATGATGAATGTGAAAGAAAAGGTGGCTAGTAGCGATTTACCTGTGGTGTGTGAATTTCCAGAAGTTTTTCCTGAAGATGTAAATGAATTACCACCGGAAAGAGAAGTGGAGTTTTCTATTGATTTGATTCCGGGAACCAGTCCAGTGTCGATGGCACCGTACCGTATGTCGCCGTCTGAGCTAGCCGAACTGAAGAAGCAGTTAGAAGAATTGCTGGAGAAGAAATTTATTCGTCCTAGTGTTTCTCCGTGGGGTGCGCCTGTGTTACTAGTAAAGAAGAAAGAGGGTTCGATGAGGCTGTGCGTAGATTACAGACAATTGAACAAGGTTACTATCAAGAATCGGTATCCATTGCCGAGGATTGATGATTTGATGGATCAGTTGGTTGGAGCGCGGGTATTTAGTAAAATTGATTTGAGGTCTGGGTATCACCAGATACGTGTGAAAGATGAGGACATTCAGAAGACTGCTTTTAGAACAAGGTATGGACATTATGAGTATTCTGTAATGCCGTTTGGAGTTACTAATGCACCTGGTGTTTTTATGGAGTATATGAACAGAATATTTCATCCTTATCTCGACAAGTTCGTGGTGGTATTTATCGATGATATCCTGATATATTCTAAGAATGAGGAAGAACATGCCGAACACCTCAGAACTGTGTTAGAACTGTTGAAGGAGAAGCAACTTTTTGCCAAACTGTCGAAGTGTGAATTCTGGTTGGAAGAAGTTAGTTTTCTTGGACATGTGATTTCTAAGGATGGTATTGCTGTTGATCCTACAAAGATAGAAGCCGTGTCTCAGTGGGAAGCTCCGAAGTCAGTATCAGAGATTCGTAGTTTTCTTGGCCTTGCAGGTTATTACAGGAAGTTTATTGAAGGATTTGCAAAGTTAGCATTGCCGTTAACTAAACTGACCAGGAAGGGACAAGCTTTTATTTGGGATGCAAAGTGTGAAGAAGGATTCCAAGAGCTGAAGAGAAGGTTGACTAGTGCTCCTATCCTGATTTTGCCAAGTCCGACAGAATCATTTGTGGTTTATTGTGACGCATCACTAATGGGTTTAGGTGGTGTGTTAATGCAAAATCAACAAGTGGTCGCTTATGCGTCGAGACAACTCAAAGTGCATGAGAGGAATTATCCGACTCATGATTTGGAGTTGGCAGCTGTAGTGTTTGTTTTGAAGTTGTGGCGACACTATTTGTATGGTTCGAGATTTGAGGTATTCAGTGATCACAAGAGCTTGAAGTACCTCTTTGATCAGAAGGAGCTGAATATGAGACAGAGAAGGTGGTTAGAATTTCTGAAGGATTATGATTTTGGTTTGAATTACCATCCGGGTAAGGCAAACGTTGTGGCTGATGCATTGAGTAGGAAGACTTTGCATATGTCTAAGTTAATGGTGAAGGAATTGGATTTGATTGAACAATTCAGAGACTTGAGTTTAGTGTGTGAAAGTACTTCTACTAGTGTTAAATTGGGCATGCTGAAGCTGACTAGTGGTATTCTTGAAGAAATCAGAGAAGGTCAGAAAGCTGATGTTGGATTAATTGATAAATTGACTTTGGTTAATCAAGGCAAGACTGGTGAATTCAGAGTTGACGAGAATGGTATACTAAGGTTTGGTGATAGAGTTTGTGTTCCTGATGTTGATGAACTCCGAAAGCGTATTTTGGAAGAAGGACACCGTAGTGGATTGAGTATTCATCCTGGTGCTACTAAGATGTATCACGATTTGAAAAAGTTGTTTTGGTGGCCGGGAATGAAGAAGGAAATTGCTGAATTTGTGTATTCTTGTTTGACTTGCCAGAAGTCAAAGATTGAGCATCAGAAACCGTCTGGGTTTATGCAACCGATGTTTATTCCTGAATGGAAGTGGGATAGCATATCAATGGATTTTGTTTCGGGTTTGCCGAGAACTGTCAGAAATTGTGAAGCTATCTGGGTTGTGGTAGACAGGTTGACTAAGTCTGCACATTTTATACCGGTGAGGATGGATTATCCGATGGAGAAGCTAGCCCAGTTGTATATCGAGAAGATAGTTAGTCTTCACGGTATTCCTTCAAGTATCGTGTCAGACAGAGATCCGAGGTTTACGTCTAAGTTCTGGGAAGGTTTGCAGAAGGCTTTAGGTACTAAACTGAGGTTGAGTTCTGCTTATCATCCGCAGACGGATGGACAGACGGAGAGGACAATACAGTCGTTAGAAGATTTGTTACGTGCTTGTGTGCTGGAAAAAGGAGGTAATTGGGATAGCTATCTGCCTTTGATCGAGTTTACTTACAACAATAGTCATCATTCGAGTATTGGTATGGCTCCGTTTGAGGCTTTGTATGGTAGGAGATGTAGGACGCCGTTGTGTTGGTATGAATCTGGTGAGAGTGCCGTGATTGGGCCAGAAATTGTACAACAGACTACGGAGAAGATTAAGATGATTCAGGAGAAGATGAGAGCTTCTCAGAGTCGTCAGAAGAGTTACTATGATAAAAGAAGGAAGACACTTGAGTTTCAAGAGGGAGATCATGTGTTTATGAGAGTTACTCCTATGACAGGAATTGGTCGGGCATTGAAGTCAAGGAAGTTGACTCCGCGTTTTATTGGACCGTTCCAAATTTCTGAAAAGGTGGGAGAATTGGCATATCGTGTCGCTTTGCCGCCGATGCTTGCAAACTTGCACGACGTGTTTCATGTGTCTCAATTGAGGAAGTACATTCCAGATCCGTCCCATGTGATCCAAGTAGACGATGTACAGGTAAGAGACAACTTAACGGTTGAAACATTGCCTGTGAGGATTGAAGATAGAAGACTGAAGCAATTGCGTGGCAAGGAAATAGCTTTAGTCAGAGTAGCTTGGGGAGGACCAGCTGAAGGGAATGTAACCTGGGAGCTAGAGAGCCAGATGAAAGATTCCTATCCGGAGCTCTTTGCTTGAGGTATGTTTTCGAGGACGAAAACTCTTTTAGTGGGGGAGGGTTGTAACGCCCGTATAATTTTAATATTAATTTAATTTTATTATTGAATTAATAATTAGAATTATTAAAGAAATTGTGGAAATAATGAATAAATGAAGTTTTTGGCTTTTGGGCCATATGTGGAAATAGAAGAAGAAGGGGGGGTGATTCTCTAAAACCTTTCTCTAATTTTATTATTTCATAAACATTGGAATTGGGAAAAAGAAAGAGCGTGAAAGAAAGAGGTCTGAAGAACGAAGAACGCGAAGGAGAACGATAGAGGGAGAGACCAAGAATCCAGAATTATCTGAGGTAAGGGGGGACTTGTCTTGATTATCATCTATTATCGGGTTAGGGGTTGATAATGCTGAATAGATGTAGAATTCGGATCAATTGAGTCATATGATAGGTTTAGGGATTGTGTCAATTGTGTGATATTTGACCCTGTGTTTTGAATCTATGATGTATGTGTTGTTATAATCTCAATTGATGAATATTTGGTGCATTATGAGACGTAATTTGTGTTGTTTGTGCATTATAATCCTCCATGTTCGCACTGGTATGTGTTGGGGTGTTTGGGATACATGGAATGCTGTTTTTCTGCAGATTGGGGTTTTTAGAATCGCGGTTCGCGCCGCGCACAGAGGGGAGGCGCCGCGAACCTGAAGGCAAAAGGTCAGGAAGTTTTGTTGCGTTCAGTACGCGCCGCGAACAGGTGACGCGCCGCGAAGGCGTTGTTCCAAATCGTTCCGCGCCGCGAACATGTGTACGCGCCGCGAAGGCGTTGTTTCGATTCGTTCCGCGCCGCGAATGTGTGATGGCGCCGCGTGCTGTTGATGTTTTGTGATTTTTTTTAAGAAAGTTCAAAGAGGCATAACTTTCTAACCGTTGGTTCATTTGATGCGCCGTTTTGGGCTAAATGAACCTTATTAATCGATCTATGTGACGATGATTTGACTGGTTTTAGAATGATGATAACATATGTTGCTATTTCTTGATGATGATGATGATTGTAGCAAATATGTGCATGTTTTCGACACGATGATGATAGAATTGTGGTTGAATGATGTTAATATATATGAACATACTTGAATGATGATGATGATTATTGAGGATGATGATGATAATGATATAAGTATGTTATATATGTTGCATTCATTCATGTGCATTGTTGATACTGTATCCATAAGGGATGTGTTGGATCAGTGAAGGGCATGATTCCCATTGTGTGGAATCTGTGCTGGCAGGGCCGTATCTGGATGATGATAGATCGGTCATGGGTTATACCCATTGGATGACGTTGGTACCACATGCATAGTGTCAGTTCATTCATATGCATGATTTATGACATGATTGGAGGTATTTCAGTGTTGTAAATGCCGATGATGCGTTGGCTGTTATTTGTTTTGTTTTGTTCGTCTGTTTATGAAACAATTGGGTGAATGATACAACTGTGACGTGTTATTGCTTTATAACCTTATAACATTTGTTAATTATGACGAGACTCACCCTTACATGTTGTCATTTTCAGACTGAAGATAGCGGCTGTTCGACTCGGTGAGGATTAGCTCATGAGTCAGTGTTTTTAGTTAGCGTCAGGTGTCATGCTCTGGTAGTTGTAACACTGGGAACGTTTGTTTGTGGTTTTGAATGTAACTCTATATTTATCTGTTTTGATTGAAGTCTGAAACATTTAGTAATAATGTAGACTTGATGTGGTATTTTCCGCTGCGTAGAACATGGTTTGGATAATGAGTTATGATTTTCAGGTGTTCGAATGATGCATGACTTATGTGACGTGTATATTTGTTATTTAGGAATTGTGATACCTCTCTACATGTTACTCTGATTTAATAATATGTTTAATTGCCGCGGGTTATTTAGAGGGGTGTTACATCCTACGATTAGGAAAGGGAAAAAAAGATCTCAACTAAACCCTAAGAGTTTGCTAAGTGTGGGGATTTCACCTAGACTAGAAATTCTGGAGTCCGGGGGGTCGGTTATACATAGGGAAATGTTTAAACACCCTACATATCTGTAGTACTCTACAGGAACCTTCTCTGTGTCATTGTGATTGTGTTTATTGCTAATGATTGGGAAAGTTTCTCCTTTGTGTTAGGAGAGAGAATTGAATTGATTTTAAAAGACAGACAGACAGACAAACAAACTGACTATTTTTGGTATTTTATTAGCTCGTTGAGATTCCTTGTGAACCTCATGCCTACATATCCCTAGTGGAAGTCAGAGCTTAATGTAGTTCGGGGAACTAACTAGGGAAATTAATTATTTTTTGGTGCCTTGCTTGAAGCTCAAGGTTGAAGCTTGAATTAAATCTCTGTTTACAATAAAGAGACATGAAATCATCTTTACAGAGAGGTATTTCTACTATTCTACCACAAACATTAAAAGAGTGACAGAATAACTGAATTCATTTCATTCAAGAGGGGGACCTTACTTGTGTATGTGCAAGTATACCAGTCAAATGCCTCTTAAATGAAAGAAAGATGCTCATCCAAATTAGGGAAAGTTACCACATGTCTGGGTTTTACTGCCAGCTCATGCCTTTCAAAATCCTAAATGGGAGACTTGATTGAAATTGAAATAAAATGTAATGTTTGTTTGAATGTGGTAGAGTAGTAAAAATATCTCTCTATAGAGATAAGCTATGTCTATCTACTGTATGAAAGATTTGACTTTAGCTGGCTTGCATGAGGCCCAAGCTTGAGGCTTTTTGATTGATTTATTGACTTATTGAAATGATAACTCTACTGGGGAGAATTTAAATTAAGGAGTTTTTGGTGTTCTGTACAAAGCCCAGAATTGAGGCTGACTCTTTTTTAGGGAATTTATCTTTTAAAGGAACGAGTATTTGAATTTGAAGGAGTGATTTTGGAAGCTAACCCTTTTCAGGGGTTTTGACTCAGCTGGAGAAATTGTCTGTTAAAAGACTGATTTTTTGTCATGTTTTTGGAGGCTGACCCTTTCCAGGGGTTTTGACTCTTTTGGGGAAATTATCTCCTAAGAGAATGAATCTTTGGTTTTGAAGAAGTGATTTTGGAGGCTAACCCTTTCGAGGGGTTTTTGTTAAAATGAAAGAATGATTTGGAGGCTAACCCTTTCCAGGGGTTTTGACTCTTTTCGGGAAATTATCTCCTAAGAGAATGAATCTTTGGTTTTGAAGGACTGATTTTGGAGGCTGACCCTTTCCAGGGATTTTTATTAAAATGAAAGAATGTGTGGAGGCTAACCCTTTCCAGGGATTTTTATTGAAATGAAAGAATGATTTGGCAGAAAGATTATCTAGTGGAGACTTCTTGTTTAAAGCCCAAGATGAAGGCTGACTCTTGCTGAGAAGAAACAAACATGGATCCTAGACTCTGCTAAGGAAGATGGATGAAGGTAAGGGTGACAGAGACTGTCCATGTCTCTCATTCCAAAAATGTACTCAATGTAAAATTGAGACCAACTTAGCTTGTTTAAAGTCTGGTTTTAAAGAATGGAAGAAACTCACCAGGGTATGTTAAAAGGTAACTAAAGACCTGTTCCTATGTTTATAAGAAACCTGATGGGTCCTTGTATACAAGCTCAAGAGGAAGCTGGGAATGCTTTTAAGAAGCCTGTGGGTCCTTGTACAAAGCCCAAGAGGAGGCTAATCGAGGGTCCTTGTTATAGCACGAGAGAAAGCTATGTAGTTTTGAACTTATTTTGGCTCTAAGCAAATGGGTAAGAGGTTTCACCGGGAATAATTCCTCTTTGGGTGGATGTGTCCTATTTTGGGTTCTAAGGCTTTTGCCAAGATGTTTCACCGGGAATAATTCATCTTGGGGGTTTGAACTACAGATCTCTAATTAGGAAAGAGCGTTCACCGGGAAGACATTCTCAATCCTAGGCCATATTCCTATAATATATATTTAGTTTAACTGTCCTAGGGTTTACACTCAAACGTAGTTCTAAACAAATATATGCACAGTTTATATTTGACAGTAATTTAAACAAAGACTGTAAATTGAAAGCTTGTAAAGCCTAACCTGGATGGAGTGGAAGCCTTTGAAGAAGTATGTACAAAGCCTTACCAGCAATTTTTGTTGTTTTGATAACAGTTGAATATTTATGATAAACAGCTAAGGGTTTTGAAAACAGAAGAAGTGAAGATGGACAAAAGTCACATAGGTATCTGAAGAGTTTCACCGGGAATAATGCCCTTCAAATACCAGAAGAATGTTTTGAAAACAGAAAGAAGATTTTGTAAATACAGTTTTGGAAAACAAACTATGAAAAGAAAAAGGTGTTGGGACTTACACTCTATTAGAGGCCCAATACTTTATAGTACTGGTTGTAAAACCGTTGAAAATGAAGTACTGTTTGAAATAATTTCTTTGACTGTATAAAATAAAAAGGGGTTGGGACTTACACTCTATTAGAGGCCCAGTACTTTATAGTACTGGTTGTAAAACAGTTGAAAATGAAGTACTGTTTGAAACAATTTATTTGACTGTATAAAATAAAAAGGGGTTGGGACTTACACTCTATTAGAGGCCCATATAAAAATGATTTACTGTTTATGGGAAACAGTTGAAAATGATCTGAAATGATATAAAGTTTTGTTGTTTGAAAACCTTAATCATCTCTTTAATCGGGGACTGAAAACAGTTTTGAATATTGACAAAAGTCAACTTAATTAAGGCAGAGATGAAATCTATACCTAGTTAAGACCTAAATAATTTAGGGTTTTATCATAAAGTTATTCACAAAATAATTAGGTTAAAACAAAATGAATATATATATATATATATTTTCAAAGTATTTAAGAAAACACTTAAAACATACTATTTTAAACCTAATAAAATTATATGAAATAAATAATATTTTTATGATTTTTTTGATTTTTCACAAAATAGATATATTAAATAACAAGTGTGTGAAAAATGAGGTGAAAATGGATTTATTTGATAGGTTAAATAATTATGTGAAGTTTGTGAATAAAACAAAGAAAAATAGTGGTAAAAAATTGGGTTTGTCTCCTCCAAGGTTTGAACACACGCCCTCTAAGTCACCAGCTCAAAATAACACCACTGGGCCAACGTGCGCTTGGTGTTTATGATACACACCCAGTTCATTATATTTTCAAACAAGTGGTAAATCATGGAAAAATAAAAGAAACAAAAAGTTTGGGGCGAGGGGGATTCGAATCCCAGACTTGAGGCATGAGGAGACTAAGAGCGCATGTGAGGCCACTAGGGCAAGTTATTCATTCGTTTAGAAAACGCCCATCATTAAAAATAAAATAAACTTTGCTCAGAGATTTGAAATGTGCGCGCCATGGCCATAGTCGTCTTCTTCCTCGAGCTCAAAGATTTTCAAATTCTTAACTCTCTAGTTTCTCAACTAAATGGCATGATGTAAACATCAATCTTATTCTAAATTTCCTCACGAATCCAGATATGTAACTAACATTTATTTATATTAACTATAGCTACCTAATTTCTCAGAGAACTCTAAGAACACATGAACCCTAAATTTAAAATTAAATGACAAACAAGATGAATAAATGAATGATGATAGAGGGTTTTAAATCCTCTGATGATGCTGAACAAGATAGAATCGAACTTTATCACAAAGAGTACTTAAATTAGAGAGATGGAGTTCAGAAACTTACCTCTGAAAATGGAGGTCGTGAGGATGATAGAGAGCACCTGGGCTTGTATGAATGATCCCAAAAGCTTCCTTGGTACTCAATGATGCTAACTGAATGCTTCTTGTAACTTCAATCCTCCTGAATTGCTCTATGTATCTCCCTCGATTTAAGCTTCAAGTGGACATGGAGAGTGATGAATCTTGAGTTACAGAGGAGCTGCAGCCATCTGAACAGCTTCACTATGACCTGAGGAACATGTCTGGATGCTTGGCTTTGTTGGAAACCTTCTGAATTACTCTATGGACCTCCAACTGCAACAACTCCAAAGTGAGAGCAACAATGGTGTTCCTCCACTTACAGAAGTGATCCAGGTGCTTGGATCACCTCAAATGAACCCCTTTGAGATGTTAGAATGCTTACTTTCCAAAGATAAGCTCTGGTTTGAAGAAAACGATTCTTCTTGCCAAAGAACTTTGAAAAACCATAAGCATGAGAAGAGAAAGAGAAAGCAAGGAATATGGTTGCTTTGGTGTGTTTTCTGAATGAGAAAGAGCCCTCTATTTATAGGCAAATGATTCAGTACTAATTGAGAGAGTGAGCTTGCTTAGTGAAGTGAGTTTGGTTTCTTAGCCATGAAGAAAATTTGAAAATATCCAAAGGCAATAATGCATTTTCGGGCTAGCTTCCCCAACCATTGATCTTGCATGATCTTAGGGGACATTTCTGATTTAGAGGAGGGCTCTAATTGGTTAGTGAGAAGATTCCTTGGGTGATTCATCAATTTGCCATAAATTCCCAAATGTAATCATTACATAATCACATGTTCTTGTTTTGGGAATCTTCCTCAATTCTCATGTCATGGTGAAAGTGAATGCATGGCATGTTTTCAAATTTGTTATGGGTCGTGTAGCGTCCATGAGTGAGGTCATGTGCACAAAATTGCAAAGTTATAAAATGATGCATGACCTATAATTTTACTTCATGAGGCCAACTTTGAACAAGCATAACTCTTAGCTCAAAATGAATTTGGGGAAGGTTGAGCACAATTTGGAAAGCCCTAAACATCTACTTCAAATCATTAGTTTATGGTTTCTTCAGAATCATTTGGGAAAATTGTGAAAAATGAGCCCAAAGTTGGATGAAAACTAGGTTAAAAACACTTAGAAAAATTTCTAAGTTTTTATAACCTAAAGCTTCAAAATTCCAAAACTCTTAAATGGTTGTTCTTTTGAAAAAAGTTCCTATGTAATATGTTGTTTTATTTTGCAAGGTCTACAACTTTCATGTTGGAAGTTTTTTGAGTTGTGTAGGTGAAATTTTGAGTTCCCACAATGCCCTCAAAAACCCTAATTCCCGACATTTTGCTCCTTGATGATTCTTCTTGAATTTATTTGGTCAAATGACTTTAATATCCATATATTGATGATATTGATCTTTGAAAGTCATGGTTTGACCAAAAATCTTAAAAGTCAAAGGTGATCCCATACAGTTGACTTTTTCCAGATAAAGTGAGATTTTAGACTTTTGTGTGGAATTAAGATCTTCTCCTCAAATGAGTGATGTAAATGGATTATATTGAGGTAGTAGAGGTTCTTGAATCATGTCTTGAGTTTTGGATCCATGCCCTAATTAAAAGTCAACTATCCTGGTGAATTAGGTCAAAAACCCTAATTGTCGACCAGATGAAAATGATGACTGTAGGCTTTGAATTGAAGTGTGATGTCCAGTGGATTTTGTCATATGAGCTATTTGAAGATGATTGATGTCTTTGAATGATCCCCTGGGGCTTTTTAGGGTTTCCCAAAGGTGATCCCTGATTTTAGTCCTTGATAGGCTCAAAAACCCTAGTCTGGTGACCTGAGTAAACCTGTACTCAGATGACTGGGTGTCTAATCAATCATAGGTGAATATAAAAATGAAGCTTTTGAGTCCTATGAGTGTGTTAGAGACTAATCCTTCTATTAATTAATCCTTTGCCTGAGTTTTCTTGTCTTTGAACATCCTTGATTGAATGTCAGATGAAGAAATGACTGCTCTGGGTACTTGTTTTGACCTGATGAAAATCCTGAAGATATGTCATCTCAGGGGGGTCAAAAATTAGGGTATGACAGATGCCCCTATTTAAGTTTCTTTCATTTGGAGGGATAGAGATTGATATCTCGATCTCTCCTGTGTGAAAGAGACTTAAATATCAAAGAATGCCCGAATTTTGGGCGCTCCTGAGATGTTGTAATTGATAAAATCTTTGCATGACTTGATCCCATTGTCGCACTTGGCGGGGGATCAGGAGACAAAATCCTGTAGAAATACTTGATGTGGACTCTGGAGAATGGAAGGCAGTGTAGGATGCGCAATCCATCTTCTTTAACTAAGTGTTGACACTTAGGAAAAGGTAAACAACCTCCCCTTGTTTCGGATGTCCATATCTCGAAACTGGTCTCAGTTGTGTTTGGACAATATCTCAGATAAAGAGAAAACTTCCAAAGATTTGTTTCCTCATCAAACTTCTCATCAGCACTTGGAGATGAGATACCATTTGATGGTAATAAAGAAACTTCAAAGGTTTGTTTCCTCATCAAACTTCTTACCAGCACTTGGAGGTAAGATACCATTTGACGGTAAATAAAGAAACTTCAAAGTTTTGTTTCCTCATCAAACTTCTTACCAGCACTTGGAGGTAAGATACCATTTGACGGTAATAAAGAAACTTCAAGGGTTTGTTTCCTCATCAAACTTCTTACCAGCACCTGGAGGTAAGATACCATTTGACGGTAAATAAAGAAACTTCATAGGTTTGTTTCCTCATCAAACTTCTTACCAGCACCTGGAGGTAAGATACCATTTGACGGTAATAAAGAAACTTCAAGGGTTTGTTTCCTCATCAAACTTCTTACCAGCACCTGGAGGTAAGATACCATTTGACGGTAAATAAAGAAACTTCAAAGGTTTGTTTCCTCATCAAACTTCTTACCAGCACCTGGAGGTAAGATACCATTTGACGGTAATAAAGAAACTTCAAGGGTTTGTTTCCTCATCAAACTTCTTACCAACACCTGGAGGTAAGATACCATTTGACGGTAATAAAGAAACTTCAAGGGTTTGTTTCCTCATCAAACCTCTTACCAGCACCTGGAGGTAAGATACCATTTGACGGTAAATAAAGAAACTTCACCATCCCTCCTTTCAACTTGACGTCTTCGAAAGAATGTCATATGGCCTCATGATCTTTTAAGGGGCTAATGACTTTGCTTGAAAGCGGACGAACTGTTTTCGGGACGAAAACCGCCATTCGTCGACTTATGCCGGGGAACCAAAAAACTGTTTTCCTAAGAGGAAAACTGCCATTTGTCGATTCTGAGGGGAATTAACAAACTGTTTTCCTCGGAGGAAAACTGCCATTTGTCAACTCAGAAGGGGATGAAACATCCCAGAAACAGGCAAACTGTTTAATGAAACTGCCATTTGTCGATCTCTTGAATGTTTAACAGATAAATTGTCTTTCCTTGTGGGGAAGACTGCCATTTGCCAATTGCTAGGGGAACAAACTGTCTTCTACTGGGAGAGAATGCCATTTGTTGACCCTTGCTGGGGATCATTCGTCGATCTGCTGGGGAGATTGCAAATTATTTTCTTTGACGAAAAGTGGCATCTCTTGACCCTGCTGGGGAAATACCAAACTGTTTTCCAGGAGGAAAAACTACCACTTGTCAATTATGTCAGGGAGTCCACACTTCTTGGAGAAGAGAACCGCTCATCGACCCTGTGGGGAATTCCAAAATGCGAAATAGACTATCTTATCTGAAGAAGACTGTCGAGCGTCGCTCTGCAGGAGAATCTCGGCTGGGGAATTCCAAAAGTGAATAAACTATCTCTTTGAGGGAGACTACCATTTGTTGACTTGCTTGGGGAATTTGGGTGTATGCCCAAGTAATTTGGGTATTAACACGACCAAAACCTGGCTCGACTCTCTCATCACGCAAATATGGTGGGAGACGAAATGCATGAATATTACGTTGATTATGAAATGCAAAGTGAATGTGAATGGAATTGTCGCGGACGTAAAATCCTATGATACGGCTTGAATCTTGTTGATCAGAAGATGTCCTCTTCTTGTAGTTCGAACTCTGTTGGGAATACCTGGTTATCAGTTGTCCGCTATCCGAAGTGAGTAATATGAATTGAAGTGAAGATCCGTCATCGGGAGATGTTCGCAAAGCGACCTCATGGGGAAATCTTGGTTCCCGGAGTCTCAACCGTTCTCGGAGCAACTGTTTACATTCTTCCTATTGTTTGTAAACCTTAGAAAGAAATTTCACCTTTCTTTTTGCAAGTAAATTCATTTTATTTTATGAAAACATTTGTTTCAAGAAAATGACTGTTTAAACTTAAAATGCATTTCAAGAAACTGAATAAGACTAGATTTGCAAAGAAAAAGCACAATGCTCAAATTATTATTTATGGAATGGTAATCAGCCAAATGCTTGATTCCATGGAGTATTTACAAAGTTGGAAATTGGTAATTTTTTAGGGAAAAGGGCTACGATGAAACGTGACGACCGTTATTTTTCCCTTCCACTCCGAGTTGCGTTGTATTCGTGCTTCGTAGAAGATGACCTACTGCTGATGAATACTCCACTATGGATTTTTGAATGATCAAGTTTGTCCTGAACACAGTTACTTGCCATGTATCCCTAACTTTTGCGTAAACTACCCCTCTCAGGTTTTAAGTCTACCGGGATTGATTATTTATTTTTTATGTCTCTAACTTTTGCCTGAATCGCCCTTTCGGGTTTTCGATTCACCGAGACGCTCTTTTTTGCCTAAGTCGCTCTTTGCGAGTTTTCAACTTAGCGAGCTGTTCTTTTAATTATTTAGGCAAAGTATTTCTTGACTGCGTCGACGTTCACAGGACGGGTGAATTCTTCTCCATCCATAGCCGTGAGTATTAAGGCTCCTCCTGAGAAAGCTCTCTTGACCACGTAGGGGCCGTCATAATTGGGAGTCCATTTCCCTCTCGAATCTGTGAGAAAATATTGAATCTTTTTGAGTACAAGGTCGCCTTCTTTGATTGTGCGAGGTCGAACCTTTTTGTTGAAAGCTTTCTTCATTCTTTGTTGATATAGCTGACCGTGGCATAAAGCTGTCATGCGCTTTTCTTCGATTAAGTTCAATTCATCGAATCTGCTTTGACACCACTCGGCTTCTGTTAATTTTGCTTCCATCAAGACTCTCATTGATGGAATCTCAACCTCTATAGGTAGGACTGCTTCCATGCCATATACAAGGGAGAAAGGAGTTTCTCCAGTCGAAGTACACACTGATGTACGGTAACCATGAAGAGCATACGGGAGCATTTCATGCCAATCTTTGTAAGTGATGACCATCTTCTGAACGATTTTCTTGATGTTTTTGCTAGCTGCTTCTACAGCTCCATTCATCTTTGGCCTGTAAGGAGATGAGTTGTGATGTTCAATCTTGAATTCTTCACAAAGCTCCTTCATCATTTTGTTATTCAAATTTGACCCATTGTCAGTGATTATCTTGCTAGGAATGCCGTAGCGGCAGATGATGTGATTCTTGATAAACCTGACGACAACTTGTCTTGTAACGTTTGCATATGAAGCTGCTTCAACCCATTTGGTGAAATAGTCTATAGCTACCAAGATGAAGCGATGTCCGTTGGACGCTTTTGGATCGATCATTCCAATCATGTCGATTCCCCACATGGAGAAAGGCCAAGGGGAAGAGAGTATGTTGAGAAGAGATGGTGGCACATGAATTCTATCGGCGTAGATCTGACATTTGTGACACCTCTTTCTGTACTGGTAGCAATCTGACTCCATCGTCAGCCAATAATATCTTGCTCTCAGTATTTTCCTTGTCATGGTATGTCCATTGGTGTGAGTACCAAAGGAACCTTCATGTATTTCTCTCATGAGTATTTCTGCTTCTTTTCTGTCAACGCATCTGAGCAGAACCATGTCGAAGTTTCTCTTGTACAGAACATCTTCATTCAGGAAGAATCTACAAGCTAACTTTCTCAAAGTCTTTCTATCTTTCTTTGACGCCCCAAGAGGGTACTCTTGCTTTTGAAGAAAGTTCTTGATGTCGTGATACCACGGTTTGTCGTCGATGATTGCTTCTACTGTGAAAACATGAGCAGGCCAATCCAGGCGCATAACATCAATCTGAGGAATGTCATTCCAATGATTTATCTTAATCATGGAAGAGAGTGTGGCTAATGCATCAACCATGTTATTTTCTTCACGAGGAATGTGATGAAAATCTACCCTGTCGAAGAATGGTAACAATCTTCTCGCGTAGTCTTTGTAAGGGATTAGCCCTGGTTGGCGTGTTTCCCATTCTCCTTTGATTTGATTGATGACCAAAGCAGAATCTCCATATACATCCAAGTGTTTGATTCTTAGATCCACGGATTCTTCGAGACCCATGATGCAAGCTTCATATTCGGCCTCATTGTTTGTGCGCTTGAAAGTTAATCTGGCGGCAAATGGAATATGGGTACCTTGAGGTGTAACAATGATTGCCCCAATTCCTCGTCCATAAGCATTGACAGCTCCGTCAAAGATTAAGCCCCACTGGGATCCTATCTCAGGTCCTTCTTCTGGTAGTGGCTTGTCGTAATCTTTCATCTTGAGGTACATGACGTCCTCGTCCGGAAAGTCGAAACTGGTTGATTCATGACCATTGAGTGGGTGGTGAGCCAGGTGCTCAGCTAGAATGCCTCCTTTCACGGCTTTCTGTGCGTGATACTCAATGTCATATTCTGATAACAACATCTGCCAACGGGCAATTCTCCCAGTTAAAGCAGGCTTCTCAAAGATGTACTTGATTGGATCCATATGAGAGATCAAACAAGTAGTATGTCGAATCATGTACTGGCGGAGACGCTTGGCAGCCCAGGCCAAAGCACAACACGTCTTCTCGAGCATGGAGTAGCGGGATTCATAGTCAGTGAATTTCTTGCTTAGGTAGTAAATGGCATGCTCTTTTCTTTTCGTCTCGTCTTGTTGTCCAAGGACACAACCCATGGAATCTTCTAAGACGGTTAAGTACATTATCAAAGGTCTTCCTTCCACTAGAGGAGACAAAATGGGTGGTTCGAGCAGATATTCCTTAATGTTGTCGAACGCTTTCTGATAATCGTCTGTCCAGACGCAACTTTGATTTTTCCGTAGAAGTTTGAAAATAGGAGCGCAAGTTGCAGTCATGAGATATATGAATCTCGAGATGTAATTCAGACGTCTAAGAAATCCTCTAACTTTTTTCTCGATTCTGGGTGAAGGCATTTCTTGAATTGCCTTGACTTTGTCTGGATCTACTTCAATTCCTCGTTTGCTGACAATGAAACCAAGGAGTTTTCCTGAGTAGACACCAAAGGTGCACTTGTTGGGGTTCAGGCGAAGCTGAAACTTCCGTAAGCGTTGAAATAACTTTGTCAGATTTTGTCTGTGATCTTCTTCATTTTCTGATTTGGCAATCATGTCGTCCACATAGACTTCCTCTTCTTTATGCATCATGTCATGGAAAAGCGTAGTCATGGCCCTTTGATAAGTTGCCCCTGCGTTCTTTAGTCCAAAAGGCATAACACGATAGCAGAACGTGCCCTAGGGGGTGATGAAAGTTGTTTTCTCCATGTCTTCAGGTGCCATTTTGATTTGGTTGTATCCTGAAAATCCGTCCATGAACAAGAAAACTTTGGATTTTGTTGTACTGTCTACCAACATGTCAATATGTGGTAAAGGAAAATCATCCTTAGGGCTAGCTTTGTTCAGATATCTGTAGTCGACGCACATGCGGACTTTTCCGTCTTTCTTAGGAACGGGAACAATGTTAGCTAACCACTGAGGATATTCTGAAGTGACGAGGAAACCTGCGTTGATTTGTTTTTGAACTTCCTCTTTGATTTTCATGGCCATCTCCGGATGAGTTCTTCTCAATTTTTGCTTGACCGGAGGGCATTCTGCTTTTAATGGCAAGTGATGCTCCACTATACTGGTATCCAACCCTGGCATATCTTGATAAGACCAAGCGAAGACATCTGAGAATTCTCTGAGCAGCTGTATCAAACTCTCTCTGATCTCTGAACTGAGCGAAGCTCCAATCTTAACCTCTTTTCTGTTTCCATCGGAACCAAGGTTAGTGATCTCTAGAGGCTCATTGTATGGCTGAATGGCCTCTTCCTTTTGTTGAAGTAACCGTGAAATTTCCTTTGATATTTCTTCGTCTTCTTCTTCCTCTGCCTTGAATACAGGAAACTCAAAGCTTGGAGAAGTCATACGGTCGTTCGTCTCAACGGGGTATTTTATGATTAATCTGCATATGTGTGATAAGTTTTATTTAGACAACGAGGGAAGACTCGGTGTATGCAGTTAATGGAATATTTTGATGTTTTTTTTAGGGTGTTTTTTAGGATTACCAATTTCCGAAAAAAGAAAAGGAAAAACTAAACGAAGGAACAGAATGACATTTTTATTTATTGACAGTCATTTCTTGAAACAAAGACCCTATAAAACAAAACTCTATTGCTTTGGGCAAAGCAAAGAGGGACATTTTCCTAAGAAATAGTAAAATGCAAAGCCCTATGAAACATCTCTTCACCCTGGGCTATGGTGAGAGGACAAAATAACGGTGAAAGTTCCTACTTAGGAGTGCGAACAACAGTTGAAACTTCAACAGCTGTCCAGTAGTGGCGAACCCCATTGTGCACTAAGTAATCTGGAACCTTAGGCTTAAGCTGGCATGTGGTAGGTCTTTATTTACCAACCACTGTCTTTGCAACACTCAGACGATCTTCTTCTACTTCAGCAGACTGAGCGGTGTGAGCATACCCATTTCCAAGTGGAGTATGTCGGTTTTTCTTTTGAGGAAACTTCCAATCTTCTGAATGGAGAGACTCGTTGTCGGAGACACTTTCGAGATCATCCTCTTCTGTATTTTGGTCTTGCTCTTCTCCCAAGATGGCATTGACTAGATATGTGAACTCTAGATCCGTAGCCTCGGAAGGTGACTTGGGGATATAATCCTCAATGATGATTTCACCAGTCGATGATGATGAATAGCAAGGGTGATACATCTCTTTTGGCTGAGAGAGGTACTCAAAATCAATGTTCCATCCAGTTGGAACAATATCTTCAAGAGAGATTCTTGAACTTTCAGGAGCGGAGTATTTTACCATGTAGTCGAATTTTCCACTTGGTTCTCCTAATGTATCCCAAGTCTCTTCGGGGATAGGAGGAACTTCTTCTGATGAACCATGACTTCTGGTGGTGAAGCTGTTAGTAACTTTGTCACTGCTTGGTTGAGTCTTACTTTCAGATCCTTTAGTTGGATAACAGCAAGGTGAATCAGACTCTGATAGGGAGATGTATCCTTCCTCGAGAAGGTAGGACATACATTCCACTTCAAAATTCTCATCGGTGTCTTCCGTACCGATGGTATTGACTGTTTGTTGAACAGGTTGAAGAAAACCTCCACTGCGGAAAGTCTCTTGAGTTGGGAGAACTACCTCAATCCCTGGGATAGCTTTTGATGATGTTGGAAAGAATCCAATTCCTGTTCTGTTCTTGTTGTTGGTAGGAATATTAATGTGCCCCCAACCACTGGTAGTGCCATCCTTTACAACTTGGATTGCATCTTTTATGAAGAGATAGATGCTGCTTTCTCCTTTCCTTTGTCCAAGGAAAGTGCTTGGAATTTAGTTCAAACAACTTCTTTTGGTTCTATGTCGGATAATGATGACAGGTTGCTGACGATCAGAGCTCGTTCTCCACATACGGTTACCAATTTGTCATTTCTTATGAACTTTAGTTTCTGATGAAGTGTTGAAGTAATTGCCCCAGCCTCATGAATCCATGGGCGACCTAGCAAACAACTGTATTGCGCTGGAATGTCCATAACTTGGAAAGTGATTTTGAACGTCTGAGGTCCAATAGTTATGGGAAGATCCACTTCTCCAAAAACTTACTTTCTTGATCCATCAAATGCTTTGACGATGACATGACTTTTTCTTAGAGGGTAATCTTCGAAAGATAATCTTGACAATGTTGATTTAGGCATGACGTTGAGAGAGGATCCGTTGTCTATTAGGACTCCTGTGAGTATATCACCCATGCAGCCAACTGAGATGTGAAGTGGAAGATTATGGTTCACTCCTTCTTCAGGAAGATCTTCGTCACAGAAACTTAGGTTAGTTCCGGCGGAGATGTTGGCAACGATGTTGTTGAATTGGCTTATTGTGACGCTAGGTTCTACAAAAGCTTGTTCCAAAACATTCTGTAGAGCTTCCCTATGAGCTTCAGAACTCAATAGCAGGGAAAGAACAGAAATCCTAGACGGAGTATGTAGTAATTGATATACAATGTTGTTTTCACTCCTCTGGATTAACTTCAAGATCTCATCATTTTCTTTCGCTTGAACAACATTGGTCGGATGATTGTCTTGCCTATGTGGTACTTCCTTCGAAGGTTTCTCCACATTTTCTGTTGTTCTGTTGAAGACTCGTCCACTTATGGTGACTCGACTAACATCAGCAATGTTGACAACAGACAGTAATGGTGTTTCCTTACCATTTTCAATGAATGTAGCATTGTACTTGTATGGTATAGCCTTGTCAGACTCATATGGTACAGGACCTGGTAAGTAGATGACTAGTGGAGCAATTGTTGTCTTCCTGCTGTCATACTTAACTTGCATTGGTTCAACTTGATTAATTTGAGGAGATATGGTAAAGACTTCATCATCTTATCTGTTGGCAAGAACAGTAATGATATTTTCATCCATCAGCTTTTGAATGTCGTTGCGAACACGCAAACATCCTGGTGAATTTCTTCGACAGATTTCGCATCTACTGTAAGCGTGGAAATTTGTTCCAAAGTAGGTAAGTCCATTTAAAGTTTTATGGAACCTGACTACCGATCCTTCAAGATCTTCAACTTTGTAGATTTTGTATTCTCCTGGACATCCTTGAACCATGTTGATGTCATGTTCAGTTCTGACTCGGATATGTTGAATCCATCCTAAGTCCATTTGTTCTTGTAATGTAGCTTGAACTACGGCACATCCTTGATTATTCTTTGGACAAATATCGCATGTGAAGTAGTTGTGAGGTGGTACATGACCGTACCCAGCTTGTTTAGCATGCATCTTGACAAGATTTTCCCCTATCTGAAGAATGTCGTAGATTTGAATGACGTTAGGGTGTTGATCTATCCAATTCACTGAAGCTTCTTTATGTTGCGGCAAAGGATTTGCTTGGACGTTTGGATTAGTATCTTTGAAGGATAGCATTCCGCTCTTCACTAATCGTTGGACGTCAATCTTGAAAGGGAAACAGTTCTCAATATTGTGACCTGGTGCCCCCTGATGATAGGGACAGGATTGGTCAGCCTTATACCATGGTGAGGAACTGTTTGTAGGATTTGGAGGACTTCTTGTCTGAATGAGTCCTTTTGCCAGTAATGTTGGAAACAATTCCGCATACGGCATTGGTATGGGGTCAAAGGCAGGATACCTTGGAGCCCGACTGTTGTAATTTGGAGGTCGAACCTGCTGCTGAGGTTGCTGCGACCTTTGTTGAATTTGTTGTTGCGGGACCTGAGGTTGATAAGCTGGCGCTGAGTTAACAACCGGAGTTATTTCTGCAAGTTGTGGTTGGAATTTCTTCTTGATTTTGTGCAAGACATTGCTGACATCTTGATCCTTTTTCTTCTGGAAAGAACTTCCATACTTCCTTGGACCAATAGAAGATTCTGGTTCTTTGTTCAAGCGTCCTTCCCGAACTGCTTCTTCTAAACGTACACCCATGTTTACCATCTCGGTAAAGTCACTTGGTGCACTTGCAACCATTCGTCCGTAGTAAAATGGATTCAAAGTTTTGAGATAGATTTTTGTCATTTCTTTCTCTTCAAGTGGTGGACAAATTTGAGCAGCAACTTCACGCCATCTCTGAGCGTATTCCTTGAAGCTTTCTCTATCCTTTTGAGTCATGGCCCGGAGTTGATCTTTATCGGGAGCCATATCCAGATTGTACTTATACTGTTTGACGAAGGCCTCTCCGAGGTCTCAAAAAGTACGAATCTTTGAACTGTCCAAGTTCATGTACCATTTGAGTGCAGTGCCAGTCAGGCTGTCTTGAAAATAATGAATGAGTAATTGTTGATTATCAGTCTGAGTTGACATTCTTCGAGCGTACATTACGAGATGACTTTGTGGGCATGAATTCCCTTTGTACTTCTCGAAATCTGGTACTTTGAATTTGTGAGGAATCTTAACATTCGGAACCAGACAGAGGTCTGCAGCATTCTTTCCAAATAGATCTTGTCCTCGGAGAGTCTTGAGTTCCTTCTGCATTTGCAGAAACTGTTCCTGGAACTCATCCAATCTTTCATACACGCCAGCATCCTCATTTGGAGCGTGATGATATACTTGTCCGCCTGGTGGAGGAAAAGTATGCATAATCGGTCGTGGAGAAGCCATGACAGCAGATCTTGGAATCTCAGCATTCTGTTGTGCGAAACCCATTGCCGTTGCTCTTGGAACTTCAATTTCCAGAGGTTTGTAACCCTCCGGTGGACGCATATCCATGGTGAATTTTGGAGCTTCAGAAGCTGGAGGTATGTACCCTTCTGGAATAAAGTTATACGGCATGCCCCAAGGTCGATCAGGCGGCATGGTATACTGAGGAATGGGAGTAGAAACAATCTCGGAAACCACAGTCCTTCGCGGTTCTTCTGGCGTTGGTCGATTCTGGGCAACTACTAGGGCTTCTACCATACTATTGAGTCTTTCAACAGTACCTTTGAGAGTATTAATCTCTTCTCTGAGTTCTTCATTCTCTTGCTCAAAGTCTTCCATTCTTTTCTTGCGACTTGAACGAGTGTTGTATGGATGAGACAGCTTGAAAGTCTTGGTTCACCTCCTTCTCCTCCTCTCTTTCTGGAGAAAGGAAAGTGACTATTAGATCCGCGACAATTCTCGTGTCAGTGCGTACAGCTAAAGCGATGTATGATATGCAATTAAGTTAATATTTTTCAAGGAAACACCATAATTACGTTATGAAACATCAAACTTTTATTAATTAAGCGAAAACGCCGTTTTTACACACTTTGAAAAGGGAAATACAGAGAAACTGAGAGAAAGGACTCTAAAATTTTGACGAAGAGCCGACTTCACGTTCTAACATCTTCTTCTGTTTCTTGAGCTGAGCGTTTTCTGACGTGAGATGATCGATGATCCAGGAAGCAGGAGGGATATGATGAGAAAGTGATGATTGTGTCACTTGTCGATCGAGTACTTCAAGTAACTCATCCTTCCTCCTTAGGATGTTTTGAACTCAACATTTTCCGTGTTGACGATTCGATACTTGTTCCTCCAAGCATTCCTTTCTTGGCATACCTTGTTTAATGCCGCTTGTAATTTTTCGACATCGGTGGAGAAAAGGTAAATTGGTTCCCTTAGGGGAATAGGTTCTTGATGTTGATATGGCATTCTGAGCTTGAATGCTCTGACGCGTACCCATTGAAGGTAAGGATCCAGGGAGATGCAAAGATGTTTTCCAAACAATCTTCTCCCTTTGCTGTGAACAAGACGTCAGGCTTGGACAATTTCCTTTTTCAGCATGTTTCCATGATCGTCGATGTTCTTGAAGAACAGACCCTCCAATTGGATGTTACTTGGTATATTTTTCATGGGATAGCCGTATTGACGACGGGCTAAAGCTGGATTGTAACTGATTCCTCCCTTAGTTCCAATAAGGGGTATGTTGGGAAAACTTCCGCCACTGAAGATGATCTTGGTTTCGGCGTTGTCAGGACTACACCACTCAATGTCCGTATAATTGAGGGACGTGATTTTCTGTGACCAGTAAAGGCCATCCCTCATATTCCAGAAAGTGCTAGACTTTGGCAGGTGCGAAACGAACCATTCGTATAACAACAGTACGCAGCATGTGATTAATCCTCCTCGCTGCAGGTTTCTTGAATGCACAGAGTGATAAGCATCTGCAAGCAAGGTTGGAACTGGATTTCCAATTAAGAAGATCTTAATTGCGTTGATGTCGACGAAATCGTTAATGTTAGGAAACAAAAACAATCCGTAGATAAGCAAAGCCAAGATTTCCTCAAAAGCACTCATATCTTGGATGCTGACGAAGTATCGAGCTTGATCAAACAAGAAATTGGAGGGTAATCCTTGAATTCCTCCTCTACTCACCATATGAGTTCTGATGTCGACTACGTTCAAAGGAGTAGTTGCAGCAATGATAATGTCGTCAGGATTCTTTTCCAAACCGGAGTACGGATCTTGCGCGTACACGGGTATCTCAATCAGACGAGAGTACTCCTCCAACGTAGGCATGAGCTGATAATCTGGAAAGGTGAAGCAGTGATACGTTGGATCGTAAAACTGTACCAAAGTGGGAAGGATCCCATCCACCATGTTGGTATTGAGCAAAGGCAGAATTTTTCCATACTTCTCCTTGAAAGCCTGGGGGTTGACCACCAGTTTTCCGAGCTTTCCCAGTTCCTCGACCTGGGGAATCTTGAAGGTGTATTTCCTAGCTCTTTTTCTTGCGTAATCCATGGTATAGATCCTTAAGTCCTTTCTCCGTTTCTCTCTTTCTATGAAGTTCAAAACGTTCATTATTTAGTTTCCTTGAAAAACGACTCGAAAAAGACTCTTTTGTTTTTAGTTGTTATTAATGAATGATGCATGAATGCATGAATTCACACACAAGAGTTTTAAACAAACATGGCGTTGAAGGATATAGTGGTCATGAAGTCAAAACGCAAACCTCGCCCCAATGGTAAACTAAGGATAAGGATTTTTGTACCTGTAGAACGGGTTCTAGGGGTCTCAGAGTTTTTGCTCAACCTTAAAGATACGTTGATTGGTATCTATAAGAGAGTTTTCTCTGAGTGTACTATCTGCATGACAATTACTTCCGTAATCACCGCTCTACGTCCTAAAAAAGGCTTTAAGTGGGGTTAATGTGTTTCTAGGTCCTCCTGGTACAA